>NC_068558.1:40909772-41522954 GCF_022201045.2 Citrus sinensis | reverse complement strand
TATGTGTTTAATCTTTTATTTCTATTATAATTGTTATTTAATTTCTTTTTTTAAGCTAACATACGGAACTAGACTTACCCTATTATACATAGTGAGGCCTTGTTATTGTTTTCAACTTTTCATAATATTTACTTAATTAAAAAAATCCTCTTTTATAATTTCATTTGAGATTATCAATCAAAATCACTCTTGTAAAGTCATTTGGATTAGAGTATCGTCTAATCTCACTTAACGTATTATTAAAACTTCGTTGAGTTATTTGAATTATAACAAATCTCATTGAATCGTTTAAATTAGAACTGAATCTAATTACGATTTGTTAGAGCGTAACCTATTCTATTATACTTCTGCTACCTTGCTCTCCGCTCTGTTGGTTGGTATCAGAAGCCCAATTAATAAGGTAAATAAAACTAGATATCATTCTAATATCAGACTAACAAAGGAACTCTGAACGATAACACATTCTTGGCAATTCAAGTCATCACTTATTCGAAGATTTGCATCGGCAATTCAAAGATTACAACGCTGAAGCAAGCAAGGCCATTGGAAGACAACCATTCAAAGATTGCTATGGTCAAAGACTCAACTCCTAAGATTTATTTCTTTTGGAAGACTACTACGACATGCCATCAACACTAAGAGAAACCAAGTCGTACATCAAGACATCGTCAAACCTTAAGACTCAACGAGTTGACATCAAGACTCCTCTATATCTTCGAGTATCATCTAATTAAGACCATCAAGACTCCTTTGCATTCCCATCATGACAAGACAATTTAACAACAAATGAAGAAGACAAGACAGAATCTCACAACTAGCTCATGCATGAACATGATGGGTCACAAGAATACATATATAAAAATATGAACAAAAATATTAATCGAGAGAAGTATTCATTAGTCAAAAACACACTCATTCCCTTCTTATATGTTATCTATTCTCCGATCCATAGTAGAAATTCTAGAGTGGAGGCACAATTATTCCTGCACAACCCCACTTGGATGTTTATAATTTACCCGTTATTGAAATTAAAATACAAATACAATTTGATAAACATCGGGTCAATTAATAACGGGTTTATTATAAATACCCCCTTTTATTGATAACTATAAAATAAAACCGCGCTTCACTCGGCTTTGAAAAAAGAATTTAGTATTATCATTTTTTTTTGCTTTACACTTGATGAAACTGATAAAAAATATGAATTGATTTTTTTTAAAGATGAGACAGCCTTATAAAAAACAAAAAAAGCTATTAGCCAACAATACAAATAAAGAAACAACGCAAGATAAAAAATAAAATGAGAGAATATGTTATAGAGTGATTTTATTCATTCTAATCGTGTGTGTACAAAACAAAAAGATGAGTTCTTCTTTTATAGTTACATAATCACTCCATGAAATTAATGAAAAATTATGGATCATAATTCCTTGTGAGATAGTGAGAGTTATAGGGAAGCTAAAGGTTGCTAATGGGAGATAGTAGGGAGACTAAGATATATATGTTACGAACATCTACATTTATTTTAATAAATTCATAACACTCCCCCTTGGATGTTCATTACAAAGAATATGTCTCATTAAAATCTTTACATAATTGTTATTGTGTAATAACAATCAAATTAATTATGAGAAGATGAAAAGTCAAATCTAAAAGAAAGTTTCTCTATTTATTAGATAATAGAGAATATACAAAGATGAGAAATGGTGATGTCACATCACCTCCTCAAGTCCCAACTTTATATATATATATATATATATATATATATATATATATATATATATTATTAATATGGGGGGATTGCCACTTTCCCCCATACAGTAATTAATATATACTATTTATCCCCTTTCTGTTTTTATAATGGCCAAAATCCCCACTGACAGTATAAGTTTACAATATTATCATTATTTTCAACTACTCTTTTATTTACATTTATTATAAATTAAATAAATTACATGAATATAAACTAAATAAAAAAATTAAGTATTAAAAATAAGATATATATGTTTTGATATGAGCAAAAAAATTAATAAAAATTGTAAAAAGTATAGGCAAAATATTTTATTATTTATGTTATAATAAATTTTTATTTGTCATTCAAGTTTTCTTATAATAATTTTTTTATCATTTTATAATAATTTTCTTAAATATTTATTATAAGCAAATTTTCACAAAATAAATAAGTACAAGAAAAAAATTTTATTATTAATTTTTTTGCTCATATCAAAACATATATTTCTTGTTTTAATGTTTAATTTTTTTATTTAGTTTCTATTTATGTGATTTATTTAATTTATAATAAATATAAATAAAAGAGTAGTTGAAAATAAGGGTAATATTGTAAACTTATACTATTATGGGGGTTTTTGGCAATTATAAAAATAATAAAAAAATAATATATATTAATTACTGTAAGGGAAAAATTGACAATCTCCCTATTAATATGTGGAAAAAAAAAAGATATAGCTCAAGGTAATTAATGTGAAATCTCAACGAGAAAGCTAATCAAATTGTACAACAGTTGAAACATTAATTGACTTGAAACAATGTCCTTGTGCACCTAGATCGCTTTCAAGATGAATTCACCTCAAATGGTCAATTACGTATTAGATGCCGTGTTCCAACTGCAAAATTTTTCATTTTCCTTTTTTCACTTTTAGAATGGGACATTGGGACCTATAATTAGATAATCACTTACCTTTGCTAAAATTAATATATATCATTTATCATTTTATTATTTTTAAAATAAAGCCAATAACCTCCCCATATCAGCATAATTTTAAAATACTATTCTAATTTTTAAATACTTTTATCTATATTTATTATAAATTTAATAAATCACATAAATATAAATTAAAATAAAAAGTACTAAAAATACGAAATAGATGTTTCAGTGTAAAAAAATAATAATAAGATATTTTCTTGTACTTTTTGTTATTTTTAGATATTGTTCTAATATATTTCTAAGATAAATTATTAATTAAATGACCTATTTACCCCTCTTTTCTTTTAAATATTTTAATCCCTAAGATTTTTTGGGATATTACAAAAATAGTAGCTTGGAATAAGTTATTATATATCAATTTTAGTATGAAAAAAAAAGGTTGACAATTTCTCTTAGTCTCTTACTTTATTATATTATCTGCAATCGGTCTCTTTCATTTTCAAAGGATATGGTGCTATGTATCACCATACTTTATTCATATTTGGAATAAATGTATTTAAGTCCTTGTTGATATAAATGACTTGTTGATTAATTTACTGGCAATAACTATAGTTGTTTGTTGTTTTGAAGTTAAACAACTTTATTGAAATTCAATTTATAATTGGTTTAATATTTTGATTCAAAAAAATAGTTTAATATTTATTGAATTGTCATAGCTTTTTCTTATTTGACCTACAATGATAAAATATAAATTACGAAGTTTTAGATTCAAATGTAATGCAATTTATACCAGTTTCACGAACTTAGGTAGTGTTTATTTTATGGAGGGGGAGTGAGGAGTGTGGATTCCTCCCACTCCAGTGTTTACTTACAATTTTTAAGGAGGGAGTAGGAATCCCACTCCATGGGGGGAGGTGGGAGTGGGAATCCACTCCCCCTTTTCTTTTTTTACCCTTATTTTTAAAATAAATATTATATTTAATAAAATAAATTAAATAATATCATATTTATTTAAATATTATTATTATATTATAAATTACATTTATTAAAAAAAATAAAAAACATACTTATTTTATTAAATTTAATAAAATAAAAATAAATAATATTATATTTATTTATAATTCTTTAAATAAGGGTAAAACTGTAATTTAAAACTATTTACCCCTAATGTAAGACAATTCCATACTCTCACTCCAGTGTAAGTAAACAATCTACTCCCACTCCCAAATCAACACTCCTAATCCCAGGATTCCCACTCCAATCCAAAATGTAAACGCTACCTTAAATTAGTTCTTCGTAAGTCACAATGACTGACTGACTGTATTGAATTTTTACTGTGACATACTATTACCAAAACACACACACATATATTACCTCATATTCCAAGTGATTTTTATTTTTTTATAAATACTAAGTTTTGGTTCGATTTTAATCAACTGATAAAAGTCGAATTTTAAGTTTCAAAATCTTAAATCTAATGCAGCGCATTTATATTTTTAAAATTTGATATTACAAAGTTATTAGTATTATGGTCCATATCCTTTGTAGAGATCATCCATCATCGTCTAGGAAATGGAAAAAAACTAAAGAAAAGAGTGGTTCCCAAATGGGATTCATTAAATCATATCGCGACTAATAAAAAAGCAAAGTGGTTAAATTTTTAACCACTCAAACAAGTATGAAGAAAAAAATTAAAGAAATAGTTTACTACAAAGTATACTTTCAAGAAAAATTTAGTTGGAAATCTTTATGGACTTAAATTCCTTTTACCTTTTTCTCTATAACGTGCATGAACAAATGAAAAATAAACATAAAATAAAAGTGTGCATGGCACGTAGGCATGTGTAAAGAGATGCAATTTGAAAATTGCCATGTCAAACAAGTCGGCCATATTTGTTATTAAAAAAAAAAAAAAAAAACTTTTTGAAAAGTCTAATGAAGTCCTGTGAAAGGCAAAGTTTTTGACACGAAAAGACTTTTTCTTCGATGCTGTGCGACAACAAAAAGCACTAGACTCAACTTGAATTATATTCGCATTTCACTTTTATGATAGTATAATTTTGGCTTAAATTTAAGACGTAAATATGAGGTTTAATTAGAATATCGTATCACATCATATAATTTAGATAATGATAAATGATCATAAAGTTAATAAAGATTAATAAAATTTAATTATTTGACGTAACTCAAATTGGAAGGTACAATATCCTAGGTCATGTTTGGCATGCATGATTGGATTAGACGAATTATTGAGATTAGACTGGATTAAATTGGAATGGATTAAAATAGATTATATTATATTGCCTTATATTTGGTATGGTAATAGGTTGGATTATGTTAAATTATATTTAAATAATATTATATAGCATTTAAGATTTTATGTTCATATTGAAATACAAGTATCAATTATTCATGAAATTTTATAATGAATATAATAAGCAGTTAATAAGAAAATAAAATATATTGTAAATGAGTTATTGGGTACTCCTCATATTATAAAAATAAAAAAGAAATAGAAATTATTTAATTAATTTTTATAAAAATATTTAAAAAATATTTTATAAAATCAATTGATAGATGATATTATTGATTTTCATGATTATTTCTAACATTATATTAGTGATTACAAATTTAATACAATCAATAATGCAATACATTATTAAATGGTTAATTTTATTAATAAATTATTAATATACAAGTAATGAAAATTTAATCTCAAGAATTAGTAGAAGTACAAGTACCGATTTAGTTAGATGATAGATAATAAATAAAAAATAAATTTTAAGTAAACCATAAAAAAAATTAATTATTATTAGGTATAAATAAAAAATAATGATATATGAAAGTCTCATAAATGGGCATTTTTTTTTATCTTATTCGAACTAATCTCTTGTGTAAATTAGAATTACTAATCCCATGATTTTAGGATTAAATTCAAATTTAGTCCCTTTTAGTCCAATCCAACAACTAAGCTCGGCAAACATGAAGTAAACATTTAATCCCCAAACTAGTCCACTCTTCATACTTGATCCTATCATCTAAACATGGCCTTATGTTATATCCTAATCACAAACACATATATGACATAAAATGAACTCACAAATTTAATTTGCACGATCATAAAACCCAAAATGAACCAAGAATTTTTGACAACCCATAAAAAAGGTAAAAATCCATACCAAATTTATTAGCTATTTATCGATTGAGTAATGATATAGTTATAAACTCTTATACAAATTTATTTTATATTGATGTGACGTTAATTCATTGGTTGAATTAAATATCTCTTAGCTCACATGATTTATTTATATTATTTTAAATTTTCATTCAACCAATAAATTAATACCACATCAATTGGTATAAGATAAATTTATATAAAAATTTATTGTTGTATTATCACTCTTATTGATTTGATAGTGAATAAATATTCATCTCGTTTTTTTAAATCTAGCGTTTAGAGAACTACAATGTATGAGCTGATATTTGAATCTAACATTATGGAGGTGGACAAAAAGGAGGAAAAAAAAAAAATCCATGACAAGTCCTATATATATTGTTATAATTTTTTTTAAAAAATTTAAACACTATTTTTTAGAATATAAATTATTTTCTTTAAACTGTTTATGTGAACTAATCATCAGCTTATAACTATATATATATATAGTTAGCTTATAATTAATATTTAATAATAATTAACTTAATTAATTCATTACTTTTCTCAAAGACAAATAGAGATAACAATGGATACTGCTTACAGCAGATTTGTCATTACTAAATATGCACTCACACAAAATTTAAATTATGAAACTCAGGGACAATCGTGTTTTTACTTATGGATTTAGATGAATTTATGAGGTTATGAGTACCATTGATATCCCTAAATGCAAATAAATAAAAGTAAAAAAAAAAAAGTAAAATACAGATAAGAAATAGAAGATGAGCAGGCGTGTTTCAACAGAAGCAGACAAACAGAAGCTTGAGGAGACTGGAGAGAAGGAAGCGCGCAGCTTTTAAATAAAAGTCAGCCGCCACTAACAGTAACGGCGTTAACTCTGACCCCACGCCCATCAGGCATTAGCCAACCACCATTTATGACCAAAACCTGTCCCTTTGCCTTGATCACGTCCATTTTCACTTCTTCCACTCTCATTTCAATGGCACCAACCAGCATTCCTGGAACCACCAAAACTACATTTAATTTCCACGTCAAAACGGTACATAAACAAGTAACCAACCAATCCATAATGCCACGTTGAGTGAGAGTGACATTTGAAACACAGATTTTTCTTTCTTTTTTTTTTTAAATTTTTTTTTCCTTTTTTTCTTTTTCTTTTTCTTTTTTTTCAATGAGAAAGAGAAAGGTCAAAGTTTACCAGTCAATGGTTGATTACCTTATATTTCTATTTTTATTTTTTTAACTCCTTCTAAATCAACTCTTTAAAAGGGGGTCTCTGTCTCTCTTTCGTCTTGTTGGGTTGTTTGAAGGTTTTTGTGCTGAGAGCTTAATAGCTTTTATAGTTTTGTTTCATCACCAAACTTGAATTTTCCAGTTAAAAAGATTGCTGGTTTCCTTAACTGGGATAGACAGAGACATGGCAGTAAGCTCCTTTCTTTCTTTCCATTTTTTTTTGTAATAGCATTTTTGCAAGTTTTTATTTACATTGTGTTTCTGTTGGGAAAATTGCTTGAAGATTAAAAAAATATAAAACTTTATTTGTTTTTTATTTTTATTTTTGTGTCAAAAGTTCTGTGTGTTGTTTTGGTTTTGTTAGAAGAGATGAACATGAAGTCGCTGGTTAATTGTAGCTTGGCTCAGTTGGATGGAGCTTTCTTTCTTTATTTTTTTTTTCTGTTTTATGGTTGAGTTTCTTATGGTCTGTAACAACCTTTAATGGGATGATTGTATAGGATCCTTGGATTTTGGATTCCAATTTTGGTTTATGAATGTTAATTGTCTTGTCTGATTGGCAATGCTGAATTTTTACTATTTCTTCAATTCTGATTTTTTTTTTGTCATATGGGTTTCTTTTTGTTTATTTGTCTGAGCTATTTTGGAATTACGGATGGATAGGATAATTTCCAAATGAAAATGATTTTCAATAATGGAGTTGAATTTGATTAATTAGTATGTTTTTTGGCTTTGGATTTGATGAATTAAAATGTTTTTTTTGGAATTTGGCTGTTGTCTTAGTCTCCTATCTTACCAGACTTAAGCGATCTTTGAATCATTGTATCTGTCATTATCCATAGCTTTGTTAGTGTACAATAATTCGCCCAATCTCTTTGACCCTGTGATAAAAGAGAATTCTAGAAATTATAATTTACTGCTTCTTGGATGTGGAGTCATGGATGGACTGGAATATACTCAGAGATGAAAATGACTCTTCATTATTGATGATATTTGGGTAAATTATAACATTCTCATGTTCTGTGGCAGCAACGTTCACATGTACCGAAGTTTGGAAACTGGGAAAATGAAGATAATGTTCCTTACACAATGTATTTTGACAAGGCCAGGAAGGGTCGGACTGGGGGGACGATGATTAATCCAAATGACCCACAGGAGAACCCGGACTTATTTTCTGATTATGAAGCTCAAGCTCCAGCTCCTCCTTCCAAGATCAAAGCTGAACCAGAGAAGCCTCTGGGACAAGAAGCAGTTAGAACAACTTATGAAAGATGGAGGAACAAAGAGGGTGGTGATCTCAGGCAGTCCAGAGACTCGCCAGCACGTCATGATGACATGAGCTGCAGAGCTGCCACCGAGTCTGCTCATCAACGAGGAGGTCGTGTAGCAAGTTCTGGTGAAACATACAAGAAGCCTGTAAGAAACAGTATAGGTTCAGACAACAGTCTTGAACGCTCCCCTATGCATAATCAGGCTAGGAACCCCAGAAGAGGTAGTCTGGATTCATCCTCTCCTTCATGGGAAGGAAAGAGTGTGTATACAAATAGCCATGGTACTCCTGGAAGATCTCGAATGAGGCCAAATCCAAGAGTCGATGAAAGCGTAATTTTCTTCCTTTTACTCTGTCATTTTTATTTTACAATTGGGAATGTGTGTTTTTAAACTGAGTCGTAGCCTTCTAAAGCAAGTCTACCAACAAGCAGAACCCCACCCCTGATTTCTCCTCTTTCTCATGAAGTAATTTCTTAAAAAAAAAAAAATCATTTAGTTGACAGTCTGATCTAGTTGTCACGCTCGGCCGTTCAGCCTCATTTTTTGAATTCTGTTTCCTCTTTGTGTTATGTTCTCCATCTAGATGAAATTTCTTTTGTGAACTAAAAGCCATTTTTGAATTTCTTGGTAATGTCTCCCGTTTGGCAACAGGGTCAATGCAAAAATTTCACCTTTTTCTCTTCCTTTCCCTGCATGAATCCATTAGTCTTGATTAAATTTTCTTTGTTATTTGACTAGTCGGTTTCTGTTGTGATAGCCTGACGGAGGAGCTGCATTTCCCAAATTTAGTGATTGGGATAAGAATACTGCATCAGCAGATGGCTATAATCACATTTTTAAGAAATTGCGGGATGAGAGAAGAATTGGGAGTAGTTGGTCATTTGCTGAAAATGTAGCTCTGAGAACAACCCCTGATTTAGAAGTGGTTGGCTGTTTTAGCCCTTTTCAACATTATGTTATATTCCCAACCTAGATGAAATTTCTTTCTTGACAGCTTGAATTTGGTTTATTGGCTTCTTAGTAGTGTCTCCCGCTTGACAAGAAGTCTAAATGTTCTATCTAATTTGATGCAAAAATTTCACTTTTTCTCGTACCGTTCTAGTGTAATTCCATTCGTCTTTATTCTTTGAATCTTCATTGTTCCTGACTGTGGTTTCTGTTGTGACAGCCTGATAAAGGGGCTGCAGTTCCTAAATTTGGGGATTGGGATGAGAATAACCCTTCATCAGCTGATGGTTACACTCACATTTTTAACCAAGTGCGAGAGGAGAGAAACAGTGCAGGAAGAGCAGGCATGCAAAGTCCTTCCACGCAGAGAAACTATCAGAGGCCAACTAATAATGACGGTGTCAAGGTATGCTTAATTATATGAACTTATGTTTCCACAAAGCAGATAAACTCATTTATTTTCTTAAAATCTTAAGATTCCTTCTTTTGTGTTGTTTTGTTTGACATTTTAGAGTTGTTGCTTTCCTTGGGGCAAGAAATAAGGGAATTCTTCAAATTTATCGATGATGATGGGGTGTGGTGGATGCAACCTGTATATAATTTGAAAGCTCTTTCCGCGAAGAGCAACTTCTTTCAAATGCATTGTTGTATCGGGTGTTGTGTTTTTTCTGATAATAAAACAGTCTTTTGGAAGCAAAAGATGTTCTCTTTAGTTGTTCATGTTCCTCGTCCCTCCTACTTTAAGAGGGTTAATTTCCATTGTAAGCAATCGTATTTTATTATCTTATTACATATATATTCTTTTATTCTATTTATATTCATTACTATGTATGTATTTATCATTATCACACTCAGTCTTTTCTTTTTCTTTTTTTTTTCCAGAATTTAAGTTGATTTTACTATGACTATGAGTTAAAAACATTTTTTGTTTCAATTATTAAGCGTACAGATAGCATGTGAAAGAATGAAAATGGTGCAGAGAAAATATATAGGACGGTATTATGCTCTCAATGTTTCTCTTTTTATTATGATTGCTCGACTTCAAAATAAGTCAACATGTTATTCAACGAACACACAAATGATATGGTGATGAAGGTGAACCCTTCGTTTGTAATTTTTTTTTACCCCTTAAGGTGTAATATCTTTATAAATTAAGTAATGTTTGTAACATAAACAAATGACTCTGTTATAAATCAATAATCATCGTGTACTTGATAATAGTTGAGTTTTCTATAATCATTAATGAGATAATATCGTAGCATTGACGAATGAATGACGTGTTAAAAAATATACTATTTGAAATATAAATTTTATATCAATTTTAAAAAACTGTGACTGTCATTACTCACTGGTAGCAATTCAATAATTTTTAACTCTAATTAAATTTACATGGGCCATGAATCATGATAACGATAATGGTTTCATTAATAATCAAATTCAAACCAATGAATTGGAGAACTTGTACCCTAAAATAAACATAATACGATTAATTGAATTTTTTTATAGTACCGTCAAATTGTACCTGATTTTGAAGTGAAAGCTACGCTTCAAGCCAACATGTGTAGGCCGTAGTGTGGAATATTGTCAATTTAGAGGGGCATCTTTGTAATTTAGAATTAAGATGTTCAAGTCAGAGTGAAACATTGACCCATTACTTTCTGGTTGACACTTGTCACAACCACAGTCACAGCGTTCCCTAAATGACCTTGGCCGTAGATTATCTAAAACCAATTCATCCAGACCGTTCAATCATCAAACTTTCTAGTTCCTATCAACGTTCGCACACTCGCTGCCTTGACACTGTGCTCGCCCGCGTACAATATTTACTTCCGTCTCTCTCACCCGGTAAAGCAGTAGCGCCAAAACTTGGCGGCTGATCTTCAAATTTAAAAATTTGGCACAAATCTCTCCCAATTCAAAAATCAAAACAAAACAAAAGGCAAATCCGCTCCTCTCTCTCACTGAGTCAGTCGCAGATCTGATTAGCGAGCAAAGCCAAACCAGAACAGGGAAATCCTTATTCTCTCACTCGGATTCTCCAAATCCCAGGTACTACTTCAACTTCAATTCCTCACTCTAATTTTCCGTCAACCGAATTTGTAAAATAGATTTCATGGGCAGCGTAGAGCTTCTTGATTTCTTTCTCATTTAACATTTTTGGGGGATATTTCTTGAATTTTTGGGCTATTATGCAGTCCGTTTTTAGTGGGCGTATTGGATTTTGTATAGACGTTTCTATTTTGAATTGAGCAATCATGGTTAGGGAGAAAAAGCTTGATTCGTTCTACACGCGGCTCCGCGAATCGGCTATGGCTTCTTCTGACTCGCCTCTTCTGATATTCCCATCAACGTCTGATGTGGACTCACTCTGTGCCCTAAAAATAATTCTTCATGTCCTCGAGTCTGATTCGGTCCGTTATGCCTGTTATCCGGTTTCTTCTTTTCAAGAAATTCATAAATATGCGGGACCCAATTTGGATTCTTCTTCTGAAACCCAAATTACGATTCTGTTGATTAATTGGGGTTCTCACCGTGACTTGAAAAGGGTTCTTAATTTAGGCCCCAAGGCACGTGTTTTTGTTGTTGATAGTCACAGGCCCATTCATTTACATAATTTGAGTGATGGAAATGATAACGTGGTAGTGTTGTATACGCCGGATGATGAGCAGCAGGCTGATTTGGCTTATGATTTTAATGTTTCGGCTTTGGCTCATGCGATTGATTTGGGGATAGATGATGAGGATTCGGATAGTGATGAGGAAGATGACAGTGAAAGTGAGGGAGAGGAAAATGAGGGCGGGTCAAGGAAGCGAAGACGAGTTGATTTAGAAAGGGGGGAGGACCCAGAAAAGGTTTTTAAGAGAATGAAGAGAGAATATTATAGAATGGGTACCTTTCATGGTAAGCCATCTGGGTGTTTGATGTATGATTTGTCGCATTCTTTGAGGAAAAATACAAATGAGTTGCTATGGTTGGCTTGTGTTTCGTTGACTGATCAGTTTGTGCACGAGAGGTTGACTGATGAGAGGTACCAAGCTGGAGTTATGGAGCTTGAGCAGCATATTAACAGTTCTGGTAATTTGGATGCTGTTACTTCAGTGACACTCAAAGATGGGACCAAGATTCGAGCACCTGAGTCTGCAAGAATTGCGTATGATGATGAACCAAGACTTATGCTGCTGCAGGAGTGGAATTTATTTGACTCGATGTTGTGCTCTTCGTATATTGCAACTAAGTTGAAGACATGGAGTGACAATGGGATGAAAAAGCTCAAGCTGCTTCTTGCTAGAATGGGATTTGCACTCGTGGATTGCCAGCAAAAGTTTCAATACATGAATCTTGAAGTAAAACGGAAGATGAAAGATGAATTTGAAAGGTTTCTACCTGAATATGGGCTTACTGATTTCTATTACCGGAGTTTCCTGAGGCTACACGGTTACAGCTCCAGGGTATCTGCTGCGGATGTGGTGTATGGAGTTACGGCACTGCTTGAGTCATTTGTAACTTCTGATGGCTCTTGTGCTTCAAAGCAATTTGGGGTGGCATATGATGCATTATCACTGAGCAATCTTGATCAGTTGAAATCTGGAATGCAGCAGGCAATTAAGGTACAGAGAGCAATACTTAGGCAAGGAAGTGCAGCCATTATGAAGAGTGGAGCTATTAGAAGTGGACGGAAATTCAGGTGGGTAAAGCTTGAAGATTCAGCAGATACAAAATTTTTGGGGTACCCCCAGGCTTTAACTAAATTCTGCTATTTTTTAATGGATGCATTGAAAGAGAAGGGAGCTAGAATGAAGCCTCTGGTATGTGCCTGCTTAGCACAAGAACCAAATAAAGTGTTGATTGTCGGGGTTTGTGGGAAGCCTCGACTTGGCGCCCTCCGAGGAAATGCATTTGGGGTTTCCTTCAGAAATGCAGCTACCGAGATTGGAGCTGAGTTCTTCCACGAGCTCTTTGAATCTTCATGGATCATCTTAGATAGAGGTGCAGTTAATTCTTTTATGGTCAGATTAACCGAGAAGCTCTGATGTGTAATTGTACTTTACATAATGTCAAGATCTATAGGTGTTAAACTTTGATGTGTCGTTCTGAAGACAATTTGTTTATTACTTGTAATTTTATTTTTTTTTCACTCTTTCCAGGCACGTTTGGAATAATTCATAAATGTGGGAGAAATCTTGTATGATGCTATTCAACCAACGATAGCTCTTTCTTCTTTGTTTATTCCTCTGTTCTAACTTTGCATCTAAAGTCGACTGATTTGGTTTAAAATCTTGTATCGCATATAAGAATCAATTAAAACTAACAGTTCTTGGCTGATGTAGTTTGCAGACTGTAACTAGGAAGCTGTTACTGTATCGGTAGATCCTGGGGTGGTGATTGGTAAAGTCAGCTTGACTTTTTTTTTACATTCAGTACTCATCCTTGGTTTGGATCACGGTATGTTGTTTCCCTTGCATATTCAATTTCACTTCACTAGCATGTACTGATTTCATTTCAATAAATTGTTGAACAAATTTAAATCATGCATATTTTTCAAGAAAATGACATGAAACTGCCACAGATAAAGCATTACCAACACCATACTTGAATAACTCCCAATGAGCGTTACAGTCGCTGTACCATAGCGCAAAAAAAGTAAAAATAAAAAATAAAAAATAAAAAATCGCCATTTGATTATAGATGAAATGACGTGGCAGGAATATGAAAGAATAATAGCCGGGCTCAATTAAGGATTCATAGGAGCGAGAATAGAGTAGAGTTGCTGTTATTACAAGGCTGAGCAAAAATCATAGACACACACAAAGTGATAATTAATTAAAAAAATACATTAGAATTTTAATCATTTAGTTATAAAAAAAGTACTCTACCGTAAGATGGTTCCAATAAAGCCAGACTCTTATTACAAACTCCAATCATCAAACGAAAGACTCAAAAGTATGGCATAGGCAGAACTAGGCTAACCCGGCCCATTCTCATGAGTTTTGGCCCGTACTTTGCACATGAGAGCCTATACAAAGGCTTAGGACAAAAGGCTCAGGCCAAGTCCAATTCCTCTATTTTTTTGAAAAAATAAATTTATAAATTAAAATAATAAATTAAAATTTAAAAAATAATGAAAAAAAAGAAGCTTAAATTCCTTATACATATATTAATAATGAATCAAAAAATTTAAAATTATAATATTAAACTCTCTTTTAAGTGTTAATTAGTTAAGAGAGTGGTTGAATTAGAAAATTTAGTACTAAAAAATTAAAATTTTAAACTTTTATTTACTTTATTTTTATTATTTATTATTTTATTTTAAAATATTTTTTTAATTCATTGTTAATTATAACGATTTGATTATTATTACTCATTTTATGTTTACAACAATTTAAAAAAAATTGATAAAATAAAGTAAAAGCCCATGTTCAATTCAAGCGCAGCTCAGGCCCGCAAAAGCCCGATCTAGGCCCAACCCCTATACTTATAATCTAATGGGCTTGGACCTGAACTAAAAAATGCCTGCCCAATCCCCTAATTTGCTAACCTTGCCGCGGGACTGTGCAAATATCAAACGACACGTTTGCATTTCTACCTGACAAGACCACGTGGACAATTTTGAAACCTTACGATCCGCGTCTCATTGACGGCCCGAAGCTCAAAGCCCGTCCCACTCCTCTCCCTCACCGAAATGAGAAACCTGTCAGAGTTCAAAATCAAAACAAACATCGTCTCTCTCAGTGTCTTCCCCTAATCGTTCGCCTCTAACGAAACCCTAGACAGCAAAATATCACTCTCTCTTTTCCTCTCTAGTTTCGATTTCTTAACAATAATTTCTACGAATTGATTCGATTCGCTTCTTGAAATTAAGGTTGGAGTCTTCAATTTGACATATTTTTCGTTTCTGTTAATTTTTTTTTTTGTTTTTATTTGATGATCGGTTTGGTTTTATCTAGATTGATCGTTTCCGACTATCGATTTTCATGTGCATTTCATTTATCGATTCGTTTGCTGCTCGATTGTGCTTAATATTTGATTTTTAATACGTTCTTGGTCGCTGATTGTTGTGTCTTCACGTCATTGTTCATTTTAAGGGCTTGGGACTTGGATTTTTGTTAAAAGATGTCATGTTTTTTATGATCAGTTGTGCGGATTCTTGATTTCACTGTGAAATTCGAATAAGAAGTGAACAGTATGAGTATTCTGATGCATATTTTACTGTTGGGATTTCGAACTGCAAATCTGTGTTGAAGTTGGCACTTTTTAGGTTTGAATTTGATGATATTGCTCAATGATTTATGCTTTTATGCCGGGTCTGTGGTTTGGAAACTGAAACTGTTGCAATCACACACTAGTCATGATTCTTATTAAATATTGAAGTAAAATGTCTTCAGTGTTTTCTTTTATAATAATTTTTTATAAAATTCTTAACCATGTTTTGTTTATAGAACAGTGTGACAACCAATTTTTGCACTAAAATTGTTAAACATTAGAATTTTATAAGATTTTTTTTCCTGTGTTAGTGGTTGTGTTTGGCTCAGTTGATAATGGTTTGACCAGCTGGTGATGTATGGAACATATTGTCAAGTATTACTAACTTTTTCTTCCCTGATATCCCTTTAGGTGATTTTTAAGGCTGCAAAAAGGGGATTTTTGGAGCATGAGCACTCAGGCGGCAAGGGCCCCTGTAAGAGGGTATCGACGGAGGAAGGCTGTGTTGGATCTTAATGCACCACCATGTGAAAGCAGAGATCGTGAGGGTACTTCGATTGAGATCAGGTCCGAGGAAGTGCAAGCTAGCCAACAACAGCAGTCCATACCACCTGCCCCAATTGATGTTGAGGCTATTGATGATGATGTTATTGAATCATCTCCAAGGGCTTTTGCTGAAGTAACCTTTCTGTCATTTGAATTTTGCCTATTCTGTTTTTGTGACTCGTATTCTCTTGTGGGTTAAATTATTGACTGTTTATTTTCGTTTTAGGCTAAAAATAATTCTAGAAGGAATCGTGGAAGGGCTATTGTAGTTGATGTAGATTCAGGTAATGCTGCCAAGCTTCTGTATTTTGTGTGTCTATTATTGCATTTTTATGTTCTTTCGTGTACATCTCTATTTATGTTATTATCATCTAATCATTTTTATTGTACTTATCACGCATGACTTAACGACCCTGCTGTCTCCTACATGGACCCGGTGAAATTGAATTCTCCACCGAGTCTGTGATTTTATTGTGGGAAAAACGCGGAAGGACCATTGCCTTTCCTTTGCACCACTTCTCTCAGTAATGGACTTCCTCGAAATCTTCCTTAGTCTCTTAAGATTGGGAGATGGGGAAGGAGTTATCCTTAGATTAGTCAATAGCCCTCATAGAGAGATTCTCAATTGAATCGCATTCTCCTTTCATCTTTATTATTTTACTAATTAAGAATATGATTTAATGAACAGAGTTAAAAAGTGTGTATGAGGCAATGATTAGTTGAAGGGGAAAGAAAATGACTTTTTTTTTCACAAAAATATGCAAAATGTGTTTCAAGATTGAGTCTACTGACAATTTACCGGAGGTAGTGTGCTACTTTCTATTGACTGCTATGGAAGCCTATTAATCAAACTCTTTTGTAAGCACATTGAAGGAATTAGGTTACTTATATATCTTTGTTGGATTTCATAGAATTTTTCTGTTGTACCTTAGCAGAACCGTGAATCCATAGAAAATGTGTAACCAATGACAGTGAAAAGGGTAGCACGAGATTAACCTTATTTTGTGTGTTCTTGGTTGGTGGATATCTATTTTGGATTTAATATCCAAGTCAAACATTGGAACCTGTTAAAAAGCTTTTTTTGTTGACAAAATGTCTTTAACTTTCTTATGATCAATTTCTGTATGGTCACATTTATCCTGTGGACATGATATATGCCTCACTTTCTAGGGGCAAGATAAATCTTGATTGATTAAAGTTGATGCAACTTCAAGAGTTCCATCAGTATCTAATGCCCCATTTTTTTGTTTATGTTAGATGCTCATTCTATTAAATTAGATATTGATAGTATCTATTTGGTTAATTCGTTTTATTCCTTTTATCGTCATATTACAATATGTTGTGAATGTAGTTCAAATCTGTCTTTTTCAATCCCACTCAGTGGGTACTTGTGGTTGCACAATTTTTTTTTTGTTTTTCCATCTCTCTCATCAGTATGCATGATTATTGCAGGGCGAACAACTGGCTTGACTCATAGCAATCGCAACAAGCGCAGAAGGGTTCCAACTAACCCACCAATTATCAATTACATAAATTTGGAAAGCACCAGCAACTTGATGGTAATAGCTGAATTTCTCTAATGTTCTATTATTATGGTAATCCCTGCGGGGTAAAATTTTATCCAGAGACAACAAGAAAATCTTATGTCTTTCATTCCATTTAGAGTAGTGTTATTGGTCTCTCGCTGTCACTCTGCATTTGTAGTCCTTGTGCGTGTTCAATGAATATATTGTCTAGGTTGACTTAATCAATGTTCTATTGCCAGAGAGAGAATGCTGGAAAGCCCCCACCGCCTCCACCTCCTCCAAAGGAGCCTACTTTCACTTGCCCAATTTGTATGGGACCATTAGTTGAGGAGATGTCAACGAAATGTGGTCACATCTTCTGCAAAGCATGTATTAAGTCTGCGATAGCAACTCAGAACAAATGCCCAACATGTAGGAAAAAAGTTACAGTGAGAGAACTCATCAGAGTCTTCCTTCCAGCAACCAGTTGAATGTGAATCTCATGCCACCAAAATTAATGGTGTAGGTTTGTTCAACAGCTCTTTTATTTTTAATTTCCATCAGCATAGAAATTGAAGCAACAGTTCCTGACAGTTGTTTCAAAGATAAATATGTGGAAATGCTTGTATCTTTCATATGCACTTTGCATTTGGAAAAATACATTAATTCATAGTTTTTGAAACTATTATTAAGATTATTTAGTCCACTAAAAGTATACCAAAATGATGAAAAATTACATTTGAACTTTGCTAGAATGGTTCATCACCTGGGAATATGTTGCACTCAATAGTCGTGTCAAGCCTTGAGGCTTAGTTGTGTGGTAAAATGGAAAACGACGTAGTTTACCTATGCAGTATCACATTTTGATTCTCATATCATGGAAAACAAGGTTGTAGTTGTCACAACCTATTCAGAACCTTCAATGGACCAACTCTTTTATACTATAGTCACCCACTGTCTTAATGTGATGAAACTTTATCCTGTTATAATCATGTTGCTGGTGTTAGGTATTACTCGATTCCTTGTCTTTTGTTCTGATGCTGATAACAGCTTTTACGCCAACAGGGTCAATGCAAACATTTTGGGAAGGGAAGAGAAAATGTTTTGGGATGTCAATATAGTTGATGGCTATCAGAATTGGTCGTCAAAGCCCCTTAAAACTTGTCATTTTTTGTTGAGCTAGATTTGGATGCACACACACAACTGATGAAATTAGGCTTATGGCTTTTTTAATGGAAGGAATCTAGTGGGGGCCTTTAATATATGGGCATAAAATGTAGTACAAGTGGTCAGTGAATGCATTAGCTGATGGTAAATTTGAAGTTTCAGCATCTGTATTAAAGAATGTAATTTAAGTGGTTTCTCAAATTTCAAATAGGTGATATTTTTCAATGTATCTATCTACTGATTGAAGCATCTGTTGGTTCCTATTCTCCTCTCCTTCTGCCCCTTATTTCTTTCGCGACATGGTCAAAAAATAACTACAGCCAGGAATGAAATCCTCAATTTCGCAAGTAATGTCATACAGTAATTACAAATATGGTAAGAAAAGGTGGTTCTACCGTATGTTTAGTGTACAATTGTTTCTTTCTTATGGTCTGGAACAGCCTTTACCGAACCCATAACCTTGCTTTTAATGCTTTGTTAGATTTTACAAATGTCACCTTATTTTCAATGTTAAAGATGAAATAAAATATCTGAACAACTAAAATAAAATATCTTCGATTTAGTTGCGCGTCTCTTGATTTGATGTTTCAAATGATTTTTATGTCGAAAAAGAAAAAGGAAAATTAATGGTCTTGTTAATTAAACTCAGAGAACACTTAATTTCAATAACTCACAGTACAATAAAACTACGAATTTGATGATTTTATCATGACTCGGGTGAGCTTTCTTGCTAGTAAGTTTGAGCAAGTGCCTTACTATAATACTATTGACATTTGACAGATAGAAAATTTAGAAGAATCATTCAAGGTTATGATAAGGGGGCCTGGTTTAAAGTCGATATTTTTTTTTCTTTCAAATTAATATTTTGACTAAAATTTGTCACCTTTATTAGATAATACGGATAAAAAGAAAAATGAATTCAGGCAAA
Organism: Citrus sinensis; assembly: GCF_022201045.2. Lineage (NCBI taxonomy): Eukaryota > Viridiplantae > Streptophyta > Magnoliopsida > Sapindales > Rutaceae > Citrus > Citrus sinensis. The sequence goes on along the minus strand of NC_068558.1, from coordinate 41,503,314 downwards.
TCTGCATTAAAAAAAAAAGCAATTTTATTAAGGCCCGAACGTTTTATTCATTCACAGGCATAGGTACAGTACAGCCTTGAACCTCAAACTGATGACGGGGACCATGCATGTGATGATCACGATCAGGATCATGGAGATTGGAACCTGGCAGCCTGCATATGCCCAGCTTTACCTTTTGGGACGGCAGTGAGCCAAGGAAAGTGAAGCCACGGAAACAGAAAAGGTCCCACACCAAATGGCCAACCCAAGAAAAGCTGATGATTGTACTCGTCATCTCTCATTGGCCCATCTCTTGCTGCTTCAGTTTCAACAAGCAGTGCCACCACAACACAGACAGACAAAAAGATCATTGCCGTTGAAGTTTTCTTCATCTTCATCATGCTGACTTCTTGATTTCTGCATGGACATGGTTGTTTCAATGCCACTTCGTTTTATAGAACATATTCGAGAAGAGGGTATCATTTGTTTACTCGTTTTGGGATTGATATTTATTGGTTTATGCATAGTGGGTTTGATTCTTTTGGAATCAATACAAATGATCGCAGGGGTTAGATACTGGTTTCTTTTATTGTTTACTAATTAGGTTGTTCTGATGCTCATACTTGAGAAGGTTTAGTAACTTCATTATTGGCCTCGTTGCCATTTAAGTGGAATCCGCTGATGCCTCGAATTTGAAATATTTTGACAATTAGGAGAGAATAGAAAATAATTTGGCGATTAGGTAACGTTTGGTATGTGATTAGAAACAGTAACTGTATCATTCAATTTATGGTTGAAGCATGTGGTTTCTATAACCTAACCTTTCTCCATGGATAGGGAACATCATACCATTTTTTTTTTTAATTGCAGATAAAACAACCGGAACAAATCTGCTTCATTACATGGAGACAAAGTAAAGTTGCTGAATTACTGCTTTTCTGATTCTGAATCCAAACTGTGTTTTCAAATACCAGTGAGACATATCTCAAAGCTCTAAGATCATGATAATCATGATAAAAAAGCAAACAACAAAGATACAACAACTGATTCTGGGAGTTTGAAGTGACCTACGTATGACCAGAATCAATTACATTCCCTCTTGCTCAATCTATCAATCATCAATCAATAGCTCTTAAGTTACTTGGCAACACAAACCTCACAGCACAAAAATTTGGAGCAAAATCTATAGAGGAAAAGGAAACTAGAGAGAAGAAAACATTTCTGGAACCCAGTGAAATAAGAGAGCAAAACTTAATTATTTCCTTATCTGGCAGGTTTCTTTCTCCACACTGAACGGCCCCGATTTATCTCCGAGCCATCACCTGATAGTCTCAGCAAGTGTAAAAATTGATGATTGTCCTCTTTGTCTCCAGTTATGGCAGGTGAGCCGTTTGTTCCCTGAAGTTTTGAAACTGGTTCTGCATCCTCGAATGGTTCTGCACTTGTTAGGGAATCAACTACATCGTCCTGTTGGCATTCTCGTCTGTAATCTAAGGTGATAGTCTGGAGTTCATGGGTGTCGATGACATCTTGAGGCATGCTCTGTCATGCATAAACAGGAGTTACTCAAGAAAAATTTAAGTGTGGTAGAGATATAACAATTCCAGTTTGGCAAAAATAAGAAAGCCAAGAAGAGCTTCGTTGCCATCCTCATTGTACTAACCTCAAGTAACCAACCAATGTAGGTGACATTGTTAACATGCTGGTTCATGTCCAGATCAGCTCTCCTGGGCTGCAAATTCCAAAGCACACTCAGAAGTGAGAATGTGACAGATATCGAAAGCATTTACATTTAGATGAATTGAATTGTTCTCACAATAAGCCCTAGCCGGGAATACTGAGCAGGATCTTCAAGTTTTGAAATTTTCCTGGAGCTGCTACTATTCTCCTCTGGAAAAGCTAACCTACATATGCCGCAAAAAATATTACAGGAGCAAAATGTCACTTAAAACTGATACTGTGCGAAAGAAGAGAAAGGAGAATATGGGACTTTGGAATTTGGACATTAACAATCTAATTCTATTTGTAAAGCTGAGGATTGTTACTATTTAGCTAATTTCAAATCCAGTAAGGTTGGATGTTTACCATCTTCAGAACTTCCATCGCTGCACATACAAGGAAAAGGATAAAAAGGAATACAGAAATCTTCATAATGCAGCAAATTCCATACTCTAGATAATCCAAGAAACATTACTACATCAAGACATGAAGTCTAATAAGCAGCAAAAAATTAGCAATGGCCACCAGCAAAGAGTGTTTGCCAAACCCCTGCATCCACTCATATATGCGCGTGTGCGCACAGAAGTAGAGGGTGTAGATCATACATTTTAACACACAAAAAGGAAAAATACATGAATAGTTATTCATTTTTAAAAATTGTCAATAACATTTGCACTAAAGTCCTAACAGTGTTTTAGGTCACTTCAACGGGAATCTTCTGTGTTTCAATTAACAAAGAATTAGCCTAAAATTGGCAAATTATCACTGTCTCAATCATTCACTTTCTACTTTGAAACAGTTCTCAATTATTCATCTCAATGGTCGGCACTTCAAACCCAAAGTTTCATTTCAATCTTGTCCAAAACTCCAACATTTAGAAAACTTGCATAGCCTCCCATTTGGACAAATCAAAATATCTGGTATTCAAAATATTCTAATGCGGTCAAGAGTGTATCACTTTATGCATTAGGACTTCAACACTCCATCCAACAATATAGCAGAGTAATTTTCCAAATATGTATCAAATGCAGTCTCCATAAAGATTTAAAAGGTACCAGTTCAAGCCTGGATAAAGGAAAAGGCACACTACCTGAGTTCTCGAGGACAAAAAACTAAATACTCTTCTCGGACATCATCACTAACTTTCTGAAGCCGTCTAGTGTCTTGGTTCATCATCACCCACTTGCTGAAATCATATGATGTAGCAGTGTCAACTTCTAAAATATCATGTCACATCAGGAAATTAAAACATGCATAAAACTTAAATCTGTGAAGTAAAGGGGAGCATATGAAGCAAAACTACAATGAATAAAACTACAATGAATATTTTTTCTCATTCAGACGTTAAAACTACTATAGCCATGTTATCACATATATCTGACTACAGATTGATGACCGCCAAAAGTGACAGTTTTAGCATCCAAGACTATGCTACCCAGAAGAATATGACCCATTTACTGTAACCTTATTTGACTGTTTAAATTGCTAAAAGACTGACTGAAAAGGGTTTAGACCATAAAAGAAAAAGCAACGAAAATGTAGTAATCTTAGAGGCCTCTTTATTCACAAATATGTAGATGACTGATGGCACTTAAACTAGTTCCATTACCTGCAGTTGTATAATCCCCCAAAGATATTTTTTGGATACATCGGTATTACTTTGTAAATATTTTCAAATAACAAAGAATATGCACTGTCCCTTCGTTGAAAATGTAGCAGCATTTAAACATAAAATTGTGGAAACAAGTTAAAATTATGTATGTGATTTCCCTTTCTGTTAATTATAGGAAGTAACAGAAATCTTAACAAGCATTCAAACATATTAATAATTAGTGAAACATCGAGAAGTAATATAACAATAATTATATTAAAAGAAATATAATTGAAAAGAGAGACTTATTATGGCTTATAAATCCTCTGCTAGTATAAGGCGTCAGAAGGGTAAAAGGGGGTTCTCAAAGCCCCTAGCAATGAATTATAGATATCACATTAAAAGGAAAGTCACCAAGAAACTACATATCCTGCAAGATTAGATACTCTTGAAAGTTAATCGAGAAGATGCATACTGCTAATCTGGATGAGGCCAGATTGAATGGGTACATGCATGCACTCAAAGGATGGCTCGGCTAATGAGAAAACAAATGCTCACTCTTTCTATATCTTCTTTTATTTTATTTTGATGAGCAAAGAAAAGAAGAATCAAAGAAAGTTAAAAGTGCACCTCGTTGCTCTTCCAATAACTTCACCAGTGGCATGGTCCTTCAGAATCCAATCACGTCTAGTTCCAATTCTTCCTTCACTTTGGCACCATGTCTCAATTTCAACCACATCACTCCTGTACCATATGCCCACAGTTTTCATTGTCTAAAGAAAATATAAAAAATCGAAAATCGAAAATCGAAAATCTAAAAGTTAGCAATGTCAAGTAAAAGAAAAGCAGACTCACCAAGCAGGGTATTTATATATTTCAATGTGCATGCGGGCCGTCACCCATATAAGATGCAGCTTTCTCATAGTGGTGGTTGTTGCAAATCCATCTGTTGAGAATCCAACACTTTGCGCATGGTTACATCCAACCTCCTACAATACAATTATTCTCCCCATGATGAATCATCAAAACAAATGGAGAGAGAAACTGATATGATTTATTTCATTCCATGCACTAAAATTTTTGTCCAACAAAGACATGGAAACCAAACCAATATGGTGAATTTTATCATCACAACTGCTTATGCTCAATATATCACTTTCTTTTTGATAAATATCACAAACCCCTTTACGCAGAAATTTTGCATAAAGTGTGCAATCATTGAGATAGCCAATAACCAATTGCTAAAACTTCAGGGAGTTTGCCAAATTAGCAGGAACCCTCGTTTACCACAAATCCCAAATAAACCAAATGAAAAATACATGCAAAGACATACTAACACGCAACTCACACCAAACAAATGCGCTGCCACAGTTGGAATACAAATTAATTATTTCTTGAAAGAAAAAAGTACAAAACAAAAATCAAATCAAATAATAATACGAAGTAATGCAGCACGTGCAAATCACGAAAAAAATTGACTTGAAAATTATTAGTACCTGCAAGAGATTAGCAATGGTCTCAACAGTGGCAGTTTTGTTAATTCCAACTTCATAACACCTCACTATAAACTTCTCCTTATACGACAACCCGTCTTCCGTCAAGGTCCCCAGCCGGAGCCGATCCGCCAAGCTGCAAGGCCCGGATTCGAGCCGAGCCGGGCTTCCCTGGTCCGACACAATCGCCTGTACCTGAACGGGAGCTGTGGGTTTGTTCATCGGGCGAGAGCATGGAACGACGGCGTAACGTCGGCGGAAGCGAGGAACTGGGCTGGGTAGGCCCAGGAATCTGCATTGGGCTTGGTCCGTCACATTGCAAAATGGCTTCAGCATTTTCTCTCTCCAAAACTAGATTGTGTTGAGAGAAAAAGCTTTCTTTCTTTCTCTCTGTCTCCGTTTAAAGATGTAAGAGCCTTGTGGTGTGCTCTATTGTGGCTTTTCGGGCGATGGGACCGAGGATGCGATGCGGCAAGGGAATTGACACTGGGTTTCAACTCAAATTACGAGGCTGCCATTTACTTGTTGGCGAGTGGTTAAGGTAGAGACTTCAGAATTGAGACTGGCATCGGGATCGGGGATCGGCAGAGCCAGGCAAAAGTAAGCCACCTGGAAGTGAACGTGTTTTTGTATAGATGCACGTGTTCTTTTGACTTCAGTTCAGTTCCGTGCGTTTCAATAATACCAATGAATATTATACGTATTCAGATTTATTTTGCCAATGAATACGGAAATTGGGTTTTGAAGTAGCCCCCCCCCCCCCCCCCCCCAACAAAAAAAACAAAACAAAAAAGAAAAGGTTTTAGTTACCCTGAAACACTTAAAACACCAATCCTCCATTTTGTTATTGCTTCACTACAACCTGAAATACATCCTGAGCTGAGCTGCTTTTAAGCAATCCTAAAGATTACAACAAATTTAAGAAATTCATAAGAATTTACTAGTGGAAGGGGGATCGAAATGTGCAATGCCTTCCGCAGTTCTATTAGTTTTCCTGAAGTATGGTTGATACTGTTATGCTTAAAATGTTTCTCAAGTTAGATAACACAACCTGTAAGTGTTTTCTTCTTATATCATTTGATGTTTAGCCTTTAAAATATTGACCACCGATGATTCCAAACGGACTCTAAGAGCTATGATGCACCCTAATTCCAACATTATGTGATGCCAAAGTCCGACAATGGCGAACCTATAATACCCACCAAAATTACATGACAATATGGAACTACAATCTCCCGGGCGAATTTTCTTATTCATCTTGAATCGGTCTACACAAAATTACAACAAATTAATTACACTACGTATGAATTCAGGCATAAACTACGCATGCGACTGTAAGTGGGAGAAAAAAAAAAAAAACTATTTAGATCTTGTTGGGATTACGCTCTTCAATCAAAACATCCATCTCGGAGATGAATGAACAGCACTTGGTCGTGGTTTACTAGGTCTTGGCTGCTCTGAGTTGTTCCGCTTCTTCATGATTGAGGAAACTGTGGGGCTGAAGTAGTGATCATTACTCCTTTGAGAAGTTGCCCCTTGTGAGTACATCTTCTTCCCATGGATTAAGCTGCTCTGCTTTTCTGTCAATGTCTGGCGAGGCATACTGTTCCTTTGAACATCACCCCATCTATTGTAACCCACGCAACTTTGGCTTCTTCCCACTTGCTGAAACTTTCCTTCTCTAGGAATTGTATAGTTTCGGCTCTCAGCAGTTTCTGCTGAGTACATTGTTGTCTCCCCTTCACTGCTATAGCCATTGTACATTCCCAAAACTTCTACTGGAGATGAACTTGACTGGACCTCGCTTTGGACACCATTCACAGAACCTGTTGAGGCAATATCAGCATTTTCAGCTTCTGCATTGGGACTGATCAGTCCCCTATCTTTGATTTCGTCCTCTTCTCTTGGTGGACTATCTGGATGAGGTTCATTGTCACAATTATCATCCGAGTTAAGCGACAATCGTTTGAGTGGCTTTAATGAAACCATAGGTTTGGCAACCCTCGGAGGGAAGTTAATATCTAAAAGCTGGATTTGGCTGCTCGCTTTCTTCTGAATAGGTACTGAAGTCAGCTTTGGTGATTCATATATTTCTGGAGTTGGGATTCCCTGCACATGGGTAGCATGTGGATCCATGCTTAGGGTTTCTTCTTCACGAATACTTACCCCAGCAGAACAGCCTGGTCCAGTTTGATCCCTGGCTTTTGAGAATATATTTGATGAAGACGGTGTTCTTTCATTACCGTCATCTGTTGACTTAAATACCTGTCTCATTGTGAATGAAGCACAAGAATGTTCACTCTTCTGGCCTGTGGACATCAATCTAATAATTGGTAGCTTGGGTTTTGTTAGTTCATCAAGGTTGCCTTCCCAGTGCTGATTCAACCAATCACAGATTATGGGTATCGGAATACCAAACTGCATAGAAGAGTCCTTCTTCCATGATGATGAGGAAGACGATGAAGTTGAAGAGGACTTTGTATTAGGCGATGTTGCCAGTTTCATAGGATCACAAATCATGAATGCCAGATTTCCTTGAACATCAAATCCAGCAGATCCAGGACTCCATATTATTCCATCAGTAGATAGTTTTATGAGATTATCTGTAGCTATTGCTACCTTTCCTTCACCAACCATTAATTCTTTTTCCTCCATGTAGCCTAGCAGGTAAACAATGCTTCCCAGATCCAGGTTTGGTTTAGAACATGTCTTCAAGTGATGAGGCTGCTGACCAGGGGCATTTGAGTCGCCATCAGCAGAATCCAAACCAACTATTGTAAGATCTAGGACAGAGCTGGTGATAAAGAACCTGAAACCAGATGAAAGACAAACTAATTCCATTCAGTGGTACACAATATCGGAGAAACAATAAAACATATGAAGCATTGCACTTATCACTATCTCATTCCCTTTAATTTATCCAGCATACCACCGTGAATAAATAATTAAATTCAATGAAGCCAAAGACATCATTCTAGTCAGGGGTTGTGCAGCAAGCGGCTATAAGATGGGAATTTAATACAATTTAGAACAATGATATACAAACAAGAAGTAATCCCAATGGAGAGGCAGAATAAATTGGCCATAGAGGCAAAAACCTTGGAACATCAACCCTGCAAACTGATCAAGAAAATAAATTGAACTCAAAAGCATCTGAATTCTCTTGTCAACTTAGAATATCTACTAGGACTCACCATCGAATATTTAAGAGTCGTTTCCATTTTCAAGTACAAGCAAATGTAATAATAGCAATTAAGAGGACAATTTTCTTTTATGAGAGCTATATTCTTCTTAGCAGAACTGCAGCAGAGGCATAACTTCATAATACAGATAATTGAGACCTCCCAAACTTCTATTAGATTTAAAGTGACTATATTAAACTTACAAGACTAAGGCTCTGTTTGATATAGCTTTACAAATAGAGCTTATTTAAGTAGAGCGTTTGTGATAGAATCTTTTACAAATAGAGCTTTTATCTGAACAATTTTAGTTATTTGGTTGTCAATGACTACTTTTATTAAAAAGTGTAAAATTATTTTAAGAGGTAAGTTTTTCAAAGTTGTGTTATAAGAGAATAAAATAAAATAGTCAGATAAGTAAATGATATTTTAAATATTTTTAACATTTAAAAAGGTGCTTTCCAACCTCTACTCCCAAAAACCCAAAATTTGGGCTTTAAATAGTAGCAAAATAACTTATTTAATCTTCAAAAGCTCTACTAAAAACACAACCAAACAATTACAAAATATTTTGATTAGAGCTTATGGGATTAAATAAGTACTTATGACTATTAAATAAACCCTACTAAACAGGCACTAATTACCAGTGTTCTACAAGTATAACATAGCAGTTAAATGACAGCTGCAACTCCGATAAAGTGAAACATTGTGACAGATAACGCACACATATTGACTCTCTAGGATGCAGCTCTGGGTCATTTATGTTAAACTTTCCATCAAGGGGGCAGCAGATCATCTAAATTTGACTTGTCCCTTGTCCATACCTTAGCGATCAAGTCCGTCGGCAATTTCTACACCATACTTTGCACCACTTAATCATCAATTCAACTGAGAAAGCAAATTCATACAAAAATATCATGAATTATTGATTCTTTCATGCAATAATTACCCATCCACAGATGGTTGAATTTATCCTCTTGGATCACAAACTTCTCAGTAAGTGTGGTATCTGTATGTATTCACATTCATATTTATCATGCGTATCACTGATACTCTAGTGCCAAAAAACCACAAAATGCCACAAAGTATCAAGATTATGTTCATAAGCATGGTAAATCAGAACCAAGATTGCCTTAAAAAAGAAAGAACTGAGAAATTGAAAAGGGTGCTTTAAATTTTATACATATTGGCAAATAATAAATTTACAATTCTATTAAGGCAGCACAATTTCAACTAAAAACAACTCTCACCTAATTTTCATTCACTACGGCCCCACAAGTTTTTTCATTTTTCCACTAAAACCGAAAAAGATAAATTATTCCAACAAACATACAAAAATAAACACATCTTAAAAGAAAAATAAAAATAAATAAAAAAAGGAAAGAATTGAAAACCTGTGAGGAACGAGAGCTGCAGCGACGCCGTTTTGGAGTCGGATCTCGGCAGTCTCCGCAGCAGCAACAGACGGAAGATTCACATGAGTGGTCAAAAGAAGATTCCGGTGGATCAAGAAACCGGTACCGGAAACCGCACTTGCGGCAACGGAGATTCTGGCCATCGCCAGACCCTTGCCAGAGAAAATGGCGGCTTTCATTCTCTCAGTTTTGGAGACCCCCTTGCAGAAACACCACGACTCTCTCAACACTCCCATTTTTGAAAAAAAACAAAGCTTTTTGCGTGTTCTTCTTCTTGTCGAGTGTTGAAAAGAATTCCTGTTAAGTTCTGTTTTTATGGTTATAGAGATGGATCTGAGCGCGGCATTTCAGTTTGTGTGTGAGAAAGAGAGAAGAGAGAGACGGAGACTGTGAGTTCAGACTTCGGACAAGAGCGACGAGACGGTCGTGAAATGAGTAAAGGGGTGTGCGTTTTTGAGCTGGAAATATTATTAATGGCAATGGGCTTCAATTAATATTTAAAAATAAGAATTTTTTTTTTCGAAAAAGAAAAAGAAAAAGAAAAGAAATGTTCTCTCTCTCTCTCTCTCTTTTTCCTTTTTTTATTTTTATTTTTAATTTACTTGTCTGTGTCTTCTTCTTCTTCGCATTACTATTGTGTAAGAAAGAGAGATGCCTGGCGTGTTACCCTATCCAAAAATAGAAAAATGCAACGCCAATTTTTACTGCAAATCATTCATAACAATATTATATTGTTACCTTCTTTGACAATACTTTTTCAATGAATCATTTTTCTTATTAAAAATTAAATTTTTGGTAAAACAAAAAAAAAATATTTAGAAATTTATAAGCTAACATCAAACAATTCTTAAAATATTATGAAGATGGTAATTGTTTTATCATAGGATAAAGTCTATTTGTTAATTTTTTTAATTGTTTATTGATTATAATAAACGTAAAAGTGAAATTGACATAGGAGTTTTAGAGTAAATATAAACGAAGGTGAAAACAACTTTTAAAATTCTTTTAAAAGCCATAATAGCGGAACGGGTTTATGAACCGTGAATAGTCATATAATCATATGCAGAATTAGTTGGAATAATTGATTACCATATGATCTTCTAACTTCAAATTAAAGTGTATGATTTATCATTGCGTGCTTTGCTGGTACAGAAACATCGAGCATCAATGAAGTTACATTTTGATTAAAGAATCATGATGATTAAATCATATCTCTATAAATAAATGCATCATCAACCAAATGGGACCAATTGCACTATGCTCTTGTCACTTCAAAAGAAGTTCAGCAGAATTTTTCAATCGCTGCTTTGGGCCATTTGATTTTGATTTGAAATAAACTATCCAAATCATCATTGGACCCTGGAGACGTAGTGTGGATAGAAATTTCAATAATGATAGCTTTTTTTTTTTTTTTTTTTCCTTTTTATAGATAAATTGCGCTTTAAAATATTCAAAATAAATTTCCTTCAAGGAATCCAAAAACGATTTATAAAACCCACTTTTTTTAAGAAAAATGAAAATTATTTGCACCCGTTAAAATGTAGAAGCATTTCATTGTTTGGCAATGAGAAATTGTGTGTGTGTGTGTGTGTGCATATATATGTGCGCTAATTTACTTGGTTCAAGATCTTTCATCTTAGCAAGAAAATGCAAAAAGGTGGGATTTTCTTTTCTTCTTTTTTAACGCATACATAAGTAAATAAATATTCAGAGGACAAAATCATGTGATACAATAATTGCATGCAAATGTTAGGTTGACTGAATTTTATAAAAATAAAATTTCATACAGTTTTATTAAATAAGTGCTTCCGGCAAGCATTCCTTTAAATTTATCCTTATTAGGATGGGTCGATGACACTGATTCCCTGTCATGTAACATACATGATGCAAACTGATGGTGATAAATTACCACAGAGGGTCACATGTATGCGGCCAAATAATGTTGAGACTCTAAAGAATTGATTGATAGTGACGTTTAGATCGGAATACAAAAAGACATATTTCACTTAACCCATGATCCAACTTTAAGGGACATCCTAATTCCACAAATTTGCAGATAAACAATGAAAAAACGACAACAATCGGCCTGAGCTGACGAGAAAAATTTGAACACTTTGATCATCAACCAACTTTTCACATATTGACTAATATGCTGCTTATGGTACATCCAGTCTCTTAAACACTCACGAAAATTGAAATGGTGTTTGAAATATAAATAAAAGCCACTCAATTTCAACCAAAAAAGTCAGTAACCATCTCAACAGTCGGTCACCACAGTACAAGTTCATCACTATTTAGTACCCCCCCCCCCCCTCCCCCCCCCAAAAAAAAACAAATGTAAATGCAATAGCAATCTGCATGGACACTGCAAAAGCAATAAATGGGAAAATTTCTTTATGTTTGCTCCTTTAGTCCCTGAATACGTATACCAATTTTTTTTTTCCAATATCCATCTTCGCAATGGCTATGAATTCATGTCAACATAAGAAGAAAAACAGAGATCCCCAAAGATTAATTGCTTAAAAAGTTGTTTCAAGTGGAAACACCTACATTGAAAATTGTGAATCCAGAGCACCATCCAACCGGCTGATCAAGCAAAGTTCATGAGATTTCACACCCAGCAAGAGTCCTGTCACTCAAAAACTGAGAACCATGTGTAGTCCATTACTCAGAAACATCAATCCCTTTTCGCTCCAGGTACTCCTTTGCCTCTTTTATGTCCTAAAAAACAAAATTTTACAAATTCATTAAGCACATGAATAAATCAAATCTTGATCATAGGTATTACAAAACTCGGAAGACCGCATTAACTTCCGACTAAAGGTTTTGGAGAACACAAGCAAATCTCTAAAAGCCAAATTAATAATATCAACTATTGCTAGATCTATAGGCTTTGAAATTGTTGTAAAAACAAAACTAAAGTCTGGTTGCTTTATTTATTGAAATGGGATCAAAGAATACCAGACCTTCTCCAAATTCACTAGCCTTTCTATCAATATGGTCAAAATCACTTAAAATACTCTTTCTAATGAAAGAGTCCACAATTTACTGCATTTAACATTTTTTTTTTCATCCAAAATTCCCTTCCCAATGCCTGCACTGGGTTTGGAACTGGGAATGCTTCAGATCCTACAAAAAAATATCAGATATAATATCAAAAGTAGGTCAACCTCAAGGATTTGAATATCCAATCTTTTGGTTGGAAACCAAGGCCAATGTCATTGAATCCACCCATTAGTGTTCACTGCATATAACATTTGTCACAAGTAAACTCTAAATCTCTAACAAACTTTTACGTCCACCATTTTCTTATTCAGAAATAATCAATTATTATTTATATAAGAGAATCTAAACTTGAGCCTCATTCTAATAGTTGAGAAATTTAAGTAACCAATGAATTTCAAAATGCCTATGGCCTATTTAACAATACTGATCGCTATTTCATAAAAGTAGTAACATTAGCAGGGTCAAAGGTTCAATCCCATTGCATATTTAATCACACACACCAATTCAAAAATAAATAAATAAATCAACATTATGACTGACTCCCTTCACCCATTGAACAAATTTTGTTTTGAAAGTTAAACAACTTTATGATCAAGCAAAAGCTCGGCATCCACTTGTAAAAGACACTTGACATGAGTAGCCTCATCCCAGCATGACAAGAACATGCAAAGTAAAGTACCTGCTGCAACAATAGTGCTTCTTGTGGACATGTTGGAAAATACATCAGACCAATTCCAACCATCAATAAACCATAGCATCCCAGAGACACAATAAAATAGATAGGCAGCTGGCAAAAAAGTAACAAAAGGGTAAGGTGGCTCAAATCAAATTAAAAAAAAAAAAAATTACATGCACAAGCACAAATTTATGTTATGCATATTTTTATATGCTGATACGCAAATGCATACATACAAACAAAACAAGAACTTAAGAAATGTAAACTACTCACCAACCCTGTATGGCTACGTGGGATGACAGATGTCTGCAAGAGACCAAACCAGAGTGCAGTTATGGCCACCAAGAGAGTCAAGATCTTTACAACATGCTTCATCGAATTTGAAATGAAAAACACCTCCAGAATCCTGATTATGTTTCAAAGAACTAACATTTAGGATTTTCATTAGTGAGACCTGATAGTAAAACTGTAACATTACCAGCTAATACTTGCACCCGATATTGGAAAAGTGGTATAAAAGCAGGGAAAGTATCAAAGACTCAAGCACCAACAGTAACCCACATGCATCCAACCACAAATGTGAATGTGCACCAATGCACCTCAGTTACACCATTCAAAAAAGAATCATTTGATTACACAACCCTCATCATTATGCGGATAAAAGCATATAGAATGAGATAGACTTTCTGAAGAACAAGCCAGTAACTGTGATTATATCCCCAAAATAAAAACTTAGAGAATATCAAACATCTTCAAAAGTTGATTGATGAAGAATACATCAACACCGAATTTCAGTATGCCACTCTAAATGATAATCTACCATCAGAAGAGATAGATCATTAATATTTCATTAATTCATTAGGAATGAAATTCAAAGCCCTTGCGCAATATCTCAATCATCATCTGGCAGTTTAAATGCAATTTAACATCAAATCGATCTAAAGCTGCAGTCAAAACAATGTGAAATGGAGAAAAACAGATAATATGACAAATAGTGCATAATGAAGAAAACAAATAGTATCACAAATAGTGCATAATATAAAATCATATAGACTCTGCCATCAGAAGGGATCGTCAACTTAAATTTTTTTTCACAGACCCGTTGGTTTGATTTTATAGAGTTACAGGACTCAAAGCCCTTGCGCAATGTCCCACGCATCATCTGGCAGTCGAAATTACTCATTCAATTACAATAAATAACAAAAAAATTCAAATTTCATAAATCAGATCACATATTTATACATCTTTCACGTCTATTAATGATAATAATAAAAAGATTTAGGGTTTATGGAGTACTCACTGACTTCGTATATATCGCCGGTGGTACGGACCTCCAAAATCAAAAATCAATAGAAACTAGTCAAACTACTAATAAAATGACTAATTTAACTTTGTTAGGAACACGAAATGACATAAATATCCTCCATTTGAACGGCGGATTGTGTGGACAAAATTGTCAGATCTTCAATTCCCTGCGGATACAAGATTAATCCTGCATCCAAACACACCTGTTACTCCCGGAAACGAAAAAAAACACTCTCCGATTTCCTCCCGTCACAGTTTCTCTCTCTTGGCGACACTGAATCCCAATTCTCTCTCTAGAATGGGCACAATCAGCGGAAACGACGTCGAAGCGGGCTTCGCAAAGCTGCAAGGCGAGGATTTCGAGTACTACATGCAAACGTACTCCATAATCCTGGGACGAAACTCGAAAAAATCAACCGTGGACGTTGACCTATCAAGCCTGGGCGGCGGCATGAACATTTCCCGCCACCACGCCCGCATCTTCTACGACTTCACTCGCCGCCGTTTCGCCCTCGAAGTGCTCGGCAAAAACGGGTGCTTCGTCGAAGGTGTCCTCCACCTGCCGGGAAACCCTCCGGTCAAATTAGATTCGCAAGATTTGTTGCAAATTGGGGACAAAGAGTTTTATTTTCTGCTGCCTGTGAGGAGTATTTTGGGGGGCCCAGTAGGGCCGAGGCATTACGTCGGGTCGTCGGCAGTGGTTCCGCATTACGGTTATGGTGGGGCCGAGACGGGGAGGATGGTGGGCCCGGTGTCTGTTGCATCGGGGGCGGGGAAGAAAGGGAGAGGGAGAGAGTATTATGAGGAGGAGTATGAGGAGGAAGAAGAGGGGCTTAGTGGGAAGAAGCTCAGGAGAGATGGAGGAGGCTTTGAGGGCTACGGTAGCGGTTCTGGTGGCAAGTCTGGATTGACCGGAGCAATGAGTTAGTATTTTTTTTTTTTAATGAAATTTTTATCTTTCAATTCTATGTTGTTTCTACTTGGTGGTGTGATTTAAAATTTTAGAGTTATGGCGTGCCATGGTGCCATTTGTTGCATTAGGATCATTATTAATTGTGCGTTTGATGAAGTTTGCAACTTTTTGAAACTTTTGTTCTAGATTCATGCATTCTACCTTGATTTCGTGATTGCTGTTTGGCATACCTGCATCTGGCATCATTGAAAGTGCTCAGTGTTTATGCATAAAAGTCCTTGGTAAATTGTTTCCTGAGCGTTATGCTTAGAGTTCCAGTTTTTGTTATAAACTAAGTTCTTATGCTATTAGCTTCTTCAGAACCGTAACCAAACCTATGCCCAAACCAAACTGGCAGTATTTTTACTTGATATTACCTATTTGTTATTTTATGCCACAAAGTACAATGCCACAGTACTTGTAGTAGCTAAGAGTAGAGTTTGTTGTCTGGCCTTCATATCGGGTTTCAGAAGTTCTCTTCCATTCTTGGTAACCTCATCTTGTATGCGATATTTGGAAGTTAGTCAATTTGGATTATGATTGTTCTAGTTTATTTGTTTTCATGAATTCAAGGAAGTTTCGTTCTTTCCATTGAGTATTCTTTTGTCCTACTAATTTTTGCAATGGCTTAATTTTGTTTGATGAGTTTGCTATGGAGAAGGTACTTTTGCTTGAAATACTAATCTGCAATTTTTATCATTTTCCAGTACGTCTATGTATTTTTCAAGTAATGTGTGGGGTCTAATAAAATGCTTCCTCCTTGTTATATCATGTCCAGTTCCTGCAGAGAAGAAGGGAGAGGGAAGATCAAGGGTTGATCGTGAATCTGACAATCAGCAACTGCTGCAGTTGGAAGAAAAGGATGTCGTATCATCTGTAGCTACTGTGCTTTCAGATCTTTGTGGTCCTGGAGAATGGATGCCTATGGAGAAACTATATACTGAGGTTAGAGTTTTTTTCATTATGTTGGTTTGGGTCCATTAACTGTTAATCAATATGTAGGTGATGTTAATGGTCTTGATTGCACCATTCTGCATTATCTGCATGTTATGTTGTTCAGTTGTTGAAATATCTTTTTTGTTTGCTGAATGTCTGGAACCTGTAAACAGTTGTTAGTATTATAAACCTGATGTTTTCTTGGATGCCGCTTTCAACAAATTTTGCTAGCATCACTTCTTTCTGATGTGCACATTACCAGTATCTATTTCCCCACTATCTATGGTTAATGCTGGAAGCTGGGTTGCCAATCGTAATTGCTTTCGCCCTACCTTTGAAACTTTTTATTATTAAACAGTTTGAAAATCGGGCTTTTAAACTCTGATTTCATATGATTTTAAGGGGAAATATATCACAGGTTTGGGGCCAGTGGGCTTCTGCATTCATGCGTTTAGCGAACATTCAGTTTCTCGAGTGAGTACTTTCTAATGTAGTAGTGTGCTTTGATTTCAAAAGCATCTATCACCTTGTAGGACTGACAATATAGCATCAAATGTATGCTATTCTCTATCTTGTTTTTAGTTCTACAATTCCTAGTTGTCCAATGCTTGATTTTGCTGGTCGTTTCTTTTTTCTATTCCAAACCCCTCTGCCTGCCCCCAACACAAACACAATTGTCTCTCTTTTCTTGGTGTACTACTATTCTATGATGTTTGAACATCGGGAGTTTTATTTCTCTTATGCAGTTGGTGGAGCAGTATGGTGATGTCTGGCATCACAGTCGAGTGAGGAGATATCTCACAGCTGACGAATGGCCTGGTCCTGAATCCAAAGAAAAACCATGGTATGGCTTGCTAATGTTACTGAGAAAATACCCAGAACACTTTGTGATCAACACAAGGTCCAAGGGACGGGTAACGCTGGAGTTTGTGTCCCTGGTCTCTCTGCTTTCATAACATCACGAAGCATCAAGGAGTTCTTCCATTGAACTAGTCATCTGAGATGTGATGAAGTGGAAACATGGCATTTTTTTTAAATTTTTTTTTTGAGAAGGGTAGATCTTTATTATGATAAGTGTGTGGATTGTGATTCAATGCCAGCGTGTGATCTTTGGACTGCTGGTTGAAAACAAGATCTGAATTATGTTGTTGTCATTTATGCTTTTCTTTTGACATGATTTCCTTGTAAATGATGTATATTAGTAATGGGGACCTGTCTACCTTACAGATTCTGTAACATACGCACCCAATGCATGCACCACACCTGTCCTGCATATGGAGAAAAAGCGTGCAATTGTTTTTGTTTGGTAGCTAGCTAACCAATCAGGAGCTGGCTAAGTTGGATCTGTATGTTACAGAATCTGTAACTTAGCCAGCTCCTAGTAATGGAAGTAGCAACCCGAGAAGGAATTCCCACTTCCTTTATCTTTTCTCCTCCTTTGTGTCTGGGAAGACTGCAGTTGTCATTCAAAACTCTTCGTCTGGTCATTGGGTGCAGAAAATAATAAGAATAATAATAATCTGCCTGTACAGAATGATTTCATTGCCTCATCTCACCAGTCAATCTAGTCTTTACATAATTACATGCCAATATCGATAGTTTGCAAACGGGTTGCTATAATTGATCCATTAATTAATGTAGCTTCTTACTAGAAGCACAACCTCTTGCAAAGAGAAATTGGCTCCATGAATTGCCAACACCAGCATATTATATAATGGTACTAATAATACTAGTATTTCAATTTCAATACTGATGACCACCTAGGACGTGATTACCAAATATAAAAGCATTATGTAATCTTTTATCATGAAATATCCTTTTTGTGGAATTGAACAAAGAGGCAAGCAATCACCCTGCAATCTCTTTTTCGATTATCTTCCAATTTCTCATGGAATCCTCCTGGTGCAAAATATCAGCAGAGCCACAGAGGGGCAACCAAAACAACGTCCCCATCAAACTTAAAAGGTCACACCATTTGAACAAAAAAGGAGTGCCCAGAAACATTGTTTAGGTAGATATGAAAACTCTACTAAAAAACTCTACATGAAAAGAAACACATGCATCAAGATTCTTCTTTTCTTAGTTTCCCAAGTGCCTGCTGTGTTTGTGCATACAGTTTTTGCTCCCTAGCTTTTTTTTCAGCAAGTGCCTCCTCATCAAGTACTTGAATAGGAGACCACTCTGGCAACTTCAACCAATCACCATCTTTATGAGATTCTCTGAAGTTCCTTATTATCGGTGCTAGTCTGAGAGTAGCATAATCCACGGTTGTTCCGACAACAGCAAAGATGACTGAGTAACGCAGTGCACCACGCTGACCACCTAAAAGCCAATGAAAAAAAATACTTACATCCACTGAAGATTGAAGGAATGTTGGCAATCTCGGAGGAGGAATGGTACAAGATAACAAAAAATCTTTGCCTCTACTGTGCCAATTTCAGATTGAATTCTAGGTATGACCCTGATGTGGCTTAGCCAAATTTATGATGCTCAGTACAAAAGAAAGTTACTCAAAGCAGATGCCTTACTAGCCTGATTGGTATGGTTCTTGTAGAGATTAAGCAAGCTTACACTTCCAAAAATAGTTTTGGCCTAGAAACACATGCATGCAGAGACAGACGAGAGAGAATCACAATACTTTACCCTGAAGACGCCCAAGAAGAGCACCACTGCCAAAGCCCGCAATTGCAGAATTTACTAGATCATCAGGTCCAGTTTTCCGACTGACTCTTACAAATTCACGTGCCCCTGTCCAATCAAAGAAACAAATTTCTAATCTGAACAAATCTCTGTGAATGAAATATTCTCGTCCAACCAAATTTTGCGATCATTTGTTAGCAATTCCCTACTTATTACCAATAAGAAATTTTCATGACCAACCAAAAATCTGAAGAGATTCCATACATGAAGGTAAAACATTGTCAGTAACTAAATTTTCTAACTCTCAACTGAAACCACTTGAAGCCAAAGGTGCTGCATTTTCCTTTGGCAGCACCTTTGGCACGACTACATCAATGGCCTCAGCAGAAAGGCCTTAACTGATCCTTATTGGAGATAACCAGACAACAAAAACCCCAAATGCAACTGCGTAAGTAGGAAATCCCACATAAGAAGAGTTTTAGGGTTCAAGGTGGTGTCCAACTCAAATATGTATGGTCCCAGTACGAGGACTCCAACTTGTCAGTGCACTAACAAACACATAACTTTAGTTCCAAAGCTGGTTATACAACACCATGCAAATCTTTTCAGTGAGAAAGGATGAATTCACTAAACAACCTTGCATGGAGCACCAAGATTCTTCAACCTATTTCCCGCAAAGTGTCTATGGCACTAGGATAACAAATCATGGATTGCATACCAAGTCATTGAACTGGGGTATACTAAAACCCATCTTAGGAAGCAGGCTTATAGGCTCTACGGGAAGTAAACTAGAGTGGGTCAGGAAATTCTAGAAGCAGGTCGTTCGAGTCCATCTAAAAGTGAGATGGAGATAAATAAGATAGAGATAAAAATTGCAACTTCATCCAAATCTTAAGTAATAAGGTTGACCAAGAAGAGTTTGATTTGAATTTCATGCTATCTGCAGAACACTATAAATAAAGGGTCTCTGTTAATCAAAGGGGACAAAATAAAACACTCATATCAAAGAGCAGTCTCATTGTACATTTTTCTAAATAGTAATTGCTCTATTTTCCGCCCATGAACGTAGGTCAGGTGTTGAACCACAAAAATTCATGTGTCGTTTATATTTATATAGTCTCACACACACTTATTTCCTACTTGACCAGAAATCTGTGTCAGCAATATGAGTTATCATCACAACAGATGACATATGAGTAACCGTGTCACCCAAGCCTTCTTATAACATGTTCTTCGATAATCTTAACTTTTTACCGATCCTCCTCAATGCCTCTCAAGTGTATCTGCATTTCAGCATTTTAAAAACACTTCCCTCCGGAGACACAAATATATCAGGTACTTTGGATACTCTTTAGTCTACAGGATATACAAAAAGCAAATGATTATATATGATTTGTCTCACTAAGTATTGATACTGTAGTTTCAAACTCAAGAAGTGGTCATGAACTTATGATCCAAGTACTAACACATATATAACCAAGCATGCTCTCACTACTATTACAAAAGTTATAACATATTTCACAAGATTGCTGGGGTAACTCGATTTCATGGAACATCAGAACATTCTTAACAAAATGCTTATACTGATGGAGAAACAAAAGATCGCAATTCAGTAAATCAGTCAACGATAACAACTACAACTAAAGAATCTGAGAATCAAAATAAAAGAAAAGAACAAACCGCAATAGCAAGCAGTGACAATGGATAAGTTAGTGGCATAAGTAGCTGAAATATTAGCAAGCCCGTGTACTTTCCGGTGCTTTGATAACAACCCAGATACTCCACCAACAAGACCTGCCCAGTAACAAAACAGTAAGGGTGGACATCATTCAAAAGAAACAAAAATTTAAAAGTAATTTTTTTCTTTCGTTTCAATGAAGTGCTACCTGCGAGGATAGCGGGAACGATGATGCGCTCCTTCCGCCCGTCAGATGATGATGATGCTGATGGGGCGTCCCCTTCAAGTTTCTTTGAATCGCCTTGAGACATTTGATATGCTCTCTTCTCTTTGTTTATGTTTGTGTCAATTCAATCTCCGAACTCCGAATCACACGACACAACTAACAAACGGTGCTGGGTCGGCCGAATGTTATGTGGGTCCATCATTCTTGGCGTTCAGTACTACCCAATTCTATTGGGCTTAAATACGGCCCAATTATATTTAAAGAGTCATGCTTTTCTAATTTAAAAAATTGAAATTTTAACATAAATTATAATTTATTATGAATCTTGGCAGTAACAATAATAGATATTTAAATTTTAAAAAATGGTAACATTTAATGATTTTATATTTATCATTTGATTTTACAAGATCAATGGATGAGAATTTGTGTTAAAATTCTAAGTAAAAAATATTTAGGTTAAAAGTAATCCCGCCCATTTTTAATTTCTTATTTAATTATCATGTTCCAAAAATTGTTGTGAAGTTTGAGGATTTTTTTTTTTAATCAATAGGCATTTAACTTAGTGGGAGAACAATTGTTCGAACTCCATAAAAATAATTATGAGGAGTTTAATTTTCTTCCTTAATTATGAAATAATTGGATAGAAGCAATATATCTCCTATGTAATATGAGTTATAATATGAGCAAAAGATTTTTTTTATTTTTTATTTATCTTTTATCATATCTTCTCTATATATTGAAATCATGTGCTTGTAACTAATGGGCATTTGGCCTAAGTAGAGACAATTTTCTCCCTCGAAAAATGTGAGTAAAGTAAATAACTCTCAAATATTATGTCATGAGTGAAGTAAATAACCCTAAAAAATATAGAGACAATCTTTTCTCTCATGAAATACGAGTAAAGTAGACAATCTTTGAATATTACTCGAATATTATTGAGTGGAGACAATCTTCTCCCTCACAAAATGTGAGTAGAATAGACAGCCCTTAAATAATATAATTGAGTGAAAATAATATTTTTTCTCACAAACTGTGAGTGACCCTCTAATATTAGAGAGGGTTTTAAAGTGGAGATCTTCACAAAATGTGAGTAAAATAGACAGCCCTTAAATAATATAATTGAGTAAAAATAATATTTTTTTCTCACAAAATGTGAGTGACCCTCTAATATTAGAGAGGGTTTTAAAGTGGAGACAATTTTCTCATCACGACACCTGAAGTAGAAAACCCCTTAATATTAGATGAGGTTTTAAAATGATTTAAAAATCTAGATAGTATTTTAGAAGATCAATGTTTGTAACACGAGAAGTCCTAATTATATAAAAATGCTTTAAAAATCTTGGCAATGCTTCAGAAAATCAATGTACACGACACGAGGGGTCTCAGTTATATAAAAATGGTTTAAAAATCTAAGCAGTGCTTTAGAAAATCAATGTACACTACACGAGGGATCCCAATTGTACAATTTGATTATAAATACCAATTGTTATCTCCGATAATATTTGAGGGTTTAAAAATGGTTTAAATCATTTTCTAGGAGAATATAGTTGATCTAAAGACTAACCACCTGGCTCTAGAGAGTAATTCAACGTTATGGATTTAAGTACGTTTCCGCCACTTGGGCTTGTAGACCAGTGGTGAACCATTGCCTTCAAAGTTAAGCATGACTATGAGGGCAATGGTTCGAGTCCCCACGGACTCAACCTCCCTCAATTAAATATAATTGTGTGGAGAGTACTTACAACGTCTTTCTCCATTGCGAAATACGAGTGGAGTAGAGACATCCCTCCTCCGTGAGGGGTATTTGACTGGGCATGTGTTTCATAGACTAAAAATGTAATAATGTAAGTCTCTTGTATATATATCTTATTGTAAATATCAGTGTAATGACCTGCTGTCATAACAATTATATATATCTTTGTGTAATACAGTAACCTAATGCTTAATCAGTTAAAAAAAGAAAAGTATGTTTCCGCATTTTTGTTTGTTAATTTTTTATGATATAACATAAATGTTCTTAGATTATATGTGATAGTAATTTTTTATGATACAACATGAATGTTATTGGATTACAGATGATAGTTTTCACCAAAAGATTTATTATTCTAAATATTATTGCATGAGTCGAGTAAACAACCCTCGAATATTAAATAAGATTTAAAAATAATTTAAAAATCTAGACGGTGCTTCCGAATATTAATGTATACGACACGAGAGTCCCAATTGTATAATCTAATTAGAAATACTAATTATAATCTTTCGTGTAATATCGGTAATAGTACTGTATATCAATATTAAAAACAAACCCCTCTTCATAAAACTCAGAAGGTAAAAATATCCTAAATTTTGAAAAAAGTACTGAGACCTTAAAACATTTCTTTATTTGTTAAATCGAATTGTACTTTGAGGGGGGTTTATTTTATTTTCTGGCAAATTTTGCCTTAAATAAAATGTACTACTTCTTGAGCGGCGTTGTTTTAACCAAGCCACTGATGCTTAAGTTTACATTGCAGAAAAACATAGAAATAATGAGTTTCTCGAACGCTTTAGAAGACATGGGCGGGCAGAACTCAGAAGAGAAAATAATGAGTTGGAAATGAGGGCGATCTTCCATAAACCAGAAAATTTGGGCTCAATATGTAGCTTCACTCATTTTTGGTGTTCTAAGAATGAAGATGATTCAGAAATATTAATATCTAATATCTAATATTTTAATTCTATCGCATCAAACCTGTAAATGTCTAATTAACGGACAACACAGAGATCTCCGATGATTAGCCCTAATAGGAGCCTTTATACAAAAAAAATGGAGGCTAGTCAGCTAGAACTGAGCCGTTAGAAACTTACAATTATTCAGCCTCGATTCTTTTAAAACATAGCTTCTAAGAGGCTGATGAGTCTTGCCCTGCTTCTTCTGAAGCAGAGAAGCCGTTAACTCCTTGCTTGCTATCCCAGTCACCATCCTCTTCCAATGGAGACTCAGACCGCTTATTTGATCCTACACCAACTCGTCTTTTGTACTCTGAAATTATTGTCAAAAAGTGGAATTCATTTTAGAACATCTAACGGATGAAAACTAATAGAAGCACTGTGATTAAGCCATGAATTTTCAGAAGTTACTTTTATGAGTGATTGAACGGCGAGTGAAAGCCAAGAATTCATCCCACTTGAATTGCCTAAGTTCTTGCTTCTCCTCTTCTGAGAGCTCAAAGTTGGGCTCCCTCCCACACATGAAAGCCGCCCTGCATAGACACAGACCAACTGGCAAATTCATACATCTATTTATACATCTCACCAAATTCTTGGTGCGACTTCCATTAGCATATTTTCTGATAAAAGATTCTTACTTAGTTTTGCTTCACAAACTAAAATTTTCCTACTATGTAACTCTGCTAGTCTGCTAGTATTTCTCAATAACAGCGTGCTTGTGCATTCTCTAGACAAGCCACTAAGTTGGAGGCAACTTCATCCATGCATTTCAGTTCTATTATTTAATTATAATGATTGAACCTCACAATAGAGGGTCCCACACTTGGGGTTGCAGGAAATACCAGTTCTATGTTATGACCTTTGTGGCTAAAGTTGTTATGACGTCAGAGACAAGGACAATGCCGACAAGCATCTGAGCCGAGGGACCTCTAACATTATGTCAATTTAGCTGATTTAAGAAGGGCCCTAAGGTTAGATGAATAGCTGAGATTTATCCAAGCCTTAAAAAAAAAAAAACATTTTGGTCATGCTTTCTAAAGGTAAGTGTACCCACACTATAGTTTAGAATCAAGAATAATACTTGATGTACCAGTCTGTTATTCAAGAATTAAAAGAAAAAATCACGCATATCAGTTTACAAAACTAATAACAAAATTATAATGATCATGATAAAAAATGCAAGTCATATACGATTAAATGTGTGTTTGATGTCTGGTAAAGATTTTGCATATGCTGCATAATCTTTATGGACTATACTTCTCTGAATCACACAGCTGTAGAAAGTAATGGCAGTGTGAAACTGGTATTCAAGCACATGAATTCTATTTTTATATGATAACAATTATTATTTAATGTGCTTGGTGAAATTTAATTCATTACCTATCATACAAACGAGCAGCCTCCTCTTGTGAACCAACAGTCCCCAGGTGGATTTGTTTCTTGTCCACTTTTATTGCTGCCTGCCATTTCATATTTTTGAAGTAGACACCTCTCATTAGACACGGTTCCTGGTTTTGAATTTGCTTCCTCCTATGTCGCTTTCTGCGTTTGATAGGTAGCCCTGCGAATGGAACAAATCACAATAGCCTTTGGTCATAATGATGCAGCACAAATAGAAATCCCAACAACAATTTATTCACAGAAGTATCTACAACTTTGTTCTGTGAAATAGGTTCTAATAAATATTAATTCCATTACATTTTTTTTTCCCTAGCAAAGCAATTGTGAAAAAACAGAAAAGACACCATGGAAACAAAGATGGATTTAAAAGTATTTAAGGTACACAAAACTGAAAGGAAACTAAGACACTAACTATGCTGATGCACATCTCCTCCAAAAGAGAGAGAGAGAGAAGAAAAGAGGAACAACCACAAATCTCTAATCATCAGAAGCTGGAAAAACGAAATGATTTTACCAACTTTTGGACCACCTAGACTAACCAACAATTTCAACCAACACGTTACTCTGCTCAGAATTTTTATATTCACTAAGTCCATAAATGACACAAGATCACTCCAGATTGATTTCATTGGATTCCATTTACCACCAGACAGAAGTAAAAAACCATTTGAACAGCCAACTGGCCAAGTTGTCCATTTTCAGTTGGATTTCAATCAAAGATCATAGTTTCAGAGTCTCTGAAAGTATTTTCGTACTCATTGGAAGATGCTGCATTTAGTTCTTTTGAGTGAGTGTGATCATTCCCTGCTTATCAGCTCTCTATGAAATCTCGATCCATGGGTGATTTATTAGAACTTCTACCAACTACTCTGATAGTTATTCAGCATGACAAAACACAGAAGTTTAAGGACCCAAAAAAGAAAAAAGAAAAAGCCCTCATTGACTCATTCAAAGGGGATACCTCTAGATTAAAAGAATGCTTCCACACATGACAACCAAAAATCAACAATTTTATTGATAATTAGCAGTTGTTGCTTCAAAATCAATGATAAAAGTATCAGTGAATAATCTCAATGAGATTTCTCAAGAACTGTTAGTCACAGCTTTCTATTGAATGCAAGTTCAGATCGTAGTATTAACAATTTTTACTGAATTACAGATCAATTGTACAAAGAAGCGGTTTTTAGGAAAGTAATTTAGATAGCACCAACTACATACCATTTTCTTTTTGAGAACTTCAGCGACTGCTCATCAAGCATATGATGGTAATTGTGAACAATGTAAATCAGGAAAAATCATATTGTTTAGAAATAAATATGAATTTGCTTCCTCCAAGACAGACATAGAACCAGCAAAACTTTTTCCATGTTATCTAATAAATCCAAGTTCCAGAACATATCAAATATTAAAGGTATTTGTAAAGGCAGATGCCAATGAATCTGCATATGGTTATAATTAATTCACACAGGAAAAAAATTCCTGACAAACCTGAAAATGAAGGAAAATGCTGCTCATTTTCAACATGCTGCTCTTTTGGTTTTTTACTCCGCTGTTCCGGAGAGCTTGCACCAGACACATTGGATGATGCAGGTCCTTCTTTTTCAACAGCTATCTGGGAAATACCATTTAATAATACAATCATAAGCATAAATTATGGAATTGAAACACAAAATTTGCAAGGGTTGCAACTTACTACTTATCTTTTACATAATCCAACTACATAAAATCATGCATCAGAACTCGTTAATGCATTCATTATGGAGAACATGCACTAAGTTAATATGTTTCCATCACATATTAATTAAATCAAACTCATGGAACAGAAAATGATGGGAGTATAGGATCTAGAAATAATTTTTCATGTACATATGCTATTTTACTTTCTGAGTAAAAGGTACTAGAAATCAAGAGCACAGTTGGCCTACAGGCCAAGTTCACAGGCACTGCCAGACCTTTGGGATTGACAAATTATACAAGCTCTGTGATTCCGGCGGTAAGAAACCAGGTTACAAAGATGGGGGTTTTTGAACAGAAGGGATATCCCAGACTGCAATTGATTGACCAAGTGTCAATTGATAGGGGACTCATCATATCCTTTCACTCGTACTAAATCTGAGAGACATTTGATCACCCCTCCTCCAAATTGACAGGGGTACCCAAGATGGAAATGTACATGTATAGGAGAGGAGAGCAGAGTCTTCACTGTCTCTAACTCTCCTATATTCTTTTAGTGAAGACATATACATTTTTTTCGCTAAGATCAAATGTGGTGTGTGCGAAAATTCTACCCGGCTTAGTTTTATCCATGGTTAGATATCTTAACTTACTTCCACATAAAATTGCCACATTATGCTACTATGATACACAACTACATATAAACACACAAACAAGAATGAAATGTAAATCATCTTCACAGAACAATGCATTTACATCATTTAAAACATGTTCAAATGTATAAAGTGAGTTGGTGATCACCAAATAATTTGAAATATAAAGCTTTGGGCATTTCTCTGCAGAGAAAGGTTTCCTATAATTTGGGAGAAGGCACTCCTCCGTCGCTAATGATATAACCACATATCTAAACGAAGGAAAAAGATTTTCATTATCTAAGACTGGATTTAAGCAACTTCATAATCCTAGTGTGTTCTGTTTTTCTTTTCTAGACAGCACCACTGATTAATTCTTAAACCCCATACCATCACATTTAGAGATGCTTCAAATTTTGTGCAATGAAGGTAGTGACAAGTAGCTATATGAGCTAAGAAAAAGCACAAATACTATGATTTTAAAAAACTTCCATCTCCACTAAAGAAGAAGAAAATATTCAAAAATGCAAAATTCATACAAAATGGAGAAATATCTGATTAAAATCCCTCCATACCCCTCTTTGCAGGCTGACATTATCCAATGAACTAGGACGCAGACTGATAGGTCTGATATTTTGGGTTGAATTCTCTGGAGCATTACCATTTTCAGAAGTCCTAGGAAGAGGAGCCACAAAAGAACTTTTTCCTGCAAAGTCACACCAAATTTGGTGATCACTATAATTCTCACATGACATAGAACCCCTATAAGAAAAGTGATAAACAAATTTCGTATATTATAATTTATCTTCTTGCAAACTGCTAATAAGGCAGAACTGAAAAAAATAAACAACTAAAAGCATGGCGCTTTTGTTTCAACTGATGCTTACCAGAGCAGAGTCCCAGGAGCTTGCGCCTTCGTAAACTCACCATGATGGATCCAAATATTGCTAACAATGAACAATGACCTAGTTGGTGTCTCTTCCCATATACCGTTGGCTTCTAGGATCACCAAAAACAGATTAAACAGAGAATGCCTAAGAATCTGAATTCCTATTGGGAAAAAATTATAAATTAAAACTACTATTGGATTAAAAAAAAAAAAAAGAGCAATCTGAACAGTAACAGTAATATACTTAAATGAAAATAGGATGGCAGTCAATAATTGAAAAATGAACACGAAGAAAAGCAAAAACGGAATGCTATCAGACAAGGAAAACAGCATCAAAAGACATACATCTTTTCAAGTAATTTGATTAAAAGGAAAACTTCAGTGACAAAAAATAATATTTAGGCAAATATAATTTGAACCATTAGTTACTTGGAGCAGCAATTTGAGCTCACTGCAAGTATAACAGGATGAAAGCATGTAATTTCCTATGGAGAAGCAAACTAAACTGCACAAAGGAGGAATAGCAAATTTTGAGGAAGCAAGAAAGTTCCCTTGCGTCAATTGACCACTAACAATCAAAACTCCTACAATGTGAGCTAATGACCAGCTTTTTTTAAAACAAATATATCTCCAGCTAAAATTAACCCAATAGTTATGGTTGTTAGCTAGCTCCAGTTACCAAGTAAAGCAACTAAAGAACTCTTCAAAAACAAAACAAAAAAATCATGAGCAAAATACTACTTATAGGTGCCGCTAAATACGAGCTAAAATCAAATAGCGGACTCCTGCTTAGATTGTATAAACAACTTAAAACCAAAATGAGTAAACAAACGTCATCATTGATACCAAGACAGGGTGACAAAGTTAAATGAAAGGAAAATAAGTACAAAAATTGTTTACAAGCAGCATAAAGTAAACCGGAATAACCCATATTCACCGAGTAGAGGTTTACTAAAATTTCCCAAAAGCGATTCTTGAAAAGAATTATAAAGTCTCTCTTCATCGTGAATAAGTCAACCTTACCCACCAACCCACCACCTTTCATAAACAAAGAAAGAGACAAACCCCAAAAACACAAGATCAAAAGAGACCACACAACCGAAAGGAAATAAAAAACAAAAAACAAAACCAGCTTTGCACATAAACCCAGTAAAGAATACTGAATGCCCATTACTCAAAAAGAGATAAGGGAGGCGGCAAAACCAGCCATTACAAAGAGAGAACATAAGTCATTTTGCTTGTATTGTACCTGCTGACCCTGGTGGTTGAGAGAGCGTAAAAACCGAGGGGGGGAGAGAGAGAGAGAGAGAGAGAGAGAGAGACAGGATTAGGATTACGGAAAGGGGAAGGTGGCTAAAGCTTTGTATGTTTTAAATAAGAGATTTGTGACTTGTGTTGTGTTGTGTGGGTGGCTGGCTGGCTGGCTCGCTCACTCAGGCTTAAAAGTCATGCATCTACCACCTTTTGTTTTTGTAATTTTTATACAATATATCTTGTTCTTGCCATTCTTATGAGAAGGTGGCTGTGCCTTTGTTTTGTTTTGTTTTGTTTTGTTTTTGTGTTGTTTTGTTATGATATATTGTGCTCATGCTTTAATTTGCTATTGGGACAGGGAGATAGATATTAGAGAGACACACCCATTCATCTTAAGAGAAAGACTTATTAGTAGAGGGGGTTGAATGAGAATTCAGAGAAGGGGGAACGTATGCTTCTATCATCTACGTTGTTCTCTTCTTTGATGAATTCCCTTTATTGCCCTTGTATCCCTTTCCTAATACCCAAAAGTCCACCTTCCAATAGGTTTCTTTTGGTATGCATTTTATTTACTTTAATGCCCTTTTGAATTTGCGGAAACGGACAGAGAATCAAGTACGACTAGCTAAAAAAATATCGATCACTAAATTCAAGGTTCACATGATAAAACGATGCGGATAAAAAGAAAAAGTAAAAGATAGAGAGATTTCCATTTTCACAGTAATGCTATAAACCTAGGCAACTTCCCACCATTGAAAGGGAGAATGGAATAATGAATAATTTAATAAAATTAATTATTTAATAAATGAGTGTTATATTAAATTTTAAGATGTTACTTGAGAATAGTATTGCTTATATGTTTATTTATGTTCAATTATGTGATTTACTAACTCTTTTTTCGTATCGAATAATCAATGTCATAATACTATAATTAAACTATAAAAATTTTATATGCTTATTCAGTGCTAATCATTGTTTAGTGCAATTGTTTATGTTGTTTACGATGCAATAAAAGGTTTGATGATTATTATTTTAGGGGCAGATTATTTTAATTCGTGCTGGTGTTTAGATGTAGATGGGTTGTGGTTGAATATTTAGTGAGTAAAATATAAAATAAAATGCAATTCTAGATAATCTTCCAAAATCATACTTTGTCATATTAATGAATGAATGATGTGATTTTGTTTTTTAAGAATGGATACAAGTGGTTTGGTGTGAGTGGGGAATATATTTAATTCCATTCATTCTATGTTTGAAATTAAAAATAGAAAAGCAAGCAAAATGTATGGTAATTTTTTTTAAATTATTGTGAAAACGTGAAAAGCAAGATATGTTAAATTTATCTTTTATTTGTATTAGTTTTATTATAACTATTATATAATATTTTTATAATTGAGATACATAATTTGTATTTAAAATAATATGTAATGAGCTCATTTGGATTAATATACTCTTAAAAACATGAAAAATAAAAATAATATTCTTTTTTATTTAAGAGGATATTTAGGTACTCGCATGTTTAACCTATGCGCCTTATTAGTGTAAT
Source organism: Citrus sinensis (assembly GCF_022201045.2). Taxonomy (NCBI): domain Eukaryota; kingdom Viridiplantae; phylum Streptophyta; class Magnoliopsida; order Sapindales; family Rutaceae; genus Citrus; species Citrus sinensis. The sequence continues at coordinate 41,472,414 of NC_068558.1, read as the reverse complement.
AGGATTAATTATTTAAGTAAATTATCTTAAACTAATTAGCATCATACGTATTGTTCTCTTCAAGACTCAATGACACGAGTCAATATTATAATTGAGTAAGAATTTACTATTTTTTTTTTACTATTTTTACTAAATATATCCAAGTATATAATTAAATATGTCCATTCCATAGGAAAAGGTATTGAAACTTAACAATGATGTGCACTTTCCTTAAATCAAATTAAAGTGAGATTTAGTCAATGCTCAAATGTTCCATCAAGATCTTGAGCTTTTTTTTTTTTTTTCAATGTTTGCTATAGCCGAACAAAATAATAAGGCCATGAACTTATCCGTAATTACACTATGTAATTTATGTTGAAAAGCTTTGAAGCAAATCAATTTGACAATTTCAACGCAATCTGTAAAAGATGTTTACTGACTAAACAAAGCTTTGTTTTCTTCTTTCTTTTAATTTTTTCTTAAATATTGGAAAAAAAAACAAAGAGGGCAGTTCTGTAAAATGACATTTGGTTTCCATGGACGTAATCACACGTTTACATGAGGGACAGAATGGGTATAACAAGAATTGTGGAGGATAGTCAAAGGGCTCGAGAGTTGAGTTATAAATAGGTTGGTTAGGGAGAGGACTTGGGAGGGAGCCCATGGCACCGACGAAGTTCTGATTGGCTGGGCGGCCTGTCATATACAAGGTTCTCTGGATAACGTCCCGCCAACCTCAACCCTAAACCTCATTTCCTTTTTCTCAAATTGACCTTATTAACCCTCGCGCCCTCCATCTCCTTATCATCAACAATTATACAATTTTTTTAGTCAATCTTTAAAATTAAGCTACGATTCTAATCTTTATAAAGTGAATGAAACTTATTCGTTTATTCTTCAAATATTCTGCTTCAATGGTAAATTTTAATCACATTGAAATGTGTTTTTATTTATTTAAAATAAAACGTAATATGTATATATATTTTCACTTTTCCATAAAATATATACATATGAGAAAATATCAATCAAGTGTAGTAAGAATATTCTCTTCATCAAATTGAGTGGGTTTGAGTCCAATCCTCCTCCCATAATTAGATAAAGATAGATTTTCTCTCTTATATGTGTGTAGACTCCATAATAATATTGATTTTCGTTAGTTCCCATAATTTTTTTCTATCGTTTATATTAGTAAACTATATGAATGTATTTAGAGTTGTTCTAAGGTAGAGTACGAATTCACAACTACGTACGTAAAGTGATAAATAATAAAAAAATTATTATAATTTTATTCTTATGGTTATGAAAAAAATACACTATTTTAGTGCGGTTTCAAAATAACATATCCTACCAAAAATAATAAATGAAAAAATGGAAAACAATGACAGAAAAAGGGTGCAATAATAGTAAAAGTACCCTCTACGGGAAGGGAAAAGGGGGGCATTAATTCATTTTTAATAAGTGGTATGGTGGCGCACAAGTCATGAAAACGACACACATCACCAGTCAGTCCCAAAATCAGTAGCCAAGGCCAATTACCAATTTTTCCCTTCTTCTTTTCTATAATATATATATATATATATATATATATATACACTATTGCATGCCGTGAGCCCGTGACAGCCGAACTTTCTGAAGTGGGAAATCGCTTTGCTTTTCTTTGCTTCGAGGAATTTTGACGTAATGCATCCGTCCACACGCGTCTTATTGTGCACGTGCGAACCGAAAGTAGCCGCAGGATCATTTGACGTTTGTTCTGAGAAATTGTGGTACGGTCAGAAATTCCTTGGTTGGAGACTGAGACGCGTTGCGTTTTGGCCCCATCTGAGTGTATGTTAATTGGATAGCAGATTGACACCGTTGAACGGTATTCGCGTAATTTTCACAGTCTACCGACGGCTAAGATTTTAACAAAGTTGAGAATTACGAGCATTGGCGTTTTAAGAAGATTCTGTTAAGGTCAAGGACGTAAACGTTCTTGCAGTTTTAAATCAGCTCCGAGAAATCCGAATTTCGTTAATCACTTTCTTCAGTGGGCTTTTAAAATATGGGCCTAGATAAGCGAGGAGCCCGATCAACAGCCCGTCACGAAGAAGTGAAGTGTCTAATCCGACGGTATAAAAGCGGTGTCTTGGGCAGGACAGTACTCAAATTAAAACGAAAACGGAACTAGGGTTTCTTTTTCTGATACAGGAATCCTACGGTGATTATTCATAATCAACAATGATCTACGACGTGAACTCTCCTCTCTTCCGTTCCTTCCTCAGCCAGAAGGGCGGCGCTTCTGACAAGAGGTATTTTATTTATTTATTGTTTATTTTAATCGCTATTATTGTTTATAGTGATATATTTTTCTATGGTCTTCAAGGGATTTTTTTTTTATTAATTTAGATTTTATTTTTTGTTATTAAGCCTGGAGATTTTATTTGAAATTTTTGAATAATTGGGATGGTCTGATTGTTTGAGAGTGATAGGTTTCGTATTAGTTATACTAGATTGAGTTATTTGAACTCTTGCTCCAAGCATACCGTGAATGTTTTGTTTGCAATTCAAGTTTTTGGAAGCTATTTTTAGGTTGATTTAATTGACACAAGAGTCAGCATTTCACTTATTAACATTTGGAAATTTTGTGGAAAAAAAAAGAGAGAGAGAGAGGGAGAAGTTTGAACTCTGGTGGATGTAACTTGTACACATGGTAGGTCATTGTGAAAAATGATGGAGAGGTAACTGATTTATGGGACCGGGATGAAAGTTTGTCAGAAACCTTTTCATCGTAATTTGTGGATAAACTATGATAAACGAGTAGAACCTTAGAATGGCAGAAAGTCTTTCTTCACCTTGGTGAAATCTTGTCATATAATCATCTGATAGCTTACAATTGGTTTCTTGCAACTAAGACCTTGTCATGTTTAACACAAATTGTATTGCGTGTGTTGATTTTAGATTATTCTGATTATTCCAATAGGTTTGATCTGTACATTAATAAGTCTTGTATAATCATTGAGAATAGATTTGATTAGTCTGTCAACCTTACAAATTTATCTTGGACATGTTTTGTGTATGTTTGGATTATTGGTTGTTATTTTATCATTGAAATGATTCTAACAAATATTTATGGCAATAAGTAGATTGTGAAACTGGCCAATTTCTTAGGTTGTTCTTAACTGTAGTTCTTACTTGTCATATGCTGCATCATCTTCATTGATTCTGATGCAGTCCTTCCTCGCCACCCTCTTTCTCTTCCTGCTGCTGCTTTGTCTGCAAGAATATCTGTCGTCTTGGTCTTATTTACTATGACTTTTCAATTCTGAATATAGAGAGAGTATGCCTGCAACGTTGTTTGATTGATCTGTAATTTGTTAATTGCTGCAGGGTCTATTAATCCACCTGCTCTGATTTGTTAAAATTTGTTTTCAAGTTCATGTATTAACATGCTTCTAGGCATACGGCATAATAACATTTGCTTGGTATTGCAGGAAAATGGAAGAGCAAAGGCCAAAAGAACAAAGACCCAAAACAAATGAGAACAAGCCTGTCATGACAGAGTGAGAGTTGCGTTTTGCTTGTAATGCTTCAGTGATGAGATAGAAGTAGTACGGTTCAGTGGTCACAGTCATCCAAATGTAACTGATTCTGATTTTCCTTGGTTTATGGGTTTGTAGTGGTCTGTGCTTGGATTTGGATGTTTCTTGTGGAACAAAAAATGTTTGGTAGTGCTATTATGCATTTAATATATTATTAAGGAAGCACTGGTGTTGTATGTTATATATGTGAGACCATTGTTTTTTTTTTTAATTTAAATTTAACACTGGCCAGCATCATAAAGATGTCACGTTTACAATTGGAGCAATTTGATAGGAATTCTTTAGGTCATTTTTCCAATATTGGAATGGCAATATCATAAAGATGTGTTTGTATGGTTTATTATTGAGGCTTGAGCTGCCTTACTGAGTAATTTAATTTTACAAAGAAAAAATTTCCTCCTGAAATGTGGAGAAGGTCCTCTGTCAAATCCAACATGTTGGATTCATGATTTTGCTTTTTATAAGCAGAGTTACCTGACCCTCCCGCCTTTGGTATAAGGGAACGAGCAGCCCATGGATTCTTGGCACCTTTCTAACGAGCAGGTGTGAGATGCCCAATGCCTTCAACTTAAGGTCATGTACATGTCCACTCTGAACGGTCTCTGTGTGCATGATTTGGCCGCGAGATTGCTGCAAGTAAAAAATATGCAAACCGTTTGAATATTATTATAGAGAGACTGTAAAAGTCAAATCTATCTAAACCTGGTATGTATTATTCATGATCAGAAAGATTGGCTTTGGGTTAGAGTTGTTTCAAGAGAACTATGTGAAGAATGATAAATCACTTTTGTCTAAATCTCTTGCACATGGAGTTGGCCCTAAGATTCCCCATAATGAACTTTCTCATAATGGGAACGAGCTCGAAGAGTACAATGATGCTCATATTCTTCTCTATGTTAATACAATGAAGAAGATGCTATTATTATTAAAACATAACATACATTTACTTTTTGGCCAAGTGCTCATTTTGTCTTGGTAGTTTTAACTAACCAAAGAAAAAGAGTGGGACTAGTTTTACGCGGTCAAATCTGGGTTGCTTTGGGTGATGAGGAAAAAGTGGTAGGTGATCTTTTCTTCTTGTCTGTTGGTTTAAATGTAAAGATGAGCTTCTTTTTTATCTTTTGCTCACCAGACCAGAGTCCAGGCATAAGCTTTAGCAAAAGCTGATGCTAAACTAATTCGTTGGCGTGGGCCATGTGTTACAATTGTCAACAGGCGGGCATTTTGGTGCTTGATAGCTTGCGGGCCATAATTATACTACCCCAGCATTAGGTACACCCCTGGCTAATGCTGCAATTTTCGCATTTCATCTATCATCATCGACAAGGTTTACTCAAGTAGGAAATGCATTAACCCAAGCTGCAACCTTTTCGCTTGGAAAAAAATTGTTGTAATCTGCAGCTACTTCTCAATCTCGACTATGGAATTATGGTGTGAACATCTAATGATTTATCAAGGTCTTTTTTGATATTGAGTATCTCGGAGGAATAATTTCTTTTTTTCGATGTTAAACCACGAATCTACCATACTTATCAAGATCTATTTAAGTGAGTTCTAACGTAGTGCATGGTTTAAATACTGGTTCTTATTAGTATTGAGATGTTATGACTTAAAAATTATAGTCGCTGAAGAAAAAGGTTGTAACTATATAATAAACTTTAAATTTTTTTCAAATTTTCAAAAATAGGCGGTTCCCATCTCTTAGAAATAAAATAATTGTGAAATGGAAACATCTCACAATCTTTGAACATTAATCAGTAATTCTTGTATAGACCTTCCCACATCCTTAATTTTCTGCCAATCAAATATATATAGGGTTTGGATCAACAGAAGTTAGAGTAGCATAAGTTACCATAGAATCTAATTCTCTCGGGTGACTTTTACTCTCTCGGCTGACTTAGAAAAATGGATGAGTTTCTTGCTTATTTCTTGTTATGCTTATGCCAATCTTTGTTTCAGCACGTCGGTGTTTTTAACAGAGACCAGACAAATTATAATTGATTCGCGGAAGACTTACCGGTCAAGATGGAAAAGATATCTGAAAAAATTTCATGAAATATTAATTAAAAAAAAAACAAAAAAAACAAAACCAGTAAAATGGTAGATAAGAAGAGACACATGGAACGATTCAGGGTTAAAAGCTACGAGTAGGGGGACCGAAGGTCCATAGCCAAAGGGGGGTGCATGCACGGAAAGCACTTGAATTGAATGGCTATAATAAGTGCTTTCCCATGTGCAAGGTGCAACCAATCGCTGACCAATCTATTCTCTAAATCTCCGAACCTCTGCTCAATCACCTATTGTCTTCAATCTCAACCTTCCTAGTTCCTACCAATGCCTCACACAGTCACACTTTAGGGAAGAGAAGTCTCCATTAAAATTGACGTCACGGTATCACAAAATGACAAAATTTTCTCAAAACCTATACATTTTTCATTTTCATTAATTATTTTTATTTTTATATTTTCATTTAATCAATACTTTAACCTCATACCGGCTTGTAGGCCATAGTTTGTACAATGATTTCTATTCTTATATAATTCATAATGTCGTTGTTCCTTTTGGAGTCAAAATTTTATTGAAATTACGGATTAAAATCCTCTCTTCCAAATTTTTCTTATTTTTTATAGATTTTGTACCATTTATTATTTAGAGTTAGTATATGATTACGATTTAATTATTTTTATTTTTTAATTTATTAACCACCAGTCATGTTAATAAAAATTATTCGGACGATGAGAGAATTCTAATATAGATTTTAGTCCGAGTTGGAAAGTGATTTCATTCAGTTATATTAACATTTAGACAATGTTTCATCACGTGATTAAATATATCTCTACAATCTTGTTTTAAGGGTATTAACTAGCTGGGCACAAGGTATTGAAATACAAAAATGATCAAATGATAAAAATTTCATGGGGACAAGAGGTATGATGAATTTAACTTAAACTTGAAGCAAAGATGCTTGAAGGGTTTCATTATGAATTGAAGATTCGCAGATTGATCATTGGGTGATGTTCGTTTCAAGTGACTGTTTAGATTAAATTCTAGGTCAATTAAGATGGAAGTTGACTGACTTTAAAATTTATGGATGAGAAGGGGGGAAAAAATGAAAAAAGAGTACCGAAATGAAAGCTTTGATTTGACAGTAAACAAACATTAGTTAAATGTAATCAATAAAACAAAAAATGGTAAAAATTTGTCAGCATAATTAAAATTAAAAAGAAAAAAAAAATGCTGGATCCCTTTGATCAATCCCCGACTCAAGTTGGTCAAATTTGTCTTCATACGACCCATAAGAATTTTCCATACGTAGAAAAGAAAATACTATTTTATTGGATTGGATTTCATTTATGCATGCGTCACAGGTGATGGATGGTGTGAACATGCAGAACTGTTAAATCCAAATGAACAGCCTGGCTGATTTTTCTATCTGTATTATGGGAGTGTTGCAAGTTAATTTGCAATGAGAATATAACGCGACGATGTGAAATTACTCAATTAATTAACCAAAATTAGCCGTGATGATGACAAATGATGAACAGGAAAAAGAAAGCAGAGATGGTGGTTATTAAAGTTTCCAAAAGTGCTTTCTTTTTGTTGCCAATTTGTTCGTTAATAACGCTTGATCGCTCTCTCTCACTCACTCACTGATAAGTACTCTCCAGTCTCGTTCCTTTATTCGCGCCGCTCTTGCTTCCAATCTCACGCCTTTCTCTTCCCCCACCATTTCGCATAAACAAAAAAAAAACAAGAATCGAACTCATTTTCTATCTCCATCCACGTCCATTCTCTCACTTTCGTAGAAAATGTCTGAATTTTCCTTCCCAGCAAACACTAACAAGAAAGCAAAATTCTCAAGCCTGCTCCTCTCTGACTTGTTGCTCTTTTGTTCTTTCATCATCTCTCACCCTCTTTACTTCTCTTACTTCATTTTCTTCTCACCGTACATCATCAAGATCCTCTCTTTCCTTTCTCCTCTCTTCATTACAACTTCCCTCTTGCTTCTCACTCTCCTCACCACCTTTGTCCGCGACACCGAACTATGCGCTAATTCCAAAGTTAGTTTCCTTCTCTCCGCATACCGCAATGCGGTCGAGAAGCTGCGCTCTAATTCAGACGACTCAACAACAGACGAACAGTCACTGAACTTGGAGGATCTTGAAGCCTACAAGATCGTGTTTGATACCTCTAGTATTATAGAGGTTGGAGAAATTTCAGTAGGCGTTTCAGAAGAAACAAATGGGTTGTCGTCATCAAATTCGGAAGCAGCGCCCGTTGACAAGCACTTGTGTCGTGAGAGTTTGGTCGAGATTATTACCCTGGCGGAGATTATGAAGGCCGAAAGTGATCGCCAACAAAGTAGTAGTCAGTTGATTGCGGAGGAAAAAAGTTTAGGAGGCTTCTTGGAGGAGGAAGATCATGATGTTTTTGTCGATGTGTCGTGCGAAAAGGGTGAAAAAGAAGAAGTCAAGCCATCAAGCGTTGGGTTGAATAATAATAATAATAATAATGATAAAGCTGAAGAAACAAAAGTCGACTTGTTTATGAGTAGCGGATCCAAGGCTTTGGAGAATAAAGTGAGATTGAATTCTCAGAGAGTACTACTACTTGGTGGTGGTGACCATCTATGGAGTGACGAGAATGATGGTGGGGAGTTTACTCATTCGCCGAGTTTTGGATCGAGTCTTGGGAGTTTTGGGTCGATGAGGAAAGAAAAGGAATGGAGAAGGACGTTGGCATGCAAGTTATTCGAGGAGAGGCACAATAACGTTGATCAAGGAAGCTGTGAAGGTATGGATATGCTTTGGGAGACTTACGAGGCCGACCATGAGTCAACTAAGCAGCAGCAGCGTCAGCAGTTGCTTGCTAAAAGCAAAACAAAGAAGGGAAAGAAATGGAGGAGCAAATACGACGACGATGAGGAGGAGGACGAGGATGAGATTGATGACGGGCAGCTTTGTTGCTTACAGGCTTTGAAATTCTCAGCCGGGAAGATGAATTTGGGAATGGGAAGGCCTAATCTTGTTAAGATTTCTAAGGCCTTCAAAGGGATTGGATGGCTGCACAATGTGACCAAACATGGCAAGAAGATTTACCATTGAAATATTTAGGTTTTTTGTTTTTCTTTTCACTTTTTTTTTTCCTTTTTTATGTTTAAATTGGATTATATGAAGTAAATATTTGCAATTTCCTTTTTCCCTTTATTTCAATTTGCAAATGTAGCCCATTTCAGCAGCAAACTCAAATACTGGCTAAATAGGACAGGCGTGCCATGGTGCATCAATTGAGTTTCGTACACAATTAAGTTCTCTTTGGAGACACGCCTTTTTACGTGGAAAATAATATGTTATATTTGGATCAGTAAAATATACAATATCTGATTCTACTAATATGTTAGCGGGATATAGGGCTTTAAGTTATTTCACATGCCACATGCTGCTTCTTGTGTTAATTTGTTTGCAAAATAAAGGTCAAATAATAGGAAATGAACCCAACTTCTCCATAGACAGGTATATTTTTTCCCTGGTGTGAGAATCCGATGCAGGGCTTTTACAAGGATAATTGCTTTTAGCCGATTGTCGAATGGACCTTCTACTTCTCGAGTTAAGTCTGTTAAACTTTCAGAGTAGATACACTCAGACTCAGTCACGGTTCTCTAGGAAAGTAAGCTAATTAGCAAGATTGCGTCGAATTGAATATTCAAGCTCTGCATTAATTAATACAACTAACCGCATGTTACTTACTAGAAGAAGGAATCTCATAATTCTATTTTAATGTTTCAATAAAATTCCTCTGTTTTCCTTTTTCTTGATTGCATGAGTAAATACGAGAGAGAAAGAACACCAAAATAAAAACAACTGTTATTAGTTACCAGATTTAAGGCCACAATAAAATGCCAAACAAAGCAGAAACTGGGAAACTGCTAATGCGTTTCCAGGAAGTTGCATTGCTGTTTATTACCCGGCCAATGCGAAAAAATGCCACTAGAGTAGACTCTGGTATCAGCAAGGTTTAAAAAACACTATACAAGAAATCAAGCATGAAACCTGAGGTTCAAATCAGATGAAGACCGATCACATGTATTCCAACGACAAACCAAACAGGTTAGGGTCCCAGCAGATGTCGGGACTTTATTCCTCTCTCGATTAGTGAGGAAAAAATATGAATTTTGCCATAATATATTCGATCTAGGTCAGTATTAAAAATTAAAAAAAAAAAAAACAAAAAAACTGGTGACGAGCTAGCCCAACAAATTCGCCGTTTTTTTATGCTCTTGTTTGTCATAAGCATTTCCTATTTGCTGGGGAAAAATCTTTTAGTGCTTTGGGTTTGGGAGCAATGATCCTTCCATTCGCCTCTTGCATGATGATTACTGTCGCAATCAACCATTAAATATATTCATATACACATGGCACTCTGTCGTTAGTCGGTCATTTTCGTGTCCTATAAAGTCACCTCTGCCCTCGTTCACTCGTACCTGCTACAGAAGTTTCTTCTGCCATTTTAAATGTGCTTCAAATAGAGGTGTGAGACAGTGCTAGATCGTGCTCTTTTGGTGCCACGGAAAAGAGCTGATTGGATCCGCGCGAGAATCTGAATGAACCCAAATTGAGCTCATGTTGTAGGAATTGTAGCCCAAGTGGACCAAGCCCTACCGTGAAAAAGAGAAAATGGAATGTGCATGACTTCAAATGGACCCATATCCATGCGAAAAAATACGAATAATAAATCAGATGCTTTTAAAAGATTTTAGAAAGTCAACACTATTCTCTGTGGTAACAAATTTCAATTAAAAAATTCGAAAATAGAATAGGTAGGGATGGTAATTGTACCCGCAAACCCGCAAACCCGCCCAAACTTATCCGCCAAAACCCGCCCATTGCGGGTAATTTTATCCGTTGCGGGCGGGTTTAGTATTATAAATTAAAACCCGCATATGGATGCGGGTGGGTTTGGTATTAACCTTATACCCGGTGGATACCCGCATGGATATCCACCAAACCCGCAATAATTTTTTTCAAATATTTTTAATTTAATTTAAATATAAAAATATATAAAGAAAATAATGTAATTAATCAAATTACCAAATAGCCAAAGGCTCAAAGTTGTGTATGTGTGTATATGGCTCATCTCTTATTCTAAAGTCATAACCTAAAGAAAACTAAAGGCATTTCCCTTCGAATTAGTATTTGAAAATATTAATCTTAATTATTATTTTAGGCATTGTGTTAGATGGGTGCTTATGGTGGTGAATAAAATAAATATATTCTCTTTGATCTTGTTTTAAATGATAATATGAAATGTAATTATTATTTTTAGATATTAGTTTGTGTTTTTTAAATAGATTTGTATAATTTATACTTAAATTTGAGAATTTGTGTTGAATTGATGTGGAAATTTTAATTTTTCATTTACATTGTTTAAATATAAAATTGAATATGTTATATGGAACTTGAGGTTATTATTATAAATTTATATATTAAATATTTGTGATTTTAAATACGGAAACCCGCAAAAAATCCGTCGGATACCATTGCGGGTTTGGTAATTGTTAAAACCCGCTGCGGGTGAGTTTTTTTAAAAAAATTAAAACCCGCTGCGGGTTGCAGATGAGTTTGATAATTTAAATTTTGTGTGGGTTTGGGTTTAGTAATGGCAAACCCGCTGCGGGCGGTGCCCATTGCTATCCCTAAGAATAGGTTAGGACCAATGGCTTTTCATTTTTTGAGTTGGGCCGGCATAGTACCATACGATGATTTACACGTATAGTTTCATTGATGAGACATGCTTTTCAATGGATGCACCTCCTTGACAATAATAATTTCAGGATTAGGACATAATGGTCCTTATTCAATGCGTTATAAAGTCTGCCTTAGACAATTATATTCATTTTTATTATAAAATATATAAAAAAAGACAATTATATTCAAGTATAACTCTGCAGTGAAGGCACGTATTAAATTCATATTATTATATTGTTTCTATTCAACCTTGTCGTTTTCGAATTTGATATTATTGGACTATATTGAATTTAATGGCGCTAGAGTAATAAAATTTTCAGTATTAGGTAAAATATGATTCCACTTCGAGCGGACCCAATAAGAGAACTTCGATTTCAAATAAGCAAGTGATAATTATAGTATGAGTATTTAAGTGGGATTGGACGTTGGATATTTTTTTCACTCTCAGCATTTGAAGATTGATTTCACTTATAATTTCATCCTCTCCATCATTGTGATTCACTGTTGAGTTTACGTAGATGATGATGATAAATTAAACACAAAAGATTACTAAAAATAAGCAAATCTTTTAGAAGAATTTCAACTTCATTCATGACATCAATGTAGATAATAATGGCAATAACAATTTTCTTAAGTGATATTCTAATATTCATATGATATTTATTTTTTTGTATGATTTATTTTTTTTAATTTCATTTCATTATCCCAGAAATGATTTTAAGCGAAAAATATTAATAATAATTAATTAATTAATTTTAAAAATTTGTTAACAACATCAAAACGCTCACACTTCATTCCGCGTTGCCGCCACTGTCCAACTGGCTCCAGCTCACCGACACAACACGGGTTGACTTTACGCAATGTGAGCCGTACAACTCATTTACTATACTAAAATCAAACGGCCCACAACATTCCAAATAACTGGCGCGGGCAGCAGCGAATAAATAACCAGATCTATCACCTCCCCTCCAAGTTCGAGCCATCGAATCGAATGACTCGGAGAGTGAAATAAAAAATCGCACTCCCTCCTCCACTCAGTCCATTGTTCGTCTCATCAAAATCAAAACTCAAAATGGCGACTCATCGAACCGCACGCACCGGAGCTCCGGTAACTGGACGCTTTACTTTCATCATGAGACTCCTCGCGTCCTTCATTACATTTGCCGTCTTCCTCTTCTTCACTTCCTCTCTACTCTTCACTTCTCGCTCTCACTCTCGCGATCTTTACAGCTCGGTGAGTACAATTACAAACCACGAAATGCCATTAACAATTTTCATTTGTTTTAGTCATGTTTTTTTTTTTGTTTAGTGAGAAAGCCAAAAAAAAAAAAAAAAAAAGGGCGTCGTGATGAAATGGTTTTAAGTTTTTGACGGAATGTTTGTTCTTGTGATTCATTTAGGGTTTGAATTCGGGCACCTATGGACTCGGATCTATGCGGAGATCCGTTTTGGCGCTGAAATCAGATCCTTTGAAGCCGCGGCTGGACCAGATCAGAAAGCAAGCCGATGATCACCGAGCTCTGGCGATGGCTTACGCGTCCTACGCGCGTAAGCTCAAGCTTGAGAACTCGAAGCTGGTTAGAATCTTCGCTGATCTCTCAAGAAATTACACGGATCTTATTACCAAACCTACATATCAGGCTCTAATGCAGTCCGATTCTCTCACAATTGATGAATCAATATTGAGACAATTCGAAAAGGAAGTAAAAGAGAGAATCAAATTGACTCGCCAGATAATTGCGGAGGCCAAAGAGTCTTTTGATAATCAGTTGAAGATTCAGAAGTTAAAAGACACCATTTTTGCGGTGAATGAACAGTTGACTAAGGCGAAAAAGCAAGGAGCTTTTTCAAGTTTGATTGCTGCAAAATCGATACCTAAGAGTTTGCATTGTTTGGCTATGAGGTTGATGGAAGAGCGAATTGCGCATCCGGAGAAATATAACGATGAAGGGAAGCCAACGCCTGCAGAATTCGAGGATCCCAAACTTTATCATTATGCTATTTTTTCGGATAATGTGCTTGCAGCTTCGGTGGTGGTGAATTCAGCTGTTAAGAACTCAAAGGAGCCCTGGAAACATGTGTTTCATGTTGTGACGGATAAAATGAATCTCGGGGCAATGCAGGTTATGTTTAAATTGAAGGATTATAATGGGGCGCATATAGAGGTGAAGGCTGTCGAGGATTATAAGTTTTTGAATTCGTCTTATGTCCCTGTGTTGAGGCAGCTGGAATCTGCTAATTTGCAGAGGTTTTACTTCGAGAACAAGCTCGAGAATGCTACGAAAGATACTACTAATATGAAGTTTAGGAATCCCAAATACTTGTCGATATTGAATCATTTGAGGTTTTATTTGCCTGAGATGTATCCAAAATTGCATAGGATTTTGTTCTTGGATGATGATATTGTGGTACAAAGGGACCTAACAGGGTTGTGGAAGATTGATATGGATGGGAAAGTTAATGGGGCAGTGGAGACTTGTTTTGGTTCGTTTCATAGATATGCGCAGTACATGAATTTCTCACATCCTTTTATTAAGGCGAAGTTTAATCCAAAGGCATGCGCATGGGCTTATGGGATGAACTTCTTTGATTTGGATGCTTGGAGAAGGGAGAAGTGCACAGAAGAGTATCATTACTGGCAGAATTTGGTAAGATTGATTTTAATATTTAACCATTTTCATTGATTAAGTATCATTGTTTTTAGCCAATTTATGCTTTAAATACTTGCTATGATTGCACTTGCTGTATAATCCTAAACCTTTAGTTGTCTGATGAGATCGGCCGGGACTGGTACAACTGCCAGTCCGTTTCAAATCTGATATGTTTACATGTTCATTAACTTATTCTTCATGACAGCTTTTTGGGTAAAAATTTTCAGTGTTTTTTCAATTGTGAATTTACATTTGGATTGTTACTAATTAGATATGCCTTCTGTGTTACAGAATGAGAATAGGACATTGTGGAAATTGGGAACACTTCCTCCAGGTTTGATCACATTTTACTCGACTACAAAACCACTAGACAAATCATGGCATGTATTGGGACTTGGATATAATCCGAGCATTAGTATGGAAGAGATACAAAATGCTGCAGTTGTGCACTTCAATGGGAACATGAAACCTTGGCTTGATATTGCCATGAACCAATTCAAGCCGCTTTGGACCAAGTATGTTGATTACGATCTGGATTTCATTCAAGCGTGTAATTTTGGGGCCTGAATTAATTTTCTTAGCAAAATGTCATAGTGAAGCAGTAAGTTATAATTAAGTCATCATCTCACTTTAGGATTTTATTTCAATTTGTCTATACAAGTCCTCCGATTGCAATTAAATTGATTTGGCAAATGTAACAGTATTCAAGAACATCAATGAATTTTGAATTTCAAAAAGTTTTAAACTGTTTATGTTCACTATTATTATGCATATGTCAATCTGAAGGATGATATTTTTGCTTTAGATTAATGGGGGTTGCATGTGTTCTGTTTTTCTCAATATATAATGCTTGGTCAATGTTTTGCTCCCAGAACGCTCAACTTTGAACAGCTACTTGCGTATTTGCACCCAGATGCTGAAATGCACAGTATCTTATGTTCTTATTCCCGCTTCACAGTTATCAACCAACTAAATTTATGCTTAGTAATTTCATACGGGTGATAAATTAAAGTTTTGTAAGTAAACTTGAATCACGTCCGAGTCAAAACTGCTAGATAATGAACATGCAATTTCCTTATACTTGTCACACAAGGAAAAAAACACAATCCATCCCCGAGACATTATTCAGAAAATGCTGAGCAAGATTGGAAACCTAACTGTTATATCATTCACCATATACGAAAAACAGAGATAATCATCCATTGTTTAAAATAAAGGTTCCAAAATATCTCTCCCCAGGAGACTAGACATATGACACAAGTATACCAAACAAAAACTCGTAGACCAGATACCCATGACCACTCAGTTACAGCAAACGTGGGTAAGGGCCAAGGTCATTCCTCAAGAAACTTCAGAAGCTCATCCACAAATGGAAAATGAATCCTGATCTTTAACTCTAAATGCTATTAAATCACTTGTCAAATCACTAAACTACAATAGAAATTATCCTCCTCTCCAATGCCCCAACAACATCACCCCCCAAGAAAACAACACCTTCTTCCCCCCCCACCCCGCCCCCCCAACCCCCCAAAATGGACGGTTTCCTCAAGCAGGAGCAGACACACGTGGTGCCACATTTTTAGCCGTCACATTGACAGTCAGCCTACCAGCACGGTTTACACGACCACCATTGTCATTCCTCTGATATCCATCACCTCCACGGTTTGAAAATCCTCCCCTAATGCCACCTCTATTTTCAAACTCAGACCTGTTACCAAAATCACCCCGGCCGTAACCTCTGCCACCCCCATAGTTCCCACGCCCTCTTGTCCCCTCATTCCTGTATCCATTCCCAGCTCTGGATGAAAATCGTCCCCTATTGCCTCCTGTCAATAGAAAGCAACCACTTTCAAAACTTATAAAACAAGAAAAATGAATCCAGTAATCTAACCATAAAAGTCAACTTGCCTCGAGTAGATTTCTTTGGTTCAACGACTACACGGTGCCCACTAATCACAATAGGCGAAGCCTGAAACATAAATACCGACAACACTATATATTAAAAGCTAAAAATATATTTGGGGGAAAAAAAAATCTAATGCAAGGATGTTTTATGGACTTCCCCTCATCAGAAAGGGTGAGAATCTAGCTACAAACTAAAGTGATGCCAAAGCAGCCTCATTGCACCAGTATTCCCTTGCCATAAAAAAGTTTGGCACTGAAGGTTGTTTAAACCATGTCAAATAAGCATAATATAGAACTCATCTTCAGAAGAAACTTTAAAAGTATTCAACATTGTATCACCATCATAAATGAAGAGATGAAACATACAATGTATGATTACAACATATTCATGCATCTTTCAATCAATGATTGCCTCATTCCTTGTCTAACATTTAGCATATATGTGGTATAGGAAAAGAAATTACAAACCGACATTAATAAATAAAGGAAGATCTCAACAACAAATACAATCCCAGAGAATAAACGAATGTGTGCATGCAAATTAACAAAGATAGTGCATCCCCACAAAGTCTCTCAACATGTAACAGAAGCATTAATCACATGACAGAAATACCCTCAAATTTCACTTCATGCCCCCATCTGCATGTAAATTAACAAATGCTTCTTGTTTCTTACACATTACATGCAAAAAGTCGATGTAATAAGACAGCAGCGGGAAAAAAACAAAAAAAGGTCATGGCAGCAAAATCTTATGCATACCTCAATTGCACTTTGCACAGCATTTTCCTCTTCAAATTCCACGAAGCCAAAACAAAATCCCTGTCACACAAAATATGAAAGAATAATTATTTGTCGCAAATAAAATTAGCAATACTCCAATGGATAATGAACTTGAATGTACCTTCTGGGTTTTAACTTGAATACCACCAGCCCTTATAGTTCCAAACTTCCTGAACTCATTCTCAAGTAGAGCATGAGTAGCAGATGGAGGCAGTCCTTTTAGGTAAATAGATGGACCCTCAGCTGTTCATAAACAAACATATGAACATGACTTGATCAAACATAACAATGCCAGCACCTACTTTCGCACAAAGTAAATGATATCATCAGAAATTGGTGAAGCACAAGAACCAAACAAGCCCTACCCTCTTGGTTAGTCCCATTTTCAGTAGCATTTGAGTTGGTAACTTGTTTCTCAGAAGCTGGGGCTGGAGATGTTGCAGAAGCAGGTGGTTGCTCTTGGATCTTCATTATGGACCTCAGAGAAGCTGGAGGAGGAGATGATACAGGCAAAGCACTGTCCTTCATGACCTTCACCTGTAACAATAGTGTTTTGTATGTAATTCAACAAATTTAGATAGGTGATAAGATACAGCAAGAGAAACCATTTTTGCCAACACCCTCGTTCACCTTGAACCACCACATAGATGTAGAAATAACAAAAAATGAAATAACTGAAGCAAGACAATCACAAGTGTCCAGCAAGAAGTTAAGGGTTGTGTGTACTAAGCTACTTACAATTGAAGCATATGACTTCTTTGGCACTTCTTCCACTTTAGAGTCGGATTCAGCAGCCACATGCGTATCATCTGGAATTGCATCAACGACCTCAGGTACTGGTGCTTCCTCTTCTTCGATAGTACCATCTCCATTCTCTGAGGGATTGTCCACTTCTTCCCCACTGACTTCCTCTGATGAAATAGCTGTTTGATCAGAAACATGGTTCTCCTGGACAGGAGAATGGTCTGCAGAAAGAAACATCTTAAACATCTAATTTGAGAAAAGAAAATGCTTTAATTTAGAAAATATTCTGGATTTTTTTAATTACCTTGGTCAGGAGTAATAGGGGCTTCAACATCATTAGTGGTAGCCTGGCTCCCGAAATGGTAGGCATCATCTACATACCTAAAGACATCATTCAAGACAAAGTAGCCTTTGTCTTGAGGTGCCAGGAAGAAACTCTGTGAAAATTTCCGCCTCACACTGTCCTTTCCAGTCAAATAACCAGTCACGAGAACAATGACACCCCCATTGTATGATTCTTGTGCATCTACAGTGGTGATCTCAGCACTGAACTCTCCGTAATGAAGTGCTAGTATCTTGTCATTGATAGCCTGCGCCCAAGTGTCAACCAGAAATGAGAAAATCAACAACTCTCCTAATCAGAATTGCAAACTAATTCCACACTCAACTCATGCATATGCTACTTCATAAGAGATTCCCAGCCGCAAATGGTACAATAAATTTCCTAATCGGTTCACCTAGCCCTCTATTTAACAAAATCATTCTATTATTTTGAAACATTGTGTTACCACAAACTAGCTATACCGCAGGCGTCGCTAAGAGAAGAAACAATAGATATAAACACACAAATGCACACCACATACACATACATGTAAAACCAATGAAAAGAGAGAAAGAGCCGCTCACTTGCATAGTTGTGGTAATACTCATAGCCCCATTTTCTTCAGGGCGACCAAGTTTACTAATATCCTGATAAAATCGGTGAACGAGCTGGGGCGATTGGTGCAATATAAGGTAGTACTGATGAACAAATGCATTAGCAACCTACAAAAATTTAAACCAAGAAATTCCTCAAACCCCAATCAAAGATGTAAAGCCCAAATCGAAACAGAAAAAAGATCAACGAAAAAAAAAACAAAGAAAAAAAAGGTTTCATACAATATCAGCAGTTGGAGCTTGGTGCAGCGGTGTTGCCATCACTACCACTTGCTCTTAAATCTTCCAAACGCAAACAAAAACCCTAAATAATCAACAACAGCACTAAATTAGAAGAAATTAAAAGAAAATTTTCAACAACTTGCGAGGGAAACAAACAGAGACTTATAGGATCTATCAAAATGCCCAACTTTTTTTTCCTGCGTGTAACCTCATTTTCTCAGCAAAAAAACATAACAAAATTCTTCCAACAAAATATAAAGGAAAAAAAAAGGGCGAGATGTATATAAGTATATTGAGGAAATGAGTGAAGAGGAGATGAAGGCACCTGAGCTGAAGATTCGGATCGGAGAAAGTGAGGAGAGAATAGTAATTTCCTTCCTTTTATTTTGTTGCAGTTGTGTTGATACAATCTCTCTCTCTCTCTCTCTCTCTCTCTCTCTCACCTCCGTTGAGTGTGAGTTTTAGGGTTTGTTGTTGGCGTCTAGATCTTGAAGGGGCGCGAGAATGAGGGAGTCGGAGAGTGTGCGCGTACGGGGAAGACGGGAGAGGGTTTTTATTTTAGCGTGAATACGAAGGGAGCTTTTCGTGCCACGGCGCCGTTTATATGACTCTGTACAGCTTCTACTTCACTTTTGACTCAATTATTTAAAAAGGAATGCTATCCCGAACTTTTTTAATTAAAGAACACATGTTTATTTAATTATTTTAACATTTTTAAGTTGAAAACCCTCTAACACGCCAAAAATTTATCGAAATAATCACGTAGATCTCTGGATTTTCTTAGATGTATACGAACACTCCTTTTTGTTTAAGTTTTTAAGTGGGTTTATTTAAACTCACAAAATTTTTTTAATACTCATTTTAAAAAAATTATTAAAATAAAATTTAAAGATATCAATATTATTCTTTTTTAATATCGTTTTCTGTCTATATTGTAATTGTCTATTTTCTTTCTACTCTCACATTCTATATACTAAATATTCTATTTCACTCTCTCTTTTTTTTTTTTTTTGGCCTTTCTTGATAGGTCATGATCTATATCATGCTTTCTATATATATAAGAATTTTTTCTTGATATTTATTAACTTTTGTGTTTAATAAAAATTAATTTCTTGATACTTATTAGCTTTCGGGGCTGATAAAATTTCTTAATGTTTAATTTTAAATAACGAATTTTATTTCTTTAGGTTGTGATATTAATTATTTACAAATAAAAGAATATATCTAAATGAATTAAAGAGAATTTGTGAAATTGAAATGAGAAAGAGGAGAAAGAGTTAATTAAATAATTTATTAAAAATTATTTAGATAATAAAATTTGTAATTAAGAAAAATGTGTAGAGACGAAATCGGTGGGTCAAATAACTCTACCCAAAGTTTTTCTCCTAAATTTAATATAAATTTTAAATTTGGTGTTACCCCCATGATGTTATGAGCTACAGTACATGAGAATTAGTTTTAAATGGTTTGCTACATAGACTAATGAATTGCCATGTGAATTTATTAATAAATATATGAAAACGCTGATTTCAAATATGTGAATGTGCTTTAATAATCTCAAAAATTTTGACAAATTTAACCTTTAAAAATCAGGTTAATTACCAAATTGCTGTTATTATATATATAAGCAAAATGAAGCCAAATTCATTTTATTCTCATCAAATTAAATTGATTTAATTTTCTTTTTCCTTTTTCATCTACATATTAATTCATTAACTTCCAATATTTTTGTTATAAAATACCCCACAAAATGTCAAAAGAGTTTTGATTTAATTTAAGAACAAGTAATGATAGACATTCTAAATTTTATCTCAAATTTAATCTCAAATGATGTGACATTAATAAAATGATTAGTAATTTTTTATAAGATTCAAGTGAATTAATTGTATTATCTCACCAATTAATTGATAAAAGTTATATTATTTAGGATAATTTTTATGATTAAAAAATTGGAAAATGTGACACTACTCTTTAAGAACAGAACTTACCATTGAAATAAATTATTGTCATAACAAGTGCAAAATAAAATAAGCAAAAAAAATATCCAAATATGAATTCCCATGAAAAAATAATTCAAATTAAAAAAAAACTGAAAAGAATCTTAAATGCATAGTCCCATTAACACCCATCACAATCCCAATAATATAAAAAATAGCGGATAGCCTTTAATTATCGTACTAACAAAACATTTAAAATTGATTATAACCGTAAAAACTTTAAGCTACTGATCTTAATACCTTCAAGTTGTTAAGAACACGAATGATGCTAACGAGCATAAGTCTAATTGATTCAATGTCAACCATTTGTATTCACCTACCTTCATAAGCCTTTGCCTTCTCTCATTGACACAATTCAAAAGTTTTATTGCTCGTAAGTATAAAAGTGTTTGTCATAATATAATTCGAAGAGTCTTGATCAAACCATAGGAAATTTAAAATTTAATAGTTAATTTATTAAACAAAGAAAATTAAATGCAAAAAAAGAAATTAATAAGAATCAATGTAAAAATATGCTAAGGTTACGAGATCCATTCTTGGATTCCAAATTATGGTTATAACAATTCTCTCATATTTGTACTAAACATTTATTTTGCCAGCTAGTTATTATGTCATTTAATTCTTAACTAACTATTAGTGTGATAAATATGGGATCAAGTACCTAATGTGCTAAAATTATATTGAAGTGTCAACATTATGTCAAAATATTATATAAATCTGAAGAGATTTAGATTTATAAATTAATGTGACATAAAAGAAACCAATAAATAAGAAAAATACAAACTAATAAAATAAACTTTAAAACTCACTTGAGAGAGTAATTAATTCAATAATTTAAACTTTTGAACTTCACACTCCACCTCAGCTTAGAAAATTAACAACTAATATTGAAAAACAAAACACTCATTTTATTTTAATAAACTTCTAAAATATATTATAAGAGAATGAACTACATAAAAGAATAATATTTTTCTAAGGCTCAATCTCAACTACCAAACTTCTCTTGCCCCCCCCCCCTCCCAAATTCTCTCTCCTTGCCTTTTGTAAGCAATGAACACATCTGTTTATTTTTATTATTATTTATTATTTTATTTTTTAATATATATTTACATAGAGAAGTATGATGGTCAAGTGGCAAAATGACCACCTAACCATCTTGAGCATGTTTTCTCACTTTCTTTATTTTTTATTTTTTATTAATTACATCTCTTTAATAATACATTCTAAATTGCTCCAGCAATTTTATTTTTTTTTTGTTCCAGCTTTCTGTTCCAATTCCCTCTTTATTTTTGAAATATTTACAATACAAAAATTAACATATTGCAAATTAATTTTAACATAAAAATTTATTAGGGGAGCATTAACATAATTTAAGAATAACGGGTGCATTAATCAATATTGTAAATAAAAAAACTGATAATTTTAGACTTATTAAATATACATTTTTTAATGTCAATCACTCACCCTCATATAACGATTCTACTATTTATAGGTTGCTGGTCCCATATCAACAAGAGCTGCACTAAATTAGTATATGAATAGTCATAACAATCAGAGTTTGAGAGTGTAACTACTTGAGGTTTGTGGTTGTGATTGAGTTTGAGATTGAGTTTCATTCACTGCTCCCTCATACAAAACCAAATGACAAGTACTCAAAGTTGCATTTGTTCAAAGATATTATTTTTAAATTTAAAAATAAAGTTAACACAAGGAAATTGTTATATGAGATAAGCTTGAAGGATTTGACATTTTACTATGCCCCAAGATGTTACAGTTAGTGCACTGACCGTTGCATTCTGCTTTCTTTTCCTAGTGAACTCATTGGGTTCTTTATTTCTTGTCATTTTTTGAGTCTACACCTTGAACTAGCAATTTAGTGGTTCAATCTCCGAGTCTTCAGTAATAGGCCATATTTTTTTATTAGGCAAAGGCTTTGTTGATTCAGAGTAAATGTCAATATATGCCCAAACTGTGAGATGTGGATTTATATAATCAAAAGATCATTCATGTCACATTACAATACGTTGTATGACACGTTTGCAACATGTCCTCATTAATTTGGTAGGCCCCATAATCATGAATCTTTCTTTTCAAAACAACCATAAATTTTTCATATGTCTCATCATCTAAAACCGCAAGATCATAATCATCAGCCTCAACACCTTGCATGTTCTTCCTTCTTACCTATTCACATTCAATTTCTTCTTGATGTTTAGAGGAAGTTTTCCATTCCATGTCCTTGCCTTCTTTAATATCTTTCGCAAGCTCCTTATCACTTTCACTCTAATGTACTCCATCAAAGTAAGTATTAGGCTGCGCCTAAACTCTTTCAATCAACCATTTCATAACTTTTGTCATATTATTAGTCACATAATCAAACTTAGGAAGACTGTTAAAAACTTACTTGGCCTATATGTCTTGTCAATTTTTGTCAATATTTGTATGCTTCTTTTTTTTTCCTCTTTAATATTTTTCATGTAATTATTGAAATCATCTTCATATGTTGTTCTTATTACTAACCAAAACAATGTTCTAAACATTAGTTCAAGCCATTTGCCTTTCACATTGCCAATGCATGCATAACATAGTACCTGCTACAACTACCTAGTAGTCGACTCAGACCAGAATTCCATTAAGCCTGCAAATATGCCTTTTTGTGTAGCTGTCATGAATGTAACAAGGCTGTTGTTTTCAATACCACGCCACTTCATCAAAATGCTCAAGAACCACCTCTCCTTCTGTTCTCTGTTTCTCAATGATGCAAACAACGATAAGGGAAAACACTATTGCGTAGCTTCTGACAACAATACTCCACTATAAGGGCCTGTCAAGTGACATCCATCAGCACCAATGAACCACTTACAACCATTGATGAACCCATGCTCCAAAACTGGAAAACTAAACATGAATCTCATGAATCTTAACTTATTAGTTTTTTCTTCATTAATATATTGTAGCTTCACAAGTAATCATGTATTTGTTTAATTCAAAATGGCTTCATAGTTCATTAAGATACAACAACCTTTTGAACTAGATTGTAATTTGACAACACATCATCTTCCTCAAACAACTCATTGTTCGTATTATCTGGGTATCTCCCTCATCAACATTTTGTACATCACCATTAACATTTTGTTCAACAAGTTATTCATCGTGTTTTTTGTCAACAATATCATTATCATTCGACCAAAATACTTCATCTTCTTTAAACTATAGTTTTACGGATAATTGACTATCAAAATTACAACCACATAAATTATAATATAGATATTTTATATTTTACAAGAGATTGATTTTTTTATATGTTTAAGAGGCTATTGTCATGTCTCCTATATAAGTTTAACAGAAATGAAAAAATAAATAAATTGAATTCTAAATTGCAACCATATTAAACCCTTTTTTAACTCTTTCCAATTTTACCATAACTCAATTTGAATCATTGTTTATCCATGAATTAAAAATGTATACAAATATAAAGAAAAGAAAATGCAATTTCTTAAAACCCCCAAATCAATTGAGACACAAATGTTACATTTTACTTACCTTTAACAAATTAATTGTGAATCCTTTTGGATCTCTTTTTTGACCCCAAGTTCGTTTGCTCACTATTTTAATTTATGTCCTTTCTTCAAAGTTATGTATTTATGTTGACGAAAAGACTATTAGACCCCTAACTTTTAGAGGAAGAGACAAAAAAATCTTTATCATTAAAAAAAAAACATTCATATCCTTATTTCATGACGGTTCCCATTTATTTTAATTGAAAATATATTTTCAATTACCAATTACCAATTGTTCTTTAAAGACAATTTAAAGCCTTTTTTAACATCAAAATCTCCTTTGCAAATGCTTAAGCAGTGCCCATGTCATTTCTATCGATAGCTTCTTTAATTGATTTTTGCACATTTTTCTCCTCTATAATTAATTTTTGCTAAACTCTCAATTGTTGTTGGTTTGGTTTTGGCTTCAACATACCCTTCACCTCATACATCTCTTGATCAAACTCTTATTTAACAAAATCTCTCAATCTCGGGATGAAGAGTAATAAAATTTCAAGGAAAAAAATGAAAGATTAAAAAATTGAAATAAAAAAATCAAATAGAATTTTCCTCAAGTTCAAAGCAGCTTGTGTTTGTTTTCCTTAATTCTCACTTTTTTCCAATAAAAATAAATGAAAGTTCTTCTTGTTCACCTAAGTGCTACTGTGGCTTAAGCAAGGGCTTGCTGCTTTGGGCAGCCAAGCCATAATTGTTTATGAGCAAAGTCAATAAGCCACCACTTTTACTCAAAAGACTTATCAACTTCATGAAAGGAAAGATTTAATAAACCAATATATTGGCTTGTATGCTAGAGGGGCATAATAGTAATTATAAGTTAAAAATACATTTTCAGTTAAAATAAATAGAATCAGTCGAGAAATTAGGGCTTGAATATCTTTTTTAAAATGTAAAGGAGATTTTTGTCCATTTCCTTAAATGTTTGGGGTTTAACCGTCTTTTTCCCTTTTATATTTTACGCGGTGAATAGATTAATTATATGTTTACATTTTGGATTCGGATTCTGAAGTGGGAAATTCTCATAATCAATTATTTACTTTTCTTTAGAGTGGAAAGACTAGGAGTCTCACATCGTGAGTCTCACTCATTTTTTTAGTAGGAGTAGTGGAGATTTCACTCCCACGTTCAATTCCAAAAATTCCCTTAACAAGTCTAAAAAATTACAATCTTACCATATATAAAATGGGCCAAAATTTTTTAATTTTAAAAAATTAAAATAAATTTAATAGAAATGTTTAACTTACATCAGTAAAAATACTAATAATTATTATTATTTTAAATAATTAAAATTAACAATAAAAATAAATAAGTTACTGTACAAATATAATTTCTTTTTATTTTCTAATTAAAAGTTACCTATTTTTTATATAATGGTAAAACTATAATTTTTAGCAATTTACTTCTAATTTAAGACAAAAAAAAACACATAATTAGTATTTTGATTGACAATCCACACTCTTCTTCTGGTATAAATAAACATGCTACTCTTACTTCTACTCCACTCTTATAATCCCAGAATTTCCACTACTCAAGGTTCTCACTCCCATTCAAAAAGTAACCATAGGATAATTCTAAATGTTCATAATGAAGGGAAAAAAAATGTTAGGGTAAGTTTAAGTTTTTTGAGTTTTATTATAGTAGAGAAGAAAAAAAGCCAAAAGGTGGGTTTTCATTTTTTGTTTTCTCGACTCAAACCCAAAAGCCAAAGGCATGTGTGTTATTTGATAATTTTAGATTTTCCACTAATTTTTTGACACATGTTGAGCTTTAATATGAAATCTAATGCAACGCACCAGTCAAACCATATTAAAGTTGTAAGTCAACAAAAGTAAAAAAAGTATCAAAATATACTTCTAACAGAAGGAGGTGTTAACATACATTCTTCAAATGGAAGGAGTCTGTGACTATCTCGACAAACTTTAGGGTGTTAGTGGCTTTTTCCCTTTCTTAATGTAAAATATTGAGTTCTAATTGGAACACTTGTCATAATGTAATTGCTCATTAAGTCCATTTCATTAATCATGATTATAACTTTGGTGATTACAGACTTTTGATGTGTGGCATAGGGCATGACAATCATGACCGCCGCACCCACAAGATTATCTATCATCGTTACGGTTTACAAAAGTAATTATTACTATTTTTGCCCATTGCGGGGGCAGGGGTGGAAATAAGGGCCCGATTAGGTTGGTATGTATTATTACTATTATCATGTGTGACCTATCATCAACCACCATGTGTTAAAATTTTATTATCTAATAGTGAAAATGTTAATTATTAAAATTGGTAATTGAAAGATACGTCAAATACCAAATCACTTCAAATGCAATTTTTATTTCCTAAGTATAACATTGATTTTTGTACCTTTTAATACAACTATCATAATCGGCACAAAAAACAAAAAAAAAAAAAAATTGTAGGTAACATAGATGACACTTTGGTTACTTTGATGTACCGGCTCACCCGAGGTGTTGGGCTCGTCCGACTTCCTGAGGTCATTTCTGGGCTTCTTGTTAGCTTATGCTAGGTCCTTCTTGTTTCTCCTTGAGGCCCAAGCACTTAAAAATCTTTTCAATTTACACTTTTTCCCCGGAACCGTGAATTTACAAGTTAAAATTTTACGACCTTCAAGTCTTCTCCCTGATGGCAGCGAATCCAGAATTGGCAGCCAGTCGATAACAGTCAGAAAGCAGATTCGGGAATCGAAGCAATCATTAGAGCAAGAGTGATGAAAAAATGGGGCAACAAGTGAACCTGACGTCCTGATGTGTTAAATAAGTATCTACATATTAATTTTTATAGAGCAAGCTTCCTTTTGTTCCAGTGTTATATTATTTTATTACACGAGAACGGGTTAGATTTCCACGTTGCCACTCGTCGAGTTCAATGTAAACAATGAACAAATTAGCTTCAAGGAATAGCAGGACAAATTATGCCACTTTAAATCCTCTCCGTTGATACAATTAGATGGAGAAACAGGAAAAAGAAATGAAAAAAACTTTAGATGAGTCTCTTCCATTCATTTGTTAGGAGGAGCTCCAGTTAAGTTAAAAAAAAGTACAAATTAAACCGTCGCCATATCTCATAAGCCTTGCAGAAAAGTGATGACTGGATAAATTGACATGTGAAGGGAATTTCATAGCACCACTTTTGCGGCATCATCATCAAATGGCAGATGGAATGACAGTAATGTGTTTCAGAGGCTGCGATACATCTGTGCCTCCAGCATGCAGCACAAACTCAGCCGGTGAGAATGAGGTTCCATGGCAGACACAGACAATGCTGACCTCCGTTTTCGTATATCTGTACAGAAACCCATTAATGGTTTTCCCATTGGGACCATTCCCTGTTGTTGAAACACATGGCATATGAGGAAGGGAAGGTGTATTTTGACTCTGAATTTGCGGTTTGGGAGGCTTGCCCACGTCCTTCTTCGATTCTTTTGATCCAGTGGGGGACAGATTTTCGGTAGTTGAGACAGGATTCTGAGAAGAGGCTCCATGAAGTTCTGTTGCAACTTCTTCCTTAGGTTTAGCCGGGCTGCAGTCCACCGCATTTGATAGAGCCGTTTGCTGCACAAAGTTTGTGGTACAGTTTGTAGGTGGGCTGCATTGGGCATCCTTAGATGATGTCTTTGGCTTGCCACTGTTTGAGGGACAATTTGTCATTTCGTCATAAACTTGAGCAGTCTTCCTGTGTGGGGATGTACTGTGTTCAGATTGGCCCTTCGTATCATCTGCCTTCGAATTTTGCAATTTCAATTGCTCTGGTGGAGAGTGACTTGAATGGCTTCTCGTATCACTACTGCCGCCACCTGAAAATATTAGCAAACAATCACTAGTCTTGGTTTCGAAGGTTGAGTTCTTCCAATTTGCAGCAAAGATCAGTTTGAAATATAGAGGTATAGAAACCTTGGTGAATCAGCTCATCTAAAAGCTGAATATAAATCCTTAGCAGTAATTCAAAGAAGAACTAACATCTTTGAAAAAAAGTAGTCTCCACTCTCCACTCCACAGTTAACCAGCATCTTAAGCTGGTTTGACGTGCATGGTTTGATCAAGTCCGCTTTATGACTCAAAAAAGTCTAAGAGGGAAGGAGGGGAGGCAAAAAAACTAACGTAAAAAAACTAAAATCAATATTCATCAAAGGCAGCACTATCAGCGTTGCAATCTAGATAGTGGGAGGGAAAGAAGTTCAGACCAGCTTACAGAGATAAGCTGTCATGGATGAAATTGAATCGTGGATGACATCTTGAACATATGGTTGCAACATTCAAATAATCATCCCTAAATAAAGCCACTCTTGCAGCAATATAAATGCCTCAGAACCTAAGTGCACAGATGGAAAATTTAATATCCAGTTTCTGCATATTACACAAATGCTTACGTATTCTCCTTTACATTTACAGCTCTTATGGGACGGCGAGTAAGAAAGGAAAATCCCCGTATCTGTGATGGCTGAGGGACAGAAGGGACAATGTTAGCCATAGCCCCTTCCAGATCACTTTCATTTATATCGGCTGTGATGTAATAAAGTATTAATTTTAAAATTCTACTGGAAAAACAGCACCACACAAACCAAGGCCATAGCCTAAATGCTACATTGTTTATAACTTATAAATTATAACAACGGAGATCTCAGATAAAAATATTTAATAAAGAAAAAATTGGGAGATCAAGATTGGTGTGGTAATCATCTCCAAAAGTTAAATTTCCTCATTTTCTGAGATCTTGGACTCAATTGATATCCCATTAAGAAATAATGCCTTCATTTTATTTAGAACACGAGAAATGCAGTCGAGTAATTCTTTTGGCACCAAATTAATAATTTATATCATCAAAGAATACATATAGTGATTGAAATAACGAAACAAGCATACCCAGTTTGAGGAATATCAAATCTTGAATATTTACATTTACCAGGTCCCGCTAATCGAGAGCCAGACAACTGTGTAAAGTCTAAAATTTTCTACCTTCTCAGTTTTCAGTTTCACAATTCAAAATGTTTTCCATTTTTCACGTGATTCTCGATTAGTGGGATTTACAAATGATATGAACGTCAAGGGTCCATCTAGATAGCATTTATTTGGGGGAAAAAAATTAAAACCAAAGAATGAATGAAAAATAAAAGGGAGAAGAAGCAACAGTTATCACAGATAAAAGAATGTACCTTCATGAGAAGAGCTTCTGTAATCCGAAACCGCAGAGGAACCGGGCGATCCATTGGACCCTGCTTTCCAACTATTCTGGTCGGAAGCACACCCATTACCCATATTGCGACCCGACTCCTGACCCGACTGAAAGGGCCTAAAACTCCGATTCACCACCGACTGCACCTGATAATTCCCAACACCTTCACCACCAGCGGGCCAGCACGGCACGACATTCAGACAAGGATACTGAAACCCATTTGCAAACTGCACGTACTGTAACGGCGGATACGGGTACATAACCGGACAGACTGTAGAATTGAAACCAACATTTTGTTCTACAGTTAAATTCAAATTCACATTTTTCATCTCCATATTGCTTCTGGGCCCCCTTTCTCCTTCTTCTTCGTCTTCTACTCTACTTTTCTTGCACTCTCGCTGTTGCTCTTTAGTTTCAAGCTCTGGTGATTTTAACCACATCTTGTTATCGAGGCCGACTCCATAGCCACTGCTATTAATATTGTTACATGATATTGTTCTTTTCTTTTGCTGTTTTTCTAGTCGTTTCCTCCTCGCTTCCAGTCTCCGTAACGCCTCAAACTCTCGCTTGCTTTCAACCTGAAGACGATCACTATTATTATGATGACTTTCTCTCAGATCTGAACCGGGTGGTTCGTTCTTCGTCATCGCGTGACTCGGGTTCTGCCTCTCCGACCTTTGAAAACCGCCGCCTATCGACAACCCTAACTCAAGCTCGATCTCTTCTTCCCGTTTTACCCCTATCATTTCAGAATTTTTCTCCATTCAACGACACATAAGCTTCCAGCTATAGCTTCATAATGATGCACGATATCCTAGTGTTATGTAACGTCTTAAAAGTTGAAATGTCCCCGATTCTATGAGGAGAGAAAATTTGAGAGACAAACCAGGGGAAGGAAAGAAGAAACAACGCCACGTGGCGAGATGGGAGAAGTCGAAAGGAACGGTGGTTGACACGTAACAGATACCATGCGGGGATATCTTAAGCGCTTTCAACGTAAAGCTGCTGGTTTAAAACAACTGTTTGCAAACGTTAATGACTTTTTTTAATCCGTCAAATTTAGCGGGAAAGCGCTTTTGGTGTTTTGTTAAACTCAGATGAATCATCAAACATGCTCCTTCAAATTAAAAAACGAAAAGTCCATCGAAGATGCCTGTCTGCTGTTTCCACGTGTCGCCTTTGCATGAAGACCGAAGAAATTATACACCTGTTTGTTTCTGGTATCGTTAATAACAGTACGGGTGTCTCTAGTATACGGACACGTGTTTTAGATCTTCCCTGTCCCCTCAAATCTCGACCATCGTTTCCTCTTTACGAAATTGCAGGCAGAGAAGGCTACGTATCGGCATTAGGTGCTGACACGTGTTCGGCAGTATGGTGGAAGTGGGCCCGAGTGCCCGTGCGCAGGTTGGTCTGAATCAAACACGTGGCTGGAACTGATTGTATCACAGCTCAGCAAAATCAAGTTGCTTTGCGTCTTTTCAGATATTAACGTGAACGTGTCGAGTTGTCCGTATCCTGGGGTTAAGGTAATACGTGGAACCAGCGGTGTGGATAAGGAGGCTGAGTGGTCTTTAGGGGAACGGACACGTGGAGATAATTTACGGGAAGGTAAGCGATTAGAGGATCAGGTTGGGCCCGACTAGACCGCGGCCTTTGAAAGTCTTGCGACTAAATGGAAACTGGAACGACGCATGGAAGACACGTGTTTTTGTTGAATAAGTTTAACAGAGGATCACGAGGTGCGGGAAGCCGGAAGAGTCTAATAGAGAAAATTAACCCTGCATGATGATTGCACATGTGGGCTCCACGTTTAAGTTCTCTGGGATAGCCTCATCGAACATCTTTTTGGATTTTTGTCATTAACGTCTGTTAAATTGAAGTTAAAGTTTTATTAATATAATTTTTTATTTATATGATCAAATTTTTATTATATATATATATTTTTTTAATTTTATTTAAATTATTATTTAAATTTTATATTTATTATATATTTTTTATTTTATTTTATAATTATAATTATAATTATAATTATAATTTTTTTCCACAATAACTGTAGTTTAAAAATTATAGCATCTCAATGCAAAATAAAACTTAGGTGGGCTTATTTCACATTTTCTTTACCTTTTGAATAATGATATAGCCACAAACTCTTGTACAAATTTATTTTGTACAAACTGATGTGGCGTTAATTCATTAGTTGAATTAAATATCTCTTGGCCCACATGATTTATTTATATTATTTTATATTTTCATTCAACTAATGAATTAATAACACATCAGTTTGTACAATATAAGTTTGTACAAGAGTTTGTGGTTGTATCATCACTCTTACATTTTCCCCATAACTTTTTAAATAAAGATTATTTAAGTAAATAATAAATTTAAATTATTAATAAAAGTTTTTATTAAAAATTATAAAAAAGTATTTTAATTAAAAATTTTAAAAGTTATGTTATAAAAAATAAAAAATAAAATAATTAATAGGTATTTTACATAATTTAACCTTTGTAAAAATTTCTCAAATCTTTACTTTCGAAGCCCTAAAATTCAAATCCTTTTGCTAGGCAAAATAACTTATTTAATCTCAAAAACTCTACTCAGTACTTATTTTGACATAGCCAGTGGCGAAGCTAGCACTATTTTTTGGGGTGGGCTAGATTTTTTTTAAATTCAATTACTTCCCAAAAAAAATTTATATATAAATGAAATTATTAAAATACAATAGACAAGTAAAAAATTAATAATAAAACTATAAAAGTACAATGTAAATAAAAAAACACTATCAACGAAATTTTATCCGATTCTTCAAAAAAAAGAAAAACTCATATATTATCGTATCTGAATTATATTGTGTTCGATACTAATGTATTAGAGAATTATTAATTATGCGGGTGCAGCAAAGGCTGACCGTCGATCATGAGATGGCAACTTGATGACTTGAACAACTGAGTTTTGGGAAATTTAGACTTTGGATAATTGGATCAATTAGTTAGGGATTTGAGTGAGTTTTTCAATTTAGAGAAAATAGATATTGACTCTAATTATTAGTTATATTTTTATATTTTACTATATATTTTTTTAAAAGAGTAAATTTATAATTAATTATTTTTTTTTCAAGAAACTAACCTGGGCTACAGCCCTGGTTAGCCTTCTTCGTAGCTTCGCCCCTGGACACAGCTTATCTAGTAGTCATAAGTGCTTATTTAATCTCATAAACTCTTATCAAAATTTTTATTATTATTTGAATGTTTTTTAAGTAAAGTTTTTGAAGATTAAATAAGTTGTTTTGAATTTACTAGCAAAAACTCAAATTTTGGGCTGAAAAGCTTTTTTTAATATTAAAATATTTAAAATATATTTTACTTATCTAACAATTTTATTTTATTCTTTTCATAACATAACTTTAAAAAAATTTCTATTAAAATAATTTTATAATTTTTAATAAAAACTTTCATTCACAACCAAACAACTAAAATATTTTAGGTAAAAACTCTACTTATAAAGCTCTATTAATAAAAGATCTATTTAAATAAATTATATTTGATAAGCTATATCAAATAAAGCAATGAAATAAAACTAAATACCAAAAATTTAAAAAGAACTTTTGAGATAAAATAATTGCATATAATTATTAAATAAACCATACTGAACATACGTTAAGTTGGGTACAAATACAATTTCTCATCTTTTGTTTTAAAAAAAAATTACCATCTAGAATATAACGAAAGTTGTTGCTTCATGACCAATGGTGAAGGTGAACCAATATTTTAGTTCAATGGAGACTATGGTACGTTTGTAAGAATGGATTAGACTGGATTAGCTCTTATAATTAGATTGGATTACATTGTATAACATAGTATTATTTTTTGTTTGGTATAATATCATACATAACCATGTTAAGTTTAATTTAATGAATCTAAAATAACTATTTAAATAATATATCATTTTTTAATCATATTACTATTTGTTAAATTTGATATTTAAGTATCAATATTAGGTAAATAAATAGTTGAATAATTTTTTAAGTTCAATATATTTCATAGTAGTTAAAATAAATGACTGAATTAAAATTTTGTATTAATAGTAAATTTAGATTATACAATACGCAGTCCTATCGAAACCCATGTGAAAATAGAAATTAATAATTTTATAAATGTTGGACAAAAATTTAAGCTAATTTATGAGTTTTTATAGCCGAAGATAACTCTAAATTAGACTAAACTTTTTTTCACTTTCAAATTAGTCTAATCTCACCTTATCCAACATTCGTTGCCTATAATTCAGAAATCATAAACTTGAATAAAACTGTTGCATAAAATCAGTATAATTTATAGGGCAAAGGATGAGAACTCTAATAGAAAAACCATAAATTTAGTAGGTCATAATACAAAATCTAGAACAATAAGACGGTCGAACATAAAATATACAAAAAAATGAAAAAGGTTGGGAAAATTTCAATTGGCATCTTATTGTTTCTGATAATTTTTCTTTAGCTTATCGCTGTATAAATTCTTATGCCTAGACCATGACTAACTATTTCGTAGCGACTTCTTATATTTTAGTTCAACAGTGTCATCATGCCTGAGCTGATTGCTCTTAATTAAAATAATTAGGAGAAAGTCATAAGAGATAAAACAAGGTATTTTGCGAATTTTACAAATGTTGTGTAAATCTCTACTTAGATGCGAGCCGTAACAAAATGTTTTGGCAATGAATTTTGCTACCGTTGATTTCTATTTCAAATGGTTTTACTAAAAAAATGATTAAAAGAGTTTAGTTTTTCATACCCCTCTAAAATTCTTATAAAATAAAATCCCATTTTTGTAAGCATAATTTTATTACTAGTTGAGATTATGTTAAAGGACAAATTAAATTAAAATGTCTTTACACTCAATTATAAAGCCTACTATATTTAAATTTTAACATATTATTATATAATTAATTTTTATAAAATTGAATTTAATTAGAAATCTATGAAGAAATAAATTCTCTATCAATTGATATTTATTATGAAAAAATATATTGAAAATTTAATTAATTTATTCTTAGATGATATTTGAATTTAATTAAAACTCTATTTTTTTTAATGTAAAAATGAAAATATATTAAACTGAAAAGTGAAGAGTTACAAAAGTATAATCAAAACTCTATTGTGTCTTACTAGAGTTTGATAAGAGTATTCATAAGATCATTTAAAGATCTTGTGTGTGTGTGTTTTATTAATATCGTATGAGTAGGACTAAATTTAATTATTTTCAAAAAATATATATATATATATATCACCAGAGCGAAGTATAAAAAATCACCAGCCCTTAATGTAGAATTAGAATTATTGATTTTCCACAGGATCAAGAGATTCATAAAGCATTAAGGGCTGCAAAAGCAAGTGTAGGATTTAAAAATAGAGATAAGTTTGCGACGCTTCTGTCAAAGGTTTTGTGGATATAAATTAATCGTTCATTCAGTCCTCATGAGCCATGAAAAGATGGTCATCTACTTTTCTAACGTAACCCAGACCGTTTATAAAGCCAGAAGCACTAGCAAGATTAAAATTTAAACTGCAAAATTAGGACGAAATGCCCCTTAACTGCTGCCCCAAACTTTGAACTAAAATTGAAAACAAGTGATCTAATGGTACATCACTGCATTTTAGTTACCTTCTCAAGAAACGGAAAATCAAAAATTTAAACAGGCATCCGCATGAGAAGTTGGCCTTCCTTTAAACTGCAAAATCAAGGATGGATAATTATGAACGAAAACCAAAATACACACTGTGCAAGGATTATATAGAAACCGAAAAAGAAAAATTAAGGGTATATACCTTTTGATGTAATAGTAACAAAAGTCAGCCAAGATGAATGTCTGAACCATTTCCGCAAGAAAAGCTGCTGGAAACCAGAGGTATCCGTGACCAAGTAAAAACAGATACCTCCCTCTTGTCTCAATAAGCTGCATATGAATCACAATGCATTGTGTTCTTAGAAATAGATTATCACAAGGAAAATTAAAAAAGGTTTATATATTGTTTTAGAAACTAACCTGCAAAATCCAATGAGCAAAGGACAAGAATCGAGCAACACCCAAGGCAAATACATAATGGGATGTAAATGGTTCAATCATCTGAAATCATGTAACAAGAACAGCACCAAGTTACTAAGTGTAACACAAACAGTTGCTAAATTTAGTGGTGAGCAAAAGTGCAGGAGATTATACTTTAGCATTCTGCATCAGTCGAAGTTGAGGCAGCACTGAAACAGATTCTACGTACACACAAAATGCCCACAGGATCCCGCTCAAGTTTATGAGTCGATTATAAGGGTGGACTATGAAAGCAAGGATAGCACTAGGCACCGCCTGTCATCAAGTTTGAAGAGAACTTGATTACTGCGATAAACTTATTTCATATATACACTCTTTGTCAAAGAGTTCGAGTTAATAACGATTGTTGTTCTTTTCCAAGCAGGCGGATGCAGAGCATACTACATAAAATTGAACCATCAATGTTGATAGTAATAAAATAATATTACGTTTACACTTAAAACATACCTCAACTCCTCAAGTATATAACACACATTAAGAATCCAAGATAGCTTTCATTATTATAAATGCATCATTATTAAAGAGAAAGTCACATTGAGATCAACACAATAGAAGATACCCAGACAACTTTCAAACAGGTAAATCAGCAACTCAAAAATTATGGTAAATGATAACACATAGTATCTCCTATTAAAAATTTTATTGAATTTATAGACAAAGGATAGGTTCTTTAGCATCAGTTGCTTTTGTTTGTTTCACACACAGCCAACTTATGGATTCACATCTGGAACATAGTCACACAAAGCTTAGTGAAAAAGACATATTATTTGACACTTTTTTCCCAATGAAATTCTTTGAACAGTTTTCAAACAAAATTTAGATAAATGGATCATGATATGACAATAAAACAATGCACATACTATGTAGTATATAGGAAAGTTATCTAGCTCCTTGATGTAGGTTGACTTCAACTTGAACCGTATCATATATATAACCCAAGCAGTGGACGCGAGGGTTGCAAAATCTAGCACGGTGTGAATATCAGCCTCCATAACTATGCTGCAGACCAATCTCAGAGCTAGGAACATAGCTGTGAGTTCTTGAGTCTTTAGCGAAAGACCTGATCAAAAAGACAAAGAAAACTGATAATTGAAAAGCCCATATTGACATTGTGATATTGCCAATTGAAACTTTAATCATGGGAAAGGTATTATCTCCTATTACTGCATCATCAAAATTATGATTCTACTTGTCATAAATGAAATTATCAAGATTTTATTCTGATGAGTCCAAAGATTTAGGATTGAAAGAAATTGATCATGGGATTTCACTTCAAATGATCCATGACCGGTAAAAATCAAAACTATGGATCTGTGCAATTGCTCTATTAGTCTTATACATACTACCAAGGAAGAACTAAGAACTGTTTTTTTTTTTTGGTTAATGTGTTGAACTATTTGAACCTCTTCAAGCAAAAAGCTTCGTGCCAATGCAGAGGATCCTACCAGTCATATTATGTAAAGGAGCCTAACAGAGTAACAGGTCTATGTAATCATTTATTTTCAATGAAAATTGAATGTAAAAATGTTGCCTTTACCAAGAATATGTTCATGGACTTGAGTTCCTAATCTAAACTCTCATTAGCCCCAAAATCCAGTCATCTACATACGAGACAACAATTAAATATTCTTAAAACCCTAATTCAGCAATCTGAAACTAAATTTCATGTTGACTAATGCATCTATTTTATTTTTACATATTTTCTTCATAAAGTTGTACCTTTTTCAGTGTGTGCACAGTTCGGTTTTGTTCGTTGGTTCGCATTCAAAAATATATATATATATTTAGAAAGGTTTGCATCGATGGGACCCAATAACCATCAAACATTAGCCCCTATTATTTATTATTCAAACTCGGGCAACCCCAGATGCGAAACATGGGCACATGTGTTTTGCTAAAAAGTATAACTGAAGCAAGAAAAGTAATCAATTTCGAGAAAAAAAAATCAAAATTCTAAATAATTGTAAACATAAAAGAAAAAAAGAATTAAAGGGGAAAATATTGATGTATATGATAATACCAGAACAGGTATTCTTGGTGGTGAGCTTGTAAATCAAGACCATGATCCCAGCAGCATGAATGGCTTCAGATGCAACGAAGAAATAATCATGATTTTTAACAAAAAGTTTCATGGCCACCAAAGAGCACACGGTAAAAACCACAGCCAGGCAGCTCTTCACCTTCGTCGGCTGCCTCATCAGCCATATTAGCACCGCATTCACAGGCGATTTCCCCCTCCTCGTCCCCATTTTCCTCTTCCTTTTTTCTTCTTCTAACGAGAGAAAAACTGATGATATTGGGATAACGATAAATTTAAAAACAACAATTAAATATTTATTTTGTGATATGCGTTTTGATAAAGATGGCGACGACGGAAGGGCCGTTTCGTAGAGACACGAAGGGTGCATGCAGTTGGTGAAGTGGCGTTTAATTTGCTTCCATGTTAGGTACCAATAATAGTTTGCCACGTGTATAATTTTTCTTGGGACACAGCAGATATGATCCCGAAGTAGGTGCTTTCCCCGTTTGGTAATGTTCGATTGGCACATTTACTGTTTATTAATTTGAATATGTGGGCCTGTTGACTTTTCGATGACTTTTCTTTGTTTTTCTTCTTGTTAGAGCTGATGTTGGCCTGCATGGCTGTGCTTTCAATGTACACCGTTAGATCTCTAATCAACGGTCATATGGATAAATTAATTATCACTGGCTGTAGAGATTGTACAACATTGATGGTCAACATTGGGGTCGTTGAGTGGGGTCATATATGGAATAAAACTTCCATTTGCCTTGACGGGGCATTAATTAGAGGGAAATTTATAAAATTGGCCATAAAATTTTTGTATTTTTTAACTTTAATTCCCTAAAGTTTTTTCTATCATAATTAGTCAAACACCTTATTTTTTGACTAGATTACCCTCATCATTTTCATCAAATTTACAAAGACATGCCACTTTTTTAGTTCCAGCACAACTAAATATGGATCTTCCTCAACAACTTAACAAACATTCATCACTCTCGATAAATCAATGGCATAATTGAATATATAATCATCAATGGGAGAGCTTCTTAAAATTAGTTTATGCTCTTATACAATGTAAACCTTTAATCTATTGATTTTATCAACTAAGTTCGAAATTAAAGTGGGTTTTGTTGCAAATGTTGTTATTTTTCATTCATAAAACAATGTGATTTGTTAAAGTACTTAGTTTGAGTTGAGAAATGAAGAAAAATCATTGAAAATACAGAAAAATCGGGCAAAAAACGAAGTTCAGAACAAGTGAGACAGGCAAGTGGGACAGGTGCATGTCTCACATAAACGTACTGCATTTATGTGCGACAGGCACTTGTCCCACTGCCTGTCGTACATAAATTCATGGATTTTATGGAGTACATGATTTTGGATTTGATTTGTCTCGTCATAAGCTTCGAAACGGTATATTATACGCCTAAAACGAACACATGTAGTTCAAGTTATAGCTTTCGAAACATATATGAAATTTAGTGAGACATGCAAGTGGGACAGGTGCATGTCTCACTAAATTTCATATATGTTTCGAAAGCTATAATTTGAGCTACATGTGTCCGTTTTAGGCGTATAATATACCATTTCGAAGCTTATGACGAGACAAATCAAATCTAAAATCATGTACTCCATAAAATCCATGAATTTATGTGCGACAGCCAGTGGGACAGGTGCCTGTCGCACATAAATGTAGTGCGTTTATGTGAGACATGCACATGTCCTACTTGCCTGTCTCACTTGTTCTGAACTTCTTTTTTGCCCGATTTTTCTGTATTTTCAATTATTTTTTTAATTTTTCAACTCAAACTAAGTACTTTAACAAATCACATTGTTTTATGAATGAAAAATAACAACATTTGCAACAAAACCCACTTTAATTTCGAACTTAGTTGATAAAATCAATAGATTAAAGGTTTACATTGTGTAAGAGTATAAACTAATTTTAAGAAGCTCTCCCATTGATGATTATATATTCAAATATGCCATTGATTTATCGAGAGTGATGAAGTTTTTTGAGAGTGATGAATGTTTGTTAAGTTGTTGAGGAAGATTCGTATTTAGTTGTGCTGGAATTGAAAAAGTGGCATGCCTTTGTAAATTTGATGAAAGTGATGAGGGTAATCTAGTCCAAAAATAGGGTGTTTGTCTAGTTATGATAGAAAAAACTTTGAAGGGTTAAAGTTGAAAAACGCAAAAATTTTATGGCCATTTTTATAAATTTCCCTTAATTAGATGTAACGTTTTAGATTTTATTTCATGAAAATTGATAATCGTTGTGTATCACATGTTACGAAATCACGTCCTTTTGGTTGTTATTTGAACAAAAAAAAAATGTAGTTTTCATAGTAATTTTGTCTTTCTTTCGTTCGGGTGTGATGGACGATCAAATATAAATGCCTTAGGATAATACTACGCATTTTAAAATTTTATCTCAATAAATAAGACATGGGATTTTAAATTAAATGATGATATATGTAATGTGACATTTATCGGATAATTGATAATTTTTCACTAGTTTAGTTTAGAATAGTTTGATAATATTGCAATTTTCAATATAATTGTTATTTACTGTACTGTAAAAATAATCATCTGTAAAGATAATCAGTTAAATATTTGATAAATTTTATTTTTAAAATTCAATGAATTTAAAAGCAGTTGTATATATTTAGTAAATTTTACACTTAAACTAATGTAAAAATATAAATGACTAAAAGAAATATATTGTTGAATACAATCTATTTGCACATTCATAAATATGTATATAAAATATTTTTATTGTGTATATATAATAATTGATAACTAAAATAAATATTTTAATATCATTAATTTCATTTTTATTTTATTATTCCAACATAATTGGTAATAATATTATCTCTTTAGACTTAATAATTTTATTTTTTATTAAATTAGTGATATTATCTTACCATCTATTTGATCAATGTTATATCATTCAGAATGAAATTTTAAAATATATGTCTAAAACTACTCTTTAATAACGATATTGAGTACTAAATGAACAGTCAGGAATTCAGAGCTAGGCACTTACATCTTAGACAATCAAGCTCCAATGTTCATTAATTGGATCTTCTTACAAAATGGCAAAAAACAGTATTGTGAAAGCTCTCTATAATTATATTATTGGACCAATTAATTTTATCACTACAAGGAGGTTATAACTTAGTATAGGTTTATTACTTAGACTTAATTATCCTTAATGCAAGTAATATAAATAAGAATGCATTAATAACTAATTAATGGAGCATGTCAATTCCATAAAACTCTAAACATGCTTGAAAAGTTAGAAATATTTTGACTGACATTAATAAAAAGGTGTTCATATTAACAAGTTATTATGTACCTACACGTTCAAAGATGTAGTAACAATTTAAAAAATAAATCATTATCTCAAAAAAAATTTAGAAAAATATTTTATTCTATATTAAACTTTTAATGTAGCAATTTAAAAAATAAATCATCATCTCAAAAAACTTTAGAAAAATATTTTATTCTCTATTAAACTTTTAATATGGCACATGTATTTTTGTAATATACATATTATTATTATTATTATGTGGAGACAAGTTATTTAAAATATAATTTTTATAACTTATTACAATTTAAATTTTATTTCTATTTGTAATTAGCCCAAATTAAAACTATAATTTTTTTTTATGATTAAACAAAGATTTTACTCATGTAAAATATTGCTGGAGAGAAATTTTACTGTACTTTTGGAGTTTTGGTTTCTATCATGCGGACGAAAGTTAACCATACTACCGTTGCGTGGTTCACATGTTATGAAAAGTTACAGTCGCCTTAAAGTCATCGTCTGTTTTGACATTTTGTGCCATTTCATTCTTGACGATTGACTTTGGTTCACATTGACAAGTCCTCTTGAAAACGACACGAGACCTCGTGGATCACAACATGATTTCTTGTATAAAACTTAAGTTGCAACTCGTTTGATCCAAAAAGGACAAAGTTATGGTCCCTTTGCGATTGTCGTAATGTATCTGGCTCCTTCT
This sequence comes from Citrus sinensis, assembly GCF_022201045.2. Lineage (NCBI taxonomy): Eukaryota > Viridiplantae > Streptophyta > Magnoliopsida > Sapindales > Rutaceae > Citrus > Citrus sinensis. Next base: position 41,430,974 of record NC_068558.1, on the reverse strand, counting down.
TTATTTCAAGCAATTAGAAATTTCATTAAAACAAGTAGTCAACAAGCGTTACAGCGACACAATAGTAGAACTTTGATAAATTTTTTAATACTTTGAGATGGTACTCATACAATAAAGCAAATACTACTGGAATATGTATATATTTATTTTGAAGAACAATCGTGTAATTAATAGTTATGTAAAACTTAATTACATATGTTATACATATATTAATTAATTATATTATTTTCTATCTAACTTCTTATAATAATAAAATAATTAATTCATAATCAATAAGCGCATAGATTAGTTGATATGAGATTGTTATATTTTAACTAAGGTCTTTGGTTCGAGATTTGATAATGCAGTTACGTTAAATACTTGTTGGAATAGTTTTGTCTCCCGGCTCGAATTTAGATTAGTTAGGGATACTAAATGATTTAATACAAAAAAAAAGTAAATGATTCATAGACATAAGGGTGATTTAGTATGCTGGCCGAGAGAGAGGGGGGGGGGGGGGGGTTCTTAATCGTTTCAACCTATTGGACGTAAATCACATATGAATCGGATTTCCATTCTTTCAAATGGATCGAGTCCATATTATTTTTTAAAAAGAAAAGTTTTATTATATTTTGTTGTCTTTAGACTGAGATACGTACATCCGTCGCAAACTCCAGGCAGTTAGGGCACAACTTGACATTAGTCAAGCAGCTTCATAAATTTTCAAACATAAAAAAAAAAAAAAAAAAAAACTTCAGAGGCGTTGATAAAGATCATCAGAAAGGCGCGGTTTGATGACAACTTCAAGAGGGTTCAATTTAGGCAAGGCAATGCCCAAGCCTTCCTGCATGTCAACGGGTATACCCCCTACGGTTGCCAAATCAAACCCCTGAAGAATCCGAGCAAGCGTTAATTGAACAATCTGCAAGCCAGATGTCATTCCAGGGCACGATCTTCTTCCGAAGCTGAACGGAATATACTCAAAATGTTGAGTGTTGACATCAACATCAGCATGAGTTGTCAGAAACCTTTCTGGTCTGAACTCGCACGGATTTTCCCACATCCGAGGGTCTCTGTGCAGCTTCCATATGTTCACGATCAAACGCGTGCCTTTCGGGACATGATAGCCACCAATTTCACAATCTTCCATGGCTTCCCGAATTCCTGTTACAGGACCCGGTGGGTAAATCCGTAGAGTTTCTTTGACAATGGCTCGAAGGTATTTTAGGTTCTTCATATCTGACTCGTTTACCCATCTATCTCTTCCAACATGGACGTCCAACTCTTCCTGTGCCTTCTTTAGCTCTTTCGGGTGATTGAGTAACAAAGACAGTGTCCAAATTATTCCGAGATATGTGCTTTCTGAGCCTGTAAATATTAGAATCTACGGAATAATTTTGATTAGTTGTATGAGTTTCCGTCTCAATTGTTTACCATTGAATAATTATCATTTATGACTAGAAAACAGAAAATTATACAATCAAACTTACAAGAGCTGTTGCTTTGATGACAGTATCCCTCGTATGACCACTCATCACAGTATTGTCTTCAATTTTCGATAGCAACACGTCCATGAAGTCACGTTCACCACTGTTACCTTCACCCTGTAATTTTCTCTGGGCATGTTCTTCAAGCCAGTTGCCGATCACGTCGTCAATTTTCTTTGCAGTCCTCCGCATAGAGCCTATGTGACCCTGAAAATCAATCCATTCAAGCCACGGTATGGCATCTCCCAAAACAAAAACCCCTGTCAGATACGTAGCTTCTTTTATGGCTCTATTGATACGCCATCCCTCGCTGCCTTGTTCACCAAATTCTCTAGCTGAAAATCTCTTTCCGGCTATCAGTTGTAGGCTTATATTGAAAGTCAGTTGTTCTATTAACTTGCTGATCACCACCTTCGCAGGATTGAATGCGTTTTCTGAGCAAAGTGAGTACAAGTCTTTGATGAAAGTGTCAACTTCTGAGTAGCGAACGTGCTTTAGCAATTCAAGCCGGTGACCGGAGAGCAGATCTGTGGTGGCTATTTTGCGAATATCACGCCAGTACTGGCCGTAGGGAGCAAGCGCAAAAACGGCGTTGTCGTAACCCAAGTACTTGCCTGCTGCTATACTTGGCCTTGTGGCCAAAACTCTGTCATTGGTAGTGAAGCAATCCTTCACAATTTCCCAACTGCTCACAATCAACGTTGGATGCTTGCCGAGCCTGAGGGAGTAGATGGGGCCATATTTGTCAGCAATGGCTCCGAGTATTTTGCAAACAGGTTCTTCGGCAATCAGAAGAGGCAAATGGCCGATGAGTGGCCATGCCCCAAATGGTTCGGGGGCTGTATTTTTCTTGCTTTTGTTTTTGGATTTTGCTACGATTCCCCATAAGATATAAAGAATCAGCAAAGCTAAGAGCTCCAAAATTGCTAGCTTGAAAGAAATAAAATCCATGGTGGTTTGGGGAGAGTATTGTGGCAAAGCTACATATGACTTGCACTACTATTTATAATAGATTTTGAGTTATTAGGTAGGCGTCAGTCAAATAATACTTTACATATTTCCTTATTTTATTTGTGAGGTGGAGATTTCGTGAAGCATATTAAAAAAAAAGAATTTGGTTACGTTGAAACCGATCTAAGATAGAAAACGCATTAAAATCTACGCGATTAAATTTATAATTTATTTTTTATTATTTATCACTTTATATATGTGTGGTTGTGATTTGTGTTATATTTTAAAGCAGCTCTAAGATAATGATTACCTAAAAAAAAGAAAAATTATTCATTGTCCACCCGTTTTTTCATCATTTTTTTAAAAATACACAATTTTTTTTTTACAGCGCTTCGCCCAAAGTTAATATTTTTTTCATTAGTCCACTTTCGTTATAACACAGTTAGAACTTTGCTGACATCATAAGGGTAAAATTATCATTTCACAATGATACAGTGGTGGATAGGTGCAAAATAATATAACTTTAAGTGAAGTTCAGCAAAAAAAAAAAAAATTAAGAATAATGCATTTTTGAAAAAATACAAAAAAAAGTGGTAGGTAGATAATTTATCTTTTATATTTGTGAGTAAAAAAATTATTTATACAATATTCCGTTAGTTTTCAAAACCGTCTCTAAATGAAAGTGGACAAGTAAAAAAATATATAACTTAAGATAGATTTTAGTAAAAAAAAATTATATATTTTTTAAAAAATTAAAAAAAACAAGTGGTACATAGATAATTTTCCAAAAAAATATCTTAGGCTATGGCTGTTGCGCAGATGAAATCATTTCTGTGGTAAAAAACGATTTGTTTTCTTCCAAGGCGGTTGTTGAAAGATCTGCTGTATGTCCATACTTCGTTGGTTTAGATTAGAGATTTTTTTTTTTTTTTTGGCCAAATTAATTTTATTATGCTTCGGAATTTGTGGTCTTGAAGGTTTGTTGGTCCACTTGCAATGAATAGATTATCTCATGGTTCGGCAGAGTAGAGAAAATCGAATAAAATGTGATGTTATGCTGTTTTAACATGTTTAACGAGCTAAATCTCATAATTATTGCACTTATAGGAGTTTACTGAATTTGTTGAAATTAGATCAACATTATTTCTAAGTAGCAATTTAAAAGGATAATCTATTAAAAATAAAAGTTAACAAATAAAGAGTGGGTGACTATTAAACTGGAATACTCTTTAAGATTTTTCTTGCTTTTTCTTCCTTCGGTTATTTCTTTCCCACTGTATAAACTAAACTGTGATCAATTAATATGCTCGTTGTTCAAAATAGCACTACTCTTAAAAAGTAAAATTCAAAAAAAAAAAAACACTGAATTACCATCGTATATAAGGTTTGAAAATTCAATTCCATTTATAGTAGGCTATTTTGAAATTAATTAAATAAGGCAAACAAACTAAGATAACCCAAAAAAAAAAGAAAAAAAAAACTCAAATACAATAGCTAAATAAGACAAACTCAGCTGGCATGGAAAGTCAAAATTGAAAAATACTTCAAGAGTTATAATTGCACATTAGTCGCCTTCACTTAGAAAAAAAAAAAAGAGTTTGTTTGTGATAACCCACTAATGTGCACATTAGTCGCATTAGTCGTTTATTATCATTTTAAACGATCATTTACATGAATAGCAATAACCTTTTGAGAAATTGAATTACGTAAATGAACATTTAATGATTGTTTAGTTCTTAGCAAAAAAGACACGTAATCAAGGTCCATTCGCATGGGAAAAAAAGTGTCGATAATTAATGTTGGATGGAAAAAATGTATTATGATAATTATATCTATGAAATGGATGCAAGATGAAAATATTTTATTTAATTTTACTGTGTTGTACTTAAGAGTAAATTACACAATAGGTAATTTAGTAATAATATTTTTTTATTAAAAAGTGAGTATATTAAGTACTTAAGTGAGTTCAACTAATCTTACTTATATATTAAAACAATTTTAGTGATAAATTCAATCATCAATAGACCTTAAATTGAAAAGAAAGTAAAATAAAGAGAGAGATTTAATTGATTTATTCTAATATAAAATTTTCAAAAATAACATTGATTTTTTTGCAATTATATTTTGATGCTGGTTGTGTTTACACTTTAAAGCCAAAGATCGTACGGTGTAATTACTCAAAACTCTTAAATAGATACAGACCAAGTTAAAACCCGCATCACTATCGAGTATGAAAGTGAGAAATGGCTATGATTGTGAACATGTGGCAGGCGACATTTTGGTGGGGCCATGGATCTATCCTGCGAACTGAAAATTGATGAAATTGAAGGATCATCTCAAGTATGGATCTTCTGGTAGTGGCTGGTGAAGCCCCAGCTGTCAAATTGGATCATCGAGTTATATTTGTGTCGTATTAATTTTGTATCGTGTTAAATTTAATAATTATGTCAAACACGATTTATTTAATAATCATGTCAAAATATTGAGATCTAAATCTGGTACAAAAAATAAACGAATTACCCAATAACTCGCTTAATAATTATATGTTTAATATTAAACACACACACTCACAAATATATTGATATTATAAATTATACATATGTACCAAAATATTACACATTTTATACTATTGAAGTTTTAATTATATATATGTAAATAATATGATATATCAATATTATAAAATATACATGTCTACTAACATTTTACATATTTATACTATTAGAGACTTAGAGTTCTAAATCTAAATAAAATTTTATAAATTAAATATTATATATGCTCATCCTTAAAAAAAATAGATAATCACATCCAATATTTGAGTTTTGATGATAAAAACCTACAAATTAATTTTGAATAAAAAATATAATATTTTCATTGATCAAGAATAAAAAATGGATTAAAAATTTTAACACTAACCCAACACAGAAAAAAATTGTGTCAACCAAAATCCAACTCATTTAATAATCATGTTAAATTTGACAACTCATACCTATTTATTCATGTCGTGTTAAATTTTACTAGCTCTATGTGGAGCGACGTGAGTTTTGGTAGTGTGTGGTTATCTTTAATTTGTGACCATGGAATTTATTAGAAAGAGTAGGACTATTGGCACCCCTCCAAAATTCTTCTGAAACCCCTTTTTCAATAATGCTAAGCTTAATGCCAAAAATACCCTTATTCTAAATAAACACATTTAGTTTGTGAATCTTTTAATTTTCTATTATTTTCTCCCTCCTCACAAATAAACTTTTATGGTGATAAATTTCTTGATAAAAATCAATTAATTAAATAAAATATCTATAAAATTATGATGTAAAAATTTTATTATGAGCCTTAAAAAAAGGTAGATAATTTTTTCAGAATGTGTTTTGTTTATTATCAATAGATTATCTTAGTAATTGAAGAACAATTTATAGAGAATTTGAGAAAAAAAATTATATGTGTGAGTTTGATAGAAGAGAAAATACAAAAACTTTTTTTTTAAGAGAGAAAATATAAAAGTTTAAAGTGAGAGTATTTGTCCTTAAATGTAATTGTAATAGAAGAGAGTTTTAAAAGGATTTTAGAAGGGTGCCAATAATCCCAACTCTATTAGAAAATGTTATTAATTAATGGGTTACGTTAGTTTCATGGGGTGGTGGTGCCCAACCCCTACTTCAAACGAGATTTGTTAAAAAAAAAGAAAAGAAAAGAAATGTTATTAATCAATGGACAGTCACCATTTTTGACCATATGTATAGAAAAAAAAAAAAAAAGAGACCAAATGTGACAGTGAGAACAAATTGAAGAAATTCTAATTAGATTGATATTTATAATATTTAGGAATGACTTAATTAATTTGTATTCTAGTTTAATTAGGTTTTCTATTTAGAGTTTCATTAATTAGGCCTAGCTTATTTGAGTTGTATTCCTCTAATCTAGATATATGTCTTATTAAAATAGATTTTTCTATTCAAATTAAGATAAATCTTAATTAATATAGATACGAATTTTTTGTAGCTTTCTACAAATGAACTTTGATTGCGTGTCTTTTGAATTACGTGTATTATCATTTAGTTCTTAGCGAAAAAGATCGTTCACTTAGAAAAATGTTATTGCGCATTAGTCGCCTTCACATTAGTTCTTTCTGATAATACACGTAAATGATCGTTTAAAATGATGAAATCTTCAAATGCATCGAAAAAGATCCTCAGCGAGGCGAGGTTTTATGATAACTTCAAGAGGGTTCGATTTGGGCAGGGCAAGGCCCAAACCAATCTGCATACCAACAGGTGTGCCCCCCACGGTTGCCAAATCAAACCCCTGAAGAATCCGAGCAAGCGTTAATTGAACAATCTGTAAGCCAGATGTCATTCCAGGGCACGATCTTCTTCCAAAGCTGAACGGAATATACTCAAAATGTTGAGTGTTGACATCAACATCAGCATGAGTTGTCAGAAACCTTTCTGGTCTGAACTCGCACGGATTTTCCCACATCCGAGGGTCTCTGTGCAGCTTCCATATGTTCACGATCAAACGCGTGCCTTTCGGGACATGATAGCCACCAATTTCACAATCTTCCATGGCTTCCCGAATTCCTGTTACAGGACCAGGTGGGTAAATCCGTAGAGTTTCTTTGACAATGGCTCGAAGGTATTTTAGGTTCTTCATATCTGACTCGTTTACCCATCTGTCTCTTCCAACATGGACGTCCAACTCTTCCTGTGCCTTCTTCAGCTCTTTCGGGTGGTTCAACAACAGGGACAGCGTCCAAATTATTCCAAGATACGTGCTTTCTGAGCCTGTGAGGATTAAAATCTGCAAATATGTGTACGGATTCAGTTATTGTTGCTGACAAGCAGAGAAAATTATAAAGTCAAACTTACTAGAGCTGTTGCTTTGACGACAATATCACGTGTATGTCCGCCCATCACAGCATCTTCTTGCAGTTTTGAAAGCAACACGTCTATGAGGTCACCTTTACCATTATGGCCTTCGCCCTGTAATTTTTTTTGAAGATGTTCTTTAAGCCAGTTGCCGATCACATCGTCAATTTCCTTAGCAGTACTCTTCATAGATCCCACATGACCCTGAAAGTCAATCGATTCAAGCCATGGTATGGCATCTCCCAAGACGAAAACCCCGAATAGGTGCGTTGCTTCTTTTATTGCTCTGTTGATACGCCAAGCCTCGCTGCCTTGTTCCTCATAATCTTTAGCTGAAAATCGCTTCCCAGCTATCAGTTTCAGGCTTATATTGAAAGTTAACTGCTCGATTAACTTGCTGATCACCACCTTCGCAGGATTGAATGCGTTTTCTGAGCAAAGTGAGTACAAATCTTTGATGAAAGTGTCAACTTCAGAGTAGCGAACGTGCTTCAGCAATTCAAGCCGGTGACTTGAGAGAAGCTCTGTGGTGGCTATTTTGCGAATATCACGCCAGTACTGACTGTAGGGAGCAAGTGCAAAAATGGCGTTGTCATAACCCATATACTTGCCTGCTACAATTTTTGCCCTTGTAGCCAGAATTCTGTCATTGGTAGTGAAGCAATCCTTCACAATTTCCCAACCGCTCACAATCAATATGGGATGCTTGCCAAGTCTAAGAGAATAGATGGGCCCATATTTATCGGCCAATGCTCCAAGTATTTTGCAAATTGGTTCTTGGCCATTTAGCAGAGGCAAATGGCCGATGAGTGGCCATGCCCCAGATGGCTCGGGGGCAGTATTTTTCTCTCTTTTGTTTATAGATTTTGCTATGATTCTCCAAAAACAATAGACAATTAGCAGAGATAAGAGCTCAAAAATTGCTGGGGTGAAAGAAGTAGAATCCATGGTGATTTTGCATGGGATTTGCAGTCCTATTTATAGTCGAGTTTATAGTTCAAGCTTCACCTTTCACTCTGGAAACAAATTTTGGCACCTAACATTTAGTTTTGTAGTTTTCAAATAAAAGTTGACAACAACAATAAATATGATTTTCAAATTATAATATTTTTAATAAAAATAATAAAGATGTTATAGATTTTTCGTCGTACAAATATAAGATGAAATTAATTTAACTTTTAAATCACAATAATAAATATTTATCAAACACCTTAGGTTTAAACTCAACCACAAAATTAAGCATTACCTTAAAAATTCAATATGTGGCTAAAATTAATCTAAAATTACAAAATTACTTCAAAATCCAACGTGACAACTTTGCGTATTATTATTTTTCACTGGTACTATACCTTCTTATAGTTTAAAACTAGTTGAATCATTTTATTTTTTATTCATTAGATAGTTAGAAATCAATAATCTTTTGTTTTTTTTAATTTCAGTAGTTGTTCAAAATATCAAATTAGTAGATTCAGAAAAGATGAAAATAACCCCAAAAATTAATAAGGAAAACACTTGACTGATCCGATGATTTTTCCTTTTGTCAAAATCTTTACATGCTAGCATTTTTTTTTTTTGTTTAATAATTTCCTACTTGTTAGATACTTTATTAAGGTGTATGAAAGGAGGAGTTATTATTATTATTATTTGGTTTCAAAATTTTTGAGTTGTCGGTGATGAAGAAGGGGCTTACGTTTGGAGTTTTGGAGTTAAGAGACGTCTGCGATTTTTTAATGTTCAAAAGATGTCTTGTATTTAAAGGCCAGTTAAGAAATTTTATTAATGAGGACATCTTAGCCGTAGAATCTTTTAAATACGACGACGTGTCATAATCGCATTAAAAGCTTTTAAAAAAATTATGTAGTGCATCCCTGCCTGACCTCACGTTATCAGTCAGATTCTTGTTTTATTTGTGAGTGATGAAGCCGTCTAGGCGTCTACTACTGCCTCGTGCCTCCTCGTGTTTCATGCTGGTAAGTTGAAATGTCAAAATACGAACAGCATGTTTAAGATGAGAAATACTTTGGATAAGGTCGATCACACATTAGAGTTTAGAGACGCTGACGGATGTTTTTATAATACTACATAGTTCCACGATAAAAATAATTGTCACGTTTTAACACCCCAAATTTAATGAGTTCAGTTGCCAACGACGTCGTAATCTATCAACTCAAGCCTAATGGGTTTTATTTAAAAATATTACATTTACGTAAGTCATATATTAAATACAAATAGTACAAGTTTTCTTTAGATAATTTGATCATTTTATGTTATAATAGTAAAATAATTAATTAAATTTTATATTAAAAGGTGGATCATTCGAACTTACTAAAATATTCTTGAAACTCGTTTACTTATTGTACCCACTATCAAAATTTAAAAATTAAATTTATACTCTACACACTCCCGTGACCCGCCTGAAGACCAAAACTAACTTCTAAAACTAATTTCCTATAATAATAATAATAATTTTTAAATAAACTCATTACAATTATTTACAAACCCATTAACCAAGAACATGAAATCGAAATGTTATTTATGATATGTTGAATTGACTTACTTGATTTCTGTGATTATTATTTTAGCTGACAAACAAAAATTGATTCAAATGCCCAAATAAAAATGGCTTCAAACAAAAAAAATTCATTCAATTATAGAAGTTGAAGAAATATTAGGAACAAAGTTTTCTCTCGTCAACATTTCTCTTTCTCATAAACTTGTGTGTGCAAAACTTTCTTCCTCAAAGTTTTAATTTTCGCCATTCAAATTACAGGAAAAAAGAAATTCTTTGTATGTAGAAGTTGATTAGTCAAGTTCGGATGTAGCCTTGATTGCGATTGTCTTGGATTTATTTTTGTAGGCAAATTTTGGCGGAAAAAGGATAAAGGGTCAGATTGGGAATGTTGTAACTTTAAAAATAATTATTGTTAATTGTGCTATAAAAATAATCAGCTGTGAAGAGAATCAGTTAAGTGTTTGGTAAATTTTATTTTCAGAATTACTGTGAGTTTTGAAAGCAGTTATGAATATTTGATAAATTTTACTGTTAAAGTGCTGAAAGAAAACAAATGACTAAAATGTACATAACATAAGATAAAATTTACTTATGCACATAAAAACATGTACATATAATATTTTTAATTGTGTATTATAAAAGTTTTTACTAAAAATCAAATTTATAATATACTGATTTTTTTATCTTAAAACGTTTGATAATTAAATTTATAATATAGTGAAACAAATTAAATAATAATTCGACCAACAAATTGATGTTAATAAATTCATATTGATGAATTATAATATGAATTATAATATAAATTTATTATAATATTGATTTTGTTTCCAATTTGAATAAGGATAATTTTGGGTTTAGATAATAATTTTAAGGATATTTATGAAATTGTATTAAATGATAAAATTGATTATCAAAATCAGAATCTAAAAGCTATTCCTTCCTAGTCACATTCCACCTACCTGGTTGATTAAGTTCCTGGTCGTTTAATAAACTTTTGTTTCCTTAAAAAAAAAAAATACCCCTTCCTAACTTTTCAAAATCAGTTGTAGAATGAGTTGGTTTTGACGAAAGTGATTTTGAAATTTTTTTACTAAATACTAAAATTAACTTTTAAATTTTCAAAATCATTTGTAAGACTCCCATAAGCAATTTCAAACAGGTCCAAAGTATTATTAAAATTCCGTAATTTTTATGGAAAAAAGTGTAGATAATTAATGTTGGATGGAAAAGATGTATTATGATAATTATATGTATGAAATGGATGCAAGATAAAAATATTTTATTTAACTCTACTGTGTTGTACTTAACAATAAATTACCACAATGGGTAATTTAGTAATAATTTTTTTTTGTTAAAAAATGAGTATATTCAATATTTCAGTGAGTTCAACTAACCTTACTTTTATAATAAAATAATTTTAGTGATCAAATTCAATCATCAATATACCTTAAGTTGAAAAAAATAAATAAAAAGAGAGATTCAATTAATTTAGGGAAATTATCAGTCATATACCCTTAAATGACACCAATATTAAACGTGCTACAACACTTTTCAAGTGTATCACTCGTATATCCTAAGTTGACAAAACACTTCTGTCGTCCACCAATCCGTTAACTGCCGTTTGCGATCCCTGACACCATAAGAGTAATCTAGTCTTTTTAAAAAAACGACATGTCATCCCATTTACATAGTAAAAAACAACATGTCATATGATATATTTTGATAAAAATGACATGTCATCATATTTATCAGATAATTGTTAATAATTGCTAAAAAAAAAGCTACTTTACAACAGAATATACTCCTCCAAAATTTAACCTAAATTATTGAAGATCTACTCCTCAAAACTCAAACTTGAATTTTTTATGGTATAATATGTATAATTGTAAATAATATGTTGTTAATAATTTTTTATGGTATAAGATGAATATTTTTTATGGATAATTGTTAATAATATGTACCATTAATAATTCATATTTTTTAATAAAAAAATGTATTGTTAATGAAAAAATAAAAAAATTGTGTACTGAAAATTTACATTAATTTTCAAGGTAAATTTTTTTTTACCTCATTTTGAGTTTAAAGGGTAAAATAGTTATTTTGCTCAAATTCTGTTAAGTTCTCAATGGTAGTAAACGGAAAGGTAGACGCCAGAATTCTTTTGTCAACTTAGGGTATACGAGTGATATAAGCGAAAAGTGTTGTAGCACGTTTGATACTAGTGTCATTTAAAGATATATGACTGATAATTTCTTATTAATTTATTATAATTTAAAATTTTTAAAAATAACAGAGAGATTTTGTAATCATGCCTTGATGCGGGTTGTGTTTACACTTTAATGCCAAAGATCGTGCCGTGTAAAAACTCAAAACTATTAAATACATTCGGACCAAGTTAAAACCCGCGTCGTTATCGAGTACGGAAGCGAGAAATGGCTATGATTGTGAACACGAGGCCGGCAACATTTTGGTGGGGCCATGGATCTATCCCGCGAACTGACAAATTGATGAAATTGAAGGATCTTCTGGTATTGGGTGGTGGGCCGACGTGAGTTTCGGCAGTGCGTGGTTGGATTCAGCCGTGGTACCATATAACTGTGGTACCATAACTTTGTCCTAATTAACGGGTAACGTGGGTTTCACATGTTGGTCTGTTTGGTGGTGCCCACCCCTACTTCAAACGAGAAAATGTTGTTTGTTCCAAAAAAAAAATGTTATTAATTAAAGGACAAATTGCCATTTTTTTCACCATATGTATAGAAATGGCAAGAGACCAAATGTATTGCAAAATTTTAAATTTTACAATAAAATTTCAATAAATAAATGTTTGATAAATGAATAGTCTTAATTAAATAATAAAATGTTTCGGTCTTAATTTGGATCAGTGCGCCAAACTAATAATTTTACTTAATGTGTAAGATAAAAAATTTTTAAATCCTTTAGGGCCCAACAAAAATATAAATTAATAATTAAAAAATGCAATCATTAAAAATATAAAATTCACAAGCTTCAAGATTTTTTTGTTACAAATTAAATTATCTAAATTCAAAGTTTTAAAATTACCATTTTGTTTGTGTTGTAAATATTTTTAACTTTTTACCATGAACATGGAGGAAAAATAGTATTTTCCCAAATTATTAATTGGTCCAAAGAATATGATCACATCATCGTCATACTTTCATTTGTTCGTCTAGCGTTATTAGTATCATAGAAAAGATCTCTCTGACCTTATTCTTTAAACAATAAAGAGCTCGACGATAAAATGGAAATATAATAAACTAGCTCAAAAATCGGTGGCCTGAAAGAAGTAGAATCCATGGAGATTTTGCATGGGATTTGCAAATCCTATTTATAGTCGAGTTTATTGTTCAAGCTTCACCATTCACTCTGGAGTCAAATTTTGGCACCGACATTTAGACTGGAGGTAATTTTTTTTTAAAAAAAAAAATTATAGTTGTCAAATAAAAGTTGACAACAACAGTAAATATGATTTTTTAATTATAATTTTAACCAAAATAATAAAGTTGTTATAAATTTTTATTATATAAACATAAAATAAAATCAATTTAACTTTCAAATCACAATAACGAATGTTTATCAAACACTTTAGGTTTAGATTCGACCACAAAATCAAACATTACCTTAAAAATATTTAATATGCGGCTAAGATTATCCCAAAATTATAATATTACTTCAAAATTTGACGTGACAACTTTGCGTATTATCATTTTTCACTGATATTATACCTTCTTACTTTTCAAAACTAGTTGAATCATTTTATTTTTTATTCATTAGATAGCTAGAAATCATTACTCTTCTTTCTAATTTCAGTACTTGTTCAAGATATCAAATTAGCAGATTCAGAAAAGATGAAAATAAACCCAAAAATTAATAAGGACTGATCCGGTGATTTTACCTTTTTCAAAATCTTTACATGCTAGTATTTTTGTGATTATTATTTTCCTACTTGTTAGATACTTTATTAAGGTGTATAAAAGCAAGAGTTATTATTATTATTATTTTTTTAGGTTACAAAATTTTTGAGTTGTCAGTGATGAAGAAGCGGTTTGGAGTTTTGGAGTTGAGAGACGTTTGCGATTTGGAATGTTGAAAACGATGTGTTCTATTTAAAGGCTGGTTAAGAAATCTTAGCCGTAGAATATTGTAAATACCACGTGTCATAATCGCATTAGAAGCTAAAAAATAATTATGTTGGGAGATAATTCTTTTTACGTCCCTGATCTTTCGTTATCAGTTAGTCAGATTCTTTGTTTTAATTGAGAGTGATGACTGATGAAGCCGTCTACTACTGCCTCGTGAGTCGTGCCTCCTCGTGTTTCATGAAATCTGGCTAGAATCTTAGGGTTGGTCTTGTTTTTTTTTTTTGTCGAGTTTTTTATTTTGTTTTATAGAACAAGAATTATTAGTTTTTGATAAAAATAAAAATATGTTTAGTAGTAGCTTATTTTTAAACTAATGTCTGAAAATGAAAACTGTAAAAATACTTTTGGTAGTTTGTACGAAAAAATAATAATAATGAAGACTTATTTGGTATATATTTGTTAAAAAATCATATTTCAATAATTACATTATAATAATATATGTCTCTATTTTAATGTTTTAAAAATAAAAATTTAGTCAAAATTTAAGAAAAATATCATCCATTGATTTTGTAAAGTTTCTAAGTTTTGAAAAAAATTAATTTTGTATTTAAATGATTTATGAGAATTTTAAAACTTATTTCTAATTTTTAAATACATAATTTTCCTATATTAATAATAATTTTTAAATAACCTCATTACAATTATTTACTAACCCATTAACCAAGAACATGAAATCAAAATGTTATTTATGATATGTTGAATTGACTTACTTGATTTTTGTGATTATTATTTTAGCTGACAAACAAAAATTGATTCAAATGCGCAAAAAAACAAAAAAAAATTTCATTCAATTATAGAAGTTGGAGAAATATTAGGAACAAAGCTTTCTCTTGTCAACATTTCTCTTTCTCAAAAACTTGTGTATGCAAAACTTTCTTTCTTAAAGTTTTAATTTTCGCCACTCAAACTACAGGAAAAAGAAATTCATTGTATGTAGAAGTTGATCAATCAAGTTCGGATGTAGCCTTGATTGCGATTGTCTTGGATTTATTTTTGTAGACAAATTTTGGTGGAAAAAGGATAAAAAGTATTATTAAAATTCCCTAATTTTTATGAAAAAAAGTATTGATAATTAATGTTGGATGGAAAAGATGTTTTACGATAATTATATGTATGAAACGGATTCAAGATAAAAATATTTTATTTAACTCTTCTGTGTTGTACTTAACAGCAAATTACCACAATGGGTAATTTAGTAATAATTTTTTTTTGTTAAAAAGTAAGTATATTAAGTATTTCGGTGAGTTAAATTAACCTTACTTTTATATTAAAACAATTTTACTGATCAAATTCAATCATCAATAGACTTTAAGTTAAAAAAAAAAAAAGAGAGAGAGAGATTTAATTGACTTATTATAATTTAAAATTTTCAAAAATAACATAGATTTTTTGTAATTATATCTTGATGCTGGTTGTGTTTACGCTTTAAGGCCAAAGATCGTACAGTGTAATAAGGTTGGCAGCGGTAACTTAAAAGCGACAATAGTAAAGTGTTTGTTAAACAATAACTGTTGTAGTTTAAAAGTTGTATTGATATGATTTTTCACTTGTATGATGAAAAATTTATTATATCTTTAATAATTTTGTCAAAATTATTATTTAAAAATTGTATTTACTATATACTATTAATTTTTATTTTATGGTTACAATTTCTTTCATGTTGCTTTTAATTTACAACACCTCAATCCCAAACAAACTCTAAATACATACGGACCAAGTTAAAACCCGCATCATTACTGAGTAATGGCTATGATTGTGAACATGATGTATGTTAGGAAATTGAACTTCCTCCCAAGATCACTCCAAACAATTTATCAAGCAACAAATTAATAGAAAAAATTAAATGGAGAATACACCTATCACACAACACAAGATTTACGTGTAAAACTCTAAATCCGGAGAAAAACCACGGCCGTTGTCACAAGACAACCAGAGAAAAATATTCACTATGTGGAAAATTATTACAACCACTCTCAGAAATAATTTTCTCTCACCCAAACCCCAAATACATAATCCTGAGAAATATCTCTTAACAAAGTAAACTCGTAATACCCATATTGAGGAGCCAAATGCTCTTTCAATATAACTACATGTTTAAGAATATTTCTCTCTCTTAATTTCTCACTAAAACTTGGATTCTTTCTCTGGGATTTTGGATGCCAAGCTCTCAAATGAGAGCTTCCTTTTATAGGCAAGATTTTGCCTAAAATCAAGCCAATTTTTCAACATTCAATAGCCACCATTTCAATAGTTTTGACCACTTCCAATTGCTTATCAAACTTCTCGACTATCTCCAAATTGAATTCAAATGATATCTTCTAAATTGACTTTTCAACTCTTTTTTTTTTAATCAATTTTCAACAATCTCCACCTTAATTAAAAAAAAAATTCATAACTAATGTTACAAAGCACTGTCTTCACCAACAGTCATAATTCTCAACATAGAGAATTATCATACTCCACCATAAAGAGTATACCACTTAGAATTAACCATTCTAAGATTATTTTTTCCCAGCACATGTCGAACATATCTGCTGAAAATTATGGTGCAATTCTCATGCTTAGTTTCCCTGAGAATTCTTCAGCCATGACATAACTTTTCCATCACACACCTTGCATTTAACCAAGCCAATGCCTGCGTGCAAACTTGTGGACCTCGCTGATCATAACATGTTCTCTTTCATGGCAACTTGGAGATCTACATACCAAAAAAACTAACCCAGTCTCCTATCAAAAGGAAACTCACCGTCTGCGAGAATATCGGTATCTCCTTTACTGATTCTGGAGTAATTTGCCGAACCCACTCCGCCTTCTTGACAATTTTCTTGAGGTGCCAAAATTGTCCACACCTTCAAATATTTCTGCATACCAGATTGGATACACCTTTGACTTGAATTCTCCACAAGCCAATAAAATCATTCTCCCATTAATTTTTCAACAACATCAAACTTCAACCAAGTTTGAAAAACACCAGCTGCTGACATATTTGCTTCCTATTCTCTTCACCACAGATTATTTGGATTGGCTCCCACTGCTTCACGTGAACAATACCATATACGTGAATAGTACCCCGACACCAAAACTTCAATCAATGGCTCTGATACCACTGTTAGGAAATTGAACTTCCTCCCAAGATCACTCCAAGCAATTTATCAAGCAACAAATTAATAGAAAAAATTAAATGGAGAATACATCAATCACACAACACAAGATTTACGTGGAAAACTCCAAATCCGGAGAAAAACCACGGCCGTTGTCACAAGACAACCAGAGAAAAATATTCACTATGTGGAAAATTATTACAACAACTCTCAGAAATAATTTTCTCTCACCCAAGCCCCAAATACATAATCCTGAGAAATATCTCTTAACAAAGTAAACCCGTAATACCCATATTTAGGAGCCAAATGCTCCTTCAATATAACTACATGCTTAAGAATATTTCTCTCTCTTAATTTCTCACCAAAACTTGGATTCTTTCTCTGGGATTTTGGATGCCAAGCTCTCAAATGAGAACTTCCTTTTATAGGCAAGATTTTGCCTAAAATCAAGCCAATTTTTCAACATTCAATAGCCACCATTTCAATAGTTTTGACCACTTCCAATTGCTTATCAAACTTCTCGACTATCTCCAAATTGAATTCAAATGATATCTTCCAAATTGACTTTTCAATTCTTTTTTTTTTTTAATCAATTTTCAACAATCTCCACCTTAATTAAAAAAAAAATTCATAACTAATGTTACAAAGTACTGTCTTCACCAACAGTCATAATTCTCAACATAGAGAATTATCATACTCCACCATAAAGAGTATACCACTTAGAATTAACCATTCTAAGATTATTTTTTCCCGGCACATGTCGAACATATCCGCTGAAAATTATGGTGCAATTCTCATGCTTGGTTTCCCTGAGAATTCTTCAGCTATGACATAACTTTTCCATCATACACCTTGCATTTATACCAAGCCAATGCCTGCGTGCAAACTTGTGGACCTCGCTGATCATAACATGTTCTATTTCATGGCAACTTGGAGATCTACATACCAAAAGAACTAACCCAGTCTCCTATCAAAAGGAAACTCACTATCTGCGAGAATATCGGTATCTCCTTTACTGATTCTGGAGTAATTTGCCGAACCCACTCCGCCTTCTTGACAATTTTCTTGAGGTGCCAAAATTGTCCACACCTTCAAATATTTCTGCATACCAGATTGGATACACCTTTGACTTGAATTCTCCACAAGCCAATAAAATCATTCTCCCATTAATTTTTCAACAACATCAAACTTCAACCAAGTTTGAAAAACACCAACTGCTGACATATTTGCTTCCTATTCTCTTCACCACAGATTATTTGGATTGGCTCCCACTGCTTCACGTGAACAGTACCGTATACGTGAATAGTACCCCGACACCAAAACTTCAATCAATGGCTCTGATACCACTGTTAGGAAATTGAACTTCCTCCCAAGATCACTCCAAGCAATTTATCAAGCAACAAATTAATAGAAAAAATTAAATAGAGAATACACCAATCACACAACACAAGATTTACGTGGAAAACTCCAAATCCGGAGAAAAACCACGGCCGTTGTCACAAGACAACCAGAGAAAAATATTCACTATGTGGAAAATTATTACAACAACTCTCAGAAATAATTTTCTCTCACCCAAGCCCCAAATATATAATCCTGAGAAATATCTCTTAACAAAGTAAACCCGTAATACCCATATTGAGGAGCCAAATGCTCCTTCAATATAACTACATGCTTAAGAATATTTCTCTCTCTTAATTTCTCACCAAAACTTGGATTCTTTCTCTGGGATTTTGGATGCCAAGCTCTCAAATGAGAGCTTCCTTTTATAGGCAAGATTTTGCCTAAAATCAAGCCAATTTTTCAACATTCAATAGCCACCATTTCAATAGTTTTGACCACTTCCAATTGCTTATCAAACTTCTCGACTATCTCCAAATTGAATTCAAATGATATCTTCCAAATTGACTTTTCAACTCTTTTTTTTATAATCAATTTTCAACAATGTAGGCGACATTATGATGGGGCCTAATTTGGATCAATGTGCTAAATTAATAATTTCGCTTAATTTTTAAGATAATATTTTTAAAAAAATTCTTGAGGGCCCAACAAAAATATTAACTAATAAGTAGTAAAATACAATCATTTAAAATATAAAATTCACACCCTTAAAGATTTTTTTGTTACAGATTAAATTATCTAAGGGTGCACTTGGTATTGAAGTGCTGCAGATTTTAAGTTACAGCTGATGTGAAAAAAAGTTGTAATTATGAAATAAAAGTTAATAATATGTAATAAATATAAATTTTAATTAATAATTTTGATAAAATTATTAAAGATATAATAATTTTTTCATCATATAAGTGAAAAATCATATTGATATATCTTTTAAGTTACAGCAGTTAGTGTTTACCAAACACTTTAGTGCTGTAATTTTTAAGGTACAGTTGCCTAACCTTAATTCCACACGCACCCTAAATTCAAAGTTTTAAAAATACCATTTTGTTTGTGTTGTAAATATTTTTAACTTTTTGCCATCAAGATGTTAGAAAAATGGCAATTTTCCCTAATTATGAATTGGTTTAGAGAATATGATCACATCATCGTCATACCTTCATTTGTTCATATAGCGTTATTAGTATCATAGAAAAGATCTCTTTGTCCTTATTCTTTAAACAATAAAGAGCTGGATTTTCAAACATATACAAAAACTACAAAAGCTTAGACCAAGATCCTTGGAAAACCACTGTAATAATAATAATAATAATAGTACTACAATGGAGGTCGAAGATAAAATGGAAATATAATAACTAGTTCAAAATGGCTCAACTGCTTTTTTGGTTGCCATTAGATCTTTTTCTAATTGTCAAGCAAAAAAATTAGAAAAACACTTTGAATTCTGCCAACTTTAAAAATGGATACTTAAGCATAGTCTTTCCCGCAGCTCTTATCTTGCTTCAGGATATTTACAGCACGAGGGCCAGGATCCTATGTTTCACGTATAGATTTTATTTTTCTTCGGTTGTTTCACGTATATATGTGAGTAAATTAGACATACACAGCCTATTTGCCGCGATATCTTAAAAAATTTTCCCCCTAGAGTTTGTAGTTCACTCGTTCTCCCAAGTGCAGATTTAACCTTTTAAAGAAGTTAGGCAGCTGCCTAAAACTCCACTTTAAATGAAGATATCAACTTGAATTTAGGTTAGTTGAGGAGGACTATGATCATGTTTAAGATTGGGGTGCTGTAATTTTTAAGTTACAATTGCTGTAAAAAATAATAATAACTATGAAACAAAAGTTAATAATATGTAGTACATATAAATTTTACATAATAATTTTAATAATTATTAAACATATAATAGATTTTTCATTATACAAGTCAAAAATTATATCAATATAGCTTCCAATATATAACAATTAGCGTTTACCAAATACTTTAATACTGTATCTTTTAAGATACAACTATTCAATTTCAATTTCAAACGCATCCTATATTGTGTTTGATGTGCTACTAGAATTGATTTAGGTTTGTCCTAATAAATTTCTCCCTGTATATATCAATAGATTTTTGTATGGTAATAATATCAGTTTCCTTAAAATGAAAAAAAAAATTAAGAAAATGGAGTTTCATTTACATAATTGATAATATGACCCATGATTGAAGTTATGACCGTGAATGGACGCCCAATGCTACGCCTTAGGGCCAAGCACTACGGAGCTCCGTTACAAAATTTGGGCCAACGAATTTAAAGCCCAAATTTCTTCCATAGTTTGATCGCATCACGGCCTTTAACAAAACTAGGCCAACCTTGTGGTTGGTTATGCCTTGATGGGCAGTTGGGCACAAGAACTGAAGTACGAGTCTCGCTCCTATAGATGAATGAGAAAGTTACATATATTATCAATTTGTAATTTGTAAAAATAATAATAATAATAATTTTATGTTTTCCCATGATATTAACCAGCTATGTATGAAACAAGTTTCACATGATATTATTTTATTAAAATAACAAAAAGTGTCAAAAGATGTCATAGCTCAATTGCTAGAGTGCACATGTTGTCTCGTCTGTTGGTTTCTCTGATAATTTGTTTACATACACGATATTATTATTTCATTTGAAACTAATCAATGAAAGTTTGATTTGTCTTTTTATAACCAAGGAGAGAATTAGAAACTTAAATTAGGTCACATTGAAATGGATTAAATGGTCAATTTGGTAATATTATAATTAAAGATGGCCAGTGGGCCAAACGACACGTATCCATACAACACGGCACGACAAAAGCACATTTCGGTGGAGCACGCGGTGCGGCACGACACGCACGTGAGCTGGATCGGGCTTAGAATCTTAGGCACGCAAGCCTTAAAAGTATGATACAATTAGAGATGGGCTAAACACGGTACGATAAAAAAAAAACCCACAATAAGCACATTTTATTTTTTAATAAAAGTAAACTTAAAATTTTATAATTTTACAAATTAACTTCAAATTGAATTTTTTTAAATTCATTTAATTCCTAGTTTAAAAAAATACTATAATTGATTTATATTTATAATTTATTAAATAAATAATTGATATCATAATTTTAATGAATAAAATTATAAATATCATGATTTTATAAATATACATTAATATTATTGTACACTATGGTTTATGACTCTGTTCAAGTCCAAGTTAACAATTAAGTTGACCCTTAAAAAAAAATTATTATTATTATTATTATTGTTGTTGTTAAGTATTAAAACTATGAGGTCAAACTTAGTAATAAATATTACATTCTCTTATATTATTAGTTTATTATTATTGAATATGGATTGGGTTTTGAATTTTTTATTTTATTAAATTTAAATAAAGGCATAGACCCCAAAAAAAGTACACATACTTGAAAGAAGTACACCAACAATTAGGCATGTGCTCTTAAAAAATAAAAAATAAAAGTTTAGTGAGCCTTTTTTTTCTTAGGCACGGCATGAGCATGAGCACGCGTGGGCCTTATTTTGATAGGCTGGCCAGTACAGCTTAATGATCATCTCTAATTGTAGTTTTTAAAATAATTATTGTTAGTTGTTTTGTCGAAATAATCAAGTTGTGATGAGAATCAGTTAAACGTTTGTTAAAATTTATTTTAAAAGTACTGTGAATGTTAAAACAATTGTATGTATTTGATAAATTTTACTGTGAACTCGGTATTTTAATAAAATTTATTTATACATTTAGAAATATGTATATAAAATATTTTTTTATTGTGGATATATAATAATATTTTATATTATTAATTTTTTATTTTCGTTATCTCGATATAATTGGTAATAATTTAATAAAAGTGATTTTTTAAAAAATTATTAAATACCGAAATTAACTTTTAATTTTTATAAAAATCATTTTTTACTCTTTAAAAAACAATTGCAAACGGGTCCTAAAATTAAACTATGCGAAATTCAACCGACCATCGAAAAAGGAGCCACCGCATGTAAGAAATTTCATAAGTGATTCAATGTTTGTATAATACGATGATTACATATACGACCTGGATTCGGCATCGAAGTTAGTTTAGTTAAAGAAATCAAATTCCAATAAGGGGGAAGCTGATTGACTGATATCATCATACCGGCAACGTGGCAATATGATAGCCAGTCGTATAGTCCGCGCGTGTAACTTCTAGAAGAGAAGAAACACGTGGGTAGGGATGGTAATGGGGAGGGGAGGGGAGGAACCAATCTCCCCGTACCCATTCCGATATTTTGCGTATGTCCTCGTTCCCTCTCCATTATCGTCAAAATTATTTAAGAGAATCTTCATCCTCTCTCCGAATAATAACAAAGG
Organism: Citrus sinensis; assembly: GCF_022201045.2. Classification (NCBI taxonomy): domain Eukaryota; kingdom Viridiplantae; phylum Streptophyta; class Magnoliopsida; order Sapindales; family Rutaceae; genus Citrus; species Citrus sinensis. The sequence goes on along the minus strand of NC_068558.1, from coordinate 41,408,154 downwards.
ATCCCCGAGGGTCTCCGATCCCCAAATAACTAATACATTTTTTTGTTTTCAATTTTGAGTTAATCATATTAAAATAAAAAATTCAAATAAAAGTAAAATTCGAAATATATCTTACATTAATATCCATTACAAAAGTCACATACATTAAATTAGTAAGTAATGCAGCATGCAAGGAATACAAACTATCATGAACAAATTAATAGCCTAATACAAAATTGTTACAAATAAAATCAAATTTAGATTCAAAATTAACTTTTCAATGGTGGCGTGGGCACTTTATAAATGTGAACTATTCTCTTTACAACACAATAGTTAAGTCGAAGTAAATCAAGAGCAAATGTTAGATTAGATTAGATATTAAAATTGTGATTTGCTGTGGGCAATTATAACATCTAAAAATAAATAAAAAATAGATTTAAGATAAATAAAAAATAAATTTAAGTTTAAAATATTTAATGAATATTAAAATGAAAACAACAGTTTTGGGCTAATAGAATCTGTCCGGTCTTTTTAATGTCTTGAATAAAAATTTAGGACTTTAATTAGTTAATTAGGCCTAAAAGTTTAATAATATAAATATTTTAATATTTTTTATTTTTACCAGTACTTATAATTTTATAATTCAAACTTTATTATTTATTTACTAGTAATTTTAAAAAATAAAAATTAAATTAAAAATTAAAATGGGGAAATTGGTAGGGGGTGGAGATTCCATCCCATCCCCGTCCTCTCCCTGAATAAGAAATTGGGTATAAAATTATTTTCATACCCTCCCCGAATGAGAAAAATCTCCGAAAATATCCGTGTCCGTGGGGATTTTTGCCATCCTGGCGGTGCGATATTTCTCTAAATACTTAAAGTGAACACAACTCTATTGCTAACATTTTATTTATTTATTTATTTCTTTTCTTTCCAAAGCAAATTCTCTACTTTCTTAATTTGAAAGTTGCCGAATCTTCTAATGGACAATGGATCTTAACGACAGGGAAAAGTCTTTGGGTCCATGTTTAGTTGGGGGTAGAGGGGACGTTGGAAAGGAATCTTCTCGTCTTGTATTGTCCGTATTATGTTTGGTTTCAAACTTTGAATATTGAGCTACAAAATAACGATGATCTTCGAGATCGCCAGATCGGTGAGGTTTCCACGGTCAATTTCTGGGCCAACAACCCTCATCTCTTGCCCACTTTTGAAGGCCCATATTTCCTTTAGCTGCTCAACTATAAGTTACTAAATTTGAAAACCTAAAAGGAGAGAAGGGACATGAGACGTCTAATAAGGTTTGGTTTGGTTTGGTTTTGTTTGGTTTTGTTACATAATGTGTGTTAATAAATGTACGTACATCCGTAATATTTTAAGAATAGATATACAATTTTTTCCCCTTTAATCTGTGTTATTAAATTCAATGTTATATAATGTAAATTTTTTATTATTTCTTTTAAGAAATTGATATTGTAGTTGTGTAAGTTTTGAAAAATACAGAGTTTGATAATATATTCAATTTTATTTTTTTTGTACATAAGGACTCCTCAAAGAGAGATAAGAAAAAATAAAATAAGGATAAACAACTCCGTACATATCATGAAGGACAATATAATTAATAAAAACCACAAGAGGGCTAAAAACGTGTACCCAAAATCTTTAGATAATCATAAAAGGATAGATTTAAGAATTCAAGTTGGACACAACTCTACTTTCCAACCAATATCCAGCTTTTACGGTCCCAAATGAGAAAACATTAATGCACGCACTCTTCACGATTTTAATTCTTTCATCGCTTTTAGTTAAGTGTAACACATATTTTGATTCATTCTTATCTCTTACAATGTGAAATTCCAATTTGCCGATGAAAAATAGAAATCAAATTTCGGTTTATGTAAAAGTCTGCATGATTAATTAACGCGTATGCTTGATTAATTCTCATAGCCCTCAGCGCTGGCACCTTCCCAATTTCTAGTAATTATCTATTCGTGAATTGTGACGTGCGTCAGCATCGAATCAACTCTGATGAAATACCAAATTGGGTCGGTGTCACCAATCTCGTAACATTCTAATCAGCCATTTGACTAACCCTTTAGGTCCCCTAACTACTAACCTGTCACACGTTCAACTCATGCTACCCCAATTTAGATCCTTCTTAGCCTATATATCTAGCTAGCAACTAAGGAAAAAAAAAAAAAATACTCGCGTCGAAAGTTGAGATATTATATCCAATGTAATTTCATATTTTATAATTAGCGTAATATTAATTTTATCACCAAATAGATGAATATTAACCTTCAACGTGTGTTATTTTACTATTCAAAAGAGCATGGCAATAAAATAATATCTAACATATTCAAATCAATCAATCCCTCACCGAGTCGAAATCTTTTACTAGAATGAAAATAAAAAATAACACCTCGATCTTTTTTTAAATTATATTTATCAATTAAGTCTTTAATAAATGTATATATATAATATAGAGTAAATGACGCTTCAGTTGTTTTTAATTGTATTTATAGTTTTTTTTTAAGAAGTAATTGTGTTTATAGTTTTTTTTTAATACTGATTAATCATCATATTACTGCTATTATAGTTACAACTGCTATTATAGTTACAACTGCTATTATAGCAGATATATTATACTGATATTTACAATCAGAAATACATGATTGAGACTTATATTATTACATTGAATTCTGTGAAGTACATGCCCAGACAAATAATCTCTTACAGAAGAGGGATGCCCATACTCCACTCGTATTGCACGAGGGAGAGGAAATTTTTGAAATATTAAACAAATAAGCACGTTAGCCCCCACAAAAGTATTTGTGGGGGCTTGAACCGCTGCCCTCACAATGCTTGTGAGGGCAGCAGCCCACCACTCTGACCAAGGCCGAAGTGGCAATTGTGTTTATAGTTAGGTCTTTAGTCTTTTACTTTTATTCTCCCATTTGTGACGGTGTTAGCGGCGGCAAACTCGTAACATTTTAATAACTCATTTGACAAACAATTTAGGTCCCGTAAGTTGTCACAATTACGATTCATGCTACTCCAATTTAGAACCTTCCTGGCTGTCTAGCTAGCTACTAAATCCAACTGGATTTTCAAACGAATCAAACCATTATAGTTAAACCAGAAATTCTCGTTTCATCTACCTGGCATCAAAGTTACCTTGATTTATAAAATAAATGTCTAAATAAAAAATAACAAGCACGCGCGTTGAAGGTTGGGGGTATTGAACCCAATGCAGCATCGTAAAGCCTTATTAAAAAAAAAAAAAAAAAAAAAAAACTCATTTATGATTTTTGGAACAATGATACTCTTAATAATATATTATTTAGTTTTGATTTGAGTCTAACTATTATTATATATAGTTCATATATATCGATTCGTGAAATTTTATAATTGATCTAATAAATGAATGACACCTCAATTGAAATTTAAATATTAAAATATCTAATATTATTGACTTATTGCTACTCGAAAGGACATAACAATAAAATAACATTTCACATATTCAAATCAAACAATCTCTTACATGTTGAAATCCTATACTAAATTTTAAAATGGAAAACAACACTTTGGTCCCTCCCCCTTTTTTTCAAATTGTATTTATCATTTAAGTCTTTAGAATATAGAAAACGACAGTTCGTTTTTTTTTTCAAATTGTATTTATCAGTTAGTTCTTTAATTTTTTTAGTATCTTATTTTATATTTAGTGTTAAAATTATAATAGAAAAACAAGAATAAATACAATGTTTTAACAAATAAATAATGTTTTAATTTACAAATATCTCTGATAATTGTTTTTCTAAAAAATTATTAGTCATCCACTTAAAAATTACGTTGTCATAAAAAATATTATTAAAGTTTGAATTTGTTTGATTTTCCATATATTATTTATAAGAGTGATGAGACGGTCACAAACTGTTATATAAACTTATTTTGTACAACTGATTTGGTATTAACTCATTAGTTGAATAAAAATACAAAATAATAAAAACAAATTATGTGAATCAAAAGCTATTTAATCCAACCAATTTAATCATGTAACATCAGTTTGTACAAAAAAAAATTGTACAAAAGTTTATAACTATATTATTAATCTCGAATGTACCAATTATTCACAAAAAAGATAGAATCACTATTACACAATAGAGTGATGATACAACTACAAACTCTTATACAAACTTATCATTTACAAACTGATGTGATATTTTATTGGTTGAATGAAAATATAAAATAATAGAAATAAATCATGTGGGCCAATAAATATTTAATTCAACTAATGAATTAATGTATGTCACATCAGTTTGTATAATAGTTTGTGGCTATATCATTACTCTACAAAAATAACTCTATTATAATTTGTGCTTGATAACAAGCTAAACTTAAGATAACTTCGGGTGATGATTTTTTTAAATTTTAAATAAATAATTTAAATTTACTATTCAGTGATATACTTTTTTCTATGTTATTATTTAATGAGTATTCAAAAAAAAATTATTGGTTAGGACTTAAGAGATAAAAATAATATTTAATGGAGACTAAAATATTTATTCTCCAAAATGAAAAATATATACAGTATCTGAAATGCACTCATAGAAACTTCCATCCCTAATTTGATTTGTACCAGTCATTGCTGGTTTGTCAACCCGTAGATATCTTATTGTCCGACTCGTGGGTTTCTACTTTTCAACTTGTTAAAATCCATTACCATCACTTGTCTCCATCACAAGAATAGAAGCTTCAACTTCGATCCACGCTTCTTTTGATTATATAAACATTTCAAAATTGAAGATTGATGACAGCAAAACAAGCGCATCACTCAGAAGCAAAAAAATGAGTCACGGAATAGTCTCACCTGCAGCCCAATCAAATTTCCTAAACCACTCCAAATCCAGCATCCCAATCGCGAGCTCCATGCTTGCCGAAGCTTCTTCTTGTCTCAGCTTCAATCCCCATCTCCCAAAACTAAGCTTTTCTCTGAAAACTCAATCTGGGTCCTTGAGAAGAGGACCAATCAAGGCCTCTGCTCAGAGCTTGTCTGCCGCAACAGAGAGTTTCTATGACTTGTTGGGCATTCCTCAAAGCGTGACGCCGAGAGAAATCAAGCAAGCTTACAAGCACCTTGTGCTGAAATACCATCCTGACGTGTCACCTCCAGAACGCATAGACGAGAACACTAAGAGGTTCATTCGGTTACAAGAAGCTTACGAGACCTTGTCCGACCCCAATACAAGAGCTTTATATGACAATCATTTGGCCACCGGTTCATTCATAGCTTTTTCATCTGGGAAACCGTCCCGTTACAAGGAGGTACATATTTCTTGTTCTTGCTTTCCCGAATTATGTTCTCTTGAACTTCGGATTGATCGTCTGGGTTGTGCTCATCTTTTAAAATTTTTTATTAATGTGGGTGTCACTTTGTTGATCTCAATTCCAGGGTCTGGATGATTACGGGACTTGGAGGATCCGATGGCAGTCTCAACTGACAGAGCTGAAGAGAAGGAGCATGAATAAGGATTCAAGGGACCATATGTCGTGGGGATCTAGAATCCGCCGGAGCCATAGAAGCAAAACAACAGCTGACGATCTTGACAGAAGCTCGACTATAAAAGTCTGATGTTATAATTAGCTCATCTCGTATTACAGTATAGCTAAGCTAGAAGAATATGCTCATTATGTGTACATTATTAATTTGAATGCCAAATCCAATGAAAATCAGAGTTCAAGTCTTGTTTTACGTAATGTTCAATACATGATTAACTATCATGCTACAAAAATAGATGAATCATTTTCCACAGTGTTGTAGAATCATCATATGAACAGGAGAAACAAGAATGATGGCTTCAAAGCTCAAATGATGGACTGGTGAGGACTCTTTCGAATATTAAGAAGAGTTTGTTTGCCTAACTGATGTGCGAAGTCATTAATTATTTCAACAGAACCTGGACAATTCTACATTCCAACCAACAACCATGGAAAGCGTTCTGAATCTTTAATACATATAAAAGACTTTCCGCCAATGGTTTTGAGAGTTAGGACAAAACAAAAACGTTTTTTGCTTCCCAAATCCCAAAGAATGTTCAGTTGCTTTACACTTTTAACAAGTTGTAGCATTCTTTATGGGGCCAGGCTTGTCCTAACCATGGTTGCTGATTTGCTTGTTCCCAGCTATAGGCTAAAATATAATTGAACCTTCAAATCCAAATATTTTAAGCCAGCCGAACGCATCTTAATTATAATTAAACGCATCATTTTCAAAGGAGGTGTGATTAATTTTGGGTTGGCTGACACAGACTTGTTTCTTTTTTTTTTTTTTTTTTTTTTTTGCCCCTTCTAGAAAATCTAGTAACCTAAATTAGCCTTATCGCGTCTCAATTCTCATCCTTTTTAACATACGCGTAACGAAGGTCTGCGCCCACTTGACGTTGACGACAAGTGGATTTAATTACTTTATATTCTCGTTGAAAACAATCCACTTGACGGTAATACCGGTATGTTTTCTTTCACTTTCGGTCCGAATGTCTAGAACAATTCAATTATACATTATGTTTTCTTTGGAGTCATTACTAATTTGGCCCAAGCAACGTCCGTGCCGCGCCCTAGCCAGACCATGTCAACGACATAAATTAGCAATTCATTAAAATATATTTAGGAGCGACCACTTGTGCTCTATGAATATACCTAGAACACAGCTATGTTTTAATACATTATTTTATCACAAAAATGCATATAAAATAAAATTAGAGATGTGCATGGGTTTTTATTTTGTCACAAAAATAGAGCGATGACAATGGGGTGAGGTAGGGGTGGGGAGGCCTACCCAATTTCTCACCCCATTAAAAATTTTGTCTCTATTTATCACCTCATTCCCTAATAAATTTAGTGGGGGTGGGGACAATCCTCATTTACATATTTTATAGTAGGCATAGATAAATGATTTCAGTAAATTAAAAATTAAATAAAATCATTACCGTATTATAAAGTATTTAAATTATTTAAAAAATTCTTCAAAAGGCTGAAACAATATCTTGAAATAATTTCAAAACTAAAAAAATATTTGAAGAGAGCAGCACCTTGAGAGAGAAAAGAAAACATAACAATGTTTTAGAATTGAATAAGAATTATAATGTAAGATTTTCTTTTAGTTATAAGTTATTTATATTAGGTAAAAATAAAAAGAAAAATTATTAACCAACATTGCAATTGATAAAACAAAAATTATTGAACAAAAATTAAAAAAATTCATATGTAATGGGGATTGAGGTGGAGAGTACAAAACTAAACTCACCCCATTAAGAATTTTGGGATTATTTTTCTTTCATTCTCCTCCTTATTTTCCAAAAATTATTTAAAATTTACTTCATTTGGGATAGGCCCCATGGGGCTCGGAATTCATAGAGGATTTTGTTATCCTACAAAAATGCATGTGAAATAAAATTATGGGCGGGCATAAGTTAGGTTGGATCGAATTTATAAAAAAATCCAACTTAACTCACTATTGATTGGATAAAAAATCAATTTAGCCCAACTAAAATAAATAATTGTAACCCTTAAAATAAAGTATTAACAATGACAATTTATTACCACTAAGTTAATAAAATACTATTGTTATTAGCCTTGGTAGAAAAGACAAGACCTTCACATGGGGACCTAAGAAAGAACTTAATAGTAAAAGGAAAAAGACAAGGCAATTTGTATTTTTTAAAAATATAAATTAAAAATTCCTATGTTATTGATGATTCAAAATACTTAAAATTATAACACTAAAATCTCTTTCTCTCTCTTTTTTTTAGAGAAGTATTAAACTCTCTCTTAAGTCTTAATTAATTAAGAGAGTGCTTCAATTAGAGAAACTATTACTGAAAAATTAAATATGTAAACTTTTATTTACTTATATTTATTTTAAAATAGACTTTTTCTTCAACTCATTACAAGTTATACAATAATTAAAAAAATAATTAAAAACTATTTGAAAGCCTAGCACGTCCACAGGCCAGCCCTGATGCTTTCTCTGGGCTTGGACCGCGCTTGGAAATTTGCCCATCCACAATTACTATTGACGCTCATCTAAGACACCTGTTCTATGTAGTTGAAAGATATTCAACGGATTCTTGCAGGTCGGATTGAGGATTTCGTTGACTGCTGGCAGGACCCAACTCGATTAGTTACCCTCCCTATCGCTGAAGACATTCATACAACAAGGCTAATGAGGCAACCAACGTACAGGCGCAAACTTTATGGGCCTCAGCCAGGCCCATTAGCGGAAGGGAAATCTGGAAAAGGAAAAGCACTTAAGACTTAGGAAATTAAACGCAGAAGAACTCAAAAAGATTATTCCAATTCCGGCAAAGGTGGGGTGAAAAAATGGCTGCCAATTTCTGGACATCGTCGCACTAGTAAGTTTCAGCTTATAATTATATCAAACAAATTGTTTCAGAATCAAATTCGTAAAAATTGATTTTGTTATGATGGTGGTTTTTATGGATTCAGCAAACAGCTTCTGGACCAAGAAGACGTGGATGTGGCGCAACCTCTTGACAGAGAAAAGGGCATCACTGTTGAAGATTACAAGCTCATTAAGATGCAGATGTCCAACTGTATGCTCTCTCTCTCTCTCTGTGTGTCTGTGTGTGTGTTTGGATTTCTTATTTTGTTGGGTTTTAATTTAATCGCCAAAATTTTATTTAAAAAAAACAATCAAGAAGTTGAGCATCAGTAGTAAATTGTTTTTGAAACGAGCAGGGTTTTGGTGTGTAATCATGATTGCAATTTTGTTGTCATAGGAGTGTTCCAGAAAATCGATAGATTTTGTACCATGTTAATTGAGCTAAGCCTGTTGTTATTTACTCAACTAGCTGATACTTGTGTGTTAATTGTATTTTTTTTTTCCTTCCAGATATATCGAAATTGGCCCAACATGTCAAAGTGAGGCAAAGGTTTGACCTCATTCTCCTGATAACCCTTGCTTTCACTATTTATAGGAAAATATTATAGCGAGGGAAATAATAATCGATATATTGAATAACATCGCAGAGATATTCTTGTTCTCCAAACTTTTTGTTTACACAATGAGATGGTATTGATAGGTCCATGTTCATTTTTATACAAGGAACTTGGGCTAGTGAGTAGGGCTCAATGAGCTAATTCTTTGAGAATCTTGTTCGTTTAAAATTTGATATGATATTAATCTTACATCGTTAAACTTTCTTAATATCTCTGATGTCGATCTTTCAGGGTTGTAGCCACTGCAGTTACATATATGAGACGCTGTTACACCAGGTATATTACATGATCTTCTGATAGAGCGAGATAGAAGAGCACGGTTAGCAACCAGATACTTGTGACTCATGGCTTAACTGATATATATTGGTTCTATTCTGAGTCATCCTCATTTTTTTTCCCTCATTTATTAATCATTCCCTAACCTGCACAGAGGCTGCTTAAGGCAATTTTATGCCCCACACAAAATTTGAAACTTGGCCTTGCCATATATTCTAAAGGAATTGAAATTGCCTTTTTATATTCAAATTTGTGCTTTATTACAAATAGTCGTTACTCAAAATCAATTGCAAGCATTTTAGTTTTATCATGAACACTAATATAATAGGAATGATATAAATTTCAAACCATAATAGATGCATAAAAGTTGGAAATGAAAAAGAGTAAAATTTGAAAATGAACTTGCAAATGGTGATCATAGATATTATTGGGAGAATAGAAGGGAGGAGACTAGGGTTAAAGAAATAGTTAGGAGGAAAGAAATAAGTTTTTGTCTTAATTTTTGAAAGGGATAAGAGAAATTTAGCAAAAGCATCCAATTACTAAAATTACCTTCAACTTCAAAGATTTTATAAACAAAAATTAATAAATGAAAAAAGTTTTGACTCTTTATCATAGAGCACAAATATTTGACGAGATTGTAAAGAATATATTTTCATTAAATGCTTGTTAATCGGGTGCCTTAACTCAACAGGGGCTCGGCTCGGCTTCTTCACCTTGTCATTTCCGACAGTTGTACTGATGTGGGAAAATTGGACTATTAATTAGCTAGTCTGTTTTTCCTGCTTGCTTTTCTTAGTCTTTGATTCCTCTCTATCTCTGTTTGAGTAGCCATAATATCAAGCCAAATGTGGATTATCTCTTGCTAACCAAAACTTCCTTTTGTTCTTTAGAAAGAGTATGACAGAATATGATCCCCATCTTGTTGCTCCAACCTGCTTGTACTTGGCATCAAAAGCAGAAGAAAGCACAGTGCAGGCCCGACTTCTTGTTTTTTACATTAAAAAAATATGTAATTTCTTGCTTCTGGACTCAATAGATCACATTGTATTCCTCTAAAAATCTGGTTGCTTGGATTCTATATTCTTTTAACAAGTGCTGATTGTCTGCCACTTTTAATTTGCAGATTCTGATGAAAAGTATCGTTACGAAGTCAAGGATATACTTGAAATGGAAATGAAGATTTTAGAAGCTCTTAACTATTACTTAGTTGTATTCCATCCTTACCGTTCACTTGTGCAGTAAGCACTTTTTTTTTGGTAAAAAAAAAAAAAAATTGCATTTAATGTGCTCTCTTGTTTGCTTTTTCATTTTTGCTAATTGTTTGCACAAGACTATTTTTATGCATGAGTGATGAAAAGAGAGAAGAGAAAAATATTTTTTTTGGGGAAAGGTATGCCCTCATTTTTTGTCATATGACATTACTGTATTTGCCCTGGACCTTACTAACATATCTCTGTTAAGTTCAAGTGAGGTCGTTGTGTTCCTTGAAAACTATCTGGATATTTTTTGACTGGATGTGTATGATGTATTAACCTTAGTGCCCATAAGGTTCTTTTGTGATGTCTTCCAGTAAATCTTATCACTTTTTGGCTGTATTTAACTATCTTCTTAAGGGAATATCTTTATTTTGTTAATAGCAATATTTCTTCTCTTCTATGTTGCTAGGTTTTTGCAGGACGCTGGCATGAATGATATAAATATGACCCATTTATCTTGGTAAGAGTCTAAGATAACCTTTTCCAGCTGTTTTTCATGAACATGGGATACATGTCAACATTCTTGTTCTCATTCTTTGATTTTGAAATAGCTATGTTTCCTTTTTATCTTTTTTTTAAAAAAAGAGTAATAGTAGTAGTAATAATAATAATGATGATTAATATGTTACCTTAAGCAGTATCAATTGCATTTCTCAGAATTGACAGGTTCTCCCGTTTTCTGTTCCGTGTTTGGTAAGGGTGAGCAAATTTGGGTTCAGATCAACCAGATCGGTTTTCAGGATAATCGGGTTAGGAAAAAAGTTATCCGAACTTGTAATTTGATATGATCTGATCCTAATAGGATTAGATAAAAAATTTCAAGCAATTTTTCTTTTTAGATTGTGTAACCTGATTGGATTTTCAGCCAATCACAAACCGATCTGACCAGGTTGGATGGATTCCTACCCAATCGGGTTGAGGGGTTCATCTGCATCTGATCTGAACCTGAATTTTTTGGGTCGGGCTGGGTCGGATTGTTTGCCCACCCCAAAATATAGGTAGGTTTTCAAGATTGCTAGATCCAAGTTCCTGCTGTAGTGTAAAAAAATTAGTTGAAAGATAACCTTTTAGCTTGCAAAAGATGATCCTATATGGTTTGTTTATGCAAATTACAAAATGGTTAATTTAGGAGAATTCTGGTAAAATGATTAGTTTTATCCATCTTTCTCACAATACCTGGGGAAGGCGGTTCAGACTTCATGTGGCTAAAGACATTCATTTGAATGATGACAACTGGAGATGATCTGTGATAGCATTCTGAATATAAAGTGCTTGAGAGATGTCTTTTCTTGGTGTTAGTGCTCAGCCATTTTTTTTTCTTTGCTTTTTTGGTGTGTCAGATTTTTTTTGCAGTTAATGAATACAAGAATGCACTAACCCTGACATATTAAACAGGGGAATTCTGAACGACACATATAAGATGGACCTTATTCTTGTACATCCTCCACATTTGATTGCTTTGGCTTGCATATATATTGCCAGTGTATATAGAGAAAAAGATAACACCGCATGGTTTGAAGAGCTTCGTGTTGATATGAATGTGGTGAGTTTCTAAGCTAAAACTTTTTTCCTTTTCCTTATTAAAACTCTATAATAATTGAATCTTTATTAAAACCTAAGTAGCTTTCTGTTTGGTGATAATAACTAGTCAGAGAGAAGCTAATTAGGAATGATTTTCTTAAAAAGTGTTATTTTATGAGCACTCTGAAACAAGATATGGACTTGAAAGCGATATGTTCTTACAAGGGCTTTATTTAGGGGTGGGCAAACCCAACCCAACCCAATGGACCCAACCCAATGCAATCCAACTCAATTTAATTTTGACTGGTTGAGTGAATTATTATGGGTTAATTAGGTCAATTTTTTCAAATCCAATTAATAATTGGTTTTCTTTTTTTTTTGGGGGGGGGGGGGGGTGGGTTAATTTAAGATAGTTGGTTTTTTAGTTTTCTTTATCGAATACTAGATTGTGATTATAATTTTCATGTTATAATATATTTATATTTGATTTCAGTAAGTTTCAATTGAGGTTTCATATCTTTTCCTTTATGTAATTTTTAATTTTGATTTAACCTTCAAATCGTTAACCCAACTTGATGATCTAAGGATTGGGTTGAACATGTGTATTTAATTAGATTTGGTTGACTTCATTTCAATTCATTCTATAATGGGTTGGGTTGGGTTTTCACAAACCGTGTCCAACCCAACTCAGGCCCACCCCTACTTTATTATCTGTTACACAAGGGATAAATGAGATTTTGTGAACATTTTTCTTTTGGTTTTTAAGTATTCCTTCCTTCCTTCATCAACCCCTGTTTGGTGCTTATAGTCATTAAGATGGAACAAACACAATTGCATAGTTCTTCATAAAGCTCTCAGAATTTTGTAGGGTTCCATATGGCTTGCTTTTACAGTATACGAAAACATACATGGTGTGACGTACTAGTGTATGCTATTTAAATATTCAAAAGAATAAAAGAATTATTTGAACAAAGCATTGGGGCAATGTTACGTCTATTATAAACCCTGAACCTAATAAGCATTCCTTTTTGTTATACGTACTGCATGCAATCATGCATGACTGCTATGAAGTTTTCTTGCTATCACTATTATAATCTATTGTTCATAAAATTTTTAATGGGGCAATTTTACTGGAGTTTAAACTAATGTTAATGTATGTTTTGGCAGGTGAAAAACATCTCAATGGAGATATTAGATTTTTATGAAAACCAAAGACTGGTTAGTGAGGAGAGAATAAACGCTGCCTTCGGCAAATTGGCTTTGAAGACTTAAATGACTAGGTGACTCTGCTGCTTTGCTAGATACCACCCTCTGTGTTGTATCCAAAATAGGGATGATTGATTAATATGAAGTATCTGGTCGTGGTGTAGGCAATCGTAAAATCATCAATCCTTTGATTCTCTAATCCTTTGAGCACAGCTATACGCTCCTGGTACAGGTGGCATTTTCCATAAGGCAGTCATATCATATATGAGGAACAGTTAATGTAGTTAAAATTAGTGTTAATAAACTTTTATAACCTTTTATAATCTGCCTGAAACGGGAATTTGTACTGGCAATGTGTTTTCTTTCTAAATTGATTTATTCGAGAAACTGCGTGCCTCATTTGTATATGCACATAATTGTTCGGTAAACTTTAACTTTTACCTTCCAGCAGCTAGGCAGCTAGCTATCAACTGTTCTGTTGTACAGATGTGGGTTCAAAGTCAGCACACCACAATCTCAAGGAGAAAACTATGGTGCAACGGTGGTATCGTGCCATTGTTGTACCCAGCCGTTGAATTCTAATGGATCCATCCATCCAAGTGGATCCAACGGCTGAATACAACAGTAACACGGTACCACCATTGCATTGTAGCTGGACCCCAATCTCAAACATCAAACCCTCTGGGTTAGATGACAGAACCCACCCACAGACCCAAATAAATAAGGCCAATCAATAATTCTGAAATGTGCTAAAGGGACCTGACTTGGGAAATCGAGGTACTTCTGGGGTTGAAAACAAGATTTTTTTAATGATTGCAAAATTAAACATGAGATGCATTGATGATCTCTATAATTGAAAAAATATATTACCTTCGGCTGAACCACTGCCAAATTTTGCTACACTTAACAACTATAACTTCATTTTGCACTGTAAACTCTGAAGTAAAACTGGGATGTCTTAAAGTTGCACATTATTTTCACCAACCTTGTCAAAATCCAATATTCCAATTCCTTTTTATGAGTCTCCAATAGTATTTCAATTCAATTTGTTTTCATCTTAGTTTCCTCATCGTTAAACAATATGATAGCTGATAGCATCAACTAGATAACTTGGAAAGTACACCAATGGAAAACAACAGACGCCAAAGATAACTCATTTCAGTAAGACAAATAAGTTCTACATTTGTGTGTGATACAGAATAAATGCATGTATCTACGCTATCCTTTGCGTTTGATTCCCATTAACTACCTGAACATAACTGCAGAAACAGTGGTGCAAGAGATTGATATAAGAAGATTCAAATAAATGACATATCGAAGAAAAAAAAATCTAGCTCTAAAGAACGTGAACACAACAGAATTACTCTCAATAAAAGAGGATAATCTGTGAAATAAAGTCAAGCAAATTCTATTTTTATATGGCATGTACTTATCCTCCAATCTTGAATGCTTGTAAGGTTGTGTTTATTTGTTGGAGTGGGAGTGAGGAGTGTGGATTCCTCCCACTCCAGTGTTTACTTGCTTAAAATGACCACAGATTGGGAATCCCACTCCGTGGGCCCCACTCATTTTTGGAGTGGGGAGTGGGAGTGGGACTCCCATTGGGGGAGGTGGGAGTGGGAATCCACTCCCACCTCTCCCATTTTTACCCTTTAATTTAATTTAATTTAATATTTTATAATTAATAAAATAAAATAAATAATATTTATTTGAATAATAATATTATATTTAACTAAATAATAATTTACATTGATTCTAAGTTAAAATTGTTTTAAAATAATACTATTAAATTAATAGAGAATTAATAAATATAATATTATTATATTTATTTTAAAAATAATAGTACTATATTTATTTAATATTAATAATAATAAATAATTTATTCTAAGAAAATATTAATTTTGTACTAAATAATATTATATTATTATTTTATATAATAATAATAAATTTAATATAATTATATTAAATAAAATAAAATAAGGTTTCATTTTATATTAAAATTAATAATTTATTGTTCATAATTAAGAATATTAATAATTATAATAAATTTATAAATATAATAAAATAAATATTATTCATTAAATATATTTTTTATTAGTTTTGTAATTAAAAACTATAATTCTTTAAATAAGAATAAAATTATAATTTGAAACTATTTACTCCCAATCCAAGACAAAGTAAACACATAAATTGGATTCTGATCTCTATTTCATGCTTCTATTCTAGTGTAAGTAAACAACATACTCCCACTCCCATTCCACACTCCTAATCCAAGGATTTCCACTCCTCAGGATTCCCACTCTAATCCAAAAAGTAAACGCAGCATAAATCTTAGACTGTTAATTGAGCATTTCCATCTCCTCCATTCATTCTGCTATTTCCCTTTAGTCTGCTTTTTCTCTGTGAGACAAGTAGATACAATCAGAGACAAAATTTCCAAGTACATAACATGGATAAGAAGAGAAGTAAGAGTAAGGGACCTAATTTTCTCTTAGCTTCAGATTTTGCAAAGAACTCTCTCCATTCATCGGTTAGAACAAAGATAGGCTCATCATCATCTTCCTCTGCCTCCTCTAAACCCCAGTGCTCCTGCTCTTGCAACATATTCCTATTCATCAAGCAAGACAACATAAAATAAAGGAAACAGAGCCCCAAAAAATTGAAAATAACAAAGCGGAATAAGTGCATTCATGTAATAGACAACAAACCAAAGGCTTCATTAAAATTCCCAAGTAACAAACTACATTACTTGAAGAAGGTAGACCTCTAAGTGCATGGCATAACTCAAAAAGAAGATTTTGTTTCTGCATGATGGCACTCCAAGAATCATAATGACACTAATATCCATGATTTTAGTATCGTCTAAAATCAAATAGAACAAAGTATCTGCATTGCAAGAGCAGTACAATTAGCCTTCTTTTGACTCCTTTGACATAATGGCATCAACCAAATTGGGCCTAATCCAAAGGAATATCAGAAACTGACTGCTCCATCCATTGGCAGTTAGCAAGTAAGATATTGAAATTGAATGGAATCTGAGTTTACTAGACCTAATGCTTGTAACCTCACCGAGCGGAAATTAAGCTAAACACCAAAGAGTAAAGTAACCAAAAGTTCATTACTTCCCCTGAATTACAATCCCAGAATGAACAAAAGAAGCAAGCAAGTTGAAGCAGGCTTACTGAGAGTCATCATCTGTAGCATCTTTGAAAAGGGTAGCCTCATCATTTTGCAATGGAGGTGGAGCAGCACCCACGAGTTGTGAATTTGGAGGAGCAAAGCTCGCGCTTGCAAGCCCATGACGGTTTAAGTGGTTGTGAGGATGATGATGATGGTGTTGATTGTGGTGCCGGCAGAGGAACAAGTGATGGTGGTGGGGAAAGACAATCAAGGGATGGTGATGGTGATGGTGGTGGTGCAGCGAGCACGATGTCCACGGCCTTGCGCTGCTTCTGCCCGAAGGCTCCATTAACGGCGCAATACTTTTTCTGCTCTGTTGCCTTTAGGGTTTATATAAAGCCCAAACATCATCGGGCCGGCCCATGACTTCAGGGACACTGGCATACACACGCGTACACATTTTTAATACATGAATTTCCACAAAATTATTTATTTGTTTTTTTTCCTTAAAAATCTTTTCTGAATAATCCAAGCTGTGTCTTCACAATTTTTAAAAATGATTACTTTTATCTCATTGTTTAATTAATGAATGTCACTTCATTTATAATTAGAAAAATTGACATAGTATTTAAAAAATATAACACTACTCAAATTTTATATATCAATATCATCTTACTAACACAATAATCCTAAAATTGTTGATGTTGGGTTTGCGATTTCGAGTATGAGTTTCCCAGACTTCAATCTAAACTTTGAGTCTTGCTAATGGATGTAACCAAGCATGGTTCTTACTTGATTGAATTGAATAGACCAATATAAAATACTATTATGATCGCATTTGGCGAATTTAAAAAAAAAAAATACTCGAAACACTCAACATCAAATCGACAACATGCAAATTGCAACCATTGGCCTCTTCTTCTACTTACTTTATGAATGCTGAGGAATGAGTTTGGTTCCTTTTGAAAAAATTAAAAAAAATAATAATAATGAAATCTTGTGTTGGTTCATTCATGCCTACTCGAGAGTCAAAAGACTCAACTCATTTTGGTTGGTGGAAATAACATTGATCGAGATTTTCACACCCTTTAGCCGCCTGCTCCATCGCAATCGTTAGCTTCTCACTTCCCATTTTAGGCTTACTTTTTGCGATTCGTCCGTCTGGTACACCCCCCCCCCCCCCTCCCCCCTCCTTCGGCCCTTCGTCTTGGCAGCGGCAAAAGGAAAAATAGTAATCAAAGGCGTATTTGTTACAGTACTAACAAATTTCATAGCAAATAACAATGACCCAACAAAATTAATGATCCATCTTAGTGGTTAGATTGATTAAACAAACTATTGACAATCTCTTGCTCTAATGACCCTGTTATATCTTATTCCATCTTCGTGTTAAAACAAGGACAAACTTGAGTAGGTGAGTCAATGATGTAGTACAATTTATTATGTATTTGTATCTTGTAGTCTATAGATAGTTAGTATTTATTGTAAAATATAAGTTATCTACTTTTAAAAATTATTTATATAATAAAATCATAAAGATATTTTCAATCTACAGAAATTATAAAATAACATTATTTTGGCAAAATTATTAAAAAAAGGACTTAAACTAGATTATATATTTATAAATAATGGGCTGAAGTAGCAAGTAAACAAATTTTCTCCTCATTCTATTTAGAAGTTAGGAGATTGCATGTATTATTTATAGAGATCTCCTATGTTACATTTAATGTATATGTAACATAAACCCACATACAGCAACAGTACCTATCGATGAGATCTACTATTGTTGCTGTGTGTGCGCTAAGTTATGTTAACAAGTGTGGTAGGTCTAACACTGGTCTTATTTGTATGGCCTAACAAGTGTGGCAAGTGAAAAGTTTAGGGTGGCCAAAGATGAAGACCTTTAAAGAATAGTCAAACCAAAAAATAAAACTAAAAATAAACTTAACTTAGCACTGGTCTTATTTGTATGGCCTAACAAGTGTGGTTGGTGTTTAGGGTGGCCAAAGATGAAGACCTTTAAAGAATAGTCAAACCAAAAAATAAAAACTAAAAGAAAGGTGCAGTAAAGCATAATGTATATGGAAAATGCACCAACCAAAGCATCTTAGATCCAGGAAGTGCGGGTCTATTTTTCCAATGGGAAATTTTCATTTTAGCCCATTTGTATTAACATTATTCAATCCGCCTTCATCTTCAAGCTTTAGAAAATAATAACACATCCCATCAGTTGGCAATTTTTGTTGATTACAACCGTTTGACTGATTTTATCTAAAACGAATTAAGGGGTGGCTGAAGTATTATCGTTAGGGTCCAACTATCTTAAAACCACTTTAAGGTATCATATTTTTTTATAACCATACAATCAAAGTTATAATAAATTTTTTATTATTTAACATTTTTTGTGTGTAACTAAAATTTGTATTCCACTATATATTAGCTCCAACGCAGGCATAGCCTTATCATTATATCAGAGGTAAAATTAAAATATTTCATTTCTCAACTGGTAATGAGAGGCTGACATTTGGGTCCAAATACGTTCAAACACGATGGGAGACTGATATCGAATCAAACTAGTTAGGTATAGAAAATTTACAAGAATAACCTTAAAACTTTTGTAATTTTTAAATTTAACCCACCTAATTTTTTTTCTATCATAACTAGCCAAATACCCTATTTTTGGACTAAATTATCCTCACCGCTTTCATCAAATTTACTAATGCATGCCACTCGATAAAGTCCAACACAACTATAATGCTCTCAACCTTAAACAACTTAACAAACTTTCATCACTCTCAATAAATCAATAAATTTCATCAAACAAATATTGGATAATTGAAGATATAATTATCAATTAGAGAGCTTCTTAAAGTTAGTTTATACTCTTACACAATATAAACCTTTAATCTATTGATTTTATCAATTAAGTTTGAAATTAAAGTGGGTTTTGTTACAAATGTTGTTATTTTTCATTCATAAAAATAATGTGATTTGTTAAAGTATTTAGTTTGAGTTGAGAAATGAAGAAAAATCATTGAAAACACAGAAAATTTGGGCAAAAAAGAAACACAGAACGTCTCACCAAATTTAGTGAGACAGACAGTGGGATAGGTGCTTGTCTCACTAAATTTCAGATATTTTTCGAAAGCCATAACTTAGGCTACATGTGTCTGTTTTAGGCATATAATATACCGTTTCGAAACTTATGACGAGACAAATCAAATACAAAATTATATACTCCATGAAACCAGTGAATTTATATGCGACAGACACCTGCCCCTACTGCCTGTCTCACTAAATTTGGTGAGACATGCAGTAGGATAGGTGCCTATCGCACATAAACTCAGTGCGTTTATGTGAGACATGCACATGTCCTACTGCATGCCTCACTCATAATGAATTTCTTTTTTTGCTCGATTTTTCTGTATTTTCTATAATTTTTCTTTATTTATCAACTCAAACTAAGTATTTTAAGAAATCACATTATTTTATGAATGAAAAATAACAACATTTGCAACAAAACTCACTTTAATTTCGAATTAAGTTGATAAAATCAATAGATTGAAGGTTTATATTGTGTAAGAGTATAAACTAACTTTAAGAAGCTCTCCAATTGATAATTATATCTTCAATTATGCAATATTTATTTGATGAAATTTATTGATTTATTGAGAGTGATGAAAGTTTGTTAAGTTGTTTAGGGTTGAGAGCATTATAGTTATGTTGGATTTTATCAAGTTGCATATATTTATAAATTTGATGAAAATGATAGGGGTAATTTAATCTAAAAATAAGATGTTTAACTAGTTATGATAAAAAAAAATTAAATAAGTTAAATTTAAAAATTATAAAAATTTTAAGGCTATTCTTATAAATTTTCCGTTAGGTAGGAATCAACCACCTCCTTTCAGACACAGAGATCTCGCCCTCTCCCTACATGGCTACACCTACCACCTAGGCTGCCATACTACGTGTGGGTCCCATTCCTTTTTGCAACACGATGTCGTATTCTAGAGTGAGGAAACACGAAAAACAAAATCGCCCAATAAATAAAATGACAGGAGGGAGGAACCCTGCCTACGGCCAGTATCCACACATTCCAATAATCAACGGCAGCCCTACGTATCCTCTTTCTTTTCCCTTACCCTCTCCCTCTACTGCTTCTGCTTGCTATCTCTTCACATCTCTCTTCTTCTCGCTGTTCTTATTGTCTCTGGCTACCTCTTCTTTTCTTTTTTCCTCTCTCTCCCCTTTTTTTCTTAATTGACAGTTTTACAAAAATTTGATTTTTTATTTTTTGTGTGTGTTCCAGAACCAATCTCTTTTCGAGTTTCCAATATCAAAGTTGTTTTGTGTGTACTTTTTTGGGTTTTTGTTTGGTTTGTTTATCTGGGTTGTTGTTATTTTGTGTGTCTCTCAATCAAATGGGCGCTTTGGATGAGGGACATTTCGATTTGGAGCTTGAGAATGGAGTGAAACTGAGTAGCCTTGAGCTTGGCTTTGAGCAAGAACCAGACGCGCTCGCTATTGAGGATGCCGTCAAAGTTCTCTTGCAAGGATTAGGTGAAGATATTAATAGAGAAGGCATCAAGAAGACTCCTCATCGCGTTGCCAAAGCTCTTCGTGAAGGAACCAAAGGTGCTTACCATTGCCTCCCTTTTTTTTTTTAACAGTTTATTATTTTAATTTGGTTAATTGATTGTTTTGGGGTTTTACTTGGGAGATTTTGTTTTGTAGGGATCGTCATTTTTTTTTAACATTATTTAGTTTTGTGGCGTGGTATTTACTAATCTGTGCAGGGCAAAGTCATCAATGGTTTTAACGTTTTGCGTATTACTATATTTTCATGCTTACTTTCTATTCATTAACTAATAGAGGCATCAATCTGGTTGTTTTTAGTTCCTTTCGTCACTACATGTGCTGGTTTGGTTTCTGGGGTCCTTTTCATTGTGTTTGGTGGGTAGCTGAGCCTGAACAAACGGCTTTGTACTTGCCAAATCCTGGGATTGCCCTGTGTGACTTTCTTAAATGAAAGCTAGCTTTTACAGTATTTTTGCTTTTTGCCTCACGATTGCATTTGCATCATCTAAACAGGGCATACTGCATTCATATAGACACTTCCTGATATCTCTGTGTTTTCCTTCCAGTGAATGCGTTGGTTGTTTTCCATTGTTATGTTGTCCTCTTGTGAAATGCATCTATAACTAGTTGCTAATAAATGTATTTGTCTACATGAGTCTAATGTGGGCCAAGGTGGTATGAACCTTAATGTTATTGAGTAATCCTAGCCTAGCTTTTGCCTATACGCTAATTTATAGGACATTATGGCCATGAATGCATTATTAGCTTCCAACTCATCTGCACACCAAAATTTGTTAGGCAATTAGGAGGATCTGGTCATGTAGAACTGATTTACGGTGCCCAAAAGTTGGTAAAGGATGCTCTATTAGTACATTCAAACATCATATTGGTCAGTTTGGATTCTTTATATGGCTGGCTGGGAATTAAATATTATTCAACTTTGAATAAGTAGAAGCCTTCAACAGTTGGATAAGTGGGGAATGCTAGGGTGAACCAGAGAAGTTTGGGTGGAACCGGATCTAAATGTTGGCTAGGTAAGCCTCCTGTAGTAAGAGGAGTAGTTATGAACCCTGTAGACCCCCTAGACCCCCCCCCCCTCCCGGGATGGGCCTTCATTCTTTCGTAATATGTGATACTAATAACTTTATGATCTTTTTTCCTCTAATATTTTCTGTTTCTTTCTGTATCTTCATTGCCTATTGCTTATTATTGATTAAGGCATTTTTGATATCTGTTTCAGGTTACACACAAAATGTAAAAGACATTGTTGAAGGTGCTTTGTTCCCTGAAGCAGGTGTGGATCATGGAATTGGTCATGCCGGAGGAGCAGGTGGGCTCGTGATTGTTCGAGATCTTGACCTCTTCTCATACTGCCAGTCTTGTTTGCTTCCTTTCCAGGTTAAGTTTCATGTAGGCTATGTGCCAGCTGGTCAACGAGTTTTGGGACTAAGCAAGTTCTCCAGAGTTGCTGAAGTCTTTTCAAAACGACTCCAAAACCCACAGCGTCTAGCAGATGAAGTGTGTTCGGCTTTGCAACATGGTATCAAGCCGGCAGGTGTTGCTGTCATACTTCAATGCTCACACCTTCATTTCCCAAATCTGGAGTCAGCCTTTCTTGACCCGAACCACCAAGGATGGGTAAAGGCACTGGTTTCTTCAGGTGCAGGAGTTTTTGAAAATGAAAATGCAGATATTTGGAGTGATCTTTTGAGTCTTCTTAGATTCAGAGGCATAAATGTGGATAAAACTCATATCAAAGACTATGCTGAACGATGTTGGTGTCCTTCTATGTCTTCCTCAAGTTCTAAACATTCTTCCAAGATAGAATCAGCTAATCAAGGAATGGTTGCTGCAGTTGTTTCAATTCTCAGATCGCTTGGGGAAGATCCATTGAGGGAAGAACTTTTAGGAACTCCTAGACGGTTTGTGAAGTGGTTGATGAACTTTGAGAACTCTATTATAGATATGAAGTTGAATGGCTTTGCTTTCGGTAGAATGGATCTTCTTAAGCCCAATGGAGAAGTCAGCCGTAGTAATGAACATATACATTCTGAGCTTAACTTGTCATTCTGGTCCCAATGCGAGCATCACTTACTTCCGTTTCACGGTGTCGTGCATATTGGATACTTCTGTGCTGAGGGACTTAATCCAATTGGAAAGTCACTTTTACAGTCAATAGTACATTTTTATGGTTTCAAGCTCCAAGTACAGGAAAGGCTGAACAGGCAGATTGCTGAGACTGTTTCATCGCTCTTGGGTGGGGATGTAATAGTCGTCGTGGAGGCAAGTCACACCTGTATGATCGCCAGAGGGATTGAGAAGTTTGGAAGTAGCACAGCTACAATTGCTGTGCTGGGTCGATTTTCAACCGACCATTCTGCCAGGGCAATGTTCTTGCAGAATATTCCAAAAACTATATTCGATGGATGATAATTGAAACGGCCGATCAATTTATCTTCTAGAAGAGATCAATTTATCTTCTAGAAGAAATAGTAGATTCTATTATTTCTTTGGCATTCTTGATGGTAACTATATCTGCAGTGATTCAAGCATGAGGGGAATAAGATAAGATAGACCTGTCAGGATTGGGACTGAAGGCAAACTGCTTTGCTCAAGTTTCGTACCAATGGAGCTGCAGTTTTGCGTCGGTCACAGTTTTACGATAATCAAGGGCCCAAAATCACCTTTCTTTGGTTCAACTTCGGCTTATTCGTCTGTAATGGAAAATTTCAAGGGCATTTCATTTGTGTCCTTCATATTTTGTCGTCTCTATTTTTCCTACTCCAAAAATGTTACTGATATTGGAAAATCTGAGAACATTTACTTCATTCCTCCCATTGATACAAAGAAAGAAGAAAGGTAAAAATTTCTCGGTCGGTTATTAGCATTCTCACAACTCTAGTCTCAGCCATTTTATAATGCATTTAATTTTGACCGATAAAGCTATGTAAACTCTTGGAGCGCGGCTGTTTTATTTCCCGCATTTCGTCTGGAAACAATATACAAGTTTTAACGACTGAGAATTGCTATTACCCTTGTACCAATCCAACTCTTATTTTACAAATGCTGGCAGTGGGGCAACAATCTAAATGAAAATGGCAGTCAGTAGTATATGCAAAATCAAAAGGTAAGACGAGGTCTAACTCCAATATGCAATTTAAGTCAGAAGGTTCTGAGGCACAGAGAAATTAGTACTGTGCATAATCTCATTGTGTTCCATTTAAAGACGATTCACTGTTACATCTAGCGTATCACTTCAGCTGCAATAGCACAAAAGTTGTGCAACAATGATTACCATAGACTCAGTATGGATAATGAGGCACCTTAAATAATAAAAGAAAAGCATTTGCATCAATGGGGTCAATCAGATTGTTTCTATATCTGATGTGATTCAAACCTTAACCATAAGCTAATAACAATCCTAGTCTAACCACAAATGCCGGATAGCACGCCAATCAACATTACTGTTTGATTTCGGGATACAGTGGGCATTCAAATGTTGCATTTTGAATGCTATAATGGCAATACCCAGGACTAGTAACAGATTTAAGAATGCCATTACAGAGACTCTAAAACCCTGCACATAAATAGCTGTAGTCAGCTCACTCTTAATTAAACAAAACATTAAACTAAACTAAAAAAAGCAGAGAACCGAAGTCTGTCACAAGCAATTACTCAAATCCTAAAAAGCAGGTTGAACTTTTGATGTCATTTATTATAAGGATATTACATTATGATCGATAAACCATCAGAATAACATCACTTACCAGGCATTAATTCACACAATCAACAACACAAAGTTTCAGACTGCTTATATAACTAGATTTTTATGCCCTCTAAGATTTCACTTTATTACAGTTTGCAAAACTCAAAGGATTGATTAACAGGAATAATCTAGGACATTGGATTTCCTAAGAACTTAAAAAAAAAAGGTTTTTATGTCCCCTCCTTAGCTGTAATTTTTATTTTCTTCGATCTATTCGCCTAGTTCTGCCTAGGTTTAAATAAAAGAAACGATAAAGGAGGAGGAGGTGGGGTGCATGGTAAGTACATGTATTTTAAGGGCACTTATAATCAAGAGGTGGGGTGCCATTTCAACTGGAAGATATATGCAAGAAAGAAAAGTTTGCAACTCTAATTCCATTTCTTGTGTGCTTATAATCAGAAGACAATGAAAATACTAAGACCTAGAAGTTCAACAAAGCCATTAAGCAGCTAAATCTTTGCAAGAAAGACTAAACCTTGTTCCTCGCGCAGCTTTTACAAGATAGATTTCTATCGGCATGTTCAAGGCAGTAGCGCAACATATCAACTATTATCAGCTCGTTTTCTGGATCAGAGCTTTCTGCAAGCAAAAGGAGATGGAACTTATGGTTTATACCCCCGCCTTATAATCATGAAAAAAAAAAAAGACAAAAAAGCCCAATAGATAAATTATGAGAGCAATAAAAGGATCAAAATAACTTGATGCGGATCACCTGGAATGTCGAATATTTGTTTTGCAGGTGGTATACCCAGAAGCTCTCCCAGATAAGTACGGATGCGAGCACGGTCAGTGAGTGAAAGTAAATCACCATGTGTGACAACAACAACAGGTTTATCATCTGAAACAGAAGGAGAAGAAATCGCCATGAAAAGGTAAATAAGAAGTTATCATAGAAGTGTGCAAAGAGAAAATGTACAAGGAGATTGTAACAGATGTCATATCTAGAATAATATATTATGCTTAAAAAGCAATGTTATTCCACCTTTTCACAAGAACTCCATCAATAAACAAATAGATAAAAATAAAGAGACTAATACCTCTGAATGACAAATATGGGCAATTGAAAGTTGTAGCAACAATCTGGTTATACTGCTTCTCTACATCACTGTCACCTTCCATGGATTTCAGAACTGCTAGTCCATCGACAACAAATATGACAAAATTAACCTTCCTAATCACACTCGGTTCACAACCAATCTTGTGAGCTTTGCACCTCATTCTGTTCCTTAAGCTTGAACTATCTGACCTTCTGAAAAGCACGTCACAGGATTGAACTAATTTAAACAATGTAGATTTTGGGCCTCCGCAACCCAACCCACCCAACAAAAGGAAAAAGCTCTCTGCAGTTGCAAAATCATACCTGATAACAAGTTCCCCGTGACGAACACCTTCCATAATCCAAAGCTTTATCATATTAATATTATCAGATGCGTCATCAGACAAACTGCGGGTATCGTAAAGAGAGAAGGAGTTTGAACCTCTTGGCATCGTGTATTCCTGAAGGAAGTAGGTTCCATCTCCAACAGATGAATTATCTTGCATTAAAAGAAAACACAGGGTAAACATTTTAGTGAAATGACTGCAAAAAGTCTGTCACCACACTCTTCCAAGTGAAAATTGCGCTCATTCCACCACATCATACTTCAAATCTGAAAAGCAAAAGTCAAAGCTACATGTACATGTTACTTGAGCTCTTTCTGATGCGAACTTGTCGTTTTCAAAAGCCTTGGAAATTCTATTGACCAGACTGCTTTTGCCAGAACCTTTTGGACCAATTAAAAGGAGGGATGTTGTCTTTGGCACATCATAATCGCTCAATGTCATGCCTCCTACATTCTCAATCCATGCCCCAGGGGTATAGCTGTCAATATAAAATTACACATCGATTCAAGCACAGCATAAAATCAATTGCCACATAAGCCTTGTACAACAAAATATTACTGCTTAAATAAAGCAGTTTAAGCTAACCCGACTCCTGTTCGAATCTGTGAAATAGTAAAATGCACGCATTCTTATCAGTAAGTACCTCAAAATTTTGTTCTTTGCATCTGTCAAGCTGCCAATTCGGGTCCGCAATTGATCATAACTCTGCAAGACCTCCCTAAAAACAGCATCTCTCCTCCGCTGATCCACCAGAGAATCCCAAGAATCTCGACTTCCCTCATCATCACCACTATTCATGCTTAAATTATTATTATTATTATTACTATTATTCCTAACCCAGTTCACAAAAATAACAATAATACTAGTACTAATAATAATAACAAAAAAAAAAAAACACCACAATCAAATTAAATTTAGTAATAAGATGATGGGAAAGACATAATAAGAATGTTAAAATACCTGAGCAGAGGGATATCAAAGTCATCAACGGGAGAAATTATTTCCTCTCCTTCTAAAGCAGGGACATATTAGAACCATGTGAGTTTAATTACCAAGATTTTTTTTTGGTGGGGGGAGGGGAAGTGAATTAATTTAATTTAATTAATACAGAGAGGGAAGGGATCATGTACCAGGAGTGAAGAAACGAGAGGTAGTTTTCTCGCCACCCATGTTTGATGTTTAGCTATGCTTGTTTTAGTTAATTTTGCCTGCTCTTCTCTTTCAGTTTTATTTATCAACGGGGTGAGAGAGATGAGAAAATAATAATAAAGCAATTGTCTTTTTTCTTGTCAGTTAAGCTTCGAGAGAGAGTTGAGTGTTAATGGGACTGCTGACTCTGCACCACGTCCAGGTGGAGCCTTTCAAAGTCACTTGAAAGCTCGTGCAGGGTGCCAACTCTAATCGTCAGGCTCAGGTGAGTCCTGTTATGGAACTCACTATTTTGCTTTCTTTTTCTTTTTCTTTTTTTAAAAATTAGATTTTGACTTGATTCCCCAGACCCACTTGCACTGCTAAATGGCAGAGCCTTAATCATCAAAGCATCCAAACTGCTGAAAGTCAAGTAGTTAGCGTGTTTTTGTAACAGCGGATGACGACTTTCAATGCCTTCAGGGTTAAATGAAATTTGTCAAAAGATTCGACTGTGTAATTAAGATTAACCCGTTCCTTTTTTTTTTTTTTTAAATTAAGGTGTTATAATTATAAAACAGTTATTGTAAAAAAAAATTCTAAAATTCTAAAATAAAAAATTAATAATATATAATAAATATAAATTTTAAATAATAATTTTGATAAAATTATTAAATATATAATAAAATTTTCATCATAAAAAAATAATATCAATATAACTTTTAAACTACAACAGTTAATGCTCAGTAAATACTTTAATATTGTAACTTCTAAAATACAACAGCTCAATCTCGATTCTAAACACACCTGATATAGGATAATAACATTGATTTACTATTTATCAAAATTATTACTTGACAATATATCATTTGCAAATGAATTTTCCATGTAAAGTTAATCTTTCTACTTGGTGGTTACTTACATATTAGGTTTGTGATTTTCTTTAACCAAAAAAAAAAAAAAAAAGAGGAGGAATTGACATGATTAAAAGATGGGCACATTTACATAAAAATTTAGAATATTCCTAGCGTTTAAATCCCGCAAGAAGACATCTCAGTTAGCCGCCAGACGATAACATTCTGTGGGATGCCACAGAAGCATACCATGAATCTGAACACTTTGGCAGTAACGTGCCGTCTTCGTTTACTGCTCTCCAGACCCCCATGCACTAAAAACACGGATATATTACAATGAATTTCCGCAGTTCAGTATAATAGATACAGGCCCATACAAAATTCTCTTTTTAAGTTCTCCTGCACATCCTTCCAAAAGAATCACCAGAATATCTACCAAAGCATACTTAAATGACTACTAAACTCTCTTCCCTTCCGCCTTCTAATATAAATTTTACGTATATCATCTTTACAATATACAAATCAAAATTGTTTGCGGAACAAATACCAGAAAAAAAAAGGGGGAAAAAATCCTATGTTTCTCATTTCTATAGACTTTAGTCTAACTATTTTTAGCTCTAAGCTAACAAAAAATGACTCCTAACCAGTACCATATCGGTATTCTCAATTAACACATCCCTTCCTCTCTCTCTCTCTTTCTCTGTGTTGTGAGTATCTCTCTCCAGTTCATTTTGGAGATGTTCTTTCAATAACACCCAATGAGGGTTCTCACACAAAGCACAAACAGTGATAAAAATCACTCTTTTAACAGTCCCGAAATAATGAAAACTCAGTGCCCTTTAAAGTCCTGAAAGCAGAGTCTGATGCCAAACATAATAGTTCCAGGACAAGGTAAATTAAACACCATTAGTAATGACTGCAACAGAGATTTGACCACCGCAACGAAAAGCAAATGCAGTAATAAATCGATGATCTCTGGACCCAGGCATGCCTTCGTGGAAGGTCAGTTTAGTTACGGTAACAGCTGATTGGAGATGATAATGGAAGGGAAACTAATAACAATCCAGTGTTCTTTAGAAAGGGATGACATACGGCAGAACTGTTACATCAGCAGACTCTATCTGCAGAGCTTCCGCCCACACTTGTGTCCCACCGACCTCGGGAGAACCCACTTTGGGCTTCTTTGACTGCACGCAGTCACTGTTAAACAGCCACTCTTGGTTGTTGCAATCATCAAAACAATCCTCCAATTTGGGTACAGAAAGAATCTGATTCAAATACTTGGAATCAGGATGTGGTGGCTTAACTGATGCTTCACCATTCTCAATAATTCTTGCTTTAGTTAACAAAGGCCCAGAAGAGCATACAATTGGTTTTTGAACTTCCATCAAACCATTACTCTTGTGTTCCTTCATATCCACTTTACGACTATGAACTCCCCCCTGCCCCTTAGATTCAAGGTGGCCAGCAGTATGGCACGGTTCCAATTTCCTTCCATTTTCCATGACTTGGTGGGAGGATGAGACAGGTCTCGGCAATTTATTAGGCCTAATTCCATTGTCTGTCACAAAGTTGAAAGAATAAGCTACAAAAATAAAAATAGCTGACAAAAAGCTACGTATTTACATTAAACATCTTATCCCGGACAAAGGCAGAGATGAAAATTTTATGACAAGGTTCTTACCAAATTATGATGTGAGAAAAATTTCACCTTAACAAAATTTTCAAAATTCAATCATACCACTTATATCCCCAAAAAATACAGGGATTAAGCACTGGACCATCCAAGTAGTAAAAAGGGTTTGTGGTTAACATAAATTTGTGTTTCCAATCACCAGATAGATATAGAGGTGCTGCAGCATGATCATTGTACGATACAGGAAAGGACTCACCATGTGAAATTCCATTTATCTCAAGCTCCTTACGTTTGCCAAGATTTCCCTCACCAGCAGGATTGTTGCTGCTCGTCTTTAAAACATCTAACGGTTTTGTATTGCAAGAATTCAGGAAGCCTTTGCCATTGTTTTTCAATTTTGTACTGCTATCTTTCAACTTCGGACTGCTGTCTTTCAGTTTAATCTGGTCTTTATTTGTTTCAGTTACCTCCTTCGCTTTCTCCTCCTTTTTCTTTTCCTTATCCCTGTTTTTGTCTTTTGATCTGCTTTTGTTCTCCCGGTCTCTATCCTTCTGTTTACTATCCATATTATCGTTTTCCTTGTGTCTATTTTTATCTTTCTCCACCTTCTTCCCAAAATCATTCTTCTCCACTGGTTTAGCAATTCCTTGAAATCTTTTTTGATCCACACTGGGAAATCCTGGGACAATTGCATTTCCAGAACTTCTAACCTCGACGTGGTTCCTTTGCCCATTGACTTTCCTATCATTAGCTTCCTCTTTTTCTTCCAAACGACTGCCAATACTATGCTCCACTGTCCTCCCTGGCAATTCACCTCTTCTTGGATCTGTAACAATAATCTTCTGACCAATTTGGCTTCCTGTTGCTCTATCATCGTTCCTGATTCTCCTAGCCAAATCCTGCACATACTTGGAACCACTGTTCTCAGAATTTTGCAAGCTGCTTGGACCAAGCTTATCTCCATTGTTGCACCCTGGCTGCCCTCCAATTCTCTTCGCATCTGAGGTTTGGTTCTTATCTTTTTCCTTATCCGTATCTTTCTTGTCTTTGTGCTTCTCCTTTCGATCCTTCTTATCGCTATGTTTTTCTTTACTTCCCTCTTTATCTTTGTTCTTTTTTTCTTTACTACCTTCTCTCTTGTCCTTATCTTTCTTATCTTTCTTATCCTTTTTATGCTTTTTCTCCTTGTGCTTTTCCTGAATATGACATTTCAATTGTAGAAAAATATAAGCAAGCAATAATGGAAGAAAATAAATAAAATTATCTCAGGTGGATGGAGAAAAGATGAAGGAAATAGGCTATCCAAACACCATAGAGAAAAATTCCAAATATTGTTTGTCAAGACTGATATGTCACCTGATTGATAAAATTCATCGTCTCTACTTAAGTCTTTCATTTTTTTAACTTATAAGTTTAGTAAGTGAGGAATATATAGTCTTTCCACTTACTTGATAAACAAGATACTTCAAACAACAGAAGGAAAGCAGTCATTAAAATTTAAAAGAAGGAACATAATTTTCTCCTTTTTGGCAGCTGCCATTAAACTGCTTGGTTTTCCAAACGTACATGAATTACAACGAAATGAATAGGAAAATAAATGAAAAATTCATTTTCATTTTTAATACTCCAGAGAACATAATACTAATCAATATACAGTCAAACAATTTAGTATGGAGCCAGGGAGGAACCAAGCTTACATTATCCTCAAATCTAATAAACATAGGAGTTTGACTAAAAGCTCAGCAACAGCAGACCATTGAGTCCATATGTATTTTATTCAAAATAAACACACACACACACATGCACACACAAAAGAAAGTCAAATACCAAAAATGTCACATTAACAATAATAATAATTTTTGAAAAAAAAAAACAACAATGTAAGCTTCATACACAGAAAGGGCAGAAGAGAGAGCAAATGACTGAAGATTTGAAAGATAATTGGGATCATTATCGTAACACTTGAGTTTCATTTGTTATTATGAATATCTATAACACTAGCATGAACAGGTAGAGATACAAGTAGCTATAACAGAAATTTTTTATTAGGCTCAGTGATGCTTGTGGCAGTATGATAGTTTACATCATTACTGTCATTATTTGGAAGAATACAAGACATACATAGACAGAGTTGTGCTTCGTGTTAATAAACTTCTAGTTTTAGTGCCTTAATTTTTATCTAATCCTCAATTTCATTTTCTTTTACTTTTAAAACATATTTTACGCATTTATTATTCTCTTGTGGCAACTTTTTCCTTACCAAACAGACCATGCTTGAAGTAAATGATGTGAAATGGTTTTTATGAATCTAAAGCAACATTAGATTTATGTCACCGCTGTTTGTTATAGTTGCATATCCATTAAATTATATCAACATTGTTTGTTAATACTACATACCCTACATTTGGAGTTTCTTAATCGTCAAGCATACAGGATTCAATTATAGAGAACCATGTCCTATGCCTATAAAGATGCTCGTACTCATATAACAAAACATCCTACGTTTAGGAAGCCCCCATGTCATGTCATTTATGGGAGGAACATATGCGCCTAGCACATAAAAAAATGGCAAGCCATCAAAAGAGCTTCTCACCTTTTTATCTTTTAAATACATCAAATCACATTATGTATACCATAATTTTCTTAAAAAATTGGGCTTGATCTGCAATGAGTAAATGGACAACAAAGAAATTGCATTTTCAGAGTAAAATCTCAGAAAATATATGGAAAAAATGTATGTTGGTTTATTAGTTTAGAAGTCTGTCTTCATGTAGTACCACAACTTTAATATGCGTAAAGTGTGACAAAACAATGGATTTTAAAAGGAAAAAACTCATACGTGTATTTTACGATATCAAAGCATATATCAATTGCTATATCATTATTGATTTCTCTGCAACTGAATTGCACAAGACTTTGAGAGTAAACAGCATCAATATCAATCCAGGAAACAAGATCAATATCAAACCCACAACTTCATCTAATCTAACTCATGTTTGTTTATGAGCGAGAGAGAGAGAGGGAGGGAGGAGAATTACAAAGATGGACCAGATATCCACATCACATTAGCCTTAAAGTCATTGTTTATCATAGTAGGCTATTGTGTGACATTATAAAAAGACAGTCTCCTAGGATTTCTATAAATGTCCCAGGCCAAAAGAAACGGAGCTCCTTTTCTGAATAAACTGCTCCATGTTTACCCCCCTCACATAGACACAACTCTCCATATGGCCCCAATTGTGTTAGGGTGAGAAATTCATCAAACAAGTGTTCCACCATAATCTCAAAGTTCAATGAAGTGTACATGTGTAAGGGGGCAGGTCTAACCATATAATAGAAGGGGAAGAAGAAGCATTCAAAAATTCGAAGAGTTTGTGCCATGAGATTTGTAGTACAAACATACACTTCCTTCTTCCTTCATAAATGGACATGTCCATTGGGTGTATCAAACCTGACACATATCCCACAACCGGGTGATCATACCCATGAGCAAGAGAGCATTTTATGAATGTTTAAACCGGCAGCATAAAACTTAGTTTGAGTTAGTGAAAAGATTTGCCAGAAAAGCAGTAAATATGCAAAGTAAGGGCAGTTTTGTGCTACAGCTCAGTCCTAGCATCCTCCTCAATTGAACCATCTAACATAACTCTGATGGTTTTGCTAAGACTTCTCTAACTACATCACCATCTTGCCCAAAATTGAAAAATGTTAACCAGGATTCACCAGTCAAAATACATCATAACAAATATTTTAACAGGAAAAATCGATGTAGGAAACTACTTTGTATACCGTTAACCCTAACATAGTACTGTAAGTCTATGCTTTCAGGACACAAGATCATTCCCCCTAAGCTGTTTCAACAACTTTCTCCTCTATATAATTTTTAATTGTTCAGCATACATGCCCTAGAAAGCTGCAAAAGAGTTGCAAGGTTTTCCCAAATTCAGCCATACATCTATTTTTGTATCTCAGGTCAAAAGTAACTTGATAACAAACTCTAAACCAAGTCCAATGATTAGCAATTGCCAGAGCCCCATATAAATGAAAAAAGCACAGAGAGTACCAGACAAGCAAAGCAAGATCCCACTGAAACAAGCATAAGCATGCTAGCAGTGGTGATTAACTGAAAAGATAATATATAAACCTTTGTTAGCAAGTCTGTATCTTCAATTCTGGCCTTCTTTTCATATCCTGGAGGCGGAAATGGAAAGCAGCGAGACATTGCATGTACTCCTTGAAACAGCAAAGTGGGATCCTTCCACCAACCAAAAAGCTTCTTTTAGCTTCCAGTATGTTTGTTCCAACACAGGAACAGACCAGAGACTATGCCCTTGCCCATGCACCATGTCCTTGCAATCATTTCCAGCTTGAAAATCACTTCATGGTCATCCAAAGCCACCTCCCAGACAAAAAATCCTGATACCCAGCAATTAGAATATTCTCTTATTTACATTCAAATCCTACGAATTGCAAAATGATAACAAAAAATTTGCAGGGAACTAAGAGTACCCACAACGCTCAAATGCTTAACTCACTCCTACAACCACTGAACTAACACAAATGCGGCCAGATAATCCAAGTTCCACCCCAAAAGATTTGTTGACAAGAGAAGAAGTCCCAATACAATTTGAAAATTTCCGTGTTAAACTCTAAGCCAAAAGGGGTATCACCACCTGCTCATCAGCAAAAACTAACTGAAATCAGGAGAATTTCCTTATTACAATGATCAAAAACTCATAACACGATACCAAAATACACCATAACCTTAAACTTGCAATCAAGAAATCTCCAGTTCCTTGATTCCTCCTGGTTTGTTCTCAAAAGCAATTCTCAAAATAATCCCTTTCACAGATTCAATGTGAAGCTTTAAAGCAATCAACTGATCCCAATACCTCAAAACTCAAGATAATATACTTAAAAAGGAAAGCTATACAATCCAATCCTCAGTTTCTATGTACACTGTGTATTCTTCTTATGATCATAACCCTAATAGTACAAAAACTGCAATTAGGGTTGATTGAAGTAAGGATCCCACCAAACCCTAGATAAATCAAAGCAACAAAAATACGTCAACAAAACCGCCCACTTAACTCAGTTTTAATTCTTCAAAGAGAAAGCCTGAATCTTCTGGAGAAAAACGATTAAACCCACGAAAGCAAACCTTTGATAACGAAACGTTACAAAATTATCCACCAAATTGAAGTGAAAACATGAAAGATAAATTATGGGTTTTAGGAATTTTATTAAGTAAAACACAAAGTAGAGAGTTTTAATTAGAGAAGATTGCAAGATCTTCAAAGTAAATAAGAATATAATTTTAATAAATAAATAAAAAACAGTGTCTGGTTTTTGTATTGGCTGGTGCCTGTACAGACACCTCTCTCTCTCTCTCTATATATATATATATATCTAAAAACTTGATTTTGATTGAGGGGTTTCGGTTTTCGAAAGCTGATCGATGTTATGTTCTATTGAGATCTCTGCTTGCTTCAATGGAAGGAAGTCTTAAGAAAATGGGTTCGTTTTTGGGGTTTCTCCTTTGTTCTTAGAAAGGGAACTTCGCTCTCCTGTCAATTAATTGATAGAAAAAAGGAAGAAAAAAAATTATATACACCCCAGCAAAGGGTAGAGAAGTTATAAAAAGGTTTGTCAAATGGTATTTATAAGAGAGTGAGAGTAGAAACGTGTCATTAAGAAGCATCCAGACCCATCACTTTACAAATTTGCACATTACATAACCTTAGACAATAAGAGAATATAAGATAGAATAATTCACAACTCCCCAGTCCACACCAACACTATCACCATCTTCTGTTTCTAAATTTTAATTTCACTTGTCTTCGATACCGTTCTTGCTTGGTTGCCTGATGTTGTGGACCGCCCAAGTTGTTAGCTTAAATATCCATACTTTCAGGTCAAAAACTTAAGATCAAGAGTGTTAACTTAGCTTGATTGTAGAATTTTTTAGCTAACTCTAGCACATCTCAAGTTTGTACATATTTAGAATTCTCTACACAATTTTAGTACATGTAAATATTTAGATATTTAGGTAAGTTGGTAGAATTCTCTATAACTCTAGAGCTTTGCAAGCCTTTTTATAAATAGGGCATGGCATTTGTCATTTGAGCATCAAGCTTAGAGCAAGCAACTCGAGCTCTCTTGTAATCTTTCTTACGAGTAGTACAATTTCTCTTATTCGGCACCATTACTCTCTTCTCTCTAACTCTTTCAAAAACCTTCAGGCTTAACTAGTCGAGAGACTCAAAGACTTACTTAGCAACTTTCGGCAAGAGTTATCTAAGTGCCGCACGGATTCGTTGCGCAAAACACCCATCCCGTGACACTGAGTACACTTAGCTATAAAATATAAAATACAAGCAAATCTTGTTCGTGTGTTAATTTTTTGAGTGAGTAAATTAGATGATAAATTTTATAATTTATAAGATTATTTGTTGAATTAATTATCTTTTGTCTCGTCAGTCGTCACTTATATTAAAATTTTTTAATGTTATGTTGACCGTGTTTTTTAAGATATCAATCAAGTAATTCACAAAAAGTCAAATTGAATTTTGTGCTGTTAATCAAATTAAAATTCTTTGTATAAATTGCGTTTGATGATCAAATTACCGGATATCAATTCGTGGTATTAAACATGAAGTAAATGCATTGATCACGCGTTAATTAGACAGTGCAGTAATGCATGTCACCACAAAAAAAAAAAAAAATTGATTTCTATTACATTGCGGTCTTTAAAATGTTATTTGTAGAAGATCAATAAATAAGATGTTATTAATTATGCAATACAAGATGTGCATGTAATTTGGCTCATCAAATGGACCAAATAGATTTATCGATAGAATGAGAAGAAGCACTGATTGTCTATAAAAGGGGTAGTGGAAGAGAAGAAAAAGAGGGGAGAAAAGAAATGGAAGACAAAGGAGAAAATAATATCTTTTCTTTCTTGTGCAGTTAATTTTCTTGTAATATATTTTAGAAATTTGTTAAATTAAATGAGTTTTTATTTATCAATTTGAGTGGCTAATTTCCTAAACTAAAGTAAAAGGTAAAACTCAAAAATTTAAATTATGAAAGTGATTACTCTCTCGAGTAAGCTTATAGTTTATTATTTCACTTATATATTTACAAGTTATATTAGTCACTAATTATTTTCATTTCATTTTGATCTGTAGATCTGGATCCATCTAGTATTTAGACCTAATGTCGGCACATTATTATGGCTATGAAGCAATATGTACTTTATCCCTATTTTTATCCATAAGTGGTTAATTAATAATTAAGCAATATGATAATTAAATAAATATAAAATATAATATGAGAGAGTATTATAACTATAATTTGAATACTAAGAGTAGATCTTGTAATCTTAGGATTTTTTAAACGTATAATTTCTTTTTTTACAAATTAATTTTATTTAATAATTGATTACTAGATTCTTAGATTTCCTGTGATTCTACCTGTGACTCACTTGGCTATATTACAAATAAACACTCTTTTACTTGAGCGTAATTAACAGTTTTGAGTCATGTCATTTATTTAATGTAATTTAGAATTAAATAAAATTTATTCACTGGCCCATTTGATTTTACTGTTATGTTATCTATTTTTATACAAAAATTATCTAATTACAGATTATAATAAATGTAACTTAAGAAAATTCAATAATATAATTTTGGGTGAATTTAATTTTTTTCTGACAGGCTTCAATTTGACAATAATTTTTCTAAAATAAATGACATGCATGGCATGGGACAAATGGCTTTGCATCGATATAAGTACAAAAGAGTGCGGTATGTCAATCTGGTTAGCAATTTTAATCTCAACCAAAATTTTGTAAATAAAAATATCAAATAAATAATAAATAAAGATAGAACTAATTACACAACATAAGAATTTAGTTGTATAAGTCTATATCGGAGAAAAACCACGTCTACCAAAGACGACGAAAGAAAAATTTATTATGTAAAAAATTATTACAATCATTCTAGTATTTTTCATTTCTCACACTCAATAACACCCAATCTCTTAACAGACCTATCATTTCTCTCACACTAGAAACTGTCTATTTGCACAAAAGTGATTGTTGTGTTATAAAAATAAGTAAATCTAACCTCCCTATATATAGTGATTATTTCTTATATGAGAAGTTTTTCTTTTCTTATACTAGTTATATTCCTCCTTGAATAAATTAATTATTAAATAAGAAAAGCCTAGAAAATATCATAAATTAAGATTTACAAATCCTCATTAAAAAAAGGAGAAATATTTTTCCAACACATTGTACACCACATAATCAACTGTTCTAAATCTATGTGATTATTTTGTTTTATAAAATAAAAACTCTCTCTATTCTATTTTATGAAATAAGAGTGCATATTACCTTTTTCCTATATATTGTTTAAAAACAGACAAAAGGGAAATTGTCTCCAGAAATAGCCAGGAGGTCCTACCCAAAATTTAATTTTTAAAATTTTTAATAAATAATTAAATTTAATTTGAGTTATTTTAATGAAGAAAAATTTATACGGGAAAAAACACATCATCTCACCATATTGAAATAGTATATCCAGCATTGCCACTTACTCTCATCGGTATAATATCCGAAATAAACCGGTACTACTACGAGTACAGCTGAACCGCCCATATCAGCTTCTTTCATCAGCAACGAATTTCTTGCTTACGTGGGTAAAAAGGTGGTGGACGATTAGAAGAAATTAGTTTCTAAAGCTGCCTTTAACAAGAGTCCTGGCATTTAACAAGTTCAATTGACTCCGTCAGAGGACCACAAATTAAATAGTTAAATTGAGATTATCTTTTTTTTTAAAAAAATAAAAATAAAATTAGGATCTCACCACGAGACCCATTGTACCTGCTGTCAAGTCCTTAATGGCGGGGGGGTGGACCCCCTCTTCCCTAGCTAATATGAGCGACCATGACCAAAATTTCGTTGACCACATTGTGAAGTATTATCGAAAGAATCAACTTGTCCTTTTAATAAATGAATGCAGCCCTAAATTTGTGAATTGTGATAGCGGGTCACTTTATTGAGTAATAATAAATTAATAATGTTTAGTTAAAAAAACTTTTAATTCAATTTAGGGGCTCAATTCCTGTAACTGTTTGCGAGCAGTATTTTTTTTCCTTGATTTCTCATAGAGGAGGTTTGGGCTGTAGTTAAAAGGAAAATTAACAGTTGGATCCGCCCATGTCTACAGGTAAAACTTTGTATACTAAATAATTGTAAAATAAAGTAATTCCTAACCTTGGAAAAAGTTTCTCACAAGAAACCTGATGGCAACTGCAGTTATATTGCTTTTTCCTAGGAAATAATGATTGTAAATTGAGAATACAATGGCCGGAAAAAAAAAAAAAACAAGAAATTTCCAATTAGAAAATGTGGATAATACAGAATTTTCCTATGCTACTTAGTAATTGCTTTCCAGTAGCTCCATAACAAAAATTACTATGTAGCCAGAACAAATACAACCAAGGGATAATCTGGTGTACTAAAAATTTTCCACAACAAAATTGGGAATAAGGCAACCATGCTTTAAGAGACCAGGGTTGGATTTGAGTAAACATTGCCATTCAGTAATCCCTGTATGATCTCACATTTCCATGTGAAAGATGGTACAATTCAAAGTCAGAAAATGACCAGGGCAAACAACACCAGTCAGGCAACAGTCAAAGAACAACTACCTGCATTTTAGCAACTTTATACCTGTCAGGAACATAATTGTATGACCTAATCCCCTAGTTTGAATATTGCCATAGAAATGAGAGTTGAATGTCAAGAGTTCCCAGATTGGGTCAACTTCACGTACAACAGATACTCAACAAATTTGTTGAACCAACGAATTTACTGTACTTTTAAAAAAGAGATTCGAGTATTTTCTTCTTTCTAATGTTTATTGTCCAAAAGATGTTTGGAAGGTGAGAGTCAGATATCAAGTGATGAGCATGGAACTACACTCTATGCCATACCATAATTTTAAGACAATTTGAAAACAATCAATAGAAGATTTTACCTTGCCATGACTATCTATCATAAACCCCGGCGGCATTCCAACTGCTTGGTATTCTCTAGCAATACCTGTATAACAAATGAGTTAATGATTCCAACTATTCCTATGAATAGCTGGTATGACTTTAAAGCAGCTAACCATGAAGCATGCAGTAGATACTATTTGGAATGGTTAAAACACAAAGGTTATTCTAAATTTAATCACAAGGCAAAGACCAACTATATCAACAGCTATCAGCAAAAATTTTCTTACTTCTCGAATGTAATTTGCCACTGCCTTACAGCCTTCAATTGCAAGTTGCATGACATCTTCAAAGGTATTTGTGGGTAACTTGGCATCCATCTGGCCGAATAAGCATCATAAATAAGATGTCTATGACTGAAAAATGAGACTAAATAATAGGAAAATAGTGCTTTCTTTTTGTTTCGCTGCCCGCGGGGGGGGGGGGGGGGGGGGGGGGGGGGGGTTGTGGCAGGCAGAAACAAAATAAGTATATTAAGACGTAGGAAAAATGTACATAGAGGAGCAACAAGAAGTCCATATAGTCAAAAGTTAAAAATCCCCAAGCCCCAAGAACTATCCTATAAGATAAAAATTCTAATTAACGAACTTACACCATAGCTGCTTCCCAATTAATCAAAATAAAGAAGAAAGACAAATCTATAAACTCCAGAGAGATAGAAGCTAAGAATTTAACTCTGTCCCAAAGAAACATGTAACCCTCCACCACTTTGTTCTTAAAAATTCTTAGGTTTCTTTCAATCCATAGGACCCAAAGTATAGCCATAAGTCCCACAAGACAGAAGCCTTAACCCTACCATTAAGTGCAAAATCAACATAGATAACCTTATCTAGAAAAATAATACTGTTGGACAAGAAACAGGATAGAAATCAACAGCCTGGATTATGTTCTTCCTTCAAAAATACGTAATACCATATAAAAAAATTATAGAGATTGAAGTGTTCAACTAAAAAAACCAGAACCTTTATATCTTGTCCATATTAATTGTGACTAATTATTATATGCTTTCTTTCAGTTTGAAAGTATTTATGACAGCCTGAGAGAAGGTCTAGCATGAACCTATAGAGATTCAGCAATTAAGATGAAAATTTCAAATAAAAGGGAAAGGAAAGTAGTGGAGAGCATTATTGTTCAATTTTTCTTTTTGCTAAGTAGATAGAGTTATTTATTCTATCTGCAGAATTTGCATTCTAACATGTGCAGTACTGATTTAACACATTGTAGCATGGTGGAAGATCCGTGCTGCCTTTCACTTGATTACTCTATCAACCTGGGTTATATTGCCGGTACTTTTGACAGAGATGC
Organism: Citrus sinensis; assembly: GCF_022201045.2. Taxonomy (NCBI): domain Eukaryota; kingdom Viridiplantae; phylum Streptophyta; class Magnoliopsida; order Sapindales; family Rutaceae; genus Citrus; species Citrus sinensis. Next base: position 41,367,060 of record NC_068558.1, on the reverse strand, counting down.
AGTGCAAAAAAATATCACCAAAATAATTTCAACAACATATCCTACAAACAAAACATAATGGTTCATAAAAACAAAAATTCATAAAGACCATCGGCACCCACAAGTCGGTATGTCTCAGATTTGAAATGAAACTAAATTACAGCATCCAAAACTTGCGCATGCAGGGAACCATTGGAATATAAAAGCACGGATTAAGGTAGTTGAGAAATTAACAGAGAGAAAAAAGAGGAAGAGAACTTTAAACAAACCTGAAGAAGAGTAACTTTGTCCAATGTAGGTAAAATACCTACAGTGACATCAGGGCCTCCAGCACTATCTTCAACATAATTCAAATCTGGCATGTGATAAATCTTAATCAAATAATCTTTGGTAAAAACTTTCATGCCATACCATGTAGTAATTAATGGGGAAAAAAAAAGCACATGCGCTCAAAGGGGAACAAGGAAATGAATTTACCAAGAAGAGGAGTGCTATTGAGGTATCCAGCACTACATGAAGTAACAATATCGCGCATTGGAATACCAGCATCTTGAAGGGCTAATGTTGCGGCATTAATACATGCGGATCTTGTCCCTGTTGACCACACATTACAAAATCAGCAAGAGACATTTCCTATTTCAGAAGATGAACTACTCAATGTCGTGGCAGAAAAAAAGGAAAAAGAAAAGGGAAGTATACAAATGCACTGTCAAGCAAACACACAGAATCAGAGGATGAGAGAGAGATAATATAAGAGGTTCTTGTCGTCTAGGGGATCATCAATAGGGACTTATGATTGAAATATAAGCTACCTCCATCTGCTTGGAGAACTTGTACAAAAATATCTATCTGCAAAATCCAAAAAGAAGCACTCAGAAAACAAATATTGTGTTTCTGAAAAAAAAAATCTATCTGCACATCTCTGAAAAAAACCTGGGAACGAGGCATTAAGTGGGTCAAAATGCACGCTTCCATAGTCTGGCGAATAACCAAAGATATTTCTGTCGATCGCCTGATTGTACCAGAAAAACATCAAAAATTAATGTTTTCAAACAACAACATAAGCTGCCTATAAACAATTTGCATTTTTTTTTATATTTCTTTCACATCAGAAGCTAAATCCCCTCAGCCCCCATATGAAAGGTTTTAAAACTTTCAATCTCAGACTGTTTGTACCATCTTAAAAAATTTTACCAGTTAAACCAAATAGCAAATACAAGCAACAACAATATGCATAAATTAAGTAGCATAGAAAAAGCAGTAATCGCTCATAGCCAATAGTTCTAAAATTACTTCCTAACTCCATACCAGAAGGAATCATTCTCTGTGTGTACCCCCAAAAAAAAAAAAAAATCCAATGATAAAGTTTTATAAAACATTTCAAAGGAAAATTGGTCCAACCTGTCACCCTTGGGTTTTCTCATGCGATCCCCCGTACTAAAACTAGCCATGCTGTACTCACAGCGTACCTGCGAAAATATATTTATATAAAAGAAAATTTGAAATTAAAAGAAAAACAAAATCATCGAGAATGGTACCAGTGCTTGGTCAATCATTTGTTGGCTCTTATTTTGGACCTGAAAAATCGTAGTAATTTAATTAGCTTAAACAAAAGGCATCACCTCTTAACAAATTATATGTACAAACGATAACTAAAATTGAAGTTACCTCTCTAGGGCCATAAACAGCAGCTATGACTTTAGTGTTACCCATTTCGAACACAGCAGAACTGTTAAAAACGTAGTGAGGCAAAGTAAATTAAAAGGTAATCCTATTAAAAAAGAAAAATTCAATTTGTTGAAGAAAGAGCGAACTACCCGTCAGCTTTAGCAACGTTACCAATTTCTGCTCGAAGTTGCCTCATCTGAGATTGTGAAAGTACATGAGTAAATAAGAAAAATATATGAAATAATTACGAAGTATAAATTTAATATTCGAAATCTTTAACCCAAAAAAAAGGACGCTTAATTACTTACTTCAGTCGGACGGCGACCGTCCAAACGAAGTCCTTCAGGGCTCACGAATTCCATCTCCGTCAACTAAGCGAAGCAGAAAGCGGCAGAAGAGATGGAGGCGCGCAAAATTGAACACTCTGCCGAGTGCCGATGAATATGATTTTGTTCTGGATGCGACCGGGTTAAATCAACACGGGTTTCCGGACCGGGTTTTAATCCGGAACCAGAAGCGTTAATTTCAAACGCACATCGATTTATTCATTTTTTTAATTCGAAATTTGATCACAGCTCCTTTTTTTTTTTTCCTAAAAAACAACTGACCCTGCAGTGTCATCGGCCCTGGTGTTCAGATATTCATATATTATGATGTTATTTGTTAAATGTCTGAAATTTAAAATTTTATTAATTTCAAATATTTTTAAATTTTTTTTAAATTTATGTCTAATTTTTAGATATTTATATCTGAATAAAAAAATAAATTTTTATAACTTTTATCTGAATGTGAAAATATTTGAATCACAAATAAATATTATATTTCAAAAATATCTCTGTAAAATAACTTATTTCCTAAACTATATAATCTAATCATTTTTTATTTTAATTTATAAGAATATAAATGTCCAATAACTAAATTTAAGATGTTTTTTATTATAAAAACAAACAAAATGTCACTTAACTTCAAATATTAAAAAAAAAAAAAACATTATCATTTAAATTTTCATATTCAGACTCATTTAAATTTTAAAAAAATTCAAACCCATTTAAATTCCAAACAAAAAAACAAACGCTAGCTAAGTTTTAACCAACCAAACCAGTATTTGTCACATCTTCCAATTTTGTATACAAAAGCTTCCAATTTAGATTAGTTGAAGCCAGAATGAATATAATAAACATTTCTAAAATGAAATAAAAGTTGGGGCTGCAAAGCCAATCGCCCAATCACCAATTATCCATTGTTTCACTATTTTGTTTTTTCATACAATGTTTATACCTCTTAAGAGCAGAATGGGTACAAGACTTTATATATATACTCTCATAACTAAGAATTAAAATATCTTAGCATTCGACATATTTTCCCCCCCAAAAACTATGAAAAGTGAAACAATTTTCAACAATCTTTGTTTAGACATAATTGTCCGCTAAGAGAAAGGTTGCTAAAATCTTTCCTTTCTAAAAACTTTTGCCAGGATTTGTAACTTTCCCAGACAAGTGCTCGCAGATGGAGCAAACAATAGAAAACATGACAGTCACGGTGCTAAACAGCTCTTTACAAGAAACAAATGTGATAAATTACAGTATCTTCTTCTACACGTACGCCTTATTAGATCATGTCAATCAGCTCAGTCAAAGGCAGTGACTTTGCTGCAAGGGGGAAGACACAGCCAAAAAGGGACAATCTAGGAGGTTAGGCTGTAATGATGTGATTGCGTATCCAGCTGATTGTGGAACTCCGGTTGATGGATGTTGGATTGAACTGCCATGCAAAATTTGAATAAATCAAGTTTCATGTCAATTGGAAGCCCTTACGATGAAACTTATAGGGGTTAGAGAAAAGCAACCATGTACAGACAATTGTATCTTATTTTATGTATCTTCTACGTATGTACATGCAAGAACTATTTTACAACAAGTGATTCCCACAATATGAATATGTGATTACCAAATTTAGATGAACGTAAATTCATAATTATTGTGCCAAAGACAAGCATATAGAAAATAAAAAAATAATTTAGAATTATCTGGAACACTGCACACACATACCCCATGCTCCAACTCTTTAGTCACTTAAAACAAGATTCATACTAAAGCATGCAATGTAAAACAGGGTTCATACTAAAGCATGCAATGTTGTTCAGCAATAATGATTTGATAATTCTTGGTATGGTTGCATGGGTGATGATCAACAAACACTTATCTTGGCCCATGGATACAACAGAAGCATGGGAATGACAAAATCAAAGCAGTAAAACAGGGTTCATACTAAAGCATGCAATGTTGTTCAGCAATAATGATTTGATAATTCTTGGTATGGTTGCATGGGTGATGATCAACAAACACTTATCTTGGCCCATGGATACAACAGAAGCATGGGAATGACAAAATCAAAGCAGTACTGTGAAGAATGTTCAATTGCTGACATCTTTTGACCTCTGTGATTGTTTTACCTCTAAAGCCAAGACACATAATAATTCTACCTAGATCAAAGATTACAGCACTGCATAAACTAACCTGAATGACAGAGACAAGGAAGATTCAACTGGTGCGCGCATTCTGTTTTGATCAGGAGAAAGTAGAGACCAAAAAACTGGGACATCAAAAGTTATAATTTATTAGTAAGAATCATTTAATAAGAGCAAAACAAAATTTGATCTCTTTTCCGGAAATGATTAAAATGATGTAAGAAAATAACTCCTGTTATTTAAATGAAGCTTGAGCTTTTATGACTTTGGACAGTGTGTTACAAGCTAAGTTCATAACAGCTTACGGTTGCCTTATTACGATAACTGATCTCAAATTAGTCTATGCTAAGTCTGTTATTGACATTTCATTTTCCAACAGGCTTTCTTCCAATAGTACACTACAAAAAATTTCCTCAATCACACCAAGAGGAAAAATGGAAACAAACACCAAGTCTACTCACAATATTATAAGACTTCTTTTTTCTTTTTTTTCCCCCTAAAAAACAAACTATTTTCCAACAAAAACAGAAAGACTGCATTTGAATTTCCTTATAGTCTTCCCCTTAAGACCAAACCCACGCAAGCATAGAGCACGTAGGAGAGATATCAGAGACAAAGACAACAAATTACCTGTCTGTTCCGAATGATCTTTGAGATCAGAGCAAAACAGTATATCCTGCATCATGAAATTCACTATATTTCAGGATATGGCCTACGATATATGTAATTTCAGCCACAAAAAAGAAGTTGTGACAGTATCATCTCAGATAACAGCATTCTAAACTCACCTCTTGCATACCTTGAGGTACATTATGGACCATTTCTGCAGACAATCAATTTCAATCAGATAACTGTCTGATCTCTCAATGTAAACCAATACAATAGAAGAGAGAGAAACACAAGTACTCCAAAACCAAGAGTAAAATCTAGCAAATACGGGCTTGACAAACACATTACTTGAAGATTCTTCAGTTAAGAAATCAATTTTAGACATCACCAATGATGGTTTAAAAAGTAACACTAAAGGATAATATAAGCAGCCCAAGGATGCACTGCAAAGTTTACACATCAACTTTTCTCCAGGGCAAGTAGCAACCTAAGTTTCACATGCATCACCTTCTACCTCCCTATCCATAAATAGGATAAGAAGAAAATTCTTATCAAAACAGTCACTGAATAGGCAATTGGAGCAGTCCAAGCAGAGATTATGGACACTATGATATTATTCTATTGGGCAGAAAAAACATGCAAGAGATGGTAAACGTGCACATCTAAAATTAAAGGAAGAGAGATGGTGGCAGATGAAGCAAGTTTTAGATTTACCCTGCCACATGACTGCCTGTATCCACAACAAAAACAACATACAAATGCACTAATTTGAAATACAATAGGCATAATAATATTTACCCAAGTTGGAGGGCTTGACTGCCAGTGTTAAGCCAAGAAAACAGTCATCAGGTTCAGTGCCAAAGTCCCAAAGATTCAGCTCAAGATTTGGCTTAGATCCTGCAGAAGAGTACAAAATGAGAATTATATTTTTAACTTGACAAAGTAGACCAAAAGCCAGATCATATATACATCGTGAAAACAGATGGTGAACTCCAATAACTTACCCATGTTATTTAGCCTGAGCTCAAGTGGATCATGGAGTGGGTATGGGACCCATGTTTCAACCTATAAGCCACATGTTAGTAAATAAACACAGGAAGGTGCTTAAAAAACACTTGAGAAAGAATATTACATTGAAAAATGGATGTTGTAATGCTTGATCTGCAGTTGGCCTCCTCAAAGGGTCCCACGAACAAAGTTGCTGAGGACGGTCAAAAAGTGAGGGTATAAGAAGTCAATAATTCAAACTGGTAACACTTGGAAAGCTAGTCGATGATAATCAATAATTTAAGAAATGAAAATATAATGCAATGGAAACACGCACCCAGATCAAATCAATAGCTTCCATGCTAGCATTAGGAATGATGTCAGAAAGGTTGATAGGTAAAATCTATACAGAAAAAGTTATGATGGTTAGAGAGAGGGCGATGTTGAAGCAGAGGACTTTTGGAAAGTAATACCATCTGACAATTTTACCTCTGAATAACTAATACTGATCAACCGAGAGATATTAGTTGCCTCAGGAAAAGCAGTCCAGTCTGGGGCGCCAAGAATGCAGCATACCTTGTACAACTGATCAATTTCACTGCCATCACAAAAATTACCAGCATCAGCAAAACCAAAGTGCATGATCGGCCATCTCCAAATTTTATAAAATTAGCGATTCTAATATTTGCCAACTTTACGCGAATGACCATAAACATGCCCCATAAAAAACTTCAATCCTTGAAAAATAGACAATAATATGGGAGTAGCAATAAAATATAAGGAGTACAGGTTGGTGGTGAAAATAGTCACTCCATTGTAAATTCCAAATGGACCTTTTCAAGCCTAAAAGTACATTTTTCATGCCAATGCATGCAAAAGGGAAAATGATTACAGATAGGAAATTTTTTTTTTTTTTTTAAACATGCCCTTCTGACCCTAGTGTGACCAAGGTTCCTACTCTTCTATCAACCCAAGATGTTTTGAACTAACTGACACCCATAAATGATTAAAAAAGGTTCTTAGAAAATAGACTTGTACAAACTTAAAATAATTGCCTTTATTAGAATCTTTTCCCACCAACCATTAACTAAGAAGAAAAAAAACGCACTTAAAGCATAGGACAATAAATTCACCTGTCGCCGGGGAAGATTGGAGACAAGGTGAAAAGCTCAGCTAATATTGCTCCAACTGCCCACATATCTGCAAATAAATTCGTTTGTTAATCATCAACCAATGGAAAAACAAATTTGGAAGAAGTAAATCTCAAGAAAATGTGCTAAATAGAACAACTATGCACTAGCATAACATGAATTGTATTCAGATAAATCGTTCAAAAACATGCTCATGACTGTAAAAGCAAATAAACGTACACAAGTGTGTGTATGCACAAACACACTCTGCCATTAAAGCAATCTTTGGCCAAAACCATCAACATGCCCAAACACACCAGAATATTTCACAATTCCCATGGCCTTCTCCACCCTTTCGAAAAATTAAACAATTTCCATTTAAAACTGATATAGACTGGGTTAAATTTCCAGGACAAAACTGATGGTTATAGTCTAAACCATTTCAAGTAATGCAACAAAGTAGGATGTTCTCCACTTTTAACTTATTTGTTTTGATGTCCAAAAAGGCTAGAATGACTTTCCATTATTAAACAGTTTGATTGATATGTTGGAATCATAAAATTGAATACAATTTAAAACTATAGTTTTATAATTCAAATTTTGTGAAAAGAAGGAAGTTTAGAAGGCTTTCCTTAAAAAAGTAAGGATAGTTTGAATGTGGAAAATGGCTACCTACCAGTTGATGGGTTGGGTTCAAGTTGGAAAGATAAACTTAACTGATCTACCTAACCAATTGCCAGTCTTTGCAAGAGAGCAGAAGCATTACAGTTACAAATTAAGATAACAAAAGTAATTTTAGATTGAATATGTGAAGGCAAAGAAACAATATATACCTATTGCAGGAGTGTAAGATGAGGACTGCAACAAAACTTCAGGAGCTCGGTACCTGGCAAATTATTATCTCAGCTCATGAAATAATATTTCAAAAGTATTGAACAACCGACATAATCAATGGGATCACATGCACAAGTGCACACTGATCTGCATGTGTACGAAAAACTTATTAAATGAGATGACTCACCAGCGTGTGGAAACATATTCAGTATATGGAGGCATTGATGACAATTCTCTAGCAAGTCCAAAGTCAGCAATTTTGAGAACATCATTTGTTACCAGCAAGTTTTCTTTAGAAAAGAAAAGAAATTTGATTATTAACTTGTTAACAAAATCTAGAAACAAAAATATGCAATACAAAATCTGAATTGTAGATTCTACTAATACGAATGGCAATTTTAATGTAACAAAAAACATAACAGGTTTAAGTAAAACTTTTACCAGGCTTTAAATCCCTATGAAAATAACCATTCCTGTGCATGTGAGCAAGTCCTTGCAGCATCTGAGACATGAAGCTCCGAATCTCTCCCTCCGAAAATGGTATTTGTCGTTCTCTCATTATATGGTAAAGATTATGTTCCTGGTGAGTTGAAATTCAAAGTCAGGCACTATTTAATAATGATAGAGACTCATCCAACCTTCACTTTCTGTACAGAATACTGCTTTCCCTGAAAGTATAACAATACGAGATCCCAATTCTAATGATGATAACTTGACAATCTTTTTGTTGCAAGGGAAATATGGACAAGACAAGTTTTAAAAGTCATGTGCACCTCAGTGCTTGTAAACCATAACATGAATTCCCAATCACACAGGTTTTACCTGCCTATTTGGCAGATTTCAATATTGGCTTGTTTTGAAGAGATTGGACATCAGTAAACAAAGGGTACCAATATATGGTGAGCAATTGTAAAGAATGCAAATGCTGATGCTACACATATTATCTAAAGAAACAGCTATATTTTTGTTATCCATCATAGACGTCTGTTTGTCTATTATTATCCAGTTGAAGCAAACAAAATATTTTTTCAGCCTAATTTCCAGTAATATTTCGTTGCAATAACTAACTCATCTAACTTCAGTGAAAGTAAAACCACATGATATTTGCAGCCTAATTTCCAAACTATAAATTTACACATATACCTAACCAGCCACTAGGGTTGCAGTTTCAGAAGCTATTCAGGCTGCTAACATCAATGATTGTACATATGTATCAGTTAATTAAATGTGGTATTTAAAAAGAAAAAATGAAGCTATAGAATCATATAGTTAGTGAACTCAATATGTGAGAATAGCCTGGAGTTACTGCATATTGCAGATAGAATACAAGAACTGTGAAAAAATAGAAAAAGCAGGAAAGCAAGCAATCTCACCATGTATTCAAAAATGAAAAATAGTTCATTATTTTCCCTGACAACCTCCTTCAACTTTATAATATTTGGATGATTCAGCTTACGAAGCGCCTGCAGAAATACAGATCATGAAAAAATAAGTAGAAATACATGATTTATAATCAATGATATGTTTTTTGATTTATAACCTACAGAAAATATGCAGTAAATTACTATTCAATGACAATGAAAACACATACCTTAACTTCTCGCAAATTCATACACTCTTCCCAAAAGTAGAATTTTCTCTTCATTTTTTTGACTGCAACCTAATATAAGGGAATAGAACCATAAGGGGATGATTAAAAAGGACCAAAATACCTCAAGCATATGCAAGATAACAGTAGAGAATTAACATGTACTATAAAAGTTCAAAAGTTATTCATGGATGGAGTTCCCTACAATTTCGTACGTTTCGACATTGAAGGCCTTGTATACACAACCACAAGTACCATCTCCAAGCTCTTCCAAAATTTTATACCTGGGAAAAAGGGGAAGTGAATAGGATCAGATCACATCCACAAAACTATTGCCTAAAAATCTCACATAACCAGGAGCACTGTCAAGAAGCTCACCTCTCCATTAGTTAGAGATGTTACAAATTATAACCAAATTTGTCAATGAACTTCCAACAACCTCCAAATAGAGGTATCAACTATATCAACAGAGCCTTGCTCACGATTTTGAGTATAAGGTTTAGTGCTAAACTGTAGCTTGAAATGTAAGATGTCGAAAGGAACCCACTTTTCATTGTAGAAGTAATTGAATACCAGCCAAAAAATAATCAACATTCTTTAGATGCAGCTTCTACAAGCTGCAATCAGCTGGTATCATCTAAAGAGAACCACTGCATGAGTCCTTCAGTAGAACTCCTGCACAAACAGAAGACAATTTAATGCAAAAATCCATTTCCAATAGCATCTAGGACATAGCTGCAAAAAATAGATCATCAATCAATAAAACTCACACGGCCCAAATCTTTCAGTATAAGCGCCAAACACACAACTGAGAGTTACCAAATATGAGGAAATACACAACTTGATATGAGCCTGCTTTAATCCAGTTTACTCTTAAAACTATGGATCCGGTCGTCGATTCCAGCAACAATAAAATATATTTTATATTTACAAATACCAGACAGTGTAGAGATTTAAAAGAAATTTATCAAAAGGTCATATGATAATCACTGGTCAGTGAATATTAATTACTACCATTAACACAAATTAATTGATATTTTTCATAAAATATGATGAAGATAAATAACATCACCAGCTTACCAACTCAGGAACTTAATTTTCCCAAAAAAAAAAGGACAGAAAGAAAAGAGATAAATCGAGAATTTCAAATCTGATGATTAAAAAAAGAAAAAAGAAAAAAAATTGTAATAGGATAATAGTAAATAATTTAAATTTTAAAGTTATTCTCAATGTTTGAACAATATGTATTCCTATTTTTTGGTTTAAACGAAAGAAAAAAAAAAAAAAAGCAAAACCACAACCGAAATCATCAATTGATATTTTTTTTCCCTTTTTTTCTCTATAAAAGTTTCTTTCGGTAGCTGAGAAATTGCGGAAGGAGGAAAAAGAATCAAAATTCTGAAGTAAACTTATTATTAACGACCACCGCTAGTCACTGAAAGCTTTTCTTATAAGCTAAAAAGCAACAGAAAACAAAAGCCGTTCTCTCGGCAACCACACACAGTTTCATTAACTGAAAACTCCAACTGCATTTCAATGAAGCAGAAGGATTACAGCTGAAACTAAAATCAGAATAAAAATTCTAAATTGAAGAGCTAAAATACACAAAAAATAAAATCAACAAAAGTAAAAAGATCGACTCACCCATTGATGCTTGATAGATAATAACAATAATAATTATATCAACGATCTGAGGAGAAAAAGAAAGAGATCACCAACAATGGCTAAAGCAATTTCGTTGGAAACAAGAAAATGGAAGAAAATAAAATTTATGGAGAGAGAATTTTTGGATTACTGGTTAAGCCATGAAAGAGGATTCCGCAGAAGAAGCAAAGGAGAAGAAACCAAATATTTGTTTTTTTTTTTAATTATTAAAATATTCTAAAAAATTTTAAATTTTTTTATTCGTTTTAAAATTGAAACGAAGAAATGCTTGGTGGTTGTGGGGAAGGGAGGTGGTCCCCGGGGCGATAAAATATTCATCGGTACGAAATGACTGAACCATCCCTCAACTACTTGGATATTACGGGAATTTTTTGTTCTTGTTGACGATATTAACCCTACTTAATGGATAAGGACGAGGGGTTGAAGGTACATGAGATGGGACTGAAGAGTGATTTCGGATAATTGTGTGGGTATTATAGTGAATTCAGGTGTTGCCTGGTATCCTTGGTCATTAGTTTGGCTTGTGGTTGATGCGGTTCAGGATTCGGGCCATTGACTTGAAGCGCGTAACAATGGGGTCGGGAATCCGGAACCGGATCGATGGGAATTGGCCACGGTAACAAAGAAAGTATAGAACACTCGTGCTTTCGGGATCTAGAACTGACGCGTGTTAAAAGCAAAAAACCTGAAGGAAATTTCTAGCTTAATTACAAGTTAATTAAGCGAAATCTTTCAGACAAATCTTGGAAAATAAGTTTTGTCAGATACATTAATTCGGTAATTTGTAAGGAGATGCCAAATTACCAATTGTCTAATTCAAGAATTCTAGCCAAGAAAGCTGTTGGTTAAGGCAAAAGAATACGGACAATCTTGGTCTTAATTTTGATTATTATAAAATTTGGTTACGTGCATCTTTCTTTGTCGATTTGTTCAAAATATTCTCTATTAAATCACTGATGCTGATGTTAACCTATTTCATTGTAAATTGCTTTGTGTAAATCCTTAGTCACAAATGTATTATAAGATTTTTTATGGAACAATGGTCGAGTCTTAATCATATAAATTTGGTTACATGAATATCATTCTCCCTTACAATGTGATTAAGGTCTAATTATCGAATAAACTCGAAATTTCCAAAAAAGTGCATGTACAACAATGAACATTCTTGAGAAATTTCTCTCTGGCTATTGTAAAAAATTTACAAGCATCAGCATTGCAATGCAAATTGAACTAGATAACTGGTCTCTGTCTATAATGTACTTGGTCAATTAGATTCAGAAGATCAATAGATTTGCCAAGTTCATCTCCCGTCAACAAAAACTCAATATAAGGTAAAACTGCAGCTTTTTCCTCGATGCCATTGTATCTGAATAGGTCAGAAACCAGGTTTTTAGCTTGCTTATTCCTCCCTTCGCTCTGAAGACCTTGGATCACCGTACAATGAGATTCGAAAGAGGGAACAAATCCACTTTCGAGGATTAGGTTCATGAACTCTAGGCAATCATCATATTTCCGCTCCTTGCAGTAACATCCTATGATAGAAGTAATGGCCTTGGCAGGAAACACGCCAGATTTCATAATATCTTTCATTATGCGATCTGCTTCAACAATTCTCCCTGCTCTGCATAATTCCACGACTAAAAAGTTGTAAAAATCTGTTGTAGACCCACCACAGCTCTCGATCCTATCTCTGAGTCTGAAGGCATGTTCAACATCCATTTCCCTTAGAAAATTTTTGGAAGAACGCTCATAATCATCATCATCGTGCTCCAACCGTGATGAACTAGCATCAGAATGACAACTGGTGCTAATACTTAGCGCTCCACTAGCCTTGTTTGAAGAAACTAGCCCTGCTAATAGTGCAGAATATACATTACTATTGAGTTGACAACCATTAGCCACCATGAAACTCACAATTTTAAAGGCATGATCCAATCTACCAGTACTAGCATGTGCTCTCACTAAAATGGAATATGTTATGTGGTTAGGGGATACTCCTAAATCAAACATTTTAAAGAGAAGCATTTCCGCCTCCTTAAATCTGCCCCTTTGGCACAGTCCATTAATGATAACAGTGTACGTGTGGACATTGGGGGGGCAGCCAGCTAACTTCATCACTTCTATCATGCTCATGGCAAGGGCAATGTTACCTGCTCGGAAGAGCCCATCAACTAAAATTGTGTAAGTCACCACAGATGGAACTAAACCGAACTTTAGGATCTTTCCAAACATTGCATATTCCTCCTTCAACTTGTTTTCTTTGCAGAGAACATCAAGAAATGAGTTTAAAACATGAGGAGTTTTCAGATCAGTATTCTGAACCATCCTCTCAAAAATCATTAATGCCTCTCCAGTTTTACCATTCTTGCAATGCCCATCAGCTAGGGCTGTAATTGTTGCTTCATCAGGGGATATTCCCTTCTTTACCATCAAACCAAAGAATCCATTTGCCAGCTCTGGCTTTCCCAGCTTGCAGAGCCCATCAATTATTGAGGTGAAAGTAAAGCCGTCTGGTACAAGACCAAAAATGCTCATTGAATTAAAAATCTTTAGAGCTATATCGAGTTGTCCTTCCCTGCAGAATCCATCGACCAAAATATTGTAAGTAATCTCGTCAGGAAATAAGCCACCATCAACCACTCGTTTCAATAGGTGAACTGCTTTGTAAGATTTATTCATTCTACACAATCCTTCCATAAGCTCATTGTAGGTACGTATATTAGGTTTGCAGGTTCTTTTTTCCATAAGAGCAAGTAGCTCAAAAGCAGCAATAATCCGCCCTTGTTTACAATATCCATTAATCAACACATTGTAAGTTACCACGCCAGGAAAATGCCCATCTTGTAGCATCTTTCCACACATTCCGTTCGCCTCATCAATCTTCCCTTCTCTACAAAGCCTATCAATCAAAACAGTATAAGTATGAGCATTTGGTTTACATCTCTTCACAACCATTTCATCAAACAAACTTAAGGCTTTATCAGTCAATGAAATATCACACAAAGCTTTGATAAGTACAGTGTAGGTGCGAGTACTTGGCTGCCAACCCTTCTCACACATTTCATCCTTTAAAGAAAAAGCTTCATCAAGCCTACCAACTTCACATAAACCATGTATCAGAGTTGTAAATGTGACCGAATTGGGTCTATAACTGGCCTCTTTGGACATTACGTCAAACACCTTGAATGCCTCTTTGAGATCATTTCCTCTACAATGACCCAGCACCAAAGAAGTACAAATATGAGTATCTAAACAAAACCCATGTTTCAAAACCCTGCAAAAGAACATTTCACCAGCACGTACAAGTCCACTCTTGCATAAAGCATTAATCACACTTCTGTAGTCAATAGCACTAAGAACAAAACCATCAGCAATCAGTTTTACAAAAACTGCATATGCAACAAAACCCAAATCTAACTTAGCCAAAGACATTAAAAGACAGCTATAACAAGGGTAATTAAGCTTAAACCCATCCTTGCTCAATCCATCAAGCGCGACAATTAGCTTCAAAATGTCATCTTTACTATCACTACACTCCTTAATCAGTTCAATAATAGCTTTATGTGCAACCCCATATAAATTACAAGATACAACTAAATTCAACAAATGGATTCTGCTATTTACATCGTAGCAATAAGTGGATTGCTTACAAACCCACTTGAAAAACCGGACACCCAACTCGGTGTTTTCACCATGAAGAAGAATAACTTGTGAAGCGGCATGTGGAGGCATATGAGAAACAAGTGATTTAAGGATGTCGTTTTGTTGCCAATTTGGTTTGTGAAGCAAAGCAGACACTTGACACGCGGTGTCGTTTATGGTTTCTGGGGATTTCAGGTTGTAAGAAGAGAGAAGGGAAACAGAGACGAGGTTGTAAAGAGAATGTAACCCATGAGGTCTGAGCCCGTGTTTGGCGAGCTTTGTTAAATGAATCAACATGCAGAGAAAGAGAAGAGGCTCCTGGGCACTAAACCCAGAAGGGAACGATGTCGTATGGGCTGAGCATGAACCGCCGTTGAGAACACAGGCGTATTTCTCTCTAATTATTTCTTTTTGGCGGGCAATCTCGAGGGAAAGAACCATTTGGTCAAAAGAGTCATTTTCTTAAATTTCTATTTATTTTGCAACGTTGTTTTTTCTCAAAACATTTTGCAACGTATTTTGTACTGGCTCTCATTTGAAGTTTTGCTTCCCTTGCTGAGTCAAATGATTTACCCAAATCCACATATCACTTGGACAACATATCGTCTAATAGACACAAACGATCTAATCACAGCATCTGGTTGAAAGAAATTACACGATGAAACAGCACATTTGCCATAAGCTTTGTCCTACAGACAAATTCTTCAGTGACATAAAACTTCAACAATAAACCAAATCATATGAAGTTATGGCTCCACAATGATCTTCCCTGTAGCATGGCCATCAATACTCTCAGCCCAAGCATCTTCAGCCTTGCTCAGGGGATGCTTTGAGTTGATTACTGTCTTAAGCTTTCCTTCCTTCACCAACTTAACTAGAAAATCTAGGTTCTCACGCTTGGGAATCAGCAGCAGTGGTACCAGCTGCTTTTTGGAGAAGGTAAGTTTCTTCAAAGCAAAAGTCAGCATCGCACTAGGGCCAGGAGTGATATCTATCACCTTCCCATTTGTGCCCAGATTAGGCTCAAAAGTAGACCAGGGAATCCCTGTTGCACAGTGGATCACTGCATCGTATTTTCGACCAGATGGACTCTTTAGAGCTGCCCCGTCAGGTGTCTTGTAATCAAGAACCTCATCAGCCCCTAAACTCTTGACAAATTCAATGTTGCGAGCCCCACAAGAGGCAGTCACGTGCGTGTTTCCAAGCTTCGCCAACTGAACAGCATAGTGACCTACACCCCCTGAGGCAGCAGTTACTAGAATGTTTTTCTGTTGCCCACTTCCATCAAGCTTGACACCTGCAGATTGAGTAAGGGCCTGGTGAGCAGTGAGACCAGCAACAGGTAAGCCAGAACCTTCAGCTGCTGAAACCTCTGGTGGCCTGGTAACTGTCGAGCTCTCCTTAGCCACAGCAAACTCAGCTAGTCCACCTCCATTCTGTAATCAGGCAAAACAATTAATAACTGAAACAAAGTGGACATGTGAGATCTAACATTCATGGTATGGTGTTATACATGTGAAACATCAATTCTCCATAAGTTGCACATTCAACTAACACAAAACTAGGAGGAAGAGCCTGGAAGCAGCAACCCTGATGTAGCAACGTCACATCTCCGTGCAAATGCATGAAATGACTGAACCTTTCACATGCCAAAGATATGGTCGAATGAGTAGTTCAGGGCAGTAGGCACTGAGGTATCCAATTACAAGGCCCAAAAAACAAATAAAACTTCAAAACAAAAGTTTGCAGTTTAGTTGCATAACTAGAGATTTGGGGTACATGCCTAAGACCCAGTCCAACAGTTGCAGCATGGGGTTCTTCCCCCCCTTCAGAATCTCATCTGACAACAAAAAAATCTTTGAAACATTGATGTGGGTTCAATTGCCCATACTGGCACATTCTTGCTTTTCATGATTGACCCAAGCACCATAAGAAACAGAGAGAAACCCAAAAGAAAAAGAAAAAACGAAGAAGAAGAAGAAAGGAAAAATCCAATTCACGCCAACAGCTGATCGCAGGTACCAACAGAGAGTTTCAGAGAGAAAATACAGTTGCTAGCATGGTGAAGAACCTTAGCAATGTAAAGACATGCTTTTTCCACATATTATTAATTATTAGTAGATGCAACCATAACCATATTAATTGGAAGGAAGTTTAGGACTTAGAGTTTAGTGTTTGACTGGTGTTAGAAAATTGAGCTTCCTCTCAAGATCACTCCAAACAATTTGTCAAGCAACAAATTAACAGAAAAAATTAAATGGAGAATACACCAATCACATAACACAAAATTTACGTGAAAAACTTCAAATCCGGAGAAAAAACCACGGCCGTTATCAAAAGACAACCAGAGAAAAATATTCACTATGTGAAAAATTTTTCCAACCACATTCTCAGAAATAATTTTCTCTCATCTAAGCCCTAAATACATAATCCCGAGAAATATCCCTTAACAAAGCAAACCCGTAGTACCCATATTGAGGAGCCAAATACTCCTACAATATATCTATATGCTTAAGAATATTTCTCTCCTCTCAATTTGGATTGCTTCTCTCCATGGCCAATATTTCATGTCCATTTTCTTGAGCAATGCCGAAGCTCATTGTTGCTCTTTTGTCATCAAATGACACTCCAATTTATAGCCAAACTATCACAGCAAAAATCTAACAAGTCGGCAACTACTTTCTTGTTTTTTCACAAATTCATGCATGCAGTTCCAAATTGCCATCTTCCAAGTTGTTTTTCAAAGTTTCCAGCCACCAATTTGAATGCAGTCCATGTGCTTCCATAATTCTCAAAACATTGTCTTCACTAACAGTCATAATTCTCAAAATTGGTCAATAAATTTGGTGATTAAGCCACCAAATTTGAAGCCACAATTTTTGACTTTTTTTTAATCACATTTTCAACAATTTCCACCATAATTAAAAAAAAAATTCATAGTCACTGCTACAAAACACTGTCTTCACCAACAGTCATAATTCTCAACGTAAAGAATTATCATACTCCACCATAAAGAGTATACCACTTAGAATCAACCATTCTAAGATTTTTCTCGGCACATGTCGAAATATCCTGCTAAAATTTATGGTGCAACTTCCATGTTGACTTTCCTGGAAGTCCGTCAGCCATCGACATAAATTGACCTAGTTTTCCTTAAAAAAACGAGTGATAATATAAGAGATACTATCAAGAAGATGGAGCGGATTCGGCAAATTGCTCCAGAATCAGTAAAAGAGATACTGATATTCTCGCAAATGGTGAGTTTCTTTTTAAGAGATTGGATTAGTTCTTTTGGCATGTAAATCTCCAAGTTGCCATGAAAGAGACCATGTTATTATTAGCGGCGTCCACAAAATTTGCACACAAGGTATGGTTGGCATTGATGCAGGGTGTGTGGTGGAATTTATGTCGATGGCTGACGGACTTCCAAGAAAGCTAACATGGAAGTTGCACCATAAACTTCAGCAGGATATTTCGACATGTGCCGAGAAAAATCTTAGAATGGTTGTTTCTAAGTGGTATACTCTTTATGGTGGAGTATGATAATTCTTTATATTGAAAATTATGACTGTTGGTGAAGGAAGTGTTTTGTAGCAGTGACTATGAATTTTTTTTTTTTAATCATGGTGGAGATTGTTGAAAATGTGATTAAAAAAATGTCAAAAATTGCGACTTCAAATTTGATGGCTTAATCACCAAATTTATTGACTAAATTTGAGAATTATGACTGTTAGTGAAGACAATGTTTTGAGAATTATGGAAGCACATGGACTGCATTCAAATTGGTGGCTGAAAACTTTGACAAGCAACTTGGAAGATGCCAATTTGGAACTGCATGCATGAATTTGTGAAAAAAAAATAAAGTAGTTGCCGACTTGTTAGATTTTATTTTTTTTCAACAACTGGAAATTTATCCAGACAAATTAAAGATAAGATGAAACTATAAGAGTATCTATAAGAACTTACAGTTACGAGGTAGTTAAGAAAAGCTACAACTTTGTCACCAGCTTTGAAAATTTTAACTTCTGATCCTACCCCTACGACCTCTCCTGCTACATCAGTTGCTGTCTCAAAAAAAAAAAAAAAAAATCCTCAGCAAAATAAATAGCAGAAATGCAATGGTTCTAATAAATTATACATAGAGAAACAAATACAGCAGAAACCAGAATAAATTCATTGACATTTGATAAAAAAATAAAACAGAAAAGCAAACTTTCAACAAGTATTCTATATCCAAGTTTGTCGCAAAATCAATCAGTATCATCCAAAAACAGTTTTCTTAAGGCTTTGAATCTTGAGTGATGTACGATACAATGATGTATGTCATAACATATCCTGTTTTAAAGTTGATAGCGTTTGAATGACAAGTAATTTGTCCGATAAAAAATCAAACAGAAGCAGAAAAAGTTTAAAATAGAAGTTGGAGACAAATCCATAACAAGATTCCAAAAATCATCATAGGAGTAGGACAGCACAATGGAATGGACCATAAGGCTCCACAAACATATCACATAGCATCTTGAGTAAATTAACAAATAGAAACTGAAGTAATTTCGAAAATTCAGTATGATGAAAAACAAATTACTTGATTTATCATATGAAAAGTATGTTCGAGAAGGACAAAAGTTATTAAAAGATTCCAGTTCACAGAAAATCAGAGGCAAAACTAATATACCAGGTATGCAAGGAAACTTGCGAGGCAAAAAAGGGCGTAACTGGCCCTTCTGGACTTTCCAGTCAACCGGATTTAGAGCGGTTGCTTCAAGTTTAAGCAAAACCTCATCTTTGCTTGGGGTAGGAACCGACAGTTCAACATGCTGCAAAGGGAAAGTATAAAGATACTATCATGCTAACACCCCAAATCAATGCTGAAATTTAATCACAGGTTTCTCCTTACTTTTAGTATTATTATTACAACATGGAAAAAGATTATCAGAAATTAAAACTCCAGAAAAAGGAAAATTTCCCAAAAAATTTCAGGAGTAAAATAAAAATGATCACAAACAAGCAGTATCACTTAATTATAAAAGTAAAGAGAATAATTCTTCACTCCACAGTTCATACCCCTTATTTAGCTTCCTTGTTTAATACTAATAGTATTGTAAAAATCTTTGAGCTAGGCATAAGAGCAACTTAACATGCCAAAATCGCTATAAATTGAAAACAAAAATATAACCAAAGAATATAAGTGAACCTTCAAATCAGCAGCTCCTCCACCATAAGAATTATACTGAACCGCGTGCATAAGAGGCTTTCCTGCCATTTTCACAGCTAATACACGATGCCGTTTCTGGGATTTCGAGTGTGCTATCGATAGAATCAAAGAGACCACTCTGCATACGATTATAATATGTATGTAACGCAGTGACAGTGTACTCGCTTCCCTTTGGGTGGCCGCTTACTAGTAGTGGGTGGTAAATGCCCGGAATGTCACGCGCGCGTGGCTCATAGTGGCGGCATCTTTAAGGCTTAAAACTTAAAGACGTGAACGGAAAGCGTGACGCGTGGCCGCTTCTTTCGCAAGGAAACGACAATTGCGGGCATCCACAAATTAAACGCCTTTTTCATTTCCTTAATTTTCGTTTTTCTCAAATGGATTTTAAGCGACTAATAAAAATACTTCTAGAAATAAAATAATAAAAATTTTAATTCTCTCCGTTATATCAACTTTTCTTTGGGCTTGCGAAGCCTAGTCATGTCGACTACTTGTAATGCAAGCCAAAGGTTTGATTGTTTATTTTTTAAAATTATGTTAAATTTTTAGGCATTTATATTTAAATAAAAAAATATTTTTTTATAATTTTAATCTGAATGAAGAAAAGTCTGAATGATAAATGAATATTTTATTTTAGAAAACTGCTATAAAATATAATTATTTTCTAAATTATAAAATTCAATCTCTTCTTTTGTTTTAATTTATAAAAATATAAATGTCAAATAATAATGTTTAAGATATTTTTAAATAAAAATAAATAAGATGTCATTTATATTTAGATGTTAAAAAAATAAATAAATGCGTCATTCAGATAATCATACTAAAATCTATTTAAACTTTAAAAAAATTTAGACTCATTCAGGTTTTGGATTAAAAAAAAAAAACAAATGCTACCTAAGCCAAGGCACCATTGTTTGGTCTTATTTTCAAATCATTTTTCTTTTATTTTTTAAATTTGGGAAACCCCAGACCCGTGGATGTGAGCCAAAAAATTGTAGAGTTCGCATAGATTGGGTTTGGATAAGAACCTTTAATTTATCAATAAAAAATGAATTAAATTTAAATAAATAAAAAACTCAAAATACTAAATTAATATGACTTTCTTATATTAATATTTGTGATTTATTATGTTGTATTACTAATATTTTGTGTATTGAACTATTATTCTATTATGTATCAAATAATTATTTTTAATTTAAATTTTTTTAGTTTATTAAAAAACCCAAGCCTGCCCGTCCAAATTTGAAAGGACTTTCGAAGGGCCTAGGTTTGTGCCAACCCGATTAAATTCGCATTTAATAAATTATTTTTAAAAAAAATTTAATATTAAATTCATACACTTTTAACAAAGGAAGCAAATTATTTTCATTGTTTTCCAATGTTAAGCTCCAAAATAAACAATTTTGTTCCACCGTCTCTCAAAACAATAATAATAAGAAGAACATCATCATCAACAACAACCACAATAATAATAACCACCATCATCATCATCTAAAAAATCAATTTCCCTCACAATAATCTTTTCATTTTTTGTTAAACATTATAATATTTATGTTTTTGTATATTAAATCAAATATGAATAGTTGATTATTTTTCTTTAAACAAATAAAATTAATAAGATCACCTAATTTATTCTTAAAATTAAAAATATGTAATTAATTAAATAATAAAAATAATTAAAAATTACTTAATATTTAGTTAATGAAAATTATTCTAATAATGCTTCTTTAAAATATTCATATTGAATGTCTTTTACTTCTTTTTGTCTTCAAGATCATATTTAGAAAAATTAGACCAAATACATTCATACTGCTATACACTGAACTTAAAAATGATTGGAGAACTAAACCCTGTCCCAAAAAATAAAATAAAATAAAATAAAAGACATCACTTTAGATGTGTTTAAAAAAAATAGAATATACTCACCTAAAATAATGTCAATTTTTGGGGTGTATTTTTGTCGGCATTTAGTTTTCACTTCTCACATGAGTGCTATAATATTTAACTCATTAAACGCCTATTGAAGTAATAAGTATTTGGTGGATTTTAATTTTTGAATAATTATTAACCGATCACTTTTTTTTAGCTTTTTAAAAAATAAACAGATTATTATTTTGTTTGCAGCGCTTCACCTGAAATTAACATTTTTTTCACTAGTCCACTCCCGTTATAACACTGTTCGAACTTTACTGACATCATAAGAGTAAAATTATCATTTCACAGCGACATTGTTTGAAGACATAAGTGGACATGTGCAAAATAATATAACTTTAAGTGGAGTTCAGTAAAAAAAAAATTAAGAATTGTGTATTTTTTGTGAAAAAATGTGGTCGATTGATAATTGTTCTTTTTCATTTAGGATAAAAAAATTATTTATATAATATTCCGTTAGTTCTCTTAACAGTTTGAAGACGGAAATGGACAGATATAAAATAATATAATTTCGAGTGGAGTTTAGCAAAAAAAATTTAAAATTATGTAGTTTTAAAAAAGTACAAAAAAAATGATCGTGGATAATTGCCTTAATTTTTTAGGGGTAATTTTTACCATTGGTTTCTCCAAATTTTACTATAAAAAATTGCATATATTTTGTTTTTATAATATATTACCAATTCAACCCACACACATCACCTGCCCAACGAATATTTATAAAATAACATTGCCCTTGTTGAACTGGTTCAAGGTACCACAACTTTATCCTTTTCTGTAAAGTTGTTCGGCTAGAGATTGTTCAATTGATTTTTAACATTAGAGTCCCTATTCTTTATTGTAGAATCATAAATACCAAAGTTTTAAAATATTTATACACAAATCACATTGTTTTTGAAATTTCATCCATTGACTTAGTTTGCCCAAAAAAAATAGTAATAATGTAAGAGCAACAATGTAATCTTAGATAAATAATTTTTTATTATGTAATATAGATTTAATATAAAATAAATAAATTGAATATGTATTGAAAATATAAGTTATTAAAGGACTTTGTGAAATAAATAAGTGTGGAAATTAAAAAAGAAGAAGGTTATAACACTTTATTATTTTACTATCACATTTCTCTTTCCAGCATTAGCTGACATTTTAGTTTATCCATACACACAATTTGTTAGTTCATATATAAAATGCCAATGTTGTCCTTAAAATTTAAAAGAGCCATCTTGAAATTTTAAATGTAGCCAAATAAATTTATATAAAAAGACTACAATAAAAATATAGAAAAAGAAGCTAGTTTAAATTTAAAAATAATAATTCAAAAGCTTATGAGTTTTATGTTTCCTAATAATTACCTGTGTTTTTTTTTTATGTTTTAAAATTTCGGGCATGTGAATCCTTGTAATAATATTTTATTATTGATTAAAGGAGATTAAATAATAAATTTATTAGTTTCTACGCATTCTTTTAATTGTAGGTGGGTTTTTCCTTTTTTTTTTTTTTCCAGGGTAGTAAATCATTGTAAAACATTCTCATTGTCTTGAGCTCATTGTAACCAGTGTAAATTAACGTCGTTAAATGCTATACTTCTTATAGTAATTAATTAAGTGTTTGATGGCTCATTGTTGTCTCCTCTACTGCTTTGCATTCCTCTTGGCTATCATCACTTAAGAATCAAGTGCTAAAAACAGCTAAAAGTTTCCTTTTAAAATGTCATTTTATCTCAAAAAGGACTTATATGTACGAAAATTAAACTTTTGTTCCTTTATTTAATTTTATAAAATATCAGGAACTGCTATATTATTAAAACGCAACAAGACGAAAGGGCTGTGGTAGGTTGCCGTTGCAACATAGTTTAATTCTAAAAATAAATCACCTGCACAACAATATTTAGAAAATAACATTAAAAATAAATTATCAATTTAATGTTAGGTATCGTGCTAGTGAGGCATCTCGTGGGAGAGATCATCCTTGATCTTCCTAAGAAGTAGGAAGCCAGTTAGTTTCTTCGGAGTGAGTATGAAACCTACATGGGCTTCTATGATAAGCTCCAAAAAGTATCCAAGACCAAGGCAGGCTCTTTGTGGCTTCTACTATTTGTTCTATTTGATTGCCTTTGAATGCATGGATCATACATGATTAATTCAAGAAGACATTTTTGTTCGAACTATTCCTTAAGATTGAAGGAACGTATCAAATGAGGGTTTTACGCCGGTCGAAGAGTGGTAGGCTGCCCGTTTGCGTATTAAGAAGAGACAGATGCATTGTCTTTTTAAACATTCATATAGACTGTGGAGTAAAAGATGCATGCTAGTCGTTTGTCTCTAAAACATACAGACGGCTTCTCGTCCTTGAGTTGAGTAAACAGACGTCGGGTCATTTCAATGATCCGTTAAAACTTTTAAGAACCTCTCTCAGCATACAAATGCAGTTCATTCGACCCGGGTACTATAAAAGATGTAATTACAAATGATATAAATTACAGTATACTAGTTGAAAATTTAGCAAAATGAAACACCACATCGTCATAACCTGTGTCCTGCATACAAATATTTTAATGACATACACGAACTTACAACAACAACAACAACAACCAAGTCATATTCTTATGGCTCCAATATGATCTTTCCAGTAGCATGGCCATCGGCACCCTTAGCCCAAGCATCTTCAGCCTTGCTCAGGAGATGCTTTGAGTCGATTAATGTCTTAATCTTCCCTTCTTTCAGCAACTTAACTAGAAAAACTAGGTTCTCACCCTTTGGAATCACCAGAAGTGGTACCAGCTGCTTTTTGGAGAAGGTAAGTTTCTGCCAAGCAAAAGTCAGCATCGCACTAGGGGTGGGAGTGAGATCTATCACCTTCCCATTTTCCGCTAGATTAGGCTCAAAAGTAGACCAGGGAATCCCTCTTGCACAGTGGATCACTGCATCATATTTTCGACCTGAAGGGCTCTTAAGAGCTGCCCCATCAGGGGTCTTGTAATCGAGAACCTCATCAGCCCCTAAACTCTTGACAAATTCAATGTTGCGAGCCCCGCAAGTGGCTGTCACGTGTGAGTTTCCAAGTTTTGCTAACTGAACGGCATAGTGACCCACACCCCCTGAGGCAGCAGTGATCAAAATGTTTTTTTGCTGGCCACTTCCATCAAGATTGACACCAGCAGATTGAGTAAGTGCCTCGAGAGCAGTGAGACCCGCAAGAGGCAAGCCAGCACCTTCAGCTGCTGAAACTTCCAGCGGCCTTGAAGCTGTCAAGCTCTCCTTCGCCACGGCAAACTCAGCTAGTCCACCTCCACTCTGTCATTAGGCAGAGCAAATTAAAACTTTTCATGACTGCCGGAGCACCATTTGAAACACAGAGCAAACCAATAAAATAAACCATCCAATTTACTCCAACAGCTAATCTTGGTTCAGAGAGAAAATACAGTTGTTAGCATGGTAAAGAATCTTGACATTGTGAAAAAAAGACATGCATTTTCCACAAATGACTAATTATTGGTAGTTGCAAATTGTAACAATATTAATTGAAAGGGTTTACAAGTTTTAGAGCTAATGTTTAACTAGAATTTTGTTTAGAATAAACGAAAGATCCAAAAGAGAATCAATGAGCACTTACAAAGTGGTTAAGTATAGCTACGACATTGTCACCAGCTTTGAAATTTTTAACTTCGGATCCAACCTCTATGATCTCTCCTGCTACATCAGTTGCTATTATAACAAAACACTTTCTGTTAGAACACAACAATGTAATGGTAGGACATCCATAACAAGAACTTCCAAAAATAGTAATAGGAGTAGGACACCGCAATGGATAGTGCTTCAGGAAGATAAGTGCAGCTCAATGTTGCAATTTCCTCGAATGAACAATAAGGTTTACACTGAAGTTAAAAAAATTCAGTATGATGAAAAAAATAACTTGTTTCATTGTATGCAAACTACATCATCGTATGCAAAATACATCATCATATTTAAGCAAAGATGAAAGGATCTTTAGTAGTCACCTTACGGGAGGGGAAACTGAAAAATGGCCAACGCATGTAAGAACCACACATATCAAGATACATTCGAGAAGGACATCAGTTATTAAAAGATTCCAGTCCACAAAATTCAGCACCAAACCAAATTTACCAGGTATGTAAGGAAATTTGCGAGGCAAAATAGGGCGCGCTACTCCCTTCTTGATTCTGCAATCAAACGCATTTAGACTGCTTGCTTCAACCTTAAGCAAAACCTCATCCTTTCTTGGAGTGGGAACCGGCACGTGAACATGCTGCAATTAGATCAAACTTCAGACAAGGTGATATCCTACATTTGTTACTGGAAAGCAGGTGAAAAACTGGAGAAACTTCTATAGAGATACTATCACACTCACTCCCTACATCGATACTTTCACTATTGTTAAACATGGACAAGATTATCAGAAATCAAAAGTTAAAGAAAAAGAGATTTTTTCCAAACAAGCTGGGATTAAAATAAAAAGGATACCATTCATTATAAAACCATGATAAAGACAAAGAAAGTAAGATCAAATGCTAAAATAACGGAGAATATTTTCTAAATACATACATTTGTAATAATATAACCAGAGGTCTATCGAACATAACTAAAAAAACTACCACTCCCGCTCAAAATTGGGAAGAAACATCCAGCTCTTTTCCACCTCTTATGCAAAATAGATTTATATGTAAAAGAGCCCTCACGGCTCAAACTGTTGCCCTCAAACCAAGAACAAATTCAATACTAGCAAAATAACAATTGGTGCCACTTAAACGATAAATTTAAAAGGAAAAAAAAATCGAAGTGAATAAGTAAAAAGGGTCTCCACTATCTTATTAATTCGTTTACGTAATCAAATGTAAAAGAAAAGAAAATAAAATAAATAAACCTTCAAACCAGCGGCACCTCCAGCATAACTATTATACTGAATGGCACGCATAACAGCTTTCCCTGCCATTTTTTAATAGCTCACAAACGACGCCGTGTCCGGGATTTCGAGTGCGCGCTAACAGAGAGAATCAAAGGGACTCTACATACCAATTATGATTAACAGTGTTAAGTACAGGACTGTCCCTGGTGTGGTTGCGTGCAAGGGCATCGTAGCCGTTACAGGTAGCTTAAAATGGGAATTTTTTTGTGGCTTAAAAAGAAAAGCGTGGCGTGGGAAATTTAAACGTAAACGCTCCAGGTTTGAACATCATTTTCCCTTCGGTAGCTTCTGGCGCCACCTTTATTGAAATCTTTCGAGTTGACTACCTCCTGATTCGTGATGACAATTCTTTAGATAAAGGAACTTTGGTAATAACCTAGAAAGCTTCATTTCAAAGCTCACTTGTTACGTATATAGTTTTGATTCACTCCTGTACCTTACCAACAAGCCCATGTATCATTTGTTCAGGACAATGGATATATATTACAGTATCCGGTTGAAAGACAATTGCAAAATGAAACACCACAACATCAGAGCCGAGCCTTTGTCCTAAATTACTATGCTATAAAGACATACATTCGATTACAGCAATAACAATCAAATCATATGAACTTATGGCTCTACAATGATCTTCCCAGTAGCACGGCCACTGATACTCTTAGCCCAAGCATCTTCAGCCTTTCTGAGGGAATGCTTCGAATCAATTACTGTTTTAAGCTTTCCTTCCTTCACCAACTTGACAAGAAAATCTAGGTTCTCACCTTTAGGACTCACGGAGAATGGTACCAGCTGCTTTTTGGAGAAGGTAAGTTTCTTCCAAGCAAAAGTCAGCAGGACACTGGGGCTAGGATTGAGATCTATCACCTTCCCAGTTGTGCCCAGATTTGGCTCAAAAGTAGACCAGGGAATACCTGTTACACAGTTTATCACAGCATCATATTTCCGACCAGATGGACTCTTTAGAGCTGCCCCATCAGGGGTCTTGTAATCAAGAACCTCATCAGCCCCTAAACTCCTGACAAGTTCAATGTTGCGAGCCCCACAAGTAGCAGTCACGTGTGTGTTTCCAAGCTTTGCCAACTGAACAGCATAGAGACCCACAGCCCCTGAGGCAGCAGTGATCAGAATGTTTTTCTGCTGGCCACTTCCATCTAGCTTGACACCTAGGGATTGAGTGAGGGCCTGGTGAGCAGTGAGACCGGCACAAGGTATGCCAGCACCTTCAGCTGCAGAAACTTCTTGCGGCCTAGCAACTGTCAAGCTCTCCTTGGCCACAGCAAACTCAGCTAGTCCGCCTCCACTCTGTCATCAGGGAACAAATTTAAAACTGAAACAAAATGAACAGATGAAATCAGCTTATACAAAATTAGACTGGACCCTGATGGAGTAGCATCTCCTCTTCACTCAAGTAGATGAAAAGATTGAACCCTTCACATGCCAAAGATGTTTGAACTTTGAATGAGGACAGAAGGCTCTCAGATATCCAACTACATGTACCAAAAAGTAAATAAAACTTGGAAATAAAGATTTATAGTGGTGGTCGCTTTATACATGCCTATAACCTGATCCAACAAAAGCAACAGAATGCAGTTTACGACTTTACTTTTCTTTTTGAATCTGATCTGACAACACTAAAATCTTTGTAATGCCACGTAATTATTTTCATTGACTGACCCAAGCACAAAACAAAGAGAGTACCAAAAATTCATTCAATTCACTCCATCACCAGATTGCAGTAACAAAAAGAAATTTTCAAAGGGAAAGCAGAGTTGCTAGTATGGTCAAGAACCCGAACCGTGTAAAAAGGAGAAATGTGTTTTCGACATATTACTAATTATCATAGTTGCAACCACAACCATATTAACCAAAATGGGGTTTCTCTTAACTCGAAGAAATGATATTTTGTTGCCTATCATCACAATAACCGGTCACCCAAATTTCTCCATGAACTTAATTTCAGTCTTCCTAGTAGTGAAAGAAGACTAGAAATTTATTCAGAATAAATTAAAGATAAAATGATAAGAAAATATATATAAAAATTAGCACTTACAAGCACAGCTACAACTTTGTCGCCCACTATGAAATTTTTAACTTCTGATCCTAGCCCTATGACCTCTCCTGCTACATCAGACGCTGTTCCAAAAAAAAGCTTTGTCAGCAAGAATAAATAACAGAAGCGGAATGGTTCTCATGAATTTTACATATAAGCATAAGATAAACAAGTACGACATAAACCAGAATAAATTCACAGAGAACAAACACAAAAGCCCATCTTTCAATCAAGGAATATCTATCCAAGTTCGTGCCAGAGATTGAAGTACTCAAATCAATCAATATCATCCATGAACTGTTTTCTTTTCAGGTTCTTAATCTTGACTGATACTCTGTTGACTTTTAATGTCATAATAACTAATACAACTTGTTTGAAGGTTGATATCTATTAAATGACCCACAGTTTGTCTGAACCAATCCCATTAGCACAAGACTAACAGAAGCTGAAAACAACACATCCATAGCAAAAAGAACTTCCAAAAATCATCACAGGAGTAGGACAGCACAATGGGTAATTCTCTGGGAGGATGATTGGAGCTCAATGCTACACATCCATCCAGTGACTTATCGAAGATCCTTTTTATTGAGCACAATGCTGCACTTTCATAAGGTTTTACAAACACATCACCCAACATCTTGAGCCAATTAACAAATAGACACTGAAGAAAGTTGGAAACCTATGGTATGATGAAAAACAAATCACTTGTTCCATCACATGCAAAAATACACGATCAAGTTTAAGGAAACAGCAGCAGCAAAACAAATTTACCGGGTATGAAAGGAAACTTGCGAGGTAAAAAAGGGCGCAGCATGCCCTTCTGAAGTTTCCAATCAATAGGATTTATACTAGCTGCTTCCACTTTAAGCAAAACCTCATCTTTATTTGGGGTGGGAACCGGTACTTCAACATGCTGCAACAACCATATGTTATTTGTTATTATCAGTTAGAAAAACTCCAGACTAGTTGATTTCACTAAGTGCCTTAACGCTATACACACACACACACACACATACGTAATAAAGTAGTAATATTGCAACCCAATTTTGAAACTGTATCTTCAACTTGAAAAGATGAAGCTCGTCCCATGTTCTCTTTATTCTCAATGCTACTATTATTAAATATACAAAAGGCTATCAAAATTCAGAATTCAACGACCACAAAATTTTGCCAAACATGCATAAATAATCAAGAATATACAATAATCAGTACCAGTTAAACTGATTAAAAACTACAAATAAACAACCTTCAAACCAGCAACTCCTCCACCATAACTATCATACTGAACCGCGTGCATAACAGCCTTCCCTGCCATTTTCACAGCTCCAAAACGACGCCGTTTCAGGGACACTCGAAGATCTGTTAGCTCAATGCAGAGTGTTATTAATTTTGACTTGTGGAGGAGGAAATTTGATTGGAATGCTGTGTTTTTTGTCAACGGCTAATATAAAACACAAAAACAGCTTTCGCGTCAACGTACGCACTGCTGCAACTTGCATGACAAATGAGCCCAGGCCTGTTTTTCGGAAGACTAATTTTGCCCACGTGGGTCGGGCAGCTGGGTTTTGGCCGGAGATATAGAGGCCCAGATTTTTTTTAACAAGGCCCAGATTTGTTGATATCGAAAGTATTGATTTGGGCATATTTTTGATACCCAATTCGTAAGGTTAAATGAACTCAATTGGAATCTCTATCACCTCCGAGTGCAACTGCGTGCATGATGAGTATTGCACAAATAACACAAGCGCCAAGTTCTACTGAACACAATAGAACTACATATGAAAGTACAGTACAAACTGTAATAAATATGCCGCATGCATAATATACATTTATGAAATCAGCTTGATTGAAACAACCTTCAGATATCGGTTGACTTTTTGACTCATTATTGGTTAATCTAGATCAGATAGACCTTTTGCTGCACTTGATGATCAATTTAAAATTGTTATTGCCATTTTATTAAGTCTAGTTGTACAGGTAAAAGACTTCTCTAACTCATGTTGTTTAATATTTATCAAAAAAATTTCTCTATCTTGGGCGTAGCTTTACTAACTATAACTCTATAAGTATACCTTACATGTTACCTGAGTTCGAGTAACTGGAAAGATAAAAGTATTGATGTTCGGTCAAATTAAAATATTGATCGAAAGAGAAATCCTACTATGAAAATTCTCCCAAAATTTACTCTTTGAAAATTTTATATTTAAAGTATTTTGCCAATGTAGATTTGAGTAGAAAAATTTTGCTGCACTTGATGATCAATTTAAAATTGTTATTGCCATTTTATTAAGTCTAGCTGTACGGGTAAAAGACTTCTTTAACTCATATTTTTTAATCAAAAAGATTTCTCTAACTTGGGCGTAGCTTTACTAACTATAAGTATACCTTACACGTTACCTGAGTACGAGTAATTGGAAAGATAAAAGTATTGATGTTTTGTCAAATTGAAATATTGATTAAAAGAGAAATCCTACTATGAAAATTCTCCCGAAATTTACTCTCCAAAAAGTTTAAATCCAGAGTATTTTCAAATGTAGATTGAGTGACCTACTCTTGGTGGAAATTAAGGGTGAAAAATATTGTCCAAACCGACTCTATATTTTGTTTCTTGTGCTAGATTCAATTGTTAAAAGTGATAGTAATTATGAAATAATTACAATTACAACAAAAATATTAATTGCTCACTCTGTAAAAGCTCAAAAGTAATAAAAAATAATAGAAGTGTCAAAAATGACTGCCTGGTTATCTTATTAGACAAATAAACTGAACCTAGCTACATACTTGTGTACTTGTAACGTTTAAACTGCCCCCGAGAAATAATTTTCAAGTGTTGTGGGACATTGAAACAAATTTGTTCCTCTAACTTTAATGCATCTGTGTGGCGTTGTTAGGCATGCTTCCTTTTTTTTTTTTGCCCCCCAAAAGATCCATTCCCTCTGTTGCTAATGACAAACACTTAATTTTTGACAATCCCATTTTGCTAAAAAAGACATCTCTATAAAGTCAGAAATTCAAGTGTCGTATCCATTGCTAATCCTTTTTACCTTCTATTTAAACTTTTGAGTCAGACTGATAGTGTCATTCGACACATGTACGTAGTGTTGGAATCTGTTTGATAATAAAAAATATATCATATTCGAATCTTGAAAGCTGAAACCATCTTTCTATATATATTAGTTAATCGAATAACATTGCAACACATATGGTAAAATTTTATTATAATTGCATCATCTCTTCGGAGAGAGACACCCAATAATTTTAATCACATTGACTGTGATAATTAACGAACGATTATACATGGTAAAAATTGAAAAGCTATAGGTATATGATAATCAATGCAATGAATATGGTTGAATTAGGTATGAACATAGAAAATAAGTTCATAAAATGCCCTTCTTTCTTTCTCTTTTTTTTGTGGGGGGGGGGGGGGGGGGGGGATTACAGAATAGCAAAAAAGAACGTTTTAGTAAAACACACACACTCACACACAAAAGAAACATAAATATCTAAACAAATAGTTGGGGAGTCCATCAACGTTATTACAAAACAACCTTTGATCATCAATAAGAGAATTTTATCGCCATGTAAAATCATAAGAGTGAAGACCAAGATTTACAATACGATGATCAGCTTATTATTTGCTAATACGATGACTAATCATCGTATTGAAAATCTTGGTCTTCACTCACCTTATTATTTTGCTCGGTAATATATAAGAAGCAGTAGAATGCCCGTTTTATATTGTCGCACAGAACACATGAACAATAAGTAATATTAAATTGATCATCAACCGAAATTGCTCATCCATCGTACATGCATATGATTTGGACGGTGTAAATGAAAATGAACCCAAGTCATTTATATGCATACACATACATATGTCTATCATTGTATCACATAAGATAAATAAATAAATCAAGACCTGGTTAATATTTTTAGTCAAAAATTTATAAATTAAAATAAACCTAGACACATTTAATGACTTTATATATCTTCTTTCTATGCATTGCTGACTGATTATATATATTGAGGATCAATAATGCATGTAATAGCATGTTTTTGTTATGTAACATATTTCCTTGTTTGTTTATGGGAACTTCTCTTATAAAGAAGGGCATAGACATTAGCATTTAGTCAAAAGTGAGGATAAATTTGCGGAACCCTATATATAAAGCATTGATGAAATTCAACAAAGGCTGCGGTTGAGTTGCTTTTTAGCTACAAAAAGAGACATTTCCAACTAATCTCAGACGGTGTCAATAACCAAAATTAACAAACCGTTCTGTCTAATGAATGAATGAATTGAAGGCTTCTCTCTCCACTTTTGAGTGGTGGCCGCCCATACTTTTGGCTCTTATTGTAATGTCTTTCAATTCAATTGTTTTTTTTTTTTTTTTTTTGTTAATATTTTGATAGCTCATGTTTGCCTAACTTTGATTTAAGATAAAGTTGCACCACTCCCTGTCATTTGAAACAGCAAAGATTTTTCAAATCTTCTTGACAAATTTTGCTTCCAATGATTTAGATCCCATGTTTGATTCATTACATTTGAATCATTAATTAACTTAATGTACAACCTTTTTTTCTGATACGTAATTATCAAACAAATACAGAGATGAATATTTTGCAAGTATTAAAAAACTTCTTGATATGCATTGAAAAGTCCTAGCTACCCGTGCCGTGAGTAAACCTACTTGAAAGTTAAAATTCCACACCGCATATTCTTGGAATTGGAAGTGCATGAATGTAGAAAAACCTAATTCAAGAAAAAAATAAAAAGATGAAAAATGTGTTTGATGTTAACATGTTACGGATTTTTACTACTCCCAACCAAGCTTTTATTTTGAACCCCACAAATTATAACTCTAGGTCTTCAATCATTTAAATCAAAGGTCTTTAAATGGGGTCCACTAATCAAAATCATGTCCATACACAGTTGATGCATGCTAATTATTTGAAATAAATCATCAAATAATTCAACCTCGTTTTGCAATTTTGATACCGCATTATCAATTAACTACCATGATGGTGACTTTACTTTGGTTATAGCCTAACTAATTAATATTTATTATAATTATCATGGTGTCGGATGTCTAAATTAATAATTTAATTATAAATAGAACTATCGGCCGACTAGATGAACAGCTAGATTTAGGACATAGCGATTATTTAATATATATGTAGAAGACAATTGGGTTAGTTGAGCAACGAAAAAAAAAATTATTTAAAATATATACCATAGAATCATACTTAGTTTAGTTAAATTATATAGAAATTTACGCTGGCCCTCGTGCTGAGAGTCATGGTTTGGTTTATAGGATACGTGCATTTTCACCTAAATTTGGAATTTTTTTTTTTTGTTGTGGCTAATCTGATTCTTTGGAATAGTTTATATATTTATTAAATTAATCTAATTGGTTAGGTAATGGAGATTCTTGGAAATGAAACGAGGGCGGTCTTGGTTAAAGAACAACAGTGAAATAACCGATATCTTGGTCGTTTAATTGCTTATAGCCATGGAAATAGGGCAAAACTACATGTGCTACAATAAACATATAGACTATATATATGTAATAAAAATTAAGGCAAAATTACAGATTAATGGAGGATGTTATTTTAGAAAATTTAAAATTTTATTATTTTAAGAATTTTTATTTTAATTAGAGTCAATTATGATATTTTATTATTTTAGAACTTTCTATTTTCATTAGAGTCAATTAAGGTACGAGATTTAGTTAACTTAGAAAAGTATCTTTTATTTCCATTATAATTGTAATTTAATTTCTCATTTTTAAGTTAACTTAGGAAAAATATATTTTATTTCCATTATAATTGTGATTTTGTTTCCTTTTTTAAGTTAACTTAGGGAAATTGTCTTCCTTTTATTATAAATAGAGAGGTTTTGTCATTATTTTAAGAACTCACTACTAGAAAAATGAGTTTTACTGACACTTCGTTACTGACACTTTGCAAAAAGTGTCAGTACTTATGTACATATGCACCATTTTCCGCTTTTGACAAATAGGAATCAGGGATTAATGATACTAGGGTGTCAGTAAACTAAACATCAAAAATCACTAACACTAAAGTATCAATGATAAAAAAATTCATAAAAATTTTGTTTTAGCTCCAACTCGAACCTGGGAGCTCTAAGATTTAAAGCTTTAATGTTTGAAGCACATACCATCAAATCTCGATGAGTCAAAGTCATAATAATATTTAAATTATTAAAAAATGAAAATATAAATAACAATAACATAAAACACACTTGTTCTCCCCATCTAGACTATATCGATTGTCTCTATCTTGCTTTCATCGTTCACTTTCGCTTTCGTTTTTCTCTTCTCGATCTCTTCTGTTTTGCACTATCCATTTACAAATTAAATTCAATTAATTTAGATAGATAATGAAAACCTAAAACTCTGATTCGTTTTTCCATTTTCCCCAAATTGAAACACAAACCAAAACCCTAATCGCTTGTTATCGAAGGGGTTTTTCTCCAACTTAACCATCCTATGGCTATACTAGGCAAGCAAGTAAAAGCCATCGACAAGGGGTGAAGTGGCACCATCGGTTCGGTATTCAGGTAATCTCATTCTCCCTGACAAGTTAAGTCCAGAGAAAGAACTGTAGAGGAGGTTATCAGCTGGTAATGGCGGAATGTTTTATTTTTTTGTGCAATTTAATTATTGGGTTTGTTTTAATTTGGCTTATGAATAATATTTTTGAATTTTTATTTTTGGGTTGTTTCAGATATTCAGAAATTGAACAGTCGTGCAACCCTGGTGGGTTTTGTTTTCCAAATATTTTTTTTATTTATTTATTCGTAACTTGAAATTTTTGTTCTTATTTTTCTATATCTTCACTCACATGCAGTCCAAAAATACAGGCATTTTAAGTGGTGCATTACTTAAACTCAAAACACTTGCTGCTGCGACTCAGTTTTTTCTGCCACATTTGAGGTCAGTTTCAAACTTTTGTGCATGTGATTTACTGTCATTGTTATTTAAAACTAAGAATGTGCATTTTTTTTAGTTTCTGAAATAAACTGTTAGCTCTGTTTCTTAACTTTGAGCAATAAGTTAGTTGATTTTGAATGTACTAAAATATGAAATTTGATTTTAGCTTTTGCCTTTGTGATTAGGAGATGATTGTTTGGGTGTTATATTAGCTGAATGACTGTGTATTTAGTGGTTACAAACTATTTACATCTCTGTTTCATGTAAAGAGAGGCAAATTTTGTTATATAATCCTACTTGTTTATTTATTCTGTTTTGGTTGGACGATTTGTAATAGAGACAATGACTATGATATGAATTAATTAAGTTCGTGGTTGTGAGTATTTTGAGATTGTATAAAGTTGATGATTTGTGTTTGATTCAATAAAGAAATGCTTGTTTTAAAGTAGTTCTGCATGTTGTATTTGAAGTTAAAAAATGATTTATAGAATCTTAAAAAATGGCTTGCAAAGTGGTATGAAGACATTATTTATTTGAACTCTTAACTTTTGTTAGTTACTTGACTTATGAATTAGTTCGACTACTTAAAAAGCCATTAGCACCCATCTTACCTATTAATCTCCTATTTAAGTTTCAAAACTTATTTTGTTTCAATTTCAGGATTTTGTCTAAATTATTATTATAATTAATGATTTATAGGGCTATTAATGATTTTCCAGAATTATAAGTTTATTATTACAACTATAATCATAATAACATTGAACTTTAAATTAATCATGCAATTTAATTAAACTTAAACTAACATTACATATGTGAACAGGTAAAATATTTGAAATGGACAGAAGTTGGATAACTTGTGATAGATTGTCTGTAGAGTATCGTTCTGGAGTTGCTGATTTCTTAGATTTTGCCATTTTGAATGCTGAAAATCGAATGTCAATTAGATGTCCTTGCACCTTTTGTTGTAATATGGAGTTTCATACTCCTCAACAAGTGAAGGATCATTTATTTGAAAAAGGTTTTCTCCCAAGATATATTGTTTGGACTTGGCATGGTGAGACTGACTCTAAATCTACATTTACAAACTGTGAAGACCATTCACATAGTCAAAGATTTAGATGTCATGATTACAGTAATATAATTGACATGGTCGAAGATGCTTCTGAGCATTGTGATAGAGATCCTAGTTCTTTTAAGGATATGCTTGAAGATGCTGAAAAGCCTTTGTACCCGGGTGCAAAACATTCAAAGTTATCTAGTTTAATAAGACTTTACAATGTGAAAGGGAACTATGGGTGGTCCGATAAAGGGTTTTCTGCTTTGTTAGAAGTCCTTGCTGATATTTTGCCAAATAATAATACTCTACCTATGTCAATGTACGAGGTTAAGAAAACAATGAAAGTGCTAGGCTTAGAGTATGAAAAAATACATGCATGTCCAAATGACTGCATTTTGTATAGGAATGAATTTGCTGATCTTGCTGAATGCCCAAATTGTGGAGCATCTAGGTATAAAAAAAAAAAAGATAGCTCAACAAAATTTAGGAAAGGGGTTCCTAAAAAGGTATTATGGTATTTTCCACCTATTCCTAGGTTGAAAAGATTGTTTCAATCACCACAAACAGCTCAAAATTTAACATGGCATGCTAATAAAAGAATTAGAGATGGCAAACTTCGCCACCCAGCAGACTCACCAGCCTGGCAACTAATTGATAATAAGTGGCCAAAATTTGCACAAGAACTTAGAAATCTCCGTTTAGCTCTCTCAACTGATGGGGTTAACCCACATAGTACACTTAGCACTACTTATAGTTGTTGGCCTGTTATATTAATAACATATAATCTTCCTCCATGGTTGTGTATGAAGAGAAAGTTTTTGATGTTGTCACTTTTGATATCTGGCCCTAAACAACCTGGAAATGATCTAGATGTATACCTAGCACCTTTGATTGAGGACTTAAAAACTCTATGGGATGTAGGTATTGATGTTTATGATTCTTATAGAAAAGAAACTTTTAATTTACGGGCTGTCTTGATGTGGACAATTAGTGACTTTCCAGCATACGGAAACCTCTCTGGTTGTACTGTTAAGGGCTATTATGCTTGCCCAATTTGTGGGATAGACACTTGTGCATGTTGGCTGCCACATAGTAGGAAAATGTCATATATGGGCCATCGCCGCTTTCTACCACTCGGTCACCTATTTCGGAAACTGAAAAAGATTTTTAATGGGAAGCAAGAGTGGAATGAGCCTCCTAAAACTTTGTCTGGTGAGGAAATCTTTAATATGGTGGAAGATATAGATATTAAGTTCGGGAAAAAGAAGGCCAAAAAGCGGAAACATGATGGCGGTGGTGGTGGTGGTGGTGATGAGAACATAACTGAAAAATTGTACAAAAAAAAGTCAATCTTTTTTTAATTAGATTATTGGAAGCATTTATTAGTTCGCCATCAATTAGATGTGATGCACATTGAAAAAAATGTGTGCGAAAACATATATGGCACATTACTTCATCAACTAGGCAAAACAAAAGATGGGATTAATGCTAGAAAAGATCTTGAGTCTTTGAAGATCAGGGGAAAACTAGTTCCTGATGAAACAAACAAAAAAAACAAAGTCCTACCTCCAGCTCCTTATACTTTGAGTAAAAAAGAAAAAAAACAGTTTTGTGAAACCTTGCTGAGTGTGAAAGTCCCTGATGGGTATTCTTCCAATGTCCAAAACCTTGTTTCAATGGATGATTGTCGGCTTCAAGGCCTTAAGTCCCATGACTGGCATACTTTGATGCAACAATTTCTACCACTAGCCATTCGAAACTGTTTGCCTATAAATGTGAGAACGGCCATAATCAGGATGTGCTTCTTTTTTAATACATTGTGCTGTAAAGTGGTAGATCCTAATACTCTTGACCAATTGCAAGAGGAACTTGTAATCACTTTATGCTTACTGCAGCAGTACTTCCCACCTAGCTTTTTTGACATAATGATCCATTTAACAGTCCACTTAGTTGAACAAGTTAGGTTATGTGGGCCTGTTTATCTTCGATGGATGTATCCTTTTGAGAGACAAATGAAAACTCTCAAGGATTATGTTCGTAATCGCTACCGCCCTGAGGGTTGTATTGTAGAAAGTTATATTGCAGAAGAAGCACTTGCATTTTGTGCTGAGTACCTCTCAAATTGTGATGTTATTGGGCTGCCTACTGGTTGTCCAACTGATTTATCTATCGAAAAGCCTTTGGGAGGTGCAAACATAAAGGTGGTTGATGATCCTTTGTTGGCACAAGCACACCGGTGTGTTCTAATGAACACCCCTGAAATCCAAATATATATCGAGTAAGTTGTTAATTTTTCAAAAAAATATTACTATTGTATTATTAGATTAATATACTAGTTTTTAAATCTTAATATGTTTCACTGTAGGGAGCATATGCATTATTTGGCATCAAGAAACCCCTATAAGGCAAAAACAAATCTGTGGTTGCAAAATGAACACATACGAACATTTTCTGGTTGGTTACAAGCAAAGGTTAGAATTACTTAACTAAATACAATATAGGATATAAACTTAACAAGATTTCTCTACATGTTACTAATTACTGTACTTGTTAAATTAATTTATAGGTGGCACATGATAAAGCAAATAATGTGCCGATTGACGAAATAGTGTGCTGGTTAGCAAACAAACCACGCTCAAGCGTGGTGACCTTCTCTGGCTACGAGATAAATGGCTTCAATTTTACAACGAGGGATCGGGACTGTAATCGTGTGACCCAAAATAGTGGTGTTAGGGTTGTTGCTAACACTCTACAGATTTCAAGCTCAAAAGATAAAAGTCCTCATTTTGGAGACATGACGTTTTATGGAGTCATTGATGAGATTTGGCAGCTTGATTATCTAATGGTTAAAAAAACACTTTTCAAGTGTGATTGGGTAGATGATAGAGGGGTTTGCACTGACAATTTAGGTTTCACTGTAGTTGATTTAAATCGGATTGGCTATAAATCTGATTGCTTTATTCTGGCTTGTCATGCAAAGCAAGTATTTTATGTAAAGGACCAGCTAGAGAATAATAAATCAATAGTTTGTTCAGTGACCGACAAAGCTTATAAGTTAAATGGGGAAAGATGTGAAGACGTGGATGTATTTTCTCCATTATCTAACAAACTTCCAGTATGTGAGTTGGATGAGAAAGATGATGAAGGAATTTATGACAGAAAAGATTGTGATGCTATTCCAATAGATATTGATTTAGAAAATCAGTGAATGTATTATTGTAGTTAGTTTCCAGCACCAATTTTCAAAGTTTTCCAGTAAGTGATTTATTTATTTCATTATATGCTATTGCTCTTGTATTAACTTATTAATCTAAATGATATACTTATTTATTTTAATCATTTTCAGGATTGTAGGAGATGGCTGACGATGTTGAGTTCACTCTTCCGGAGCTCGACGGAAGACCAAGGAGAAGAAAACAAAAAAAAAAAAAAGGTTTGCAAAAACAAGAAGTTAGTCATGAAGCTGCAATTGAGTACAATTCTTATGGTGTTCCGGTTGGTAAGGGAAGAAATGATCTTAGGAGTTACATTGGAGTCATTGTACGTGAAACAATTTCAATTTTACTTGATGATTGGAGGCGTGTGCCACTGGAGATGAAGGAAACTTTGTGGGTTCATTTTCAGGTTTTGTTTTCTTGTTTCATAGTATGTTTAAAGATTTTATATAACTTCCAGATTTTTTTAAAGTTGTTGCTAATCCATGTTATTGGTTGACAGAAAAAATTCAAATTGAGCTTGAAATGCAAAAGCCAAGTATTAAAGTGGATGGGGGTTGCATCAAGAAACTTTCGTTGTGAACTGGCAACTGAATTCGTTCTACCTAACAAGGACGATCGAAAGTCACTAAGGTTGCCTCCTATTGAATATCCAAGCATTAAAAAAGAAGATTGGAAACTTTTTGTTGACAAAGTTTTGTCTGAACAATTTCAGGTGTGTTGTTTGTTAATATTACCTGATTTAATTGTTGGTAGTTACTAATAATCAGTGGTAACTTTTTGTTCTTCATATAAACTGTTTGTGCAAGAAAAAAGTAAGAAGGCAAAAGACAAAAGAGCAAAGAATGTCTACAACCATCGCTTGGGTAGCACAGGATATGGTGGCATGTTGTATAGAAAAGTAAGTGTGGTAATATGGAGTAATTACAGTAACATAAGTAATCTAATGCGTATAATATAATAGAATCAATTATTTATGTTTTATGTCACCTTGTAACAGAAAAAGGAGAGTGGAGTTTCTGAGCGGGAGATTGATCGCAGTGAAGCTTGGTTAATGGCACGAGCAGACCGAGATGGCAAATATGCTTCTGATGTGACGCCAATTGCTGAGAAAATAGTAAGTCACTTGTATACTTAATTCTTATGAATTTTCTTTATAATATGTGTGTGTGGGGGTAGATATTAACGTACATATATACTGCTTTTTGTAATAATTGTATGGCAACATTTACAATTGACAGAAACTCAGTAAGATTTCATCAGAACTGATTTCTTCGCATATTAAAAGGTTAAAACTTGTTTGAGGTGTTGTCTTGTAATATTTTTTGTAGTTTCAATTTGAACTGTATATGGATTTGCTTTTTGTTAAAGATTCAAGAAGGATATTAGTTTAGTTTAGCTGATGTCTTGTACTCGTAATTGCGGATTTACAATATTTTTTTTTTGTAGAATGAGCTGAAGAGTCATGTTGAACAAGGAACATTCCAATCACAAGGGTCACATGACATTCTAGGTGAAGCTCTTCAGAAGCAGCCAAATGGAAGTAGGGTGCAAGGAGTGGGGCAATTCGTCACCCCATCTATGTACTTTCATGTCCCTGATGCCACTGAGTTAGCAAGAGAAAGAAAGATGTATCAAGAGAGTTTCCAATTCATGTCTGCTCAATTAGAACGCATGAATGCAAGGTTAAACGCGTACAGCAATACTGAAGTTGGAAGT
Organism: Citrus sinensis; assembly: GCF_022201045.2. NCBI lineage: Eukaryota > Viridiplantae > Streptophyta > Magnoliopsida > Sapindales > Rutaceae > Citrus > Citrus sinensis. The sequence continues at coordinate 41,325,421 of NC_068558.1, read as the reverse complement.
TCTAACTTTCCTAAGCCCAAAACTTCCACTGGTGTTCAGATTGACAATGATCAACAATCCCCTGAAACTCTTGGAAAAAGAAAGGTATATGGCCTGTTACATGTCATTATTTTATTTCCATTTGTATATGCATGTATTACTAGTAATGGTATGTATTTTGATTATTGCAAAGGCTGATTTCCCATCGGGTAAGTCGACTCCAAAATCTGTGAAGAGTAAAATCAAGGACAGTCCCACCACAATTTCCCAAGCAACTCCTCAACAAACCCCCGAAAAAGTAGACTGTGAAATTACTTCAAAGCCCACACCGAGAAGATCTCCTCGACTAACTCCTAAAGTACTAGATAGGCAGTTCTCCTGTCATGACAAAGTACCCAACAAAGAACCACCAGTCATCAGACCAGCAGAAGTATCCAACAAAGAACCACCAGTCATCAGACCAGCAGAAGTAGCCAAAAAAGAACCCAGAGTCATCATACCAGCAGAAGTAGCCAAAAAAGAACCCAGAGTCATCAGACCAGCAGAAATAGCCAAAAAAGAACCCCGAGTCATCAGACCAGCAGCAAAAGACCTCAATGTACGTGTGAAGAATACACGGGCAATAGCACGATCAAGAAAGAATGACAGGAGTGAATATATGAACATGTTTACCATGTTCATCGAGAATTCTTTACCTCGGTTGATCAGGATTCGGCATGACACAGCAACCTTTGGTGAAATTTGGGAAACACACTTGGACAAAATGATTTGTGCTGAAATCATCGAGTTTAAAGAGGTCTCCAACTGCATCATTAACATATGGATCAAGTACGGTAAATCATAACTTATGTTTTAGTAAACTTGGCCCTATTATTTTGTTTCCTATATTCAAACTTACTTCGTTATATATATTTGTTTCCTCTTAGACACCTGTATGAGGAGATGGAGAGCAATGGAAGTACTAAATCAGTTCAGTTTGGGCTTTTTGAGAAGCTATATCCAAGGGTCAGTTTCAAAGACAGGACTCAATACATTTCAAAACTGTTAGGCTTGGCAGAATTGGGACAAGTCATCGTATTCCCGTATAACCCTGGGTATAACCTTTTTCATTTGCTAGTAATATTCTTTAATTTGTAGATTAATCACTTTTACTTGTAATTCATGTGTGAGAACAATTTTTACTTTGTTTAGTGTCCACTGGGTGTTATTGGCAATTGATATGGTGAGACGTACAACCTATTACCTTGATCCTTTGGAAGGTAGTCCTGATGAAGAGCTAATGCAGATTGTCAATCAGTTAAGTTTGTTATTTGTATCTTTGATCATGCTATTTTATTTTTATGTCTTATGCTAATTATTTGCTAACGTTAGCTATGTCTCTTAATTGTAGGGGGATTCGAATACATCAGAGTTTAAATTCTGATACAAAGGCCAATGTTCAATGGATACCTGTCAAGGTAAAAATCAGACAAACCTAACTAATTATTGTTAACGTACACTAAAAAATTAATATAATTTTGATCTTGTAGTGTCCGAGGCAGCCGAGCAGCTTTGAATGTGGTTACTATGTGATGAAATACATGCAAGATATCATCACAAATGTGAACGTTCTGAAAAATAATGTAAGTATTGAAAATGATTTTTACAATACTGTATCATATTGTTTTAATTTATTGTGAAATGAATCAGCTCAAACACCTGTGTGCTTCTTTACAGTTATCTTTTTATTGCGTATTGTATGCATTTTATAAACTGTGAGGGTACTTATAATGGTGACTATGTTGCATACTGTTGAATAGATTATATGAATATCCATATAGACATGAATTAGGATTTGGGATATACACAATGTACTGCATATCCCAACACAAAACAATTGTTTGGGTTGCAAAGTAGTTGTTAGTGGGGATGTGCTATGGTGTCGTTGCTTGTACTTTACTTTGATGAGGATAAGTTGTCATCCTAATTAAGGTTTTGTATCTACATCCATATTTGTATTAAATCGCGTACTGTTGGGGTTCACAAGTTGCTTCGGCTATCAAATATTGTTGCTGTTGGGGTTCACAAGTTGTTTTTTTTTTTTTGAATTACCATGATCAGGATGTTCAGTATTTACCTTTATAATTTTGGATAAAACAGTAACATTGTTGGAGTTTATTTGTTGGCTTTAATTGTTAACACACAAATGTATTTAAATGAATGATAATTAAGTAGTTTAGTCAAGGATTTTCGGTGAATAACTTGTTTTAAAATTAAAGTTCAAGGGAGTTGAGGAATACACTGTCAAGGACCTCTCGCGACTTCGTGATCAGTGGGCTACATACGTTGCCAAGTTAATTACAGCCTACAATCGCGAGGTAACATACAAGTAATTTATGATTATTTTTCCTTAAAACAAATCTGTGATTTATTTTTTGTGGTGTGCTAATTGATTTTATATACTTGTAGGTGGAAAAAAAATGAAGGCATATGCGGACTCCAAAATCAGTGACTCCAAAATCAGTGACATTGTTATCTGTTTTTTCTTCTTGGCTAAATTTTCCGAAATTAATTTAGTACTTTATCGTGAATACTACTTGTTCAAAGCTTAATTTTGTACTTGAACTTGTTTTTTACCCCCAAACAATGATGTATTTGAACTATTTTAATTTAACTGATGTATTTGAAATGTGTATTATGTGAATTGCATTACAAGATTTGGTATGTTTAATATATTTTGGGTTTATTTTAATTGTAAAATAAACATGAATAATGTCATTAAAAAAAATAAAACACAACCGGTATAGCACCGTTAATACTGACACTAATTATTTAAATGACGATAAGAATTTTTGATGTTATTGAGTCAGTGGATTCCTGATACTGTAGTCACATAAATCAGTGACATGTAAATAGTATCATTAAATGCTAACGCGATTGAGTCACTATCCTTGTGACTCTCTAGTGACACAAAATACTGACATAAAAATAGTATCAACTGATACTAACATCATAGTATCACTATGGTGGTGATACTATAGTGACACAAAATACTGACGCAAAAATCACTGACACCAAAGATTAGTGTCAGTGTGTTCTGGCTTGACCATTACTGACACAATTAACAAGTGTCAGCAAAAGTAATTACTGACACTAAATTGGTGTCAGTAAAGCCCATTTTTCTAGTAGTGACTCTTCAAACTCAATTATTCTATAAACTTTTATTCAGAAACTTTTTCTCCATCTTTTTTACAATTCTGCTTCGTCATAGATTCCCTATAAACATAGATAAGAAACACCACACCTAAACTAAATCAGGTCATGACACTTACCTCCTTCAAATTTGAAAACATCCCATCTACATTCACCGAAGTTGATATAACTTGTTAAATTATTTATAAAAAAAAGTTAATATTGCCTCTAATCAATTTAAATTATTTTACAAATCGTAAACATTTATGGAAATGAAATATTATGTATATGTTATGAAAGTAGTATCCTTAATAAGTTGAGTTAATTACCTAATTTTTTAATTTTTTGTTTTCATATTTTCTTGGCTTGGAAACTGAAAAATGTAAATAAATTGGACAGTATGCCATTTGAAGGTTTGGTGAAGCTTATTTTATGTGTTATCAATGGGATAATAGATTGTCTTATGTAAGAAATAAAATTAATGGATAATCCATGATGTGATGAAAGTGGAATAAAATGGAGATTTTATAAGAAAGTCCAATCTACTAATAGCTTATATTTATGCTGAAATTATAAATTAAAAAATTCAACTATATATTGTGATATCACATAAAAAGAATATTTCAATTTAATGGATGTTTATAGCTTGTAAAATAACTTAAATTGATTAGAGATAATATGGACTTTTTATTGTAATTTAACATAATATATCAACTTTGTTAATAGAAAGAGGTTAAGTATCACATTTCTAAATTTGAGGGGGTAAGTGTCACAACCCATTTGCGTTTAGTTGTCAGTATTTTTATTTATATATGAGTGAGAAATCTACAATTTTTCCTAAAAATTAATTTACTTAAATTCTTTTTTATAATATTAATCTTACATTTTAAAATATGCTCGTTAATTCGGAACATAAAAATCTTTCTTAGTTCTGTTTTATTTCATATAATATAAAAGCAAAAAGAGAAAATTCAAATGTGTTCATTAAAGTTAACCATGCATGCCTAGCCAAGAATTAATAAGAAATAAATTAACTTAAAACAACTCTAATGGACTTACTATAAATAATTTCTATTTTACCCTGTTTTTGGTGAGTTAAAATATTAGAAAAGATTGTCTTTTGGGTGTTTAAAGGAGGTCTGAAAATATTTTTCTCAAGGCATCTGTAAAATAGGGAAATTACTTTAGAGACTTACAAAAAAGAACACCATTATAAATTGACATTGAGTTGGCTGGCAACAAGCGACAACTCTCTGATGGTTAAGTTAATATGGCGAAAATAGTGAGGATAATTTGATATCTAGAGAGCACGTAAAAGATGATTAGTTAGAGTAAGCCCATTAGTCCATTGGGTGAGTTGGTGAAAATGTAATGAAAGCTCGATCATATCAAAACTAGAAGAAAATTGGGAGTTGCCTTTGAACAGAGAGACAAATTTTAAAACCTAATATGGCCTAGGTTAGGTTTTCTGGTCCTTGCTACCTTTCCTCACCTGCTCAATGCTTCCTTAAGCAATTCGCACATCTGCAAGGGGCTTCCAAGACCCCCAGGAAGGAATGGAATGTGTTCTCCTCATGATGGGGTTCCCAATCTTTCTTCTTTTCGAAGCGCGTGGCGTTATATCATAAGCCTCATAAATTTACTATCAACAATTTTCATGCATGCTAACGAGGGCGATTATATAGAGTTACAGTTAAGAAAAAAAAATCTTAGATTTCACATATTAATTAATTATCAATTAACTGTTTGGGGTTCAAAAAACAGTCAAACACATGCAGATTTTTATTTCAGAAGCCATTTTAATGATCTTGCGATTGTGGATTTACAAAGAATTGTTGATATTTGATTTTATAAATCCAAATCTCTTACATAAAGGAGTAGAGCTTTTAACACCGTCTAAAATTTTTATAACAACTATTTTGAAGTAAAATACTCCCGGTTTAATTTACAAAATATAAACTCATATAATAAAATTAACCATTTTCCCATATAATTTCACTCTAAAACAAATATTTGTTTTAAGTTTTCATTATAAAATATATACAAATCCTAAAACTTTTAATTATTTTCTTCTTATTATATTATTTATATCTCTAGAACTCAAAACTTTTATAATTTGCTTTAAAAGTACTTTTTAATTCAAATTTAAAACATAAATATAAATTATTGAATGGGAAGAGTATAAAATTTTGTTAAAATAATATTTTATTTAAGTATTCTATCAAATTTTTATTCAAAGCAAAAAAAATGATTTAATTTATTTTTTGTTATTTGAGTAATTTCATTAAGAAAGTGATTTTATAAGGAATTTTGAGAGGTGTAGAAAGGCCTACTCTAAATAAAGAGACAAAGATAATTGCAAAGCTTTGTGCGCCAAGTGGTTCTCACAAACATTCGACCAAAAGCATTTTTTGGCACCGAAATAGCAAAAATTTCAAAACACAACAAAAATGTTTGTATTATTCCAATATTTTCCTTGATAATTTCACCACCATTTTCTTAGTAACCAAACGGTTAGCAAGTGTAAATTGGAGAAAGAGAGAGAGAGATAAAATATTCATTAAGATTTGTCTTAATTATCAAATATTTAAATAAACACAAACATAACAAACTATCTATTAATTGATTTCTTCGCTTTAATGGTGGGTTAGCTAACAGTATCAATCACATCAAGCGGTACAAGAAATTCTTTGTGGTCAAAAATATTATATCACAAATTGTTCATGCATGCATGCGTGCAACAAAACAAGGGTCAGCTATCAGCCGGAGGAAAAAAGGCAAAAGCAAAGATAGACAAAAGAATATACGGTGGGGTCATTAAGATAGTGACTTACTAACAAAACTTTGTTAATTAACGGCTTACATATTTTTATAGGTGATCATGAAATGTACAAGGTATTAATCTTGTTATTTCCATACTTAGATATATACGAAACCAAGGTTCTTAGTCACTGATCTATAATATTGTGATTAAATAGTGCGAAACTCATTTGAGCTTGTCGCATCGATCCAACGTAGGTGGCCTATTTTGGCTCATATGTACTGACAACCTAGCTCAAGTAGGGGCGGAGGAAGTATATGGCTAGACGGTGCCATACTGCCATACAGCACCCATAGAGTTTGAATTTTTTTTTTTAAAGTTTCATATATGGAATATAAAAGTTAGTATAAAAGGTCTAAATACGAGAGTTATGATAAAAATGTCTAAATATAAAAGGTAGTACTGTTGTTGTAAATTTTATCCCAATTTATTATGTAAAAATTTCAACTGAGAATGACCCCCATTAAGACTTAGACTTCTCTTTATTCGATTTAACAATGGTGAATTTACCCTTTGGGCTGATCTTAATTGGCATTTATATCTCCTCTTCTAAGTTTACTTCCTTAGGCAATGAAAATGTCTTTATCTAGTGATACTCTACAAACACAAAAAAATTATTAGAGGGCCGGCTTTAACGGCATAAACCCTCCGACGAACAAGTCAATCATCGGATCTTTAGAAATATAAATTTAAAGAGAAAGAAAATTAGAGAGAGAAAGTCAGTAGTTCCCCCCTAGAATCCATTTTTTTCTTACCTTTGTGAGAATGAGGGACATATTTATAGGCAAAATTAATTTGACTTGAGTCCAACTTATTTTGATGACAAGTGTCATTGTTCTTATGCCATTTGGCAGCACTTGGCTTCTAGTGCCCATGTTGATTGACATATGTATATGCAAACTTATCTACAGATTAAAAGAAAAAATATTTTATCCTTAGGTTATTTTTACTAAGACTTTGGGATTACAGGAACCTTGAAATTTAAGAGGTTTGTCCTAAGTAGTTTGTTTAGGATAAGAGCATAGGACCTCGACATTTTTTGGGCTTTGAATCTTTGCCACCTAATTGATTTATCCTATGACATTTATCTACCTCTTTATGGGCTTTATAGGGACTAAATCTATTTGGGCCCTAACTAGACTTATTCTATTTTTGGTCTAACAAGTACAAAAAGTCTAAATATGACAGTTAGTATAAAAATATTTCACTAACATTAATGTCAAAATAAAGTCATGTGTAAATTTGAAGGAAAAAAAAAAATTAGCCTTTGAATTTGACTCCTACAAAATTTTACTTTAAGCTCCGACCACAAGTTTAAGAGTTCAGGCGGTGCAAACTTTATATACATAATCAAAATCAATACTCAGCTAATGTGGAATAATATACTCAAAAAAATTTAATTCGTATCTGAAAATTTGTACACGCCTTTAGGTTAATTATATCATACTAAATTACAACATATGACCTAAAATCTCAATAACATTGAAAAGCAAGGGCCTGAACAATTGTATTTAAACTTGCCTGTATATTAACAATTAACCACTAGTGACAAAAACCGTTTTTACAGTTCAACGTTAACTGTTCCTAGAAATGCTTCTAAATGGTTCCTAGTTAGTTATTGATAACAGAGATGTAGATGGTTTATAATATGTTTGTATTTGATAATGAGAACACAGAAGGTTTCTTAGTTAATGGTCGATGCTAAACATGATTAAGATTCCCAATGGAGGAAGAAACAAGGACCTACCTTGTTATTTTGATTTATTAATTCTTCTGTTTGATAACAGATTTTGTTTTGCGTACGTGAATGTCTTGTGTGATCATCCAGTATTCCTTTTAGACCAGTCAATAAAGCGAAGTTGTAAATTAGCAATGGCAATGCCCTATTGCTGGTTAATTTCTTTCAACAAAGGCTGCTTTTCATGTCCTTTTGCTCCAAAAAGATGAAATAATTAAACAAAACCCTAACTAATGTTGATCCTTGGAGAAAAAGGTTCTTGGATTTTTCCACCAACACGAACCAAAATTCATGCTTTGTTTGTGCCCCTAGTATTTTCAGTAGTCACCATCATTTTTAGCATTTCGAGTTCTACTTTTTTTCTCTGTGATTTTGGCACGTACTATTATCTTTGAGGAAATTGAAAAGGAAAAAAAAAAAAAAAAGTTTAGCGTAAAGCTAAGATATAATTGATTTTGTTGCCGACAATGTCAATGACAATCATATAGTTAAGAGTATGGGCAAGTTACATAATACTATAGCTTACACCTACTCAAATATTGTACCTAATAATAAAAAAAGTATTTAACAACTAAATTATATTTGGCTTGTTTGGTATAACTCTTAATTATATACAGATCGCTCAAAAATTGTATCTAACAATAAAAAAGTGTTTGACAACTGAATTATATTTGGCTTGTTTAGTACAACTCTTAACTATATATAGGTCAGTTAATAACTCGAACTTAGCTATAAAAAAGAAACATTAAAATTGATTAGACTTGGAAAGGAAATGTTGGAATTGATTAGACTTCGGAATCATGTGTTAGGTGAAATAGTGAAAAAAAAATGGAAGTAAAAAAAAAAAAGACGATTAGGAAAGATCAACTAATTTAACGGGTAAAGCAACATAACACAAACAGATTATAGATCAAATTCAATGCTACTATATGATGGAAAAATTAATCCAAAACTTTAATGATTAGGATAACCAATGATGTTATCCTTTCGAGAGATCTATAAATTTAAATTGAGTGGGACTATTTACACTTTGAAAACTTCTTTACATACTCATTTACTTCTAACATTGATTCATTAAAATTAAAAAAAAAATTAAAATTTTGTTCTGTACACTCATTAAAATTCTAAAATACTCTCAATACTTTCTCTTTGTTCCTTAATACATTCATGAAACCATAACACCCAAGGCAATTCTCCTCTCTACTTGCAAACTATATGTACTATATTAACTCGAATCATGAATAACAAATAAGCATTTTGTTCCCTTTTTTTTCCCCAAGGATCGGAATAATAAATAAGCAATTTTCGCCGTGCGATTTGATAATTGAATTATGTATGTCCCTCTAATGTGAACAAAATGGAAAATTTTGATTGAGTTTGAAAAAGATTTGGTTAGTGTCTGATAATTGAATTTTTCGAGGTAATGTGCATGATATTGAGATTTAAAATACTTGAGCATTACAATATTTCATGGGTGCATTAGATGGATGTGTAGAGTAATTTTTTTACTGTTAAAATGTCCTTAATGGTAAATGAGATTATGGGTGCATTTATCATATAAAATTTGATTAAAAAAAAATGGGTGTTCTGAGTATAAATTGTTGGAGTGTAAATAATCCCGCCAGTTTAAATTTAATTAGATAGTAAATGGATCGAACCAATTTGCAGCAACTTGTCCCAATTACATGTCAAGTAAAATTCAAGATCACCTATTTCTTGATTGTGAAATTACGTCTTATTTACAATAAGAGTAATGAAATTCAATATAAACATAATAATGCAATCCATTAATAATTCGAGAATTATTAAAGGTGATCCCATTCTTTACAGACCTATATATGCATATGAGAGAGAGGGAGAGAAATGGGAAAAAAAAAAAAGGCATAGACCGGTGGACCCCGCTCAAGAACCCGGGCATCATTCACGAATCTCGTTACGGTTCGGTCCCTGCACTACCGCAAAAGAAATCGTTACTGTCAGGAGGTTGAGCTCTCATTACCCGCCATGTGGACGGACACGATTAGCCGCACGTGTAAACGACAGAGAGAAATCGTCATCCATCATCACACCATAAAAGCAACCAAAAAAGTAAAACGGTTTCAACAAACAAACAAAACGCACGCACGAGACCCCTTGAACTTTTAATAAAGACAAAAAAAAAAAATATATATATATATATACACACACACACATACATACATATACATATACATATACATATATATATATATATATATAATTAAAAGAAAAAAAAGTAACTGACTGACTTTTCTACGTTACATAAAAAAAATAAATTAATTTAAAATAAAAAATAAAAAAAGGAAACGGAACCGTTCTGTCAGTGTGTCACAGTTGTTCTTCTCACGCGTGTGGGTATCATACGTAATGTACTGTAACGTACCGTAACGATTCTCTCCCCTTTTCATTTTTTATTTTTCAAATTTTCTCCATATCCACGAGCGTTTTGCTTTTTGTGTATGCCGTTTTGGGTTTTTGTGATGGTTTGCTTTTGCGTCTGTTACCGAGATCCAGGCAATGAAAATGAGATTTTTTTTTTTTTTCAGTACTTTATATGATATGTTCTTTTAATTCTCCAATTCTTTGATTGGCTATTTGTTTTATGCTGGAAACAAAAAATAGTGGAGTTCAGATGACAAGATTAGAATGTAATGATGAGTATGAGGGGGAGGGCTTTTGTTTTTATGTAATAGTAATAGATTTTTTTTTAAATAAAATAAAATAGTAGGAGAAGTATAATTGTATAAAAAATTATTTTAAAATATATATTGAAGGTTATTTGTTGTGCTCCTAGTTTTCAAATAATTTTATTTTCGAATGGAAGAACAAAAATTCAATTCAAGTTTTATCTACCCTCTTATTTTATAAAAATAAAATAAAATAAAATAATTAAAAGATAATTACAATAGCTTGTTATTTGGGTTGGGTAATAAATTAATTAGATGATAATTATTTGGAGTTCTAAATTTTCAAGGGTATTTAGATCGGTTTGCAGTAATGAGAATGTTTGAATAAATAATTTTTTTATGATGAAATTGATATGATACGTTATGGATCGATCTATCGTAATTGACATGTTGTCTTTCTATATTTAATTCAGTGACATCTCGTAACACCTGAATCTCAAGTGGATCATTAATCGACTTTTGATCGAGCGTCATTAAGATCGATCTTATTAGGACAAGACAATATTAACATCAATATCTAATAATCACTTTTGTCGACGTATGTGGTCTATAATGTGTAATCCAAAGTCCAAACAATTGCATACTTAACTGACCTAGTGACTGAGTGCCTTCTCGCTTCAATTTTTTTCCTTACTGTCTAACGTTATATTATATACTAACCAAAATACTTAAAAGTGTACACACACACATTATATATATATAGATGAAAGACAAGTGGAAATAAATTACTCACCAAAAACAATAAAATATTTAATAAACCTTTATACTTCAAAATTTCAAATACCAAAAAGAGAAGAGAAGAATCCTTTTTGTAATCTTCTGAGTAACAAAGCAAGCAAAGTTAACGTGAGGCAGTGGTAATGTTTTGCATTGCCATGTTTTCTTGCAAAACATGCTAAATGCGAGTGATGGGGCAGATGAGTTTTCTTTTCCACAAGAAGAAATAAATGAGAGATGCGTGTCGCGATCATCATGATGATAACAGTAGATTTATATCTGATGAATCTGACTGGTTACTGCTGCCATGAGAAATTAATAAAGAAATAAAGAATAATAGTAATAGTAATAGTAATAGTAATAAAAAGCTCGAATTAGGAAGCAAATGCTTTCGCTGTCTCCCAGAAGAGCCGCAATAATGATCTCTTCAACACTTAAACAAGCAAAACCCAAACCCCTCATCATTACACATTTTGCTTTGGATGATTTAATTAATTTTTGGACAATTTTCAACTCACACTTATGTTGCTTTTGCGCATAACATAACATAATCCCGTTTGTCTGGGGCATTTTTCTTGTGAGTAACGGTTGTTTCCTTTTCTAATAACCCATGACAACACAAACCATGAATCCATTTTAGGTCCTCGAGCTTTCCTTCCTTCTCCTCCTTAATTTAATCCGGTGCCAAGTGTGACAATCTACATTTCGCTAACACATTGATGCAATCTGATAACAATCATAACAATTTGGTTTATTTACAAGCTGTAATTATAAAGTTCAAATACAAAGTTTATAATTTTTTTTTTTTTTACCACGAAGTATCCTGGGGAGGGCTTCAACTGTGGGAAACACCTTTAAGCCCGTACCACAACCCAGACTAGAAGTCCCCGCTCGAACCGAGAGGCACAGGTTTTCTCAACAAAAACGACTTCCCTGCGACTAGAATTGGGGAGCAAACCCAATCAAGTCACTTAAGATGACTCAATTGCCAGTGGAGCCAACACTTTATTGGTTCAAATACAAAGTTTATGTTATAATAAATGTTCTATATAATAATGTGACACTCTCTTTCGGATATTGAATAAAGCTTAATTGTGAAATACTTTCGTAGTTAATGATATTAATATTATTAAATTTTTTGTGCGCAGATAATAATATGAATATCAGAAGCATACATAAACAAATAATGATAAATTAATAACAAGAACCATTTCCCATTGACAACTTTATATAAACTGTATATTGTAGTTGTACGTTTAAAGATTATCCAAGTGTTCAAATAGTGCTTTTTGATTGGTTTAAAAAAAATGAACGGCATAAAAGTGGGACAATTCAGTAGTCAAAAAAGACTGAGGCAAAAGAAGAGAATAACTATTAGTTTTTTATGTATATTTTTAGCTAACAGAACACCTTATCATAATAAGCTGCCTAAAAATATCAATCAAAAGTTAGTAAAAAGAGAGCACTCGAGTGAGTCACTACGTAGTTTATTTTTTAATATATAATTAGAATCCTATTTGATTGTCGAAAACTAATTAAGCACTTGATTTTATTGATATGTTAGATGCTGAGATATAATGGGCCATTCTTTTGGTATATTTATAGCATAAGTTCATTCAGATTATGTTTCTTTTATAATTTTATTTTTAGTGATGAGCTAAGTGGAAGACATGATTAAAAGTTTTCATACTGTAAATCTTGCAGCACTTTCATGTGCCAAATGCTTTGTCGCATACGTGCTCTTACCTTTTTCATGTGCATGCAATTTCATCTCACAAATGGAAAAACGTTTCTGTAAAAATAAAAAAAAAAATTACTTCTTCTCAAAAATTATTTGACTTAATTAACTTATGAAATAGATCTAGTGCGGTAAAGTTTGGTAATATGTCACTGAATTTGATTTTTTATGCACCTATTATGCATGCTACGCACATTTTCTGTATTTTCTTTGTTTTGTTTTCAATTCTTTTTAGAACTCCACTACAGACCGACTTCTTGTCATTCAAACCATGTGTAATAATGTAGGAAAAACAGTAATAATAAATGCTATTGAAGAATAATTATTATTTTCTTTCTACAATTTATATCCAAGAAATTTTTGTTTTAGATTTTGAAGATCTTCAAGTCTCTTACTTCGTTGGTCTTAATGAAAACTTAAGAATTTTGGAATAATAGATAATCTCACATATAAATTAGAAAGTCTTAAGTGAGACTAACAGCTCGTTTAGGATTACTTTTTGAAAGCTCAAAAGTGATTTTGTAAGTTAAAAGTTAATTTTATTGTTTGATTATTTTTTTTAAAAATCACTTTTGGTAAAATTACCTTATCTTATAACCAATTTTAAAAAAAGAATATTATCATTTTCTCATTAAAGTTATTCTGACACACCATGTCAGTACCACGGTTTGGTAAAAAAACGTTTAAACTATTAGCATTTTCCCACCATTCCGTTAACTAAATAAAAATTATGTTGACATCATAAGGGCATTTTGGACATCTCACGCGAAGCCAAAACATTGTGTTTTGCAATTGTAAAAAAACAAACAATTTTGACATGGAAGCCATAGAAATCGAAATCAACCCCCCTCTCTCTTGTTTCTTGTTCAAACTCCGCCCTCTCTCGCTCACTGTCACTGACCCGTATCTCTCTCACTTTCGCAGTAATGTCGTCTTTTGGGGGTAATTTTGTAATTAAATCGTCTTTTGTTGTTCTTCATTTTTAAATGGTAAAATCATCTTGTCGTCTTTTGAGGGTAATTTTATAATTAAATCGTCTTTTGTTGTTATTCCCTTTTAAAGGATAAAATCGTCTTTTACGCTCCATGGGTAAAATTGATTTTTTATGTATTTTCCGTTAAATATTAACAGAGTTTAAACGAAATAGTGGGAAAATGCTAACAATTTAAACGTTTAATGGTAAAATGATGTTTTTACCAAACTGTGGTACTGACATGATGTGTCAGAGTAACTTTGATGGGAAAATGATAATATCCATTTAAAAAATAAGGAATGAGTAGCTTTTTAAAATTTGATTTTAAGAATTAGTTTTATATTTTATATAATTTCATATATATCCTTGTGTATAGTATAAGAATCTAAAATTATCCTATTTAATCAAGAAATAAAAACATAATTAAATTTAAAGAGATTATTATTATTACCAATTATATTGAGATAAAAAAATAAAATTTATAATATAAAATATTTATTTTGCTTATATATTATTATACATATACAATAAAAAAATACTTTATATACATGTTCAAAAATATGTAAATAAATTTTATTTAACATTATTTCCAATTTGGTAGTTTACATTATTACAGTGGTTTAATAATAAGATTTACCAAATACACAAGCTGATTTTAAAACTTATAATACTTTTAAAAATAAATTTTAGTAAATATTTAACTGATTCTTTTTACAGTTCATTATTATTACTGTATAGGTACCAACAGTTATTTTAAAAGGTATAATATTACCAAACTGGCCCTAATTATATCATATTACAGTACAATCATGCAATCATGCTCGTTATTTATCAACTATAAATTTAAAATTGTCTCAAATTTATGATAAATATTTAAGTATTATATCATTACACCACCACTCAATTACATTTCACCACACACACACACACACACACACACTTAAATTTTTGAAATCGATATAAATGCATCATAAATGATGACAAGTAAATATGCTCTCAGCTATCTCCTAAGACTCTTCTCGAATTAAACGAACTATTTAAAAGTTAATTAAAAGCACAAGAGATTTACTCGCATAATATCATTTCAAACTAAGTAGTATACCGTTATTGCATCCAAACACATATATATTATATAATAACAATAATCAAGCACCACCATAGTTTAAATCTATGTTTTGGGTAATTTAAAAAACAAAGCTCATTCCTACATCAACCAAAACCGAATGGATTAACAGAATCTATCGTTAAAAAAATCATAACAAGAAAGAATAAAATAATTAAAAAGAAGAGAAAACAAAGTATTTAAATAGAGGGGGGTGCGTATGTTCGATAAGAGAGTAAACAGAGCAGAGAGACAGGTGGTGTGGGACATTGGTTGAGAGTATAGAGTCGCGACTGAGGGTCATTTGAGTTTCCGTTTTCCTTTGAAAAAAGCAAAAGCCTTTCCACAAAGAGACAAAAGTGCTTCTGGTTTTCTCCCAGAACCCAAGAAGCGCTTACACGCACCTCCACCACACCCCACCCACACGAGCGGTTCTCGATTTCCATGCACAACAGAGCCTGTTACTATTTGCTTTGGTAAAAGCAAGTTAGCATAAGAAGAACCAACAATTAGCATTTAGAGATCTCCTTATCTTCTGTCCATCTCTCTCAAGTCTCAAAGAATCTTGTGGGTTCTTCTCTTCTTTTGAAAGTTTTATTTTCCTTTTGTTTTTGTGTGTGTTCTCTTTGGGGGCATTTCTTGTTTGTGCTCAAGCCCCATTTGGGTTCTCTTGGAAACAATGAGTCTTCAAATTCTGAAGGGTGGTGGCGATGGCAATGTTTTCAATGGAGTTCATCAAGGGATGAACTTTATGGCTCCTTCTTCTCATCTTTCTCTGTCAAACACTTTTGGGACTAAAAATCCTGAAACTGGGTTTCAGATTTTGAGCCCTTGTCCTATGGAGATAAATAAGAAACCATGGGAAGCTAGGAGAATCTGTGTTGAGGAGAGAGATGGGGTCTTTGGTGTTCATAAAAATAAGGGGCTGTCTTTGGATTTGGGCGAGGAAGTTGAGGATGTTATTAAGCGCCCTGTTTCTGGAAAAAATGGCCACACTAAGCTCTGTGCTAGAGGCCATTGGAGGCCAGCGGAAGATGCGAAGCTTAAAGAGCTGGTTGCTCAATATGGTCCTCAAAATTGGAACTTGATCGCTGAGAATCTTGAAGGAAGATCAGGTAATATATTTAAAATCCAAACAAAATAAGAAGAAAATACTGTTTCTTTCTTTTTTTTTTTCAAGGTAAAAAAATGACTTTTCTGAGGGGTATTTTGACCGTTGTTGATTTTGTTTTAATTATTTGTTTCCAGGGAAGAGTTGCAGATTGAGATGGTTTAATCAGCTGGATCCAAGAATCAACAGGAGGGCTTTCAGTGAAGAAGAAGAAGAGAGGCTGTTAGCTGCTCATAGGTTGTACGGTAACAAATGGGCCATGATTGCCAGACTGTTCCCCGGAAGAACTGATAATGCTGTCAAGAATCATTGGCATGTGATCATGGCTAGGAAACACAGAGAGCAATCCAGCATTTATAGGAGGAGAAAGCCCTCTTCTGGTCCTTTCCAAAACAACAATATTAATATCAATAATGCTAATGCTAGCAGTGATGAATCAACTATCTCAAGCAACAATGAATCTGCTTCAACAATCACTGATCTTTCACTCACTCCCTCTTCAGCTAAAGTGTCTCCAGGATACTTCACTAAGTTTTCTCTAATGGGTATGTGTTGTATTTTCAGTTCTCTTTCATTTTCTTGTACTTTTTAATTAGATTATTGTTTGTTGAGTTTTTGGGTTTTGATAAAAATTAAAAAGGTCGTTCATCACCTGGAGAAAAGGAGATTACGAAGGGATGCGGAGATGTTGACAAAATTTATGACACAGGCTATGAGTTTTATCAAGCTGGGCCTATAGGAGGAGTGGTTATGAATGTGGACCAGTCTGGCCAGACAGATTCAAATTCAGAAGTCTCAGCAAATGAGTCAGTAGGCAACAACAACTCCAACAACAACAAGGTCAATCTCTCTATGTATGGGGAAAATGAGACTAGCTATGAGAAGATCAACATGCCCTTCATTGATTTCCTTGGAGTTGGAGCTGCTTAAGAAAAGTTTTGGGTATTAGAAAAAATCAAAAATTCAGAAAATCAATCAGCCAGTGAAAGAGAAGCAAGCAACCAATGAGTTGAGTCCAAGTCTGCAGTAGTAGGTCTTATCTCTACAGTCTTTAATGTACAGTAGTATCAGTGCAGTTAGTTCCATAAATGGCAAAAGAGAGTAACAGTAGAAAAGGTTAAAAAAATAGAGAGAGAGATGAGTAGTTGTTACAAGTTATATAATAATTCTCTGAAACTTGTAGTAGTTTTGGACTTATCCAAGCTAGCTAGCAGGCTTTGTTATTCTCTGCAAATTTTATGTCAATTTTCTGCAGCATGTTGAATGTTGATGATGCTATTGCTATGCTAATATCATGTTAAGGCAAAGCCAAAGTTGTTTCTCCTGTGACTTTCTGACTCATAAATGAAACTGCCTGCCCATCTTTCATGACTTTTCAATGCTGTTTGGTACACTTTTTTTGACCATGTTATAAGTGTGTTTCTTTCTTTGCTGTAATCAATTTCTCCTATTATAATATCAATCAATATATGCCCATCACTACAGTCGCAACGCCACCTGATGCCATATTTTCAATGGGGTCTACAAAATTTTTGCATGAGTCCTTTTTAACAGTACCTTATAAATGTGACCTTATAGTTCTCTCCATGTATGGTCGTTGTGCGATCAATTTTCAGAAAATAAATAGAAAAATAAAGTAACTTTTTTTTTTTTTTAAATTACACTTTCTGTTCCCGAGAAAAAGAAAAGTTGAATGGGCTCTTAGACAATGACGGAGGCGGTGGGAACAGACAAAAAATTGCAATAACGGAGAGTATCGAGTAAGAGAAACGTATCTAATTTGTATATTTGCCTCATAAATTGTCATAACATGTATATTATGATATGGTTCTAATTAAGTATGTAATTAAATGTTTCATCTTCTCTTACCGGGCGATATAGGTGGATACTACAATGAATTCGTTGTATACATCTTCCTTTATTTTATAATACTAATTAATCTTGAAGTAAATCGTGCAGATTATGGTAGATAGCAAGTGATGTGCCGATATGGGATGATCGTATACAACAATTGAAACACAATCTAGTACTGAACCTTGTAAAGTGAATTTTGATGTTCTTGTATGTGATTATTAGTACACAAGTAATATGTTCGGAATTAACAAATATGCAATGATTTTTTTTAAAAAAATTAAATACATGTATTTGAGTTTAGGTCTTGCCAAGAATTCATTAAAAGAATATTTACTAGGAAAAATCTTTGACTTGGAGGCTCGTTATCTATTAACGCATCGCCATATATTATTTTCAGCCAAGCGCGATAATATTTATACACATATGGGAAAAAGTGAATGGATAAAGAACATTATTTCAAGAGCAACAAAAACTTTTTAAACCAATATTATAAGCCTTGATAAACACTAATATATTGAAAACCTAGACTTCATAGATCACTACAAGAGGTTTTTCCCAACTAAACTTAATATATAATATACTGGCACATACAAATTTATAATTAAAGTCGTCCCTTGATTTTTTTAAAAATCATGTGCGAGTAATTGTGCGGTTAATATTTAATTGTTTTTATATTTTTTATCTAATAACTTTCAATTACCGGTTTGTATTTTGCCCAAGAGAAGCTGAAGTCAAGAAAAAATCATGGCATCATGCTCCACGTTAATTGTATTTTATCTTCAAAAATCAAAACATTACGAGTTCCTCAAATCAAGGGTAAAAGTAGCATGTAATTAATTTGTCAAAAAGTTACCATCAAAATTCACAATAGGTGTAGCTAGCCTTTGAAGGTTGATGATGGTTACTCAGTAATCTTAACATAAATAGGAGACGTTTTGAATAATTAGCCAGAACGAACGCCTTGATGAACAACCTACCCTCCTCCAAAAGGAAGAAAAAGGTAGCAGGGTAAGTTTTAAACTATGATTACTGTTTAAGATTAAAAAAAAAAGATTGATGTATGTACGTAATTATGAATTCTCCAACTGGTTCATCTAAGTTGCATTAAACCAAGGTTAATTTTGACTTGGTGACTGACTTGACTTATCTTATGATCATTCATAAATAAGTCGCATTAATTTATTTAAAGAAAAAAAAAGAAGAAATCTTATTTGATAAAAACTTGATTCAGTTGGGGGCATTACAGGTGATAACACTATTACTGTATTACATCATGTTACAGTATGGACGTAGGGTTTAAAACCTAATGATGACGTGTCGACACAGAACATATACGATTATACTTAAATTATAAAATGACAGTGGTGCTCATTAGAACACATCCACGTTTAAATAATAGTAATTACCACTTTTATATCTTTTATATATTACACAAACCACAGACAAAGTAAAGTTCGTAAAAGATCAATTGTGGCTCAGCCTTTACTTTCGGGTTATTAACTTATTATGCTGGGAAATAGCAATAATTATGCTTGATTTAGGGTGTACACATTGTATTGTATGGAAACAGATCCGGTGCTCAGCTGAGCTTGTGCTGAGCACCGGATCCTGGTCCGTATTGTGTTGTATAAAGATTGTATTGCGGTATCTCGTATTAAATTAAAATATAATATTATGTTTGGTGAAGTATAAATTGTATTATATAAACTAATATTTTTTGTTTTAATATTTATATTAAATTAATAATTAAATATTCATTTATATTTTATTATTCATTTAAATTTTTATGATTAAATTAAATAATTTTTACCTCCGGCCACCACAAGCCACCATACTTTAGTGCCATTTGAGGTATATTTTGGTACCAATAGATGGGGATATGGAATGATGCAACTATTACTAGTAAGGAAATTTTCAGTCTCTGTAAATCTATGGTCAAAGTCTCCATTTTTGAAATTTTGACTGTAAATTTACGGCAAACAAAAACCTTTTTTCCCGTAAATAATTGCACCATTGCATAGCCTCTACAAATAAGGATTTTAATGGTATTAGATTTTAGTGCAAAACATGACGTTATGCAGTGGCCGGCCACCATCGAATTGTCGTCCGCAGTTTCATCAGCACCAGTGCCAACATATTTGAGTTTTTAATTTTATTTAATACTATATGCTTTTATTTAGTTTTTATTAATTTTTTAAAATTTTTTAATATGAACACCATATTAAACAAATCCGATTCAGGTTTGTGTAATGTAAAAATGTTTACATTATGATATATTACAATATATCATAATGTGAGCTGAAAGATTTACTAAACATAGGATTGCATTAGATTGACTAATGCAGTTCTATGTTGATTTGATGTGCCAAACACACCCTTATGGCCTTATCCTTAGTGTTTAAAATTTTTCTGATGACTACTAAAATCATTGAGAAGCATGCATAGGGTGGGAGTAGCAATTAGAAAATGAATCGGATCTTTTTTGGTGCCGGAGTAGATTGCACCATTTGTCCCTAATTAAATTTAATCTATTCGTGAAAGTGCTTCAAGTAACTTTAATTCCAAACATGGTTCATTGCTTCATGCAAATTATCTTTTCTTACCTTTCTTTTACTTTTTCTTTTTACCAGCGTAAAAACAAGTTTAAAGTCATAAGCATCCCATGTACTGTCGGCAACTCCAAAAATTATTACCAACAAAATTTAAATGAAATAAAATAAGTCTGGAGTGCTTAGGAAAAGGTTGATGTCATAAATAGTACTTACTTGACATATACACTACTTCTATTACATTCTTACCAAGTATTTATTATTTGATGATTTGTTGATTTGAATATATTGATGGTAATTTTATAGAGTTACATAAAAGCACGAATATAACATCAATAAAATTTAACCATTTTTTTTTCTCTTCATACCGACGTTATCAACTGCTTAATTTCTGTTTTATATCGGGTAGATTTGTTTTTAGTTCTTTAAAAAAAATAAATAAAAATAATTTTGAAGTAAAAAGAAAAACATGCAGGTAGTTGATATCAAATCTTAAAAGAAGAAGAAAAAAAACTCATTAAGCCCTAATGAATGTTCATCAATGAGTTTGCAATATTGAATATGCATAAAAAATGTTAAAATTTAAGTGGAAAAAAAATGCCAATATAATGTAAATTGATGGGGTGTGAAGGATGAAGAGTAAGTATAACCAAAAATAAATTTATTACTTAATTAGATTTATGTTTGTACTTTTAGGTCATTTTAATTAAGAATATATAAATTAGGAATGACAATGGGGTGGGGGAGGCCTATCCCATTCCCCACCCCACCTCCATTAAAAATTTTGCTTCTATTCTCTACTGCATTTCCCAATAAATTTAGTGGGGTGAGGAATTCCTATGTGCATGAGGAATGATTTTCTGGTCCTCACCCCATTCTCCACTTACTTATTTTATAATAGTTATAAATAAATAATTTCAATAAATTAAAAATTAGAGACTTAATTAAAATCATCATATTATAAAGTATTTAAATTATTTTAAAACATATCCAAAAGTTTAAAACAATATCTCAAAATGATATTAAAACTAACCAATGTTTGAAGAGAGCAGCAACTTATGAGAGAACAAAAAACATAACAATATTTTAAGGTTGAATGAGAATTATATTGTAGGATTTTCTTTTAGTTGTAGCTTTATATTAAGTAAAAATTATAAAGAAAATTTATTAACGAACATTGTAATTGATAAAACAAAAATTATTGAATAAAAATTAAATAAATATTTATATATAAAATAGAGATTGGAGTGAGAGTGAGGTGGGAGTACAAAACTAAACCCCACTCAATTAAAAATTTTAGGGTTATTTTTTTCTCATTCTCCAAAAATTATTTAAAATTTATTCCATATGGGAGATCTCTTAGCAGGATTTGCCATCCCTCATATTTGAAGAGAGTTTTTCGGTTGTGCCATTACATGCCCAATAATAGGCCAAAGCCCATAATGTACAGTTGCAGGCTAGCCCAACATTTTACCCATTACAAAAGAATTGTGAAATACACCAGGCCCAAAACATTCATTGTTGTCTATTGACGTCATAAGTGTTATTAGAAGTTAATAATGCATCTCAATAATACTACTGCTCCATATTAGTTTTAAGATTATTTGGATTTAAATTGAAAAAAATGACATGCGGTAATTAAACTGCGATGCAATATTTACTTTTTTTTTCTACCAATTCTAAATCACACACTTGATTCGATCTCAAGTGAAAAATTCAAAAGATGTGGTGATTAAATGGAAAGGCCAATGTTAACTATTTCACTACCATTATATTCAAATAACTGTAAACTTAGGTTATATCCCGAAACAAATCAATATTTCAATTCAAATAAATGTACGGGGCAATCTTTGAAGTTAGCACTTGAGACAAGTTAAATAAGATCACGTATATAAACAATACAAACCCTGTCCACTAATTGTTAATGACTTTTGCATTTGCAATCATCCGAATTCGAATAATAATAGAGATAAAAATTGATATTTAACGGGTAAATTTTTTTACTTCCATTCCAAACCTAAAAAAAAAATGTACGCAAATAATTTAAAGTTAGTAATTTACTAATTTTAAGAACTCATTCAAATTTATTCAAACTTTTATGGGTAGAAAAACCAAAATCAGAATCAAATGGGTTTGCAGGTAAATAATTATTATTAAGTTAAATCATAAGAACGTTTAATTAGGCCAGAGATGAGAATCCAATAATTTTGTTATTCCACAAAGTCAACTTGATTTTAACTTGGTAATTCCAAATTACCTTTAAGGTGTGTGCATATATATGTATATGTTGAATACTTTATGGCATTAAGTTCCCTAACTTACGGTATTTGTTAACCGTGTGAAGAGTTGTCGTCTTCAATATCATCATTTCATACTGTAAAAATGAATATCCAATGTATCAATAAAGAACAGAAAACAATAGGTCAATAAATTTTTTTAATTAAAATAGGGGTTATATGGCAGACCTATAAATGCAAGATTCAAGCCTGTGTTTTTAAACGGAGTTGTAAGTAATCTTGACAATAATCTAGAAAAACCGTGCAGGATTTGTGAAAAAATGAACCATTTGTTCCTTTCAAATCATGAGCTCAAATAAATTAATACTGAGCAATTATACACATATTGGATTCCCATTGTAGGTTGACTGATTTGTTTCCTGGTCAAAACAATTGCAGAATCTATGTAAAAACTTACAAGCCTCAATTTTTAATCACCTAGAAATTACACCGTGGAGTAAAATCATTATATTGGTTCACATGGCAGCCAATAGAAGTTGTAATTAATCTTTGATTTTCACATGTTATTTCTTAATAATTGTGCCCTAATGTTTAGAGAATAAAATAAAGAAATCTCTGAACAAACATCCGTCTGCATTGGATTGGTTATATCGGTCGGTGTTGAAGCCCCAAGTTGGCGATTTAATTTCATTTCATGGGTTTTCGATACTTCCATTCAATGGGGAATCCAAGTACCGGCCCTGCACCCAAATTGTATAAAAATTTAATACCCTGAACAGGAAACAACTGTATCTGGGATTCTTTCCAGGAAATTAATCCTGTGTCCGTTGTCACTTCACTAGGAACGAGTTTTTTATATGACTTTGATGACAACCGCATCAAGATTTGCAAGAATATAAGTGCAAGATTTTCTTTGACTTGGCACTTTGTTTTTTATTCTGATATTCTTATTGTTAACTCTATAAAGAATTTGTATCTCTAGTTTTAACGTTTTTTCTTCAGATATTACACTTCAAATTTTTTGAATTGCAAATATAAATTAACTTCTTTCGGTGGCAATCATGTAACATTTCTTGAAAAGAGATAAAGTGGCTTTCGATTAACATTAGGATATTCAGTGATAATATCACTTAATCATTAGGCGAGTTATGTTACACAAACGATGTATACACACACACACGCACACTAATTTTGTGACACCAAGAATTTTCATACATATTACAATTTCTTTTTTCAATCCTGCAAATTTAATTTGAGGAAACTTTGTAAATTTAGTGTTATTAGATGTATATCCACTTCAAAGTTTTTGAATTGTTTTAGTAAATTCACTTTTTCTTTTTTTTTTAAGAATAAGGTTTACTACATGAGTATATTCATATATATGATGCAATCATATAACATTTTGTTAATATAATTAAAGCATTATTGAATTGATATAATATCACGTGAGTAGATAACTCATTAGAAGGCGAGTTACGTTGTACAAGTTAAAAAGAACATATTTGTTTTGTGACATAAAGACTATCTCACTCTAATAAAATATGGAGGAAGCTAAAATGCAAAAATAAATAAATAAATAAAACATAAGCTCTAATGTGCTAAAGGTGCTTTATCCACATTGATGAAAGGATAGTACAATTGAGAGATAAACTATCCCCATATTTGTGAAGAATTGGAAGAAAATTAATACTCTAAAACTATCCAGCAATTCTATTTAGTTTTCTAAAGGTTCAATTTCAAAGTTACACTTATCTTCTTTTTTATTTTTTAATTTTTAAAATTTAGACACTTTACATTGGTTTTCAATGAAGACTGAGAAAACCTCACATTATTAAGACAAACAAAATACATAAATAATGCAATTTTTTTGCCTAAATATATATGTATATGCGACACAATTACGTATCTCTTCAGGAAAGGAGTTGGCGTAATATTAGGTTAGTGAGATAATATCACGTGATAACCCTGTTTATTATAAGATACATTACGAAAATAAAAAAATATATTTATTTTAGGACATGGAGACTTTTCACATATCTTGTAATTTCTTTCCCTTTTTTTTGTGGTTCTTTTCTCCTTTTCATTGTAAAAAGAAGAAGAAAATGTACAATGGACAACCTTAATTAAAGATTAAAAATAGTAAATAGGATTGATGAAAGAAGTTGGACGACCTCGTTCATTTCATGTTATTGCAAAGGTTAGTCACCTCTTTATTGTCACATTTTTTATATCATCTGCTGGTAAATGATCAAAAGTATTCTAGGCACCTGTTTATACGATGGCTATATAATTTTCCCTTTTTTATTTTTTAGCAGTTTCCCCTTCCTTTGATGATAAAATCCTCACACTGTTTTTGGTATGCAAAATTCTTACAGCTTTTGAATACAAAGCAGGTTTTGTGTGCTGATTTGAGTTTGATACATGAAGTTTCTGCCCTGCTCCTCTTATTTATTTATCTTTTCTTTTTATTTTTTGTTGTACGACCTGGCTTCCTTTTCCAGTATTAGTGAACTCAAGATGCATCTTCAAATGAAAATATGTAAGTGTGGATCTTCTTCCATGAATCTTTGGAATCACTGTGATTTCTTCTCACTCTATAGCCTTTCTGTGTAACAATTGAGACATTAAAATGGTAAGTTCATCCTGCTACGAACTGATTCTCAA
Organism: Citrus sinensis; assembly: GCF_022201045.2. Classification (NCBI taxonomy): domain Eukaryota; kingdom Viridiplantae; phylum Streptophyta; class Magnoliopsida; order Sapindales; family Rutaceae; genus Citrus; species Citrus sinensis. Next base: position 41,300,062 of record NC_068558.1, on the reverse strand, counting down.
ACATAAAAAATGGAACTCCAAGCTATATATAGATCCAACGCTACTGATGAAGAGTACAGAATTACAAAATTTGTACTCGCATTGGACTTGTCTACTAATTAACGGGAGCTATATTAGACTGCCGCATTGATTAAACTTCGTATTCCAATTTTGTAGGTATGTATCACATCACTTATAAATCTACAAGACAATATGTTAAGCCAGTAACAATTAAATTAAATCATAATCCAACGTGACCAATCAAACACAAACTTTTTCCCAATGAAAACTGGAGTTCATACATCATAAAATCTACGGCAAGTTAATGACATAAATATAATTATTAATTTCATAAATTCACTACTCTCTAATGGTTCTAAACAGCCAATACATTGTTTCCCTAACATTATGCAATATTCAGGTAATAAGGGGGCAACCTATTAAACAACTTTGAAACAGATGAGTATAAAAGAAAGAACATATAGAACACAATAGCTAATAGTTTTTTTTTTTTTTTTTGGAATTACTACATATAAGAGGACGAAGCTCCCATTTGTTGCACCTTGATTTGATTCCTGTTTATGCTGGTCTTGAAACCTGTAATCAAAATTTCACAGCTGTTTTAGCCAGGTTCCATGAACCCACAGCCAGCCCCAAAAAAGGGAAAAAGAAAGGAAAAAGAAAGAAAATAAAGGAACAAGAAAGAGAGAAACCATAATCACTCTCTTAGCTTAAAAATTATTAATTTTTATTACTGTGCATTTTGACACCCTAATAACTGTACTACTTAATATGTTAGTGGAGCCTTAAGTACTGTATCATCAGTAATTTTTAAGTTTTTGGAATCTTGAACTGATTAAAATAGCATATAATGATCAAGAGTGAAACTGTAGACAGAAAGATTTCATGGAATTCCAAAAATTCCTTTCTTATTACCCGGATTATATAAGCTAAAAAAATAAAGTACGATTCACAGTACTTTTAATTATATATAAGTACCATTAATTATATATAGCTGGATTTGATCATGAGAAGGAATTTCATGATAACAGTACTAATAACACACTTATTATCAAATAATAATTACTTACCTCCCCCCCCAGAACAACAGAAAACTCCCACCAAAAAGACAACCCCCCCCCCCCCCCCAAAAAAAAAAAAGCCCAATGGAGACTGTGCATATGAAATGTTAACTTTAATTTGAAGATGTATTATTTTACCAGGAAATAGCTTTCACCATGCTGCAAGCTCTGCATTAGAAACCCAAATTCATTTGTTGGTATTGGCACGCCAGAGGAATGGACCAAAACTACATCTTGGCCAAACAAAGCTTTCATGTCAATTGGTCCCCTTGGAATTTCTGTTGGCGCACCATTGATAAAAACTGTGATAAATCCTGAAAAATTATGTTATACAACAAAAACCCCAAAATTAATTACGAGGAAATTTAGTGCCTAACTAAATAAATCAGAGGGACTAGGTAGATGAGACATGCAATTGATTGTTAATTATGGGTTACCAGTTTGGTACTGCAAATTTGATGATTCTGATGGGCATAACATTGATGTTACACTAGAGTTCTGGTCAACTACTTCTTGAAAACCCATTTGGCCAGACACTGAATATAGGGTTTCAACTCCATCACCACCACCCATAACTCCACAAAATGAAGAAGAGCCAGCAACAAAATTAGTACATGGAGTGGAACCAAAGGTAGCTGGAGAAGTAGCAGCAAACCCCATAGGCAGAGCAGCAGCCGCACAATTACTATTAATTTCATATTGAATTGCACCAGCTGCACTAGAGGCTTGTGCCTGCTGAATATTATTATTTCTTTGTTCCCCAGCAAGGCTAGCTTGCAACTGGCGTTGTCGGCGGCGAGATCTTGAACGTCTGTTTTGGAACCAGTAGAAAACGTTAGCATCACCAACAGAACCAAATTTTTCAAGAAGCTTTCTTATCCTCACAGTTTCATCTTTAGGAGGATTAACCATGCCACTATTGAAGATGGACTCAAGTATGAGAATTTGTTCAGGCTTTGGAGTCCATCTTGACCTCACTGGTTCAGTACTTCTCTCAGCTGAGCCACGACTTGGACTGTTATTATTAGCATCTTGGCTTTGATCTTCCATTACTGTGCTCAACGAAAAATGAAAAATATTTTTGCAGCTGAAACCTAGGTTTAAAAATATAGGAGAAAAGTTAAAAGCACATGAATCCACAGTAAAGTGCTTATAGGCGGTTGCTATATAAAGGCCTAATGGGAATAATGGTACTTTTGTGAAGTTACAATATCATCCTTGTGTTATTTTCACTTTTCACCATCTAAGATGAAATTTCCTTTTACCACTTTTTTTTTAAAAAAAATTTTCTTCACAATCATAGCTGTGAATTAAAATATATGTACGATTATCATTATTGATGCTTTTGACTATCATTTTAAACTATGAGATTAATGCATTAATTAAGTAGTCTTTTAATCAAAATATGAAAAATCTCTATTCATGGACTAAATTACCCATTGCATTAAACTTTTGGTTTAATAATTTTTCAACTCAATTTTTTAAATAAAATGTCATCTCAGATCCTAAAATTTCAAATACACGCATAAATACTTTCATGCATGTCTTAATGTCTGGATGCTTACAGAATTGATGTATATATAAAGGTAAAATATTCTTTATTCCTTAGACATCAATTTCTTATTAATCCTTGTATTTTACAAAATGATATGAAAAATTTATGTTATTACTTCTATTTATGTTAAACATCACTTTTTGAGGAAAATGTAAACTGCTTGATTAATCTTATTGACAACAGCAAAGACGTTAATGATCACCCGTCATAAAAAGAAAAAAAAAAGTATTCAACACTAACACAAGTAATGTAGCAGTATGGAGAATGACAATGCATCCCTGTTGGAGTTGGTTTTTATATTTTTGGTCATTGATAGATTTTTAATGCCCATGCCAATTTCACCCCTGGAGTTAAAAAAAAGGACAATTTCACATATAAATTAATTATGTGAGACCTCTAAAAATTGTAACTAGTCAATTTGTTTGTTGAAATATCAGATCTATTATTTAACAATATGCTTTTTACTATTATTTTAACATCACAACAAGGATCAAATGAAGTATTAAAAATTTACCAGGGACCAAAAAGATAAGAACCAACTCTAAGATGGACCAAAATATCATTTTTCCTTTTCGAAATGCAAGACTAACTGGAAATTGATACATAACCCTAAAGAATAAATATTAATTTACTCTTGTATAAATGAGTGATGATACAACCACAAATTTTTGTATAAACTTATCTTATACAAACTAATGTGACATTAGTTCATTAGTTGAATGAAAATATAAAATAATAGAAATAAATCATGTGAGCTAAGAGATATTTAGTTCAACCAATAAATTAACGCCACATTAGTTTGTACAAGATTTTGTGGCTATATCATTGCTCTACAAAATAAAATGTAACTGGATGACATTTACCCTAAATACATGCTTAAATGACAAACTTTAACCAATACTGTACAAAAATGTGCTTTGTGCCGCAATCACCAGAATTCGAGTAAAAAGTATGGGACAGTGGTTGCTATTAATTAGTTGGTGAAGTTTCCCATCTTCATTCAAATATTTAAAAAAGAATTATTAGTTTTATGATTGGATCTCCTTATAACTAGACTAGTAATTTTCCTTATTTATGTTCTTTTTTGGTCACAAAATCCACACACGACTTACCACGAAGATGATCACATGAAATTGATGAACTTATGAACCATTTTCTCGATTATCCAAGGTAAATGGAGTTACAAGCTAAGCTAGGGAGTTACAAGAGGAAGAATGAGAGACATCAAGTTTAAGTATATGGGAAAAACACTCAAAGAATTGGTCAAAATGGTAAAAAGAGGAACGATGAGAAATGGTGTGATGGTTGGACAAGCAAGTAAGCTAGGGTTTCGGCTTGGCAAGTGCATGTGAAGGTATGCATGGAAAGCTGAGTCACTGTATAGGAAGAGGCAATATTTTATTTTGATAATAAAATAAAATATAAAAAATAGAAAAAAAAGTTTAAAAAATGGGAGGAAAACTACAAAGAAATGGTCAAGAAACCGTGCAATAATTTAATATCTGTGACGTTAAGCAAACATGGCTTACAGTGGCACTGCTAGCCATCCCCTGTGTAACTTTTTATATTAAACGAGAGGAGGCAAAGGCCTCATAATGGTTGGCTTAAACATCGAACGCTTTTGCTCACTCTCTCTCCATTTTTTTACGTATTATACATTTTGGATAATTTATGTAACAGGACAGGAACCGATGGGAACTCTGTGTTCTCGGACGCGGTTTCTGTCTCTGTTTGCTGCTTTCACATTTGCCTTAGTTTCTAAGGATTCTGTTTGATCTTAGCTTGCACCCCTGGTACGGGTTTTGTTTCGTAAAAGCTATCGCTCGTGGGTTCCATTTTTTATTCTTTCAATATTTATTGGCTTTATAGTTCGGTGCCACATTGAATTATATGTGTATCATTTTTTATTCTTTGCATATTACGCATGACAAAGGAATGGTTCATGCAATCGCTGAAGAGGGTCGCCTAGTTGGCTTGGTTTGAAAAGAAGGTAATTAAGTTAATTAAATCAATTATGATGCCTTCATTCAACATTGAATAAACCCCGTGGTGTAGTTAACTTTACATGTGTGAAATGTGTAAAATAGTGCTTCTAGGTTGATTGATCTTCCACACTTAATTCCACGATGTCTTCAATAAGTAAGACATTCCATCTTTTTCTATTAAAGAAAAATTGTATGTGTTGAGGTGTCCTACGCTAGTTTATAAAATTGAAACTTTTGGGTTAAAAAAGAAAGATGGGGAAAAAAAAAAGATGAGCCATTCCATCTAACAATTAGTGGTTTTACATTAGATATTTTTAGGCACTAAGGCTTAGTTTGGTATACCTTTTCAAATAAAACTTATTTAAGTAGAGCTTTTATCAGTAGAGCTTTTGGCGAAAAAAATAGTTGTCTAGTTGTCAATGAGAGCTTTTATTAAAATTATAGCTTTCATTTCTTTAGAGCTTTTAGGAGAGTTTTGCCGCTGTAGTGGTCCTACCCGGCTCGAATATGAATTAGTCGGGGCCAAATGTGATCTTCGGATGCCAGATGGTTTAATACACCAAAAAAATTATAAAATTACTTGAATAGGCAAGTTAGTTAAAGTTATGCTATGAAGAATTTAAATAAGATTACAAAATAAAGAAAGCATATTTTAGATATTTTAATATTTTTTTAAAAAACGTTTTAACCTCTATTCCCAAAAGCTCAAATTTTGAGTTTTTACTAGTAGAGACTAAAAAACACCCAACAATAACAAAAAAAAAATTAAAAAGAGCTTACGAATTAAATAAAAACTTATATCCATTAGATAAGACGGCACTATAAATAATATCAGGGTTGAACCATTGATTAGGAGGGCATAAGTGTTTTTTGTCTATTGGCGCATTTTTCGTTAGGGTGAAGATTACTTTGTCCAATTCAGCTAATAATAGGAAGATTGTTGCGTTGTCCAATATTGTTTATAAGGGCATTTTTGAGTTAATAATTTTTTTTTGTTGGATACTATTATCCTAGGTCCTAATTAACAATTCAAATGTGAGCAAAAAATCTTCCCAAGTTTTCTTTAATCATTCTTTAAAACGTAGAGTTAGATAAACTTCAAATATAATTCTTTTAACCCGTACCTTCCATAAGAGTCGAACATGGACAGTTACCTAAATAAAGAGACTAAAAACAAGTATGACTTGGCCAAATAAAAATCAGGAGTAAGATATGAGCAATGGATGGTTCACTTAAAATATACTCTAACTTACTTTTATAGGGATATTGTTAGTACTCCTTACTAAAATCAGCATATACCACTCACCCTCTACTATTTTCATAACAGTCAATTAGCTCTCAACAGCATAATTTTTAATTTTTACAGTATATCCTTATTTTCAAATACATTTATATCTATATTTATTATTAATTAAATAAATCATATAAATTAAAATAAAAATAAAATATTAAATATTAAAAATAAGAAATATGGGTTTTGGTATGAACAAAAAGTTAACGTACCAATAAGATATTTTTCTTATATTGCATTGTAATTCTTAAACTTTTTTTATAATAAATACACATTTTATAGTTGAAGATAAAATATCAAATAAATAATCTATTCACCCTTCATTTTTCTTAAATTTTTTTATGCCGATGAGTTATTAACTATTATATAAAAACAGTATTTGAGTAAATGGTACAATCATATAATCTATATATGCTCATGAAAAATTATATTGAAAATGGGCGATCGATCCTTCGTGGAGAAGAAATTGATGGTTATTGGGGGTTTGATTTATTTTCCAATTTGTATAAAAAGACTCCGAAAGGAACCGCATTTGTGAGAGTGAGATAGATCGTTGGGTGAAAACACACACACACAAGGAGATGTTAAAGGTCGAGCAAATCAAAGCGAAAACGCTCAATGAATGTGCCCTAAAAGCAGAACCAGATGTTGGTCGGTGTCCCCTAGGAGAAGTCGCAAAGTTGCTCAAAGAGAAAAATTTGAATTTAATAGCAAAATATTCAACTTCATTGTTAATAAAAAAAATTAATAATAAAGAAAATTTTGTTGCTAGGTTGCTGATTGCCCCTTTCTGTCATCTCTACAAGGTTTTCTAGGGTTTTGGACTTTAGCCACAAATGGAAAAATGCCTACTAAAGTAGCAGTGAAAGAATGCCTACTTGGAGAAAAAAAAAAAAATTGCCTGCTAAAGTAACAGTAAAAGGAATCTTCACTGTGGTCACAGTCACACTTGAAGCTTTTCATTTTTAATTTTACTGTAGCTTTTAGTACTGCCAATGCTGCTGTCACTTCAGTTTTCTAGCTAGCTACTGACTGATTGATTTGATATGATTTGATGCAGCTTGTGCATTAAATAATTTTACTGTTTGTCCCTGTATCAATTTTCCAAAAAAATAATTTAGAGCATTTTTACTTAAACCCCAAAAAAAATTAAATAAAAAAAGAAAGAAATAACTATAATATTCTTATATAATGTAAGAAGAAAAAATAAATAAAGTAATTATTTCACATTATAACACCAAATTTCTTCTGTCTTTCTTTATTTTTTTTAAATATTTTTCAATAATTTATTACCTTTCGTTTGTTTTCTACCTAGAAAATGCCACTGTTCTTTTAATGGACCATCTTTTGTTGCTCTAACTGAAATATTATGCCTCTCATAAAAAAAGTTTTGTTTTATCTTTTTGAAGTTTGTAGTTAGATGTCTCAAGTGTCGTGTTATAATCTTTAGGATCAGGCTACGGTGTAACTGTGGTACCGTGTCTCAGTTGCATCCAGTCGTTGGATGCACTTAAATTAGTGAGGTCTACTGACATCCAACGACTGGATGCAACTGTGGCACGGTACCACAGTTGCACCACAAGTTTCCCCTAATCTTTAACTTTATATTGTCAGTCCAAAATTTTGAGGGACTACAAAAACAAAACCAAAAAGACATAATTTGAGAATGTGAAAAAAAAAAAAAACTTGAAAATTATAATACTAAAAAATCTTGTAAAATTGTTTTTGTATTAATTAAGGGTTATTTCATGTTCTCTTGGCTTTAAAATTACCATTTTTACATGTCTCTAATTTTTAAAATATTTTTATATTTTTCATAAATTTTAGAGAACTTAAAAAATATAAATTGTAATTTGAGATACGTGACAAGAAATTTGAAATTATGGGTTAATACCTCATTACCTTGCTTGTGAGGTCGAGGATTGTACTCTCCTTATATGTATTATAGTAACAGAATTTGTCATAATAAAGAACAAGCCCTTTCCTTCCTTCGAGTATTTTTTTACACTGAATCTCATATGCGTTACATCACATCTCATAACCAATAATATTTGATCAAAAAGAGAACTCCAGTCTCACTTAGACTTATTTTAATTACTTTATCAATGGTTAACATCATTTATCACTGTTATTTATAACTGTTCCTATAATGATTATCCATAGAATTTTATAAAAATCTAGCTGGAACCGATCGAGCACATTAATTTGCAGGATGATATAATGACACTCTAAAACTCTAATGTTAAGAGGTCCATCAGGTTACGGACTAAATCATTGATTAAGTGTGCATGATCTTCACTTTGCGGCTTGCGCAGAAAGTAAAATGAGTTAAATAATTACTGATCAAAAAGAAAAAACCTAATGACTGCTAAAGAGAGAAGAAGGAATCTGGGGTGTTACAGCTTGTTGGCGTGTCCCCATAAATTCTGTTTATCTTTTAATGCTTTAGTTGCCAAACCCTCACCCTATGCATCTGCCGTTCTTTTAGAATTATAATTACATTGCACTGATTGTGCCGTTTCATGATTACTCAGGCTTTTTGATTGTCTGCGTTAATTATTCATTACCCAAGTTTGATCTTTTATCCCACTCACAAGGAAATTTTGATATCCAGTAAATTAAGCTATCTGACTGACGGATTCTATGACATGTAATTTTGTAATGGAGATACATATAATCCACTAGAGAAACAAAAGGAGCGAATATATAAATTGATGTTGTCGAATAGGTGGCAGATATTTTACAATAGGATTGCATGTGCTCCCTTTGTGCCTGACTTTGCTTAAATTCGGAGCTTGTTGAACCCTTGAAGGTGCCAGCCAGCTAGCCCACAAGCGACATATAATGTCAACTATTAAGCTTTTCATTTAGTAACCGACACCAAATCTGATGCCATATAATGTCAAACTTTTAAACTGCAATTGCCATAGTGGAAATGGCGAGACTTCTGTATTTATTGGCATCCTAATCGTAACATTTTTTAGTCTTTATTATTCAGCGATCTCCTATGGCATCTAACAGTCTGTTACGTTGAAGGGATTTCAAGGAATATGTAAACATCATGTTGAATGGTGCTCGTTAACTAGGATGATCAATATATTGGAGTTCAATAAGATAGCGTCAATCACTAAAAGAGAGTCTTATAATATTGAAAAAGTCTAATAGATTGTAATCTATCTATCTATATATATATATAAAGTTGAGACTTGAGGAGACGTGGCATCACCATTTCTCATCTTTGTATATTCTCTATTATCTAATAAATAGAGAAATTTTCTTTTAAATTTAGCTTTTCATCTTCTCATAATTAATTTGACTGTTATTACACAATAACAATTATGTAAAGATTTTAATGAAGCATATTATTTGTAATAAACATCCAAGGGGGAGTGTTATGAATTTATTAAAATAAATGTAGATGTTCATAACATATATCTCTTAGTCTCCCCACTATCTCTCATTAGCAACCTTTAGCTTCCCTATAACTCCCACTATCTCACAAGGAATTATGATCCATAATTTTTCATTAATTTCATGGAGTAATTATGTAACTATAAAAGGAGAGCTCATCTTTTTGTTTTGTACACACACCATTTGAATGAATAAAATCACTTTATAATATATTCTCTCATTTTATTATTTATCTTGCGTTGCTTCTTTATTTATATTGCTGGTTAATAGCTTTTTTTTTTTATAAGGCTGCCTCATCTTAAAAAAAAAAATCAATTCATATTTTTTATCAGTTTCATCAAGTGTAAAGTAAGAAAAAATGATAATACTAAATTCTTTTTTCAAAGCCGCGTGAAGCGCGGTTCTATTTTCTAGTTTGCTTATAATATTGAAAAAGTCTAATAGGTTGTAATTTGCTTACTACTTAGTAAATTGTTTAATATCTAGCTGTAGTCTCATGAATGTAGGAAGAGATTTCTGAACCGTGTAAAAATCTTATATGTTCTTTATTTTTATTTACTGCTTTTTGTAAATTTATTAAATTATTTTTAACCAACAAACAAATCTTACAAAAATTTTATTACTTACCCAAAACAATGATTAATAGTGGTTTTCATTTTCTAATAATTTTAACTTTTAAATCAAACCATTGTTGAAATTGTATTTGTTTAGTAGTTCAAATCACACACTCTCACCTCATTCTCATTGTTTTCATTTTCTTCCCAACATAAACAAGTTATGGCATAGGTTGCTTTAGGTCCTACTTGGTATTGTGGTCGTACGGCTATAATTTTTAAATTACAATACTAAAGTGCTTAGTAAACACTTGCTATCATGATTTGGAAACTAAGTTGATTTTATTCAACGCTTATATGATCAATTTTATTTCATAGTTATATATTTTTTTTTACAGGAATTGCACCTGATTACTAAATAAGGCCTTCGCCCACTAGGTCAAAAAATAAAAAATAAAAAATTAGAGCAAAAAAGGCCCTAATTAAAATTAGATTGTTCTTCAAAAAAATTTGTTTGTCCCTATTATTCACAGATTTTTATTCAGGTCATTAAGTTTGCAATTTCTTTGTCAGCTCATAACCATCAAGCTTGATCAAAATTCAATCCGACCTAAAGTTAGATAGGCTAAAATCTTATGTCGCTCTGTCAGATTTTAAGTGGAGCAAATACCTATAATATATAATATAAAATTTTACGTCGAAAGAGAAACATAAAGTTCTTTTTTTTTTGTTTTAACCACGAGATATCCTGGGGAGAACCCCAACTGTGGGAGACACCTTTAAGCCCATACCACAACCCAGACTAAAAGTCTCCGCTCGAACCGGGAGGCACATGTTCTCCCAACAAAGGCGACTTTCCTGCGACTCGAACTGGGGAGCAAATCCAGTCAAACCACTTAAGAGGACTTCATTGCCAGTAGAGCCAACACTTTGTTGGTACATAAAGTTGTTCTTTGTTAGAGTATAATGTTGTATAGTAGGGATGACAATGGGGAGGGGAGGGGAGGGGACCAATCTCCCTGTACCCATCCCCGATATTTTGCGTATGTCCCCGTCCTCTCCCCATCCCCGTCAAAATTATTTAAGAGAATCCTCATCCCCTCCCCGAATAATAACAGGGAATCCCCGAGGGTCCCCGATCCTCGAATAACTAATACATTTTTTTTGTTTTCGATTTTGAGTTAATCATATTAAAGTAAAAAATTCAAATAAAAGTAAAGTTCGAAATATATCTTACATTAATATTTATTACAAAAGTCGCATACATTAAATTAGTAAGTAACGCAGCATGCAAGAGATACAAACTATCATGAACAAATTAATAGCCTAATACAAAATTGTTACAAATAAAATCAAATTTAGATTCAAAATTAACTTTTCAATGGTGGCGTGGGCACTTTATAAATGTGGACTATTCCCTTTACAGCACAATAGTTAAGTCGAAGCAAATCAAGAGCAAATATTAGATTAGATTAGATATTAAAATTGTGATTTGCTGTTGGCAATTATATATCTAAAAATAAATAAAAAATAGATTTAAGATAAATAAAAAATAGATTTAAGTTTAAAATATTTAATGAATATTAAAATTAAAACAAAAGTTTTGGGCTAATAGAATCTGTCCGGTCTTTTTAATGTCCTAAATAAAAATTTAGGACTTTAATTAGTTAATTAAGCCTAAAAGTTTAATAATATAAATATTTTGATATTTTTAATTTTTCCCAATACTTATAATTTTATAATTCAAATTTTATTATTTATTTACTAGTGATTTTAAAAAATAAAAATTAAATTAAAAATTAAAAATTAAAATGGGGAAATGGGTAGGGGATGAAGATTCCACTTCATCCCCGTCCCCTCCCCGAATAAGAAATTGGGTAAAAAAATTTCTCGTTTCTTCCCCGAATAAGAAATTGGGTATGAAATTATACCCATACTCTCCCCGAATGAGGAAAATCCCCGAGGGTACCCGTCCCCGTGAGGATTTTTACCATCTCTATTGTATAGTCTACCTTCTTTGGCACGGGTAAGGCTCGTTTCATTTTCTTTCATTTATGATTCAAAAATCAAAGAAAGTATATATAATTCATGAGAATCACAAATCAGATTTGTGCATAGACAACAAAGATGATAAGAAAGCCAAAATAATAAAAAATAATACCTTCTAAAGACATGGAAGGCCATGAATAATAGATTGCGACACAAAACACAAATTTTGGCCCAACGAATTCGTACAAAAATAAATTCCGAAACATATTGAAAATTCAAGCTCGTTTGAGTGCCCTACCCCTATTTGGTTTGCTTGCATTATTATCCCGATTAAAAGCACGGCAATTTTGCCTAATTTCTCCTTGACCGTCAGTAAGAACTTGGAGACTTCCCAATTTGACCATAACATTGGCGAAACTCAGTTGAAAGTCATCCTCATCATTAGCAAAATGAGCCACTATATCATGCGTAGATGCATCCAAAGCAAGTGCCTGATCAATCTGCAAAACCCCTCTCTTGAACAAAGTCTGATTATAGTACTGGCTATCCAAAGCTGTTGGCGTGCCGTGGTCCAAATTTGTCATTGGATCATCACTACCAGAACTTGCCTCACAAGCCTTGCTTAGCTCCTGAGCAAAAGCTGGATCCATGTCCGAATCAGGGAGCCTATCTTGAAAGAAGCTACAATGCACAACACCAACGGTGTGAGCTCCCAGTATGGCAACGGTTTCTGTTGTATTGAACCCTTTCTCAGCAAACATTTGCAATACGTTGGGAACAGAAAGTGATGTTCCTGGCAAGTTGACTTCATCGGCGTTTGATCGGAGACCGTCGCGCCTTCCAGTAGGAAGACTGTAATTGCGTCCTCCAGCGAGGGCCACGGCGTCGCGGGTCGCGAGTGCAATGATGTCCGCACATGAGACGGTTGAAGGGCATTTTTGCTCTAGGGCATTCTTTATTTCATCTATAATTTCGTATCCTCGAACAGTTAGGTTTGATCCTGAATCTTTTTCTGGCTGTGATCGGATTGTTGAGTCTATAAGAATTGATGCATCACAGCCCTGAAACGAGCACAATTAATTTTAAGTAATAAATACAACATATAATTTTATAAAAACTAATTCTAAATCTACTTAGCTCATATAGTTTTATTTCTTAGAACAACTTTTTTTTTTTTAAAGTTTAGACAACACCTCAATAATAATATGATCCCTAATTCTAACTCTCAGTAAGCATTCTAAAATCCAGAAAAAATAGGCTTGGTTAGTCGAATATCCATGGTTAACTCCATGGAAATTACAGTTTGAACACCATGAGTGCCTTTCTATCTTAGATGGTATAGATTTCACTCAAAATTGGGTTCACAAATGGCCTACAATGAACTCGGATTAGCTTAGACTTAAACGTAGCCATTTGGCCTAGGCTATTATATACACAAATATATATCACATAAATTAGATTTAGACATGGTCCAAAATAGATCCAAACTAACTGAAAATGACATTAGATATTTAGGCTGCACTGTAATAGAATTGATTTAAACTAGAACCAAGCATACCCAATCAAAATGTTAGTAATTGCAAAATAAAAAATAAAAAAATCCAAAATTTAAATTATAAAAAAAAAAACAAAAGTTCTCATTGTAAATAAACTCCCGCTTACATTTCCAGAAAAGCAATCATGAAAATGCATGCGCAGCAGGGCTCCAGTTATGGATCTATCCGTATTAAATCTTCTTTGCACCACATTGAAAATGATTGATTCTGCTTCTGGGCAAGACGAACTGTAAAAATTTGGAGTCAATTTAGCTAACGCAAGCGGAAGAATGAAGATGAAGAAGAGAAGAAATGAGCATTTTGTTCTCATTAATTTTCCTCTGAACCCTATTGAATGAAAACTATGGACTCTTTTTCGGTTGGTTTTAGCAATGGATTAAGAAGCTAATTTAAATTATATAAATAGAAGAGAAGCCAGAAAGCCATGGCAACAATGTAGAAAATCTAGTATGACGTGCAAGGATCAAAAGCTACGCATTACGCACTTACTTTGAAAAAAAAAAAACAGAAAATATTACATAAAATTATAAACAAAGCTCATTCCAAATCTTTCAGATTGCATGATGATTATTTTAGTGATTTTGATATCACTAAACAGGATAAGAGACAACTATGTTTCATTTATCTATCAACGTGATCACAATTATGTCGAATCTGGGGAATTTTCAACTTTAAGTGAGGCCAGCAGTCCCTGTTGCAGTTGTTCCATTCAAAAGAGACATTATTGATCTAACGATCGAGTATATAATTGAGACACTTTGTTTGATTTCACTGATAAAGATTGAAGACGCCCGTGGTAAATAGGCATCATATCGCGTATCCTTAGCATGCATATATATCTTTGGAAATAAGTCCCAATTATCTACTTGCGTTTCCGTTGATTGTTTTTTGAATTCACATTTCCATAGATTGTTAAGCTAAGTCTTAAAAGCCTCCACCTAGCGAAAAGCAGAGAGAATAAGAGAACAACTTGACAAATATTTTGCTCGCCATTGAAGTTGCATCAATTAACTTATCTAACCACAATAAAAATGGAATTTTTGCAATCAAAGGTACATACTATAAAAGCCGTCCCACCTGCTGGTGTATAACAATCTCTTCAATTCAAACTAGATTCTTTTTGTTTTTTTGAATGTAATCCTGATAATATTTCTGTTATCTTAATAATAGGTCAGCTTGATTATTGTTGAAATATAGGAGGAAGTTAGTTTTGATTCATTGTATTATTTATACTCTTTGATTCTAATGGAACGAAGTGAGTTCATTTCAATCTCTTTATGGTATCGGAGCAGCTCCTCTTTCCCTGTTAATATTTTTTTTTCTCTTTTCCCTTTCACATCCCGTGATGACTAATCCAAACAGCACATCCATTCTCCTAACTACCAATGAATCTCAACTCCTCACAATCAACACAGCTGCACAAGCTCCTCTCAAACTTACCTCCTCCAACTATCTCTCTTGGAAAATTCAATTTGAAACACTCTTCATTGGCTATGATCTGCTTGGCTACATTGATGGTTCCAAACCATGTCCACCCCAAACTCTAACTACAAACAATGTTGCCACACCAAATCCTGCCTACACCCTCTGGATTCGCGAAGATCAATTAATCCTAAATGCTCTCATAGGTTCTCTCTCACCCACCATCATTTAATTCATTGCTCGTGCCAATACCTCCCGTGAAGCATGGACTGTTCTAGCAAATACCTATGCCAAACCATCCCGTGGTCGCATCAAACAAGTCAAGAACCTTCTCAAAAATCCCACTAAAGGCACAATGACAGTCACTGATTTTCTTCACTCTGTCAAAGCTCGTACAGATGAACTGGCCATACTAGGCGCCCCAATAGAGGAAGAAGATCTAATAGAGAAGATCTTGGATGGACTAGGTAATGACTACAAAGAGTTTGTTAGTGCCGTTCAAGCCCGCGACACCTCCATATCCTTTGATGAACTTCATGAGAAACTCTTATCCTTTGAAGCCACTCTCACAGCCACTTGAAATAATTTTTTCTGATGTGTGGACTTCTCCAATTTTGTCACAAGATGGTTTCAAATATTATGTTATTTTTGTTGATCGTTTCACAAAATACATATGGTTATACCCCCTTAAAAGAAAATGTGAAGTTCAAGAAGTCTTTAAACGTTACAAAGCCATTGTGGAAAATTATTTTTCAAAAAATATTATCACTCTCTACTCTGATAATGGGGGCGAATATATGGCACTCAAAGACTATCTTTCCCTCTACAACATTTATCACCTAACCACTCCACCAAATACACCTGAATACAATGGCTACTCTGAACGAAGACACCGCCATATCGTGGAAACTGGCCTTACCTTACTCTCTCATGCTTCACTTCCACTCACCTTCTAGCCTCACGCCTTTACTACTGCTGTCTACCTCATTAACAGGCTCCCAACCCCCACTATAAACTTATCCTCCCCCTATGAATTAATTTTTCACAAAAGTCCCAATTACTCTAAACTAAAAGCTTTCGGGTGTTTGTGTTATCCTTGGCTTCGCCCATATACTTCACGTAAACTTAATCCACGATCTAAACCTTGTGTATTTCTTGGGTACTCTTTGTCTCAAAGTGCTTATCTTTGCCTTGAACCATCTACCTCAAAAATCTATGTTTCTCGCCATGTTCAATTTGTTGAATCAGTCTTTCCACACACCACTCTTCCACGTCCTACTTCCACTACCATATCCACTTGGATTCCTCCTGTACTTACTGTGTCCATTCCCACATCACTTCAGCAGGCAGCCAACACTTCATCTGCAACTAGCTCTCAAGAATTATCTCTGCCTAAGGCTACTTCACAACCAGCTGACCCAACCCCACAGGAAGCTCTACCTGCTCGCCAACCATCTCTTCCACCTTCCCCGCCAACCACCGAACCAAACATACCAGTTCCACCTCCCCCTCAACACAGTATGACTACCCGAGCCAAGAATAATATCACCAAATCGATTCAAAAACTCAACCTTCACACCCACAAACCAACTTCCCAAAATGATGCTCCTACATCTATATCACAAGCTCTCAAAGACCATAATTGGCGTCAAGCTATGTCGGAAGAGTATGATGCCCTTGTTCGCGTAATGGAACCTGGAACTAGTTCCCCCTGATGGCATTTTTAATCTGGTTGGTTGCAAATGGATTTTTCGAATTAAACGACACTCTGATGGTTCTATTGACAGGTTCAAAGCTCGTCTTGTAGCCAAGGGATTTCATCAAAGACCGGGTGTGGACTATCATGAAACTTTCAGTCCAGTTGTCAAGCCTACCACAGTGAGACTTGTGCTTAGTATAGCAGTAAATAATGGCTGGTCTCTCCGTCAATTGGATGTCAACAATGCCTTTCTTCAAGGGAGGCTCTTCGAAAATGTCTTTATGGCTCAACCACCAGGTTTTGTGGACCATGATCATCCTTCATATGTCTGTAAACTTCACAAAGCCATCTATGGTCTCAAACAAGCTCCCCGGGCTTGGTATCATGAATTGCGTCAGTTTCTACTAGCTTATGGCTTCAAAAATTCACATTCAGATACCTCTTTTTTTGTTCTTCGCAGCAGCCATCATGTTCTGTATCTTCTTGTGTATGTTGACGATATTATCGTAACTGGCAGTAATTATGCTTTTGTTTCACAGTTTGTTGACTGTCTTGCTCAACGTTTCTCTCTTAAAGATCTTGGTCCACTCTCTTATTTTCTTGGAGTTGAAGTTGTTCCTCACCGCCTTGGCATTCTGCTCTCCCAAAGAAGATTCATTGAGGATTTACTCAAACGAACCAATATGGATTATGCAAAACCTGTTCTCACTCCCCTACCAACCAGCTCAACAGCCATCTCCTTAACCTCAGGCACACCTCTCTCAGACCCCACACCATATCGTGCAACAGTTGGTAGCCTGCAGATCTTTCCTTAACACGCCCAGACATCTCGTTTACAGTCAATAGAATGGCCCAATTTATGCATCAACCTACCACAGAGCATTGGGTTCTTGTTAAGCGTCTATTACGTTATTTGAGTGGCACACTAGACAAGGGACTTCTTCTCTATCGTAATTCTCCTCTCACTCTTCATGGTTTCGCTGATTCACTGTATGCCTTTTCAGATGCCGATTAGGTTGGTAATAAAGACGATTACTCTTCCACCAGCGCTTATCTTGTTTACCTTGGGCGGAACCTTGTCTCTTGGAGTTCGAAGAAGCAACAAACTGTTGCTCGTTCATCCATCGAAGCGGAGTATCATTCTATTGCTGCCACTGCTGCTAAACTTCGCTGGGTTTGCTCTCTTATTTCAGAGCTTGGTATTGGCTTACCAAATTCTCCAGTGGTATATTGTGATAATGTTGGTGCTACCCAGTTAAGTTCCAATCCTATTTTTCACTCTCGCATGAAACATATTGCTATTGATTATCATTTTATCAGAGATCAAGTTCAATCTGGTCTACTTTGAGTAGCTCATGTCTCATCTGCTGATCAGCTTGTCGATCTTCTCACCAAGCCATTGCCCACTTCTCAGTTCTTGCTTTTACGGGACAAGATTGGCCTCTCTACTCGTGGCCTATCTTGAGGGGGCATATAAAAGTTGTCCCACCTGCTGGTGTATAACAACCTCTTCAATTCAAACTAGATTTTTTTTTATTTTTTTGAATGTAATCCTGATAATATTTATGTTATCTTAAAAATAGGTCAGCTTGATTATTGCTGAAATATAGGAGGAAGTTAGTTTTGATTCATTGTATTATTTATACGCTTTGATTCTAATGGAACGAAGTGAGTTCATTTCAATCTCTTTACATACTCATTCTTGTAAGTGGGAGATTATATTATTTGTATTGCGAGTAGGAAAGAAAATGTATCCCCTTATACATGTTTAAAACAAAGGTGCTCCCTTAAGATCTCAATTTGATTATATTCTATACCAATTTTTATATGTAACAAATTGAACAAATAAAAAAAAAGTAATAATATTGATGACCTTGTTGCAAACTACTTATTAGTAGTTAGGAAAATTGGATAAAAATTGCTAACGTTATCTCTCCTGCCAAATTTTATTCCAAACTATTCTCTTAAAAAAATATATGTAGAGTTCATGCTTCTTTCTAAACTTTGTATGCTATCTCCATCGTATGTATTGTAAAAGATGATTTTGTAAAGTAATTTGTAAAAAGTTAAGGAAATTGTCAACAGTCCACTTAATTTTTTATGAAAGTTTGAAAATACTTAAAAAACCTTCAAAAGCTATTCCTAGTCTATCTATTTTTTGGAATTGTATTAACAAACTATTTTTCCATTATCTCCGCGAGAATAATGTAAGAAATCTTTGGAAATAGATCATTATACAGCATACCCACAAAAATGTATTTTTACATTAAAAAAAATAAACTCAATGTTTATTTGAACATTAACTAAAGGTGCGAATTGCGTATTTGGCAGTGTTATAATATTAAATCTATCAGAAATTTTAGCAAAATATGATGTTTTATAGATTTTTGTTCACGTCTCAAAATAACTTTAGTAAGATACAGAATCTGGTTTTCTATGATTACATATTTCATACATGCTTAACTTTCAATCTTATAATTAATTTGTCAATTTTCAGCCATACGACAAAAATGAAATCTAATAATACAAAATGGATCGAGGTGCCTAAGAAAACAAAACAAAAAGTATAGGGAGAAACAATTATTACATAATATATAATTGCTAAATTGATTATCAGTCCCACAAGTAACAAAATGAGTACATTACATTACGTCATGTGAAAATCCAGAAAAAAAAAAAGAAACGAAAATTAAAACAAAATTACCATACTTTCTCCAGCTGCGGTTGTCCTTATTCATTAAGAGAAAACGTGTTGAATTCGTACACAAGCTTTCATGTTTAATTAAAAACTCAATTAACTTCTTTTTTTTTTTGTTGGGAAAATCCTTTAAAATATTCTTGGTATCTTATTCTTTCTCTCCTTCCCTGGCGGTTTCTGTTTCCTTCCCCCCTTGCCTGGTCTCGGTCTCGGTTTCGGCTTCGGTTTTGGTATCGGTTTGGGGGTGTTGCCCGGATTTGATGGTGTCGGAGCTTTGAGTGGATTGAAAGCTCTACAATTTTGTCTAATTTCTCCAGCATTTCCCACAAGAACTTGTATGTTTCCCATATTAACCATTGCACTTGCAAAACTCCTCAGAAACTCATCCGAATTAAACGCGAATTTAGAAACCATTGGAGCTGTAGATCTATCCAAACCAAGTTCCTGATCAATCTGAAGTATCCCTCTACGTGAAAGAATCTCGCTGTGAAACTTGTTATCAAACACAAAATTTGTGCTTTGGTCCAAAAACGTTTTTGGTCCAAAATTATCAGTAGACGCAGCATCGCAAATTCTTCTGAGCTTCGGGATCAAAGTAACATTCATTGTAGGATCAGGAAGCCCAGTTCCTTGAAAGTTTGTCAGCCGGTCCTTAAAGAAACTACAATGAGCAAAGCCAACAGTGTGAGCTCCCAGAAGGCTTACCATTTCGTCTGACGTCAGGCCTTTCGCTTGAAATACTTGCTGGGCATCAGGCACAGATATTTGTGGTCCTGGCAAGTCGACATCGTCAACGTTTGATCGAAGACCGTCTCTTCTTCCTGTGAGAACGGTGTAACGGGGGCCTCCGGCTAGTGTCACCGCGTCGCGGGTGGCGAGCGTGATGATGTCTGCACATGAAACGGTTGAAGGGCATTCGGCCTCTAGGGCTTTCTTGATCTCATCAATGAGCTCGAATTCTCGAACTGTTTGGTTTGCTCCCGATTCTTTCTCTGATTGCGTTTGGTTTGTTGAGTCTATAAGAATGGAAGCATCACAACCCTAGAACAAGCAAAAATGAATTGTACAAATTAGTGGAAAAAGAAAAATGAAGATACAGTCAACTAATACAATACTCATTATATAAGAAAAAGTAAGCACGTATCGTGTATTTATTTATTTTTGAAACTATTGAAATAAGTTTATAGTTCCAATATGAAATTATAGTGGGTCAATCAGTTCAACCAATAAAATATTTTAGATGGGATTAGGATTCAAAATCTGCTAATATTGTTATAGAAGAAATTAGTTACCATATGTTATTTGTTAAAAAAATATATCTTTTTTCAAATTAAAAGTTATTAAAAAAAATCTCCCATCATCGTACTCTCTCATAAATTTTAGAGGAGATTCTTTAATGAATTTTCAAATTTTTGCATCGATATAATGAGTACTATCTAGTTAAGTGATAAAAATAGAAATACTACTTACTGTAACAAAGCAATCGTGAAAATGCATACGAAGCAGAGCTGCAGGTACGGAATTATCAGCACTAAATCGTTTTTGCACCAAATCGGAAACGATTGATTCTGCTCTAGGGCAACTTGTGCCATAAAAACCAGGCCTTAGTTGAGCTAACGCGAGCGGAAAGATGAAGAAGAAGAAAAAGAGAACAAATGAGCCTTTGGTTCTCATTTTTGTGCAGTTTTAATTAGCAATGAAGTTAAGGCAATACGCGAGACTATATATATAAATTAGAGAATGAGCCATGAATATTATAATGCTGCTACACAAAATCTGGAACTAATTGTGTTCGAAGGTCAAACTAGTTGCCAGCAGACTCCATGCATGCATCCTAATGATCAGCAGAATTATTTACCATTGACTTTAGCGTTTGCGAGCACACAATTTGATTTCGTGCATATATAGCTAGTTTTATGAGAAACTTGTTTGCACGTTGAAGAGCTAGCTAAGCCAGCTTTGAACGTGAAAATAATTAGATAACGAATTTAAAATGTTTTAAGAAAATTTAATTATTTCCACCATGCTATCATTGAGAGGTGGAAATAATATGAGCGTCAGCATAACAGATATTCATGTCAAGTTGGACGGGATCAAGTAACTTTTATGAAGCCGTGTTTCAAGGCTGTTGTTTATATCACATTAGTCCTTGTTATTTGAAGAAAAGAACTAGACGACAATTGCATTTTGTTTTATTGAAATCCTCGAGCAGATTTTCATTCCAAAAAAAAAAAAAATCCTTGAGCAAATTTGACTGTTAAAAGATTAACAATAATTCAAGGCATTTTGATATAATAAAGTTCAATAATTTATAGTGTCAAGCTATCACAATAAGCTAAGTTTTCAAGTTAATTACCCAAATAAACAAAATTCTTGGCCCCGTCCCTGGATGCAATTTCTTTGTTTCAGTTATCTGTTGTAGATGAATGAAATTTTCGCTATATAATTCTTCAAACGCAAATTGATTTGGTAAAAAGAAAGAGGAATCTAAGAAATAAATATTGGACAAGATTATCATTTCATGACATTGGTATATAAGCTCACCCCTCACGCTTTAGATCAATGTTTTTGTTTCAAGAGGTAATTGTATAACAACTTACAATCCCAAAATGAAATTTTTTTTTCCTTTCTTCGACAAGATAAATATGGATTTTTTCGCTGTATAACTCTTCATGAGCAAATTGATTTGGTTAAAAGAAAGAGGAATCTAAGAAATAAATTTTAGATAAGATTATCATGTCATTGGCATATATATATACTCACCTCTTACGCTTTAGATATGTACACGGGATTCTCCCTTTCATCTATGTTTATACCATTCGACGAGAATGGACAGTGATTCTTTGCCTGAGTTCCACTGGCATAGTTAGGATTTGGTTGGAGCTATATGCACTCTAAAATTTATTTTGGACACTCACATTTTAATAATTATTTATATTACTAAATTAACCTTAATGTAATTTACTATTAAGGATGTTTTTAATAAAATATAGTATAACAAATTTTTATCCAACATCATATTTTATCTACAATAAACCACATCAACAATGAAGAATAAAATCAATATTCACATGGAAGCATTGTCTATACTTATGAACTAAACTTTTTTTTTTTTTTTTGTTAATAGAATTGTTAGGAAAACATCGAGTAACATGTTCATGATCATCTTTATAACTGAAACAAAAGGAATTTAAAACAGAGGTGAGGAAGAACAAAAAATTGCACCACTCCAACATAAGAAAACGCAAGTAAATCAAAGGATTTTGTTTTAAATTTGCTCTCTGATTTTCACTCTATTCGCATACTTTTATGGGTTTGAAAAGCAAAATTAAATTGTGGCAATAAGAGAAGAACAAATACATATCAAACCATATTATGAACGGAAAATAAAAGTGAATAAAAATGGAAAAAAAAGTTAGATATTTTGTTTGTGATGATAAATATTTTATTAAGTATGAAGAAGAAACAAGGTAATTAAAAAAATGAGAACAAAATAGGAATTTGAAAGAGTGTTCCAATAAAAAACTAATATTTTAAAATTATTAATTGAATATGCAAAGTAAACGAATGTTCAAAGTAGATTTTAGAGTGCAAATAGCCCCACTTTAAAGGTTTTGGTTCAGTGGGGCTATAATACAATATTATAATTTGAGTATGCTAGAACACAAAGTCAATAAATTGAGGGCCAACGATTTGGAACATAATGGAAAAACTATAAAAACGAGTAGGCTATAATTCAAAGTTTCTAAAATTGAGGAGGCCAAAACATAACACATGCATAGGAATTAATTTTAAAAAATATTAAGGGTATGGTTATTTTCACCCTACTATTTTTATAAAGGAAGGGGTTATTTGCATTGAAAAATTTACTTTGAACACTTATATTTTAATAATTTTTTTATATTAATAAATTAACCTTAATACTATTAAGGACAATTTAACAAAACATAATTTGTTAAATTTTCATCTAATAAATAGTCATATTTTATCTACTATAAACCACATCAACTATGAAAAATTGAATCAAAATCTCCACGGCATCTCAGTTTCATTTGGAGGTGATGGTTCCTAAACAATCAAATACTGGTCTATTTGTTGGATTAAGCAAGGGTCATGTTATGAACAAGAAGGAACTGCCGTCACGCTCAGCAGATTGAAGAGGGAAAACAAGCAAAGGAGTCGACTTTGAGAGGAATGTGATTAGGGAAGTTGCTGGCTTTGCATCCTATAAGAAAGGGATCAACAAGCTTCTTAAAGTCGGCAAGGACAAGAGGACACTAAAAGTTGCAAAGAAAAAGCTCGGCGCTCACAAGAGGGCAAAGATGAAGCGTGAGGAGATGTCTAATGTCCTCCGCTGGACAAGGGCCACTGGAGGTGAAGAGAAGACGAAGTGATGCATTACTTTGCTACATGTCTTGTTCACCTAAACCTGGGTTATTTAATTGGCAGAGTAAGTTTTAACATAAGTTGTTTGTTTGCTTGTTTTTTTTTCAGTTCAAAAACTTGTTTAATTTGAGTTAAAAAGGACAATTTGAATGCTACAATGACCTTCACCTTTTTTCTAAAAAAAAAATGAAAATTTGAATTAATTTTCACGTTGAAAATTACAGGTTAATGAAAATTAAAGAAAGTTAGATATTTTGTTTAAAAAATAAAAAATAATTAATCAAATCCTCAAATATCTTGAATCACGTGAGTTTGTTGTCATATACTGTAAATTCTATTATAAATAATACGCCATACCCATGTTATTGACGTATCATATCTCTTTTATTTATCACACACACACACCACTGGTGGGACTGAATACTATTACTGTGAGAGGCCTAAGTTACGTTAAACGTAACTTAGCGCCAACCATATATATATATATATATATTGATCTCAAGTGTTGATCCAAATAATAAAGCGAGATAAATTTTTTTTATCAAATTATGTACCAAATAAACCGGAATCTCGAATTCGATTGGGATTCGGGAAATTCTGCCGTCTTTGGAGTTTGAATCCACTGGATAATGGATTATAGTATTCATTCATTTTTTGCTCGAAACAAAAACAAAACAAGTACCACATTTCAAATGAAGAGTCAAAAATGTTCACCGATCGGTGTAAATACCTGTACTAAGATCTGGATTTGATGCCACTTTTACGTTGGACTCCCAAATGCTAGCTCCCAACAGTTTCTAACTTTCTAGTATTAACTACCATTGAACTGGATCCATTAATTAGTCAAGTTCTACAATGACTATTAGAGATTAGATAGATATTCTTTTATCTAGATGCAATCCTTTCCCTGAACCCACATTAAGCATGGACCTAAATGCAAAGCAGAATCTGCTAATACATTTCCTAAAGTCTTCAAAAGCAATCACTGTTATCATTCCAATGATGAAAAGGACACCACGCCACTGGTCTACATGGAAATGACTCAAAAGTCGTTCATCCAAAGGAGATGATGAGTCAAGAGTCATCAGAGGAAGGGAACCATTTGTTTCCTGTAAAAGAGGTAGAAACTTACACGAGGCTTCAACAAAAGCACTTTTTTTACCAAAGTAAACGTTTGCTTGTTGCTTTCTTTAGTTGCAAAAAAGGATTAAAAGAAAAAAAAAAGAGTAAAAGCTGTTTAACGGTCTATGCTTTAAAAGTTTTGCCCAATAAAAGAAATTCCCAGTTCCAAAGGGAATAGCATTTGGTTGCCTAAACCAAAGACATTTTACTTGAGTAGATGAGAATATTAACCAACTTTGCATAGGGTACCCAATAATATATTGTTGGAGCTTTGCTATAAAAAAAAATGGCAGAAAAAGAGCGGACAGAAAGGCAGTTACTGAAGCAGCAAATACAAAGTGTGCTGCCTGAATGTGGCCCTTAAATGTGCCATCTTTATGGTAACAACCTAAGCCAATGTAATCACGATTTGAGAGCAACAAGCTATGGGAGATTCTTGCTAATAAGATTGAAACAATTATTCATTCACCTGGTATGGAATATTGGCAACAAAGAATCTTGATTGTACACTTGTAGTTGTACATTACAAATCAAACATAACTCAGCAACTAAAAATTCTGAAGAACAAGCTGTTGGGCTGAAAATGCCAGGAAATGAGAGTAAAGGAATAGAGATGCAAACAAAAATCAGAATTTCCAAGACAGAGAGAAACCCAAATTTGGGTATGCATTTTATTTGATCAAAAAGTTCAGAATTCATACATACTACAAGTAACACACTTCTCTCTTGTTTCGTTGGCTGAATACTGAATCAACAATAGGCATATGAATTGAAAACCTAAAGTAGGCCCCAGAAAATAGACAACAACTGACCACTAACCCTCTACTATTTACAGATTCAATGTTCTAACAGAAGTTGATCGCCAGGCAGCTTCTCTTTTCCAAGTTCTACAGAGTTCATTATCCAAAGGAGAGTAGAGTATACCGTGGGTACAAAAACACAGAGCAATGGAACACTTGACCCGCATTCTGAATAGGAAAATATGCATTGGAAAATTTTCATCAAGGACTCTTATGTACTCTCTTGGAAAGTATGCGAGCGAGAAAGAGCTGCTGGATTTGCTTCCAAGATCTCAGCACCATCCAACACATCGGCCTTCCCTCCTTTTTTGGTTTCAAAATCTTTGAAAATGGCACCTCCTGATTTGAGATCCTTCTGGTCAGGTTTAAAACCCAATGTAGCCCAGATAGGGCTCCTTGAAGCCTCATCCGGATCATCGATTCTCAGTGTCTTTGGCACTAAAACACATTTCTCTGATTGCCCTTCATCTGTAAGATTTGGGTCCCGTGAATGCTTGCCTAAAGTTGGTGAGCCATTGCCTGAGCAGCAACTGTTGTTGCTGGTAGAGGAAGATGGAGAAAGGCAACCATTGGATCCAGTCAACGGAATATTCCCTGCTCCAGCAGCCCATACACCCATCCCCCAATATGAAGCAGGCACAAATTGTAAAGGAATGTTCGGAGCGCAAAATCCAGGAACGGCCAGCACCGTTGTCGGGCACCACTGAACTGGACCAGGATTACTGCCATTTGGTACACAAACACGATCAGAAGGATTCTGAACTGCTTCCATAGAAGCCACATTGTTCGGGTTCCAAGGTACGCCCCAGGGAGAAACAGGGTAACAATGCATAGATTGTTGCATATTAAGTTCATTGCAAGATCCCGTCATCATTACTTGCTCCTTTTGCATAACACTTTCGGGTAGTTCATTACCTCGAATACTTGAAGCTGTCACCGGAGATCCAGAAGAGGAAGGCTCCTCTTTATTTTCCACACAAGTTACAGTACCGATCTCAACAGACCTCTTCTGGTCTCCAAGATTGAGTACATTCTCCATAGATTCGCAAAGAGGTGTTTCAGGGCCAAATTTTAGAACTGTCCCATTACCTGTTGAAGGCCTGAAGGTGGTTGCAGAATCACCACACAGCATAAGTTGTTGATTGGCCGAGTTTGGGGTTTCTAAACCAGTAACTGGAACTCCATCAGAAGATACTAATATCTGACGATATTGAGAGGCAAAGTGCTTGTTCTTACGTCGTCCAGCACCCACTGGAACATTTCTCATTGTTCCACCAGCTGTCCAATATCTTTGACAATTTTTGCAAAAATGCCTAGGTTGGTTGACATTGTAGTTATTAAAATAACAGAATTTTGTGTCCATACTGTTGCAACGTGGACATGGAATGATCTTGTCTGGCCTCTTGAAAGCCTTCTCTTGATCTGTATTGCTCTCAGACTGGTCTGCCTTGGTCTTAGCATTAGCTTGTATCCCATTTGCCTGCACAAAATTTCGAGCTCCTTCCTTAACATTGTTTAAACCAGAGGACTTATCTGGTTCTTCAGAGTTATATTCATGATTATCTTCAGCTTCTTCTTTTGTTATTTGTTTGCAAACGTCCTGAAAATTAAAGCAAACTGTTTAGAGAATATTTAAAGGTTATTTTCTTGTTTCAGAGGAAAAAAGAAAGTGAAGGAGTTTCTACTGTGGCAGGCAAGGTTCCTGATCAACTAAAGAAAGCCCACTCATTACAGAGCTCATGACCTTTGATCAATAGGGCATTCGCTTGTCACTCATAACAGAACTCTCTCTGTGGTTAATGAATAAGAATATCACGGTGTCCTTGCAAATCTATGATTAATGAACAAATATTGGATCAATTTATCTAATTATGGTTCTGCTTTCTTCCTCCCAAGGTATTTTGCTATTAATAAACTAGAATAGAAAGTATGCCTCGAATTTATTGTGAAAAGGCATCAAAATTGCTTGGCTAATTGAATTACAACCGTCAATTATCAATCCAGGGACACCATCCTAATTCTCAGATAAAATATTTTTTCCTAAAAGGAAAAGGAAGCAAGGAACAGCCGATTTCAGATTCAGTAGAAAGCCACAAATGCGGCTATTAATCTAATTGAAATTCGTGCTGCCAATCGCAGGACAAGATTTACATGATCCTGTTGGGTCTCAAATCACAAAAAATAAAAACAAAGAGCAAACTGAAAATCAAATAACAAGAGCCTAAATCAGACAAGATACAGTTGCAGCCCAGAAACAACCTTAACACATCACACAGAAGCTATGAAAAAGTTCTTTTCATGTACCCAAATCAGCTATATTGATTCCACTGATTCATCAAAGCATCTTATCCAAAAACATCAAGTAAAAAAGCTCAAAACCAACACACAACTCATACAAAGATTCATCATTAGCAATCAACTTTCATGTAAAGAATCTGACAATTACATAAACATAAACATAAACATACAAATGAACACATAATAATAATAACATACCGGAATACGAGTGTCGGGCACCGGAATCTTGGCACCGAAAAGCTTAATAGCAGGATCCTTAATGGGTGCAGACATATCTCCACCGTTCATTTTTTTTCCTCTTTTTTTTTTTTTGGTTGTATCAAAAGTACTTGTTTTATTGCCAACTTCAAAGTTCTACAGACCAAAACAACAAGAACTAGAACTAACTCATACAAATGGGCAGAAAGAAACGTTAAAGAGATTATAGATAAACCATAAAAGCAATTACTTTATAAACTAAAAGTTATCTAAAAACCCACAAAACCCTCTCTAAGCTTTTTCTGTTTTGCCTTCAAATAAATAAAAGATTAAAAGCTATTATGTCTATCAAAAAAAAAAAAAAAAAGCAATTAAGCTTCTTACACAAAAGCATAAAGAACGTGAAGGATCAGAACCTTTTTTTTTTTTTCCCCCGTCCTTTTTTTTTTTCAACTTTTCTTCTCTTTCTTTCTTTCTTTTTGAAGCCTTTTCAGTTGATTTACTGGAGTCATTCTCATTGTAGTCAATGAAACTTCGTCCTCAGTTTTATTCCACGCGTAATCTTCGAATTAAATTCATTGATTCTTGATGCGTCCACATTCCAACGAGTGTTATTCACATGGGATACAATTTTTTTTCGGAATTGATAATATTTTTTTTTTGTTTCATTATATGTACAAATTTTATGTTCCTTTAACATTTGCAAATTGCAACAATGGCTTTGGTAAAGGTATCTGTAGGTTTTTGTACTGTCCTGCCACTTTTAAATTATCAAATTTTATTATTATTTTTTTAACGAGTTTGGCTACATTAGAGCTATTTTAAGATAGAATATTATTTATAACCACACGATTAAAGTTATAATAAATTTTTTTTATTATTTATTATTTTGCATGTGTAGTTAAAATTCGTGCCCAACTATAAATCTACTATAACATCATCATAGTCTTTTTTAATTTATTTGACGGTAGCTAATCATTGAGCATCCGATAAGGTGCTGCGATTGTGCCCTATAACAATTGTTTACCAGTAGTGATAAAATAATTATTAGAAATGAAAAGCTTACGAGAGTTGTAGTAGTACACATCACAACGTATGCCCTTTTTTTTTCTCCTCATTAACATTTAATTTCATGTTAAATTAGTTGTCCTACTTAGTAGGATAGGTCTTTATCTCATATTTTCGGCATCTTCAAATAATCAAAACATTAATAAAATGTAATTGTATAATGATAATAAAATTGTGGTATTGGTATCACACTTCAAAAATAAATACCACAGTTTTCGCTCCTACTTTCTTCAATTTATTTTATATAATTTTGTATTTCAACGTGACAAGTATTTAAAAGTCCTTGGAAAAATTAAAAATAGAAAGAAAGCAAAAAAAAAACTCAAGATTTTTTTTTTTTTAACGGCGAACAAATTTACAAAGAGTATTAATTTGTTTTATATAAAAAGGCGAGCGAGTGCCAACTGGCAGCTGAGTCAGCAAGGGGTGATTTTAAGACCAAGAGATGTAGTAGTGGTTAAGGATGAAGAAGGTGACCTGAGAAAAAGGCAAAAAGCCAAAAGAAAGATTAAAAAAAAAAAGTGGACTGAAAAGTGGGTCCAATTCAGAGAGAAAAAAAAAAAGGGTAAGGCCGTGTTTGGGTTATCGTTCGCTTTTCACGCCGCCTTCAATGTCTTTGCTCTGCTAGTTTTCCCGTGGGTCCCACATTTAACGCGTAAAAGCAAACAAAGCCCTCTCTGCTATCTTGTACCAATCCTCAGTAATAGGATAATGTTTATTAATAAGATTTAAAATTTCAATAATAACAATATCATTAATTATGTGAAAAGAAAGAAACACAAACGGATGATGATGTTCCGCCAAGAATCAGTTCTTATCCAAAAACGTGCAAGTTAGCAAGTGGGATTGGCCGCAATTGGCTGTGTTTTTTCCTTTTTTGGAATATTTATTTGGTAAGCGCCAGCAAATTGGACTTTAATCTGTTGTCCCAATTTGCAAGTGATTGGTTCTTTTTTTTTTGTTTAATTCATTTTAATCACTTATGCGGGTGGGTTTAAATTCTATATAAGTAAGTAATTGGTTTATTGTTTAATTATTTAATTCTCGAAAGACTAATGCTAACGTGAAATTCATCTATTGGATGGTAATTAAATAATTTTATAAACTATAAAATCTATCATCTAATAAGTAATCGATAGATGATATTGAAATTGAAATATTTATTTATTATTATTTGTAATAGATCTCATTCATAATAATAGACAAAATTTTCCTTTTCCACGAGGGGCGTGTGTTATCACTATTTTTGAGGCCGGCTTCTAAAATTTGTAATTTATTTAACCTAATAATTTTTAACAATAATGTAATTTATATGTGCATGAGAATCAACGTATTGGTTTTTTTTTTAGTTATTTAACATTAATTTGGATCCAATACGTAATTTTATACACATGTATATATAATTCTTTAGGAGGAAAAAAATGAAGATGTCATTAATAAAAAAAATATAATTTTAATGTACTAATAGATAAAAAATAATATTTAATATATTGAGATTCATTTTTTATTTTTTAATATGTATTTTTATTTTAACAAAATGAAGATATTTTCATTATATATATATAGAGAGAGAGAGAGATACAATCCGATCTCATCGCGCGGGTAAAATAGAAAAGTCACGTCCAAGAAAGCAAGCCAATTAATTTTTTTTATTTTTTATTTTTTGAAATGCAAAACCTAATAATTAAAAGCTGGTAATTCAGCATATTCCAGAACTCAGAGGGACAAGAAATAACATAATACCAAGTTGAAGTCAAAGTTCTCAAAAGTCTATATATATATATATAGCTCACGAGACGAACAAAATCTAGCTGTTGGATGTGCCCACATGTTTCAGTGGGACCGCAATGTGTGGCCAGGGCTTGGTGCTCTATTTTAAGCCCTTTGGTGGGAATTGTCAGAGAAATTTCATCCTCAATTTAAGAAGCAATCCTGATTGCTACTTTTGGCAGCCAAAAAGTAAAAGGGTACCCCAAAGTCGATTACTATTAATAACCCACAGCATTTGGCATTTGGCATTTGGCAAGCCTTTTTGGCCTTTTTATTTTTTAAAATCCACAAGAAGCGCTTTGTTAGGACCCACCGGCCACAAGGTCAGCATTTCGGGTTTTTATTTTGGATTTTTAGCGACTTTACTTCAAAGTTTGGAAAACACTACTGATAATCTCGTGTGCTTTGCTAATATTTTAAAATGGGTTCATGTGTAAACTGAGTTAGGTCAAATTAGACTCAATGTTCTATATTTTGTATTGGACAGTCCCATCGGATTAGCAGGTTTATCTGGTGGAATATACATTAATAAATTGTCTTATGAAAGCACATATAGGTTTGATGGTAGACCATTTAATTTTCTTGACTTTAATCTAATAAGTCTCATAGTAATTATGGGTTTGATGGTAGACCATTTAATTTTTTGACTTTAATCTAATAAGTCTCATAGCAATTATATTTAAACACACAAGCTTATCCTGTCACAGGACCCATGTGTTCTTGAAAATTCATAAGTTGATGGTCCTACAATGATAGTTTATTAACATATATGAGACTGTCCCACATATGTTTTTTTTTTTTTTCGCTATCAAAAAGTATAATATTGTATAGATACAGCTCTCTTTACATGCAAGTGAATTTCACCTAATGTTAAATAGAACCATGACCCAATTTGAGTCCAAACATACGGTCTACAATATAAGATGACTAATCTAAGTTTCAAATTACTACATAACAAGATAGATAGAGGGGGCAATTAAATCTGAAATGTTAGGAACGTGTTAACATATGCAGACAGTTGCCTAACAAACATGACATGAGTAAGCACAATATCTTAATTTCGTTAATTATAAAATTTGGCCGATTCAATTCATCTGACACCTCTATGGGAATTCTTGGTAAGTTGATATGGCATGCCGGAATTGGTACATGAGATGGCATGCACTGTTTGGCTTGCACGGGCTGTATTTTACAAGTTCCTTTTCTCCTCAAAGATAAGATATTAAGCCAAAGCAAAATTGCGGAAAAGCAAAAGGCATTATTTCAACTTTTAAGAGGGAGGAGAGACAAACCCTTTTCCGACCTCTTTATGATAATTAAAGTAACAAAGTGCAAAAGCCATAAATTAGCCTCAACTTACACATTAAGAATCCCATGAACAGAGAGTCATGTGCATGGCATCCAATAAAAGGACTACTAACGCTGTGGATAGATAATATTTAAGTTATTTAATTTTGTTTATTCTCAACTAGTCAACTTTTCCTGTTCCTTTTTGGGATCCTTTCTTAACTTTCTAATTTAAAATTTTCCAAATTTTGATGCAAAAACACTAGCCGAACAAGGAAAATTAAAAGTGCTTTCACACTACAAGCAGTAACTACAGATAACAAAATGCTAATAAAGTCCAATAGGAAAATATCTATCGATAAGTCAAAGAAATATAATAGAAAAAAAAAAGTAATAACAAAAAGTTCTCTTTACGTTACATTTGAAATAACTTACAATTGAGAGATCAAATTCACTTACTAACCCCATTTGATCCACACTATTGTTACTTATTTTTACGGTCGTAAGTTATAATAAATGTAATTTGTAATTTAGACAAACCCATAACAAACGAATCAGTACCAACTTAACTGAGTTTATCAAATGTTCGATTCCTTTATTCACTAATGATTATTCTTTCAGCAGAACAAAAAACTTATTATCTTTTAAGAATCCCAATATTCCACAAGCAAGTAAGCTTGAGTTTCTTCATTTTTTTTCTTTTGGGCCAAGAATTTGGCATTAGCGGCAGGCTGTATTTCTCTGACCGTTATTTCTATTTTGGGTCTCTAAGACATCCGCCGTCAGATTGTTGGACCCATCAACTAGACAAGACAGCCCCATTTATTACTTTCTTTCTAAGCCCCAATTTATACTGGACCATTCAAGTTTTAACAGAGCCTAATACCTAAAAAGAGAGATCATTGCCCTTCTCTGTAATGAGTCTGGGTTGGTATGCATATGTGTTAGGTTTATTTTTTATTTTTACAAATAATTGTTAAGTGCAATGTAGCTTATAGTTTATCATAAGATTCAATACAGTGTATCGACATCGTACGATCAAGTCCTTATTGTATAATTTAAGGCCCCTGTTCCACTTTTAAAAATGAAATCTGTTGTGCAGCAATTTTATAAAAACTTTGATAAGATGAGATAATTGAGCTAGAGCTATACATGAGTACATGACATGGATTGATAAATTGAGCTACATGAATTCGTTATCGTATGCTTCTCTGAAGTTTAAAATTTGGCCTAGGTAAACGTGAAAGATACTTAAAAAATGAGAGATTATCAATTATATCTTTATTGAAATCAATATATATCATTTATCTCCTCGTTTTTTTCATGATAGTCAATAACATCTTTAACAGTATTGTTTGGGCGAAATTACGAGTGCAAACGTGGGCTAATGGAGTACCAACGCGTGGCATTAGTAGGATCAAATCAATGAAACCAGACAACTAGACAACTAGATCAATAAGATAGGGAAACTTAAGCTAAGCTAGGAGATAAGCTTCCCCCTATGGAGGATAGCTTTAGTAAAAACATATGCAATTGAGGGACAAAGTTAGAATCCACATCCTTGGTGGTTAAGGTCACACGCGAACAATACGTGCCTTTATTTACCGAATCAAAAATATCTTGCTTTTGTTGAATACAATGAGGGAAAAGAAGCCAAAAAAGGAGAATAAAAGAGCTACCACCTCAACTGTCCCCTGCAGTGGTCTAAAAACCAGCAGGACTACTGGCTAGAGGAAATGCCACGTGTAAAAAGCAAGGAGCAATAGGGTGGCTATAAGTTTTGTTTTTTGCCTCCCTTGCTTGAGCACATCACCATCTCGGAACCACAATTACAATCTTCAAAATACCTTCACTTAGGGAGGGAAATTCAAAGTAACTAGCGCCATGTGTCCAAAATTACAGAAAGGCCCTTACGCACACTCCTAAAATGCTCAAGACACATTCTCTAATGATAACCAACTTTGATTCAGCCAAAAATATTACTCTCATCTTCTTCCTTAGAGGATACACATAGTATTTTCGCCATTTTTTAATTAGTTTCAAGGTCCATTTTGACCTTGAGGCAATCCCTTATTGTTCAAAATCTTACTTGAACAAAAATTAAAAAAATAAGAAATATATTTTTAGTGTGAAACAAAATTAATAATAAAATACATTTTCTTGTACTTTTATCATTTTTAAATATTTTTTTTGTAATAAATATGTGTTTTATATTTCCAAAAAAAATAATAAAAAAAGATGAGTTCCTCTATGATGCTGTAAAGTTTTTTACAACATCAATAAGGTATTAATTGTGAACCATTAGATCTAATTAATGGTATACAATATTTGTACTAAAAAAATAATGGTAATCGTTCAAGTGGGTGGATAATTTTTGTAAAATAATTGTGACCACCCTTAGAGTTTGAAACAATTTCACTTAAATAGTATATTTATTTAAAATTACTTTTCAGTCCTCTTTTAAATTTGTAATATGATAATCTTTTTTAAATAAATCTTCCAAAATCAGTTACCATTAAGTATAAAATATAATATCAAGTAGGTTATTTAACACAAAGTCTTATAATAATTTGTATTGTATGCATTTAATTACAAACCATTAACACCTAAACAATAATGATAATAGAAAGCATTGTAATAAACTATTTTATATGTGTTTTATTAATGATACTATATGAGTCACAACAAATGAGAAATATTTTATTCACCAATTATTATTGAAAAATATATATGTCTATATAACTATAGAGTGAGAAATATTTTTATTTAAATTTTTATCAAAAAATTAAACTATTTATTTCATGTAATTCAATGGTGGAGGATATAACATTATGAAATGTTGCTTTGACTTTCAATATCAACCATTAGACTATAAGATATTAGTGGCTCAAATATTGTACCAAAATTTTAAGTTAAAGTATCCCAAACCAT
The DNA here is from genome assembly GCF_022201045.2 of Citrus sinensis. Classification (NCBI taxonomy): domain Eukaryota; kingdom Viridiplantae; phylum Streptophyta; class Magnoliopsida; order Sapindales; family Rutaceae; genus Citrus; species Citrus sinensis. The sequence goes on along the minus strand of NC_068558.1, from coordinate 41,264,981 downwards.
ATCTTTAAAATGGAAATATAAAAACATACAATGATTTTTTTTTCTCATTTTGTTCATTAAATATTATTTGATGTAATATTTTATTTATTGTCATTATTCATTATCATAATAAAAGTAATGACTCTTTGTAGCATAAAATTTTTATAATTACTATCAAAGAATAACAATAAAATTATCTTTCATGATTCATAAACTAAAGTTAATTAGGAATATGTGTTAGATTTAACTTTTATGAAATTAACAAAGTGACATTTGAAAATAAAATGAAAACAAGCTTGTGAAAGTTAAATTTTATAAGGTTGAGATAATTTCCTACCATGTCAATAAAAATCTAAAAATATAAATGATTTTCTTTCACTTTTTTTTCCACATAAATATTATGGAAGGCAATATTTTATTTATTGTCACTATTAATTATCATAACAAAGGTAATGATTCTTAATAACATAAAATTTTATAATTACAATCAAATGATATCAATAAAATAATCTTTCACGATTCATAAAGCAAAGCTCATTATGAATATATATTAGATTTAACTTTTGTGAAATTAACAAAGTGATATTTGAAAATAAAATGAAAATATATAGGCTTATAAAACTTAAAATTCCTATCAAGTAAGGATATTAATCGTAAGATAAATATAAAGTTCAGAGAATAAGTATGTTAAATGGGTGATAAAAATAATGCATACTTCATGATCAATTATACAATGGCCCTTAATATTATATAAAATAATGAGTATTTTAATATACGATATTAAATTTTATTAAAACATGTGTGATCAAGTAATTTTTATATTACAAGCAATTTCAACAATGAGTTTATTGATGTAACTATGATATTTACTTAAGTATATGTACTTAGTTGTGTTATTTATTACTATTATATCATATATAAATTTTGCAATTGTAACTTATTTATTTGATTTGTGTTAAATAACCTACCATTATATTTTATACTTAATGGTAATAGATTTTGGAAGATTTATTTAAAAAAGATTATCACATTTCAAATTTAAAGGAGGATTGAAAATAATTTTAAACAAAATATGTTATTTAAGTGAAATTGTTTAAAACTGTAAGGATGTTCATAGTTATTTTACAAAATTCTCCACCCTTGCAGGTTTGTTAACCGTTTACCATTTTTTTTTATTTTTACTACAAATATTGTGTACCATTGATTAAATTTAATGGTACACAATTAAAAACATTATTGATGTTGTAAAAAAATTACAGCATCATAGAGAAACCCAAAAAAAAATTATTTACCCCTCTTTTCTTTTAAATTTTTTATACTTGAGTAATTTCTGGATGTTATGAAAATAGTTAGAGGAGAAATTAACAATATTCCCTTAAAAAAATAGTAAAAATTTCATTATTTAACTCCAGCATCACCACTTGTAAGCCATTGGCGGAAACAATCCTACCCCAAACCCGAAAAAAGAAAAAGCCGATCGGTTCCTTAACACCGGAACCAGACTTGAACGACAAAAACCCCAACTGAACGGTTTCCCCCAGTGGCCAATGGAACATTTCCCTTTCACGTATACATGAAGAGATTTAAGATTTTGAGTACATATTAAGAACTTTTTTTTTTCATACGTTTGGATGTAAATCCAAATTATTTTGTGTTTAGATATTCAGATTGTGTGATAATAAACTTGTCGTAAAATCATTTATGTGCTTTTATGATAGAAGATTTTATTCCAAATATTTAAAAGCAAATCTGAGGCACTCAGTCCGGATAAAATTTATTTTTAATCACAAATATGTTGAATGTTAGTAGATTGTAAAATAATAATATTTCAAAAGATGAAGTTTGCGTTACACTCGAGAGTTATAACTTTTTGAAACATAATAAAAGATCAACTTGAATCAATTACACCACCAGTCACCAGAACTCAAAAAAAAAAATATTGCACTTTCCAGCAATTACTTTTCAGCGGAGAACTTAAAACACCCAATAGTTACAAACCAACTTTGCACAATGCCCATCATCAACGATAAGGCACTTCAATACGAAAAAGAAACTTCAACGAAGTTAATTTACCCCACAAATACACCTTAAATAAAGTTAGATTGTGACAGTGAAACAAACAAACATCCTGAATAATATTAATAATAATTAATAACAACAGAGGATAGCATACTCTCAACCAAGACATAGGACAAACCAAACCCAGGATTCACATATTCCAGGCTGAAACTCTTTTTCCGTTTTTCTGAGGTCACGGTACCCTATACATATATATATATATATATATATGACTAACAAAATATCTGAGACTTGGAGACCCTTTTGATTAATCAAGCTCTTCCGGGAGTTTTTGGATCATGGTGATTGTTTGCTCCTGTTCCTGGGTAGTCTGTGCTTTCCATGTCCATTCTTCCTTCAATATATCCTTGCTCCATTCCAAGAAGCTCCTCAGAATCACTTACTTCCATTGCTTCCTAAAAATCATTAAAAAACACAAAATATTATACGGCATGTAAAACACAATCAAAATGGAAACTTAATTGCATGTATGCCTGCTGATCTAGAAGGTTTCGATAGACTTCTGGTTTCAGATATCACTAGATTGATTATAATGTAATTCAGAAAGAGGAAAAACAAAAAAAAGGTACCTGAGCCAGAAGTTCTTGAACCTGAATTGGGTTTTCATTATCTGACTTGGCCATTCCTGCTAAAACATAAAATGTTGACAACAAATTCGTAAAATAAATAAATAAACGAATAAACAAAAAAGAAAGAAAAATGAAGCATGAGTCTCACTTGTTGCAGGTACTGCAGTTGATGAGAGAACAAAAGAGAAACCAAGAAACAGAACGAGCAGTTTGAGGCAAGCCTTGTTCTCCATGTTTATTGTTAATCAAACAAGACAGTGAACAGTGAACAGTTTTTTTAAAATAAAAAACGAAGAAGCAAAATTTGGTGAGTTGAACAGAAAGGGCGAAGGGGATGGTGGCTTATATAGAGAATAATTTTGGGCTTTGAATTGAGCCAGAAAGAAAAAACAGGAAAATGAATTAATAGTACTTTTGATTTCTTTTCTTTCAGCCACAATCTCAAAGTCAACCTCCAATATTACTTTCTATTTTAAATGGGTTGGTCAGTACCCACTTGCCTAACAAATTCTGATCCCATCCATTAATTATTATGTCAATTTTGTATCATCAACATAATTTGTGCAAAGATCTATCATTGTTGCTTAAGACAAAAAAATAAATGATAATGAACTAATTACATGAAAGCTAGAATTTACGTACCGGAAGGGTTAAAAATAATAATAAAAAGAAAAAGAAAATAAAAGCAAAGGTTATTATCAAAATAAAATGAGTAGCTACTGCTAGCTAAGGCATTCACGGGATTTAGCGTGTGTCACGTAGAGGCTCAATCTTGGGACTCACTCTTTTAGGGGTTTTGACTTATGGGTCCATTTGCAGGGCATATTATGTCATTTTTATGGAGTCTGAAGTAGGGTTGGGAATGAGACGAGATTGATGGGATTTATCAATTTTAGTTTTGTTATGTATATGTAAGTGAGATAAAAAATATTTTACTCACGTCTCTATATTTTTTTGGGATAAAAATATGTTTCAATCTCATTCCAAAAAAAGATGGAATCCTACAGGATCACATCTCAATTGAAAAAAATTTCATTCATAATTGGCAATGAGACAGGATGAGACGAGATTTACTAATTTCAGTCTTGTCCCATAAATGCAAGTGAGATAAAAAAATATTTCACTCATACCCTTATATTTTTTTATAGAACAAAAAATATATTTAAATCTCATCCCAAATGAAATGAGATCCCGCAGTATCCCATCTCATTAGGAAAAATTACCATCCTTACTCTACTTAGATGAAGAATAGAGTGCAAAATTACTCCTACAACACGCAGAGGAAATTTTGAAGTCTCCATTTAAATCACAAGATAAAAAGATTCTCATGACTAAGCAAATTAATGGAGTCCATGTAGAAAAGTCTTGCGTGTTTATGGAGTGTTATTCTCTTTTCATTTATTACTTGCAATTTATATGTTCAATCAATTATGATAATTTACATATGTACATAATAAGCAATAACGCTTTAAGAGCACTAAAGATTTTCTCCTTATGAGATCATCACGTTAAAATATAAGTAAAATGGTGAATTTCACAAGAAGTACCTTATTTAAATCTATATGAGAGTCAAATCAGTTGTCATATTTTAACATCAATCGTCAAGAATTTCAATTATAATATTAGCCAAGACAAACAAAATGATACATGAATGGAGAAAATTTTTACGTTCACTTAATAATGATCTATTCGGAAACCGAATAATAGAAGGTCAATAATTTGAAGATTGATAGGAACCGATCGACTTGGAAGCACATCATGTGATATAAGAAGGTGGGCTGCCAAAATTGTAATTGAAAAATAGAAATTGCAGCTTTCTCCGATACTTGTGAGATCGTCGTTTCTGTTCTTTTTCAATTTTGAAAAATACTTCAGCGTGTTTTTTTTTTTTTTTTCATTTTTAGTAGTTTGACTTTTTCAGAAAGCGTTTGATTTTTGGTTGTGAAATCTAAAAAATAAGTGTGAAAATAGTGTTCGGGGTCAAGACATGTCTTAAAACGAAAGCAAGTGCTAGTTGTATCATGTATATCGATTCTTTAGGTAATTGAAATGGTGACTTTTTGGATTAAAAAAGAAAAGGTAATTTAATTGCATGGGACACGAGAATCCTCACTTGTATTAATTATTTTCACGCATAATTTTACATGTTTTGTTGGCCCGACCTTTGAGAGTCGTGTTTTCATTGTATCCGACGTCCAAGATTCCATTGCAGCATGTAACCACAAACATAATTAAGGCAAAGTACAATCCTTCTTCTCTATTAACTTGATATTGTACGTGATAATGATATTAAAGAAGATTAATTAACAAATCAATGATAGGAATTAGAAATGACATACATGGGAATCTAAAGAGGCTAAATAATTGATGTAATGGGTTCAGAAAAGGTGACACAGATTTGAGTTTGGGCGGTGGGCGGATGCGTGACATTCTAATTTGTCATATTATGCATTCATGTGACAATAACATTTGTCTCTTAGGTTAACTCTCATTCCAATGGGTGGCTATCGGCCCCAGTGATAAAGTTGCTCCATAATTGAGAGGCATATATATCCCGTATGACTTCTAGATAAGAGTCGAACAATGGAGCAAATTCACATTAAATTTAATTAAATTAAGCACCACTGCGCCACATATATTCACTGATCAGTTAATTTAATTGGACATAAATATTATTGAGATTGTTAATGGCTAGCAAATAACACAATCATAATATATTCACTCATTATTGAATTAACTATGGAATTTTGAAATAAATTTTATCATCTGAAAATTAATTAATACTTCGAAAATAGACATTAAACCGTCTAATTTCATTCCTCCGTGACCTTTCATTAGGCCAACAATAAGTATTGTCATTTTTTTTTGAATTATGATTTTTAATAGGTTTCCATTTGAAAATAATAATAAAACTATCACCTACTAGTTAATTATTATTATTAAGTAGCAAGATGGAGAATGATAAACGCCAAGACTAACACAACTGAGAGATGATAATATGATGTGAAAAGCTCACCACTTGAAAAAATGAAATGATTGTGTTCGAAGGTACCCACAAAGATTAAATATCACGGGCGAGAAAAGGAGCAATTTAGGATGGAGAACTGGGACACGTATTAAAGGTGAGATAGTGGAAGTGCGGAACGGCAAAACCCCCCATGTCCAATTAGCATTGATTGAGTTTTATTAATTTGACTTGTGGCTTGTTTCGATCTTCATCTTCTCCTTCTCCCACTTCCTCTTCTTCAAAGTTCAATTATTACATTCTCTAGAATGACATGCATTACGTAATCTGACGTTTTTGTTTCTTAAGCATTCACCACCCAAAAAGTTGTCTTGCTAGCTGCCAAAAAACCAAATTAACATTGTTTCCATTATCCGATTACAGTGAATCACCTTGTCCCAGCGTGGCGCCATTAATCTGCTTAATTTTATGTAGTTTAAGTAATATTCACGAAGCATATAAATTAAAATTTATAATAAAATTTCATTTTATGTACAATTATCGTTTAATGCATAACACATTACACATCAAATTATTAAAAAAAAAAGAAAGGTAAAAACTCGTTTAATCCTTATATTATGAGGTTATTATCCGTTTAGTATCTGTATTTAAAAATACCTTAAAACATCCTTGTTATTATATTATTGACACCCATATGGTAATTTTTTTGTCCTATACTTAAAAAAGATGAAATGCCTAGCAATTATTAATCTAAACTAAATAGTCACAACCCTATAGCTACTAATGTAGAAATTCATGCAGGACAAACAACTTTCATTCTTTAATATATAAAGTTCTATAAATACAATAGAACTAAAGTCACTAGCCAATATAAAATATGAAACATATATTTTACTCTTGCAGCATGATCCACGAGGTCAATAAACTATTGCAAATGCAACCATTAATGCATGTGCAGAAAGAGTGATAATAATTATGTCTGTAAAGCACTTATTTTGCAAGTTAATTAGATGTGCAGGCATGTGGAAAGACAGTTTTGGGTGCAACTATTGACGTGGGCAGGTGATGAAACTCTTAATACCACATATAAAAATGGGGTAAATTCCATTTATATTGAAATCTGAAAGGACGATTGTATAATGGGAAATTAACCCACCAAAACAAAGTGGGTTTCGATATAATTAGCTAGTCTATATCATGAAGAAATCAAAGAGCACCAGGAATTTATGACGGTTCCTCCCAAAAGAAAGGTGTTAAATTTCAACTTTTATTATATAAAAACGTCGGTCAAGCAGTTACAAAGCTTCCGTGACCAATATATATAGATGATGCCGCTTAATTAATTAATTTATTCAACAGTTTTATGGGTTCAAGGCTAGAAATGTGTTGTCTCTGTATGATATAGAGCTAACAATCGTAATTAATGGTTCAAATAATGCATGCTTAGCTTTCTACATAGGTTGTTTTCCTTGATTTAATTCGTTCAGAGTCACTGTAAGCTTGATTACAAGATATTAATTAACATAATGTACAAGTAACAAATAGCATGTTATCTGATATGGACCGTCATACATCTATTTTAGCTAATTTTTTTTTTTTTGTCGAGATATTAGAGCTATTAAGTTAATTTTCCTAATATATACGGTGCTTGATTCTTCTAAATAAGTGCATTGTGACATCAGATACCTATAACAACAAGGCATCGATCAAAATTTATTAGCTGGAAAAATCATTGTCATTTTATGATGTGAAGCTTCAATTTGATAATTAATATAGAGTTGCATACATTGAGGGAACTCTCAATTGGTGTTGCTCATGTTTTGAGTGACGATTGGTGGCAGGATCATGTTATCTTCGAAGATTAGATGTGAGACAGTCAACTGTCCACAAGTTGCATTGCATCATTCAATTTTTTTCATTTTTGGCCCCTGCCCATTTACTTTTAAAAGGACACACGTGTTGCAACATTTTATTTCCTTTACACAAGATGCATGGCCACATTCACAGAATCCCTCTGAAACTTGTCCTTCTTAAATGATAATTAAATTGTGCACTAGTAAATAGAAATCTTTCTTGGTTGTACGATTCTTACCTGTAACCCTCGTTTGGTTCCGTCAGCCTCAGTGCAGGATTTCTCTATTGGATTCTCTTAATAGTGAGGTTTCGATCCTGTGGGGTACTGTGAGATTTTCTCTCTCTCTCCCTTTCCTCTCTTTATATATATATATAAATTTTTTATTATTAATTGTTCTAATTGGTGCTGACTTGCGGATTTAAATTAGACTTTGCAATGAAACAATAGTAAAGCTTGTTGGATGCTTTCTTCGAGTGTCACCTTCCTTCATATACAGATGATGACGAAGTTTGCGAGAGGGCTGAAAATTAAATCCGCTATAAGGTTGTTAGGTACATTGTCATTAACATGTGTCTGTGTATTGTAATGTCTGTACTCTGGAAAAGAATCATTAATTATTAAAAGTTTGAAAAAGAAACAATGTCTCAAATAATGTGGTATTTATCAACTGGATTGTGGGATAATACATTTAATTGACTTGAAAATTAAGACATAATTTGAGATAAAATCTTAGAATATCATCCATTATTACTTTGATTTATTAGAAAGATCCATTATATAAGGCATGATTATCATATAAAATGCATAAATTATATATATATATAAAGAAGTTTTGAATATTAATAAATTCAATTAGTGAAATCTCATAAATTATTAAAAAAGTAAGATCTTTTAAGAAAATAATGAAATGTCACTATATGTTTGATAACACATAATGAGAATCATTAATGAAATAATTTTACAGCACCAAGGAGGGAGTGATATGTCAAGTGCCATGGCATTTGGGATGAAGCTTGGTATCCCAACCCATAATTATTCAACAATAATTATAAAAGCTAATTTCTAAAATCATTTGTGTCGTAGAATAGTTCAGTTGATTCATTATTTCCTTGTGGGACCCCCCCAAAAAAAAAAAACCGGATCAAGTCGTCACTCACACGTGAATTTTCGTATCATCCAAGGATAAATTAGAATTATTGAATAATTTCAGTTAAGCAATATATAATCATAAATAAGAAGGATCACCTGAAAAGATGAGGATAAAGGATAAACCACTTAAAGCATCCTGAAAGACCTTATCAGTTTTTATTTTTTCTTCATATATTTTAAGCATGAATTTATCATAACTTCATGAAATGATGAGGTTTGAATATCTAAATTTAGAACAAGTTGAATGTACTTCAAATGATTGAAAAAAAATATCACATATTAATACACACATACCACTCAAACCACTTATGTGATAAAAGATTTGGGTTGCATTTGTTTTTTTATCTAAAATCTGAATAGGTCTGAATTTAGTTGAAATCTGAATAAGTCTGAATGAAAATGTCTGAATAACATGTTTGTTTTTTTTTTTCAACATCTGAAGAGGAAAACTTAAAAACTAATAGTTTGAAATAAATATCATTTTAAGTGATGCACATATTTGTTCTTCACAATTTATAATTTTCACAGGTTAATTAGTTTGGTAGCATTAAAAAAATACTATCATTGTTGATCTTAATTTAAATTTTTAATAAAAGATGTAATGAAACATCAAATTTTATCATAAAGTCAGCATTGTTATTTTATTTTTGATTCATCACAACGGACATAATTTGATTTGTTCAATATTTTAGTTTAGTTAATGTATCATATGAATAAAAATTTAAAGCAATTAAAAAAATAACTTCAAGAATAATACAAAAAATATTAGGTTTATATATAATATTGGAAATACATAAATTGTTAAGGGTATTTTTGAGATTTGAAATTGAAAATTTTCATTTAGATTTCAAACTTAAGATAAAAAGTGGACTTTTTTTATTTTTTCTATTCAGATAAAATTATCTAACAATAAGTGATAAATTAAAAAAAAACAAACAACTTAAAATAAACAAATGTCTGAAAAAAAATAATTAAATTCAGATTTCACCTAAAAAACAAACAACACCTTAGTTTATCACCTGACTAATGGGTGCTTTGTTAAAAAAAAAAAAGAAAAATCTTATCATTTTGAACCAACAAATATTTCATGAAAGATTAAAAGGGCTTATTAAAATTTTATCTGTGTCCATATAAGTAACGGTGGGCGCGCCCTAATTATTCTTATAAGCTGTTGAAAATATATTTTCATTCATAATGGAAAATCCTTCTCATAGAAATAGTGAGTGCTCACGTCAAACACTTGTCACTAAACTGCTTTTATCAATTGGTCTGCCTCTGCATGATGTGCATGTTATGACATGTGTGTTGTTGCGGCAGCAGCTTTAAGCCTTAGTGCCTTAGTGGTGGTGAATTGATAAATGCAACTCCTATTGTGGATGCTTTGTCAGCTGATTGTTCTCGTCTGCGCAAAGGCCAAATCCTATTAAGCTTTGCTTTCTTTCTTTTCTTCTCGTGTCAGTTTTATTCTCTTAGTCATCACTTTATTTGAGCACCATCTGTAAAACCAACCCAATTAACAAACCTGAAATGGAGCCAAACAATTAATTACAAGATATGGAAATCTTAGATGAAGCTCCACCTCCAAGGAGTACTACAATTTTTTATTTTTTATTTTGGGGGGTGGGAGGGTTGTATGTATGCTTATCAATGTATGTATAAAAATTTAAATCGACTTGGTTATTAAGAGATTTTTAGCTCTTTTGACAACACGAAGAAACAATAGTGAAATGATAAGCTACTGAATTAAACTGCCAGTTCATTTTTAAGCAGATCTTTGATGAATAGAATTGCACACTGTGTAAAAAATAGTCAATCTACATATATTGATAACAACTGGGGTTCTAAATGTCACAAAACTTGACGTCTTGACCTCTGCACAATACTCAAGTATCAGATTAAATACAACAGCTATTGGTTAAGATCGGATCAAGTACATCTTAGGTTCATTTCTAAGTGTGTCAAGTAATAAAAAGAATGATATTAAAACAAAACTCGCACATCAGAACATGTTACAGCATACACAGTGGAGCAGCAATATGAAGCTGCATAAAGAATCACGATGATTGTGAAGGGAGACACCGTGGACAGAGCACTGGTCGATGGCTATCAGCTCCGACAATTTTCAAAGACTGTTCTTTCTTCGTTTTACTTATCCAAGATAGATCCAGGAAACATCGACAGAACAAACTGCTTTTCCAAGTTATTCAGAACCCATCGTAATCATAACCATCATCGAAATCGTAAGCTTCGTCTACGTTTCCATAATCCAGTTCATTTTCGTATGCTTCTCCAACATCTCCATTGGCATCAAAATCACCTTCTGGCCCTAAGTCCTCTGATTCATGCTCTTTTTTCCCATTATTGGGAAACTTGTCATCATAATCAGAATGCGAGTCAGTTCGTTTTTTCTTGGGATTCTCTGAAGTCACCTGCAAGGGAATTTAGACAAAATAATATTCAAATTCAGAGGTTAGACCTTAACTCAATTGCCAGAAGCACATGCTTTCATAAATTCTGAAATTTTGTTACAAACCAAAATATTACAGATGAACAAATGCAAGTGCCAATCTCCAATTTTTCAATTTCTAATTGTTGATGTCAACAGCAATTGGCACTGAGCACTCAATTGCAGAGAGTCTGGTACAGAAAGAGGAAGGGGGCATTGTGTACGAACACTAACTTATGATTCAATTGTAATCTTTTGAGAGTCAATTTCCGCAAAAAGATATTTTTAAAGAAAAAAGAGAGAAGAAGCTTCACCACATCAATACAGGTTGAAGGATATTAAGATTGCAAATTTGATTTTCTCATCTGAGAATGCTACTACATGCATAAAAAGCTATATTATGCATAGGATTTTGTAGCAGTCTTGGCTATTGTCAATTCTTCAAAGACCAATAATAATACAGAACTTTAAGCATCTTCATCACAAACATGAATTAAGAGATTCTTAACCAGGGAAAAATTATTTCCCAAGAACCTATGGTATTAAAGAAACAGTTATTACCAAAACAATTTTATATTCCACAGAAAAAATTATGACAATGTGATGCAGGTGCACAAGTGAGACCACAAGTAGCATCTAATTTTCTGGCAATACAGTATCCTAACACAAAGTATAAATTATCTACCTGTTATCTAAATCCATTTGCTGAAAATTTATCGTTGTCATTCAGTTTTAAGATTCTAGATTGTGGTGCCTAGTAAACATTCTTTAGCCTTTCCTAACTCTCTCTAGTCCAAGAATTTTTTTTTTAATAATTCTTTTCTAGGTTCTTGTCATACCAACCCAATAAATCAATACCATTGGACGTCAGTTATAGACAACTGCATAACCTTTAACTAGAAGGTTTGGAATCAATGATGATGCAGCAAATGGATAAAAAGCAAAAATGTAGGTCTATTACCAATCTGAATGAGGCGATTCAAGACGGGGTAAAACAAGAAAAATCCAGGTCATAGAGACAAATGGAGATAGAATAAAGACATACAGAATCATCAAAAAGTTTCTCCAGTACATCATAGTTGATTTTTGAGCTGAGTCTCTGCAAAAAAATCACATTGATACCATTAATAAGGAACTCAAGCAACATGGTTGATACAACCAAGTTGACTATATAATGAACTCTCAAGCACATCCACATACCACATGCCACTTCACTTTAACAATGGTTATCAAGATTATTATAAATCTATAGGCCGCATAGGGGAGACAAACAAATCAGCTCAGGAAAAGCTGAAGCCTAATTTTGTTTATCACACAGCAGATAAAGAGAAAGTCCAGCTATTGAAATTGTTCCAGGAAACATAAAGAGTTTCAGTCTGATGTGGTACCTTTTTAGTTAGCATCCTGCGAGTAGCTTCTAGAGCAGTTTGAGCAGGACCAGAATTTTTCGCTTCTGCAGCTCGTTTCTGTTGCTTTTCCTGAAATCGAGTGGTCATGAGAAAGAGGTCAAAATACAGAGTTTTAAGACGGCCTCTGACTAAATAGTACTTCTTGTTTAATTATTTAAATGATAGAAGAGATAAGGAATGGATGGAATATAGTCTAGCACAACAGAATCATGTATCTGTCTTCACGATGTCAAGAAGATCACCTTTCTTGATTTTGCAACAGCCGCAGCTGCAGCAGCGGCAAGCTCCTGTGCAGCTTGCAAGCCCTCTGGGCAGTTCTTGTAACTGGCCTCTAAAGCAGCTTTAGCAGCTGCTGCAGCTGCTTCCTTAGCAGCTTGTTCCTGCAAAAGTTTATAGTGCAATGAATTACCAGCTAAATTTACCTCAATAGTAACACACTATTAATCACTAAAGTAAGGAAGAGGTTTGTGTCTTACAACCAATAAGAAACAATGAAGGCTCTAAAATTTTAAACCCATAAGTTTAAAGAATGGCCTCTTACATTATGAAGAAAATCACTTGATTTATGTGCCACATCATGAATCTTAAGGGTGGCAGATGAGTGAGTGTAAAATAAGCTTAGCAGAACCTTGGGTTTTAACAAAATAAGATTCATGTCACCTCAAGATACTCTCGGTTCATTTCTTCCCAAATTATCTTTTTATAATGCTTCTCCTCCTCATTATGAAGATAGCCATCAACCTGTGTAACATGGTAGGAATTGAATAATTATCCAAATATCAATGAGAAGCCAAAGAAATTACATGAAATGAGAATAGAACTTAATTGTGCACCTCAAAATCATCAATATCAGAAAAGTTGTCCGATCCATCTGAAGCCTCAGTGGTAGCATCAACTCCAGGTGTTTTAGTATGGTCACCCTCACCCTCATTACTGGCTGTCTGTGTAGTACCATTTTCTGGAACCCCTGAAACATTACATTTTTGGAAGAAGAGTTCTCACAATTAACATTGCAAAAATGAAACCAGATAAGCAATAATGCTTCACAAAAATAGATAGGATTAACTTGCCAATACTTTCAGGCTCAGGGGACTGTACTTTATCAACTCTGCTCATAAATGGGCTGTCTGATTCTCTCTCAAACTACCAAAAACAAACCAAAATGAAAAAGAGAATTTATTTTGCTGACAAGCCATTAGAAATCGTGGAGATGAATCAGTATAAACCAAATAACAAAAGAATGCACCGAACACTAAAAACATGAACAATAAAGAATTCAAAATGGTTGAAATGCATATCAAGAGAGAGTGGGCTAGAAAAACCAAAACAGAAAAAATGCAGTAGGGGGTACACGTAATTGCTCATTGTTGTTTAGCCTCTAGCAAGGTGCTGTAATAATACTTACACTTGAATTTTCCTCAGCAGATGCTTTGACCATTCTCTCTCTCTCGGCAACCTGGAAAGCTGGGGGATCTGCTCCTCCCTCGAGTCCTTCAGAAATTGTCATGAACTGCAGCAACCAGTAAAAACATGGATCATGATACTCAATGTTATAAATTTGTATCAAACTGATGGTCATAAGATGAGAAGAGAAAAGTTAGGAGAAGGGATGTGAGCTTACTTCTTCATAACAACTTCTACAGAGTCCACAGGCAAAAGGTTTGCCAGTATCCTTGTGTTTGCAAAGAACCTCATTCATGCCAGATACTTTTGGCCCATTATTTGGGAGGTTGGCTGCGACACCTTCATGAAGCTCCTTCTTCCTAGCCATGAAATCTTCAATCTAGCAACATGGAAAATAAATGTGGAAATTTTTAAGAAATATTATGATCACACAATTATCAAAACCTATGTATCAATAAATCAAAGAATAAATTGAGAAAAATAGGAACTACAAAATCGAATAACAAAGAACACATTAACATCAGTCTTATATTCATCAATTAAGCTCTGTTAAAATAGCCTAATATCACTTTAAGTCAAAGAGGAAAAGGAATTAAAAGTTAAGATGTCTTCTATAATTCCCAAGTGATTTAGTGCATCACAATTGATTTTCTAGGTTAACTATATGAGCGACGGATCTTAACTAGAAGTTAATTCTGACCAAGCAGAAAACACATGTCCATGAGTTAAAGTCTAAAAATTACACAACCCAAAGTACAAAACATTACAAGAATACAGTCAACATCCTAGCAGTTTTACCATATGTGACATAGCTCTTCAGAGATCTTAGAGTAACAGTACTTTGATAGGGATCAGAGTTAAACTTTGATCTAAAAGGTCGCACGATTCATGAAGAATCTTGGTAAAATAAGTCTGGGAATTAGAGATAGGGAATCTATGTATACAAGCATGAAACAAGCAAGGCTTTCTAGAGTATGCCTAAATCTGCAAGAGGTAAACCAAGTTTATTTTTGATAAGCTTAATATACATATTACATAGACTAAGCAAGGGAAAGCTGTAAGTAAGCTCGGTTAAATAACCAGAGAGATAATCAAAGCAAGTTACTTTCAACTGCCAACAATTTTTCTTTCTTTGTTTTCTTTTCTTTTAAAACCCAGACATCCTCAGTTGAACTGGGGACTAAAGCAGGACATACAACCCAGTAGTTAGGAAACCTGTGTGATGTAATATGTCACGTACGTAACCGAAAAGGGATTTAATCTTTTGACCTCTAGGTACATTCAATAGATTCAGGTTTCAACTAAAAATGAGTTGAAGACCAAATAACTCAAATCAAACTTGACTAAATTCTGAATATACCCCTAATCTGCGGCAACTGCTAAACTTACAGCTATATTCTAAGTACAAAACTTGACCATAACTCCTAAATTAGCATTCCCACTCAAATCGACTCACTCTTTAACTGATGATAACTATATTACATGCAATTCATCAGATGTCATAAAATAAAAATCTTAATAAAAACCTTAACTTGCTAAAAATTGCATCATAAGTTCAGAAGAACATATATTAATCCTAGATTTATAACCTTATTCAAACATCAATACCCTGAAACATTGCATTTATATTTTCATGTTCAAGATAGTTAAGCTTTATGTAAAGCATATTGCAACAAACATACTGTTAAGCTTCCAGAATCCGTATTCTCAAATTCAATCAACCGCTTCATCAATGTTGCTTCACATATATGCACAATCTTGACCTGATGAATATTTATAACATGCATCAAGTAGATAGGGTTAAAAGATTAAATGTCAAACGTTAGAGTACCTGCACAATAAACAAGTAAAAAGGAGAGAGTATGAAAGAGAAAATTCTAGCAGGATTAAAATGTAGGAAGACATAAAATCAGGAAAGAAACATTCCGATAAGAAAAACATAGCATCCATGACAGAACTTGTAGAAAAACATTCAGCATTATAATCTTGGCAGTATAAAGCAAATGATATTCCATCCATTCTGAATGCAAAATATTTCACTAGGAAAAAAAAATAAAACAAAAAGAAATGTAGCAGTTAACCTTATATGCCATCATCAAATCAAAAAGTAAAATCAGACTGTGACCTTTACTTACAATGTCCGACTTGGAAAACTTGAGGCCATGTGTCAGTGCAGATACGTACAGTGCAGCACCACATAGTCCACTAGGCTTTCTCCCTGTCTGTAAATCAATGTCATACGTATTTCAACTTTTAAGATCACCAATTAAGCCTAGTGCCCAAACTAAATCAAAGTAAAATATGGGAAGGCAGTATTAAACCGTTATCCAATCCCGTTTCATGCTAGCTAGAATGTCTCGAGCAGTATCGCAAACCTTTTTATTCCCACCCGGTAATAAACCTGCAAAGCATATTGGTGACATGTCTCTCTAATTAAACGCGTATGTGTATATGTCATATTGGATACTCAGCCAATCTAAACTAAGATCAAAGACTTATAGTGCATATACAATTTTTTTTTTTGTAAACATGAAATCAATGTTGATTAATAATACTAAATCCAAATAAATTATAGTCAATGTCTCAAGTAGATTATTAAAAACATGGAAGAAGACAGGAGATGTTAAAATGAGAGCCTAGATTTAATCAATCCTAATCATCTACAAACATGTAGATATTATCAAATAAAAGATTCCAATCCCAAACTAGTCAATCAAAACAAATCTATTGCTAAAACAATTTAACTTGCAAAAAACAATGAACTAGAGATGAAAATTTAAAACCAAAGATTGACAGTAGTAGAACAAAACAAGGCCCTCATAGGATAAAAAAACTGGGTTCAGACCCCGGAAATGCTTATCTACAATTAAGTACAGGATAAGGCAGATAGCCTTTTGTGTTCACCCATTTCATAAAAATAAAGGCTCAAACTACCATTGCAACAGATTCTTTTATCCAACTAAATACTCCATAATTTGAGTTATGTAAGAAACAAGAATATAGTTCCTACCCATTGAGGTTAAAAAAAATATATATCATCATCTGGTTCGATAAGTTGCAAGCAATGTCTAAAATCCTATGATAAGTGAGCAATACTTCATCTCTATCCTCAAGACCAGCTTAAACAAGAATTCTCAAAAAAAAAAAAGTTAATACGATGCAATTACAAATACAATTATCAAATATGTATATGCCACTTGGAGGAAAATCTTCAAGAGCAAGCACTAATATTTAGTTCAGGCCTTTCTTCAGACAATGACCTCATAGATGTAGCAAACAAATACTCAATGTGGAATAAGAGGTAATTGTTCTAAATAAACAAGATTAAATGAAAACCTTTAAGAAAACTTTTAAAGACTAATCACCAACTGAGATAGAAATTTCATAAGCCACTAGTTCCAACTAAAACTTAAAAGAAGAACAAAGTGAATCATCGTCCAATATATTAAAGAAACTTACGGTCTGTAAATTTATGCAAAAAGATCGAAGGATCAACTTGTTTTAGTACATTGGATTCATCTGCAATGTATAGCACTTGGCAAAGCTGCAAATATACAGCACCGAGCTCGTAACTGCAAATTTAGACGAAAGACATAACGAGTTCATAGATGCACACACTAAAAGGTATATCAATAGTAAAAACATCATTATATTGATGAGCAAAATTAATAAAAACAGGAAAATGAGAAAAGCTTCCTTACACATTTATATTCAAGTAATTTGAAAAATCAATAAGAAGAAATGGCTTGCTCTTTTGCCTGCAGAAAAGAGAAAGAAGATTTCACATTTCAAATCAAAGATAGAAAATGTGCCTATACCCATTTTGCATCCATTTTTCATTTATCCTATCCAATTACCTTCAAATTAAAGTAAAAACTTTTTTTTTCCATTAAATATCATCTACTGTGGATTCTGGTATGGGTATATTAACTATAGATTTAGATATGGCTAGAGCTAATCTGATCAAAGGATCAAATTAAGTATGTTCAAAGAATATATATCAAAGGTTTCATAACTTCTATTATTCAGATGAATGAATGCTAATTGAAATTATTTTTTCATCTTCTTAATTCTTTCCGGCAGACTTTCTCTAAAAATTCACGATCATCTCCTTCCAATCTCAAAAGTTCCCATCTTGTGTGTGCAAATTGATGCCCTTTCTGTTGCATCCTCGTGTTTTGGCTACCGACTATTATATTAGTGTCGACAGTAGAGACAACCATGCCCATGTCTAAAAACCATAGTGCAAATATAATGGAGGAAAGAATATCATACCGGCAAGCAAGGTAAAGACAAGAAGCCTGTACTTGCTCTGTTCTGCGCCCCTTAGTAAAATTGCGAGCAACAGCAATCTTCAAGAGGCAGATTAAAAAATTAGTGAAATTGATTGAAAAAATGCACTACTAATAACAATGTTATTAGCAGCAGCGGAACATACTCCATAAAAGCGTTTAGCTACGTGAACGATCTCATCACTTTCACCAATATTTAAAGCATTCTTCATTTGTCTCATATCATCAAAAGCTGCAATATCAAAAGAAATCAACTCCCCAAAAACAAATAATGACACTCAGGATAGACACCATAAATCAAGCATACTACTGAACAAGAAGACCTTTTTCCATTAGCCGTTCTCGTGAAGCTCCATATTCACTTTGAATTGTCCTCACGAAATTTCCTGACAATTGGCTCTACAAATAAGATATCAACCAATGAACAGATAACTAATCACTTCAACAACCCACAAAAAGATTAACATAAATACTTTCATCAAGTACTAAAAACAAAAATATATATTACAAATAAGACACCTGGCCGGCCGCATTCTTAACAAATGTGGCTTCGGTCGAGAAATTGTGATCTTCCAACACCTTCCCGCACCGGTCACAGCATCTTAAAATTCACCCACATAAACCAAAATACAAATCAATGAATCACAAAAATAATTAATAACGGAATTAGACCCACAACAGGGTAAAAAAAAAAAACATACAATTGAGAATCATAAGGGCGGTGTCCAGTAACATGTCTTGCACAACTACTGCACCACACCATTATTTTCTATTTAACAAAAATAACTTCTTTAAATCGACTAAACCCCGGAAATTGAAAAAAAAAAAAAAGGGAAAAAAACAGAGTTGAAGATTTGTGGGTGATGGTGGGTTGGGCTATAAGAGTGTGAGTTTAGGGTTTAAGAAACAGTGGTGCGGTAGTGAAGAAGACAGAAGAAGAAATCGGATGAGGTTATAATTTGTAAAGCTCCTGCTTGAACCAGTTGGGATTTTGGGATTTTAATACGCAGGATTTATTGATGGTGACACGTGGTGAGTTGTGACTGGCTTTGAAGTGGTATCTTGGGAAAGCAACGTAACCGATTTGCGCGGGTTTTCTCAGCTTAGGGCACGACTGTCGCGGTTAGGGAGAGTGGGGGAGGCTCCCCTTTTTATTTAAAACAAAAACAAAAACAAAAAAACAAAAAGGTAGGGGAGAAAATTGGAAATTTAGTAAATGTGGACGTGAATTTTTTCTTTTGCCCCAAACCGCAGCGGCGGCGGCTTTGATCACCCTCTTTATTCGCCTGAACTACTCAAAAGTTTCATTCTGAAAGAGGGAGAGGTGACAATTACATTTTGGGGTTTGGGCTGTAGTGGTCACCCTCTACTTTTTTAAATAAAAATAAATAATTAAATCAAATAAGAATTCGTTAGTGTTTGAATGAGTTTGTTTTCAAGAAATTTGCTTTTATTGATTATTTATGTTCAAATTAATTTGGATTTTGTCCACATTTTATTTTTAAAGAAAATTAATTTGAGATTTGTCCACCTCTCACCTTTAAAAAAATGACATAAAAGTATTTAAAAATAAAAATAAAATTACTCTAAACTACTTTGTAGAATTTAAAATCTCACTTAGCAAATGTCTAAGTATAATTAAGTCTATACAATTTTAGTGTTCTCATATTTGTAGAGAAGATAGTGGTATCGCAGACACTTTAGCCCACATTGGTTTGAGTTTTCTAAATTTAAAATATTGAAATTATCTTCTAACACAAACTATAAAATCTTTACTCGATAATTATCGGGGACGCCCAAGTATCGTATTTCTTAATCTTTTGTGGTTTACTTGTACATCTCGAATTGTATTGGTTATTTGTAAGAATTATGTCGGCTTTGTCAATTTCACATAAACTTTGTATATTCTTTCTTGTTACCATATAGATTGTGTCTTTTTTGAGATTTATTTAAAAATATAACTAATTATGTCACATCGATATATATTGTAGAAAATTTAAAGTTTTATCATCACTATGTTTAAAAGATCGTATTAAAAGATTAATACAAGGACATATGTGGTTTGAAACTTTTGATGAAGCATGAGATTTGAAATACGATTTGAAACTTTTGTTTGTAACATTTGATGATACGTTTGAGTCCGACAGACAAACATAGAAAGTGCTTCCCACGTTGAAAAGAAACTTTTCAAAGAAGTGAACATTAATATAAACACTCTCCAGCAACACGACATCGCAACAGCTACAAAACGACATGTTAGGAGCTTAATAACGGGCTCAAAGCCTCAAAATTTTCAAATAAGAGGCACTTCTCCGATCTCCAGCAGCCTCGATCTTACATATATTAATTGAGATTTAGGGTGCGTTTAGAATTAAGGTGTATTGTGAAAAAAAAAACTATAATTATGAAACAAGAGTTAGTAATATGTAATAAATATAAATTTTAAAAAATAATTTTGATAAAATTATTAAAGATATAAAAGATTTTTCATAATATAAGTAAAAAATCACATCAACATAACTTCTAAATTACAATAGTTATTGTTTAACAAATACTTTAGTACTGTAGTTTAGAAATTACAATTGACCAACCTCAATTTCAAATGCACCCTTAACTTAGAAGGCTCATCAATTTTATCAATTTTATTGTTAAAAAATGAAACACCGTACGAGATTTTCCGTTTCTAAATAAAATAAAATAAAATAAAGGACTCAAATATCAAATATGCGTGCATGTTAAACCTGAGTATTCATTACTAACTCGACAAAGATCCCAAATAAAACCACCCATGTGACATTAAACTATTTATAGCCAAGGAACAGAATCTACAGAACGCCATTTGGTGTTATTTTTAGTTTATTTTATAAATGGGGAAATTTTATAAATAATTAAAAAGAAAAAAACCAACTTTCATTGTAAATTCGACTTTATCTTTTTCTTTTTTTTATAATATGATAAATACTGCTTGATACAGTCATCCACTATAAGACAGCATTATGATATTAATCAGGGATTCAGTGCCCGTACTGTAAATGGCGCATTTTTTAAATAATTTTACACACATCGAGTGGTTAATATTGTAACATGATCAAATCTGGAAACCATGTTTTTAAAATCATTTTTTTTAAAAAAATATATATATATATGTAAAGACTGACCAGACCAGACCTAAAAGAAGCACAAGAACAAAGAAACGTTCACTTTGGCAGGGAAGTGCAAGTGGCCACTTGTGTGCGCCTCCTCTTTCTTTTTACATGAAGCTGCTTAGAGAGCCAGCAGCCAAATAAACTGAACTGAATTTTATGTTATGAGAATCTTGATCTCTAATATCTATATATTCTCTTTGTTTGTGTTAAAATTCTAAACTTGAGAGCTCGTTATGTTAATTGCCCTTTTCGTTTAACGCAATTGCCCAAATGACATCTCCAAACACCAACGATCATTGTGCAACTTATTACCCTTCAAAATCGGTAATTATTGTTGGGGCCAATTTGATAATATTATAATTTTAAAATAATTGTTGTTATTTGTACTACAAAGATAGTTAGTTGTGAAAAAAATCAATTAAATATTCAGTAAATTTTATTTTTAAAAATACTATAAGTTTTTAAAGCTGTCGTATATGTTTGATAAATTTTTTTGTTAAATTGTTGTAAGAATATAAATAACTGAATTAAACACAATATTGAATAAACTTTATTTAAATATTTATAAATAAGTATATATAAAAAAAATTTATTGTTTACATATAACTAAAATAAATATTTTATATCATTAATTTTATTTGTTATTCTGTTTCATTATAATTGATAATAACAATAATATTCTTAAAGTTAATGATTTTATTTCTTAATTAGTAAGAATAATTTTAAACTTTTTCAATATATATGATGACATATATGAAATTATATGAAGTATAAAAGCCAGTTTCAAAATCAAATTTTGAAAAAATTTCTCTTTCCATGCTTTTTATAATCTGCTGTAAAATAGAGTGATTTACCTTTTAAAAAGATTTACCAAATACTAAAATTATCTTTTGCCTTTCCAAAATTAAGGCTTATAAAGGTAATTCTAAATTAGCCCTTAATCTTTATAATTCTTAAGTATTTATTTAATCCTTATTATTTGGAATATGTTCAAGATAATCTAACTGTTAATTATGTTACAGTGTTCTTTTAATATATATTTTTTAAATTTTTACACCAATATCTTTGATTCTTTTTAACAGTTGTGAGAAGAGGAATTAAAAAAAAGTATTTTACCAAATTAACTCTAAAAGAAAAGGAAATTATTAAAAGACAAAAAGTAAATGACGATTTGTTAAAGAGTAATACTACACATCCTAAATTTTTTATCTCAAAAAATTATCTCAAATGATGTGTCATTAATTAAATAATTGATAATTATTTACAATATCTAAATAAATTAATTATATTATCTCATCAATTAATTAATAAATGATACATCATTTAAAATAATTTTTTAAAATAAAAAAATTTAAAATGTATAACACTACTTTGCTAAAAAGTTTGTGCAACTGCTGTTGTGGTTTCCAGTCAACTCACCGCGAGTATTAACTGGTGGACGGTGAATTCATGATTGCACCTGTCATTTTCATGATTATCACGTGTAAATAAACGTAGGCTAATGCTAAGTTACATGCATGTAACTTAGGGGGATCCATAAACGTAACTTGGAGCGAATTCATTTAACTGGTGGGCGATGAATTCATTTCACTGCCTGTATGTTTCGATAAACGTAACTTAGATCGATCCTAAGAATAATAGCAATATTGCAAATAACCACAAAACCAGGTCCCATTACAGAAAGTCCCGCTATCCAAAAATACACTCAGCAGTCATGAGTCAGCACCAGGCGCGCTGCTCACCGGTTCACCCACGCTACTCTTGCCTATCTGCCCCCGTACGAATCCAAAAATCTCTCCCCCCAAGATTACGCCACGTGTTCACGCTCTTCCTACGTGTCCCGCTCCCCCACTGCCCTTTTTAATTTCCCCAACCGGTCCCTCTCTACCTCCATTTCAGACAAAACACACGCCATCACTTTCTTTTCATTCACTTTCCTTCTCTCAACTCAAAACTCTAACAAGAAATCAGTTCTGTATAATCTCAACGTCTTTGAATCTCGATCTCAATGGCGGAAAGTTGCAATAGAAAGCTGATCGTCGAGGTCTGCAACGCGAAGAACTTGATGCCGAAAGATGGCCAAGGGACGGCGAGTGCCTATGTGATAGTGGACTTCGACGGACAGAGAAGAAGAACGAAGACCAAGTTCAGAGATCTCAACCCGCAGTGGGACGAGAGGCTCGAGTTTCTCGTTCACGACGCGGAGTCCATGCCTACGGAAATCTTGGAGATAAATCTTTACAACGATAAGAAGACTGGCAAGAGAAGCACTTTTCTCGGAAAAGTTAAAATTGCTGGAAGCACTTTTGCGAAAGTTGGATCCGAGAGTTCGGTTTACTATCCCTTAGAGAAGAGGAGCGTTTTTTCGCAGATTAAAGGAGAAATCGGGCTCAAGGTTTATTATATAGACGAGGATCCACCGGCGCCCGCGCCGGAAGCTGCTGCTGTTGCAGAACCTGCAACAAAGCCGGAGGCCGCGGTGGCGGATAAGCCACCGGAGAAAGCTGTAGGAGAGGAGAAAAAAGAAGAGAAACCAGCTACGGTGGAGGGGAAGAAAGAAGAAGAGAAACCTAAAGAAGAAAAGCCACCGGAGGAGAATACAAATCCCAAGCCAGCAGAGGCTCCTCCGGCGGCAGCGGCAGTGGCGGCTACACCGGTTGAGGTGCAGAATCCTCCTTTAGCTCAAAGCGATAAACCGAGCAATGCAAAAGATAAAGCCACAGTAACGGAGACAAAAACTCAAGAGCTTCGCCTTAACGAGCATGAGCTCCGGTCTCTAACAAGCGATCGGAGTCGCAGCGCTTACGATCTGGTTGATCGCATGCCGTTTTTGTACGTTCGAGTGCTCAAAGCTAAGCGAGCCGGTAACGTATCTAACGGCTCGTTGTACGCTAAGCTGGTGATTGGTACTCATAGTATCAAAACTAAAAGCCAGGCTGATAAAGACTGGGACCAGGTTTTTGCATTTGATAAAGAAGGCTTGAATTCGACCTCACTTGAGGTTTCAGTTTGGAGCGAGGAGAAGAAAGAAAATGAAGAGTGCACTGAGAATTGTTTGGGAACGGTGTTGTTTGATTTGCAGGAGGTACCCAAGAGGGTGCCTCCGGATAGTCCTTTAGCTCCACAGTGGTACAGTTTGGAATCAGAGAAGTTACCGGGAAATGACGTTATGCTCGCCGTTTGGATAGGGACTCAGGCTGATGAAGCGTTTCAGGAGGCCTGGCAATCGAATTCCGGTGGGTTGATACCGGAGACTCGAGCCAAGGTGTACCTCTCGCCCAAGCTTTGGTATTTGAGATTAACGGTTATCCAAACCCAAGATTTGCAGCCTGGTTCGGGATCCGAGCCTAAGGTTAGGAGCCCTGAGCTCTATGTCAAAGGTCAGCTTGGAGCCCAACTTTTCAAAACGGGCCGGACTTCTGTGGGGCTTTCCCCATCCAGCTCCGCTAACCCGACTTGGAATGAGGATTTGGTTTTTGTTGCCGCTGAGCCGTTTGAGCCGTTTTTGGTGGTGACTGTTGAGGATGTGACCAATGGGTGCTCTGTGGGCCATGCCAGAATTCAAATGTCAACAGTGGAGCGTAGGATTGATGATCGAGCGGAGCCAAAATCAAGATGGTTCAACTTGGTTGGTGATGAGACACGGCCGTACGCAGGGAGGATACACCTGCGAGCCTGTTTGGAAGGTGGCTACCACGTGTTAGATGAGGCTGCTCACGTGACTAGTGATGTTCGAGCCGCCGCTAAACAGTTAGCCAAGTCTCCTATTGGTTTACTGGAGGTGGGTATTCGAGGTGCCACTAATCTGCTTCCTGTGAAGACTAAAGATGGTACACGTGGCACTACTGATGCTTATGTGGTGGCCAAGTATGGGCCAAAATGGGTCCGTACCCGTACGATCCTCGATCGATTTAATCCACGGTGGAATGAACAGTACACTTGGGATGTCTATGATCCATGTACGGTGCTCACGATTGGTGTATTTGATAATGGACGGTACAAGCGTGATGAAGCAGGGAAGCCAGGGAAAGATGTTAGAGTGGGAAAAATACGTGTACGGCTGTCGACGCTTGACACAAATCGGGTGTATCTCAATTCATATTCCCTCACTGTATTGCTGCCAGGTGGGGCCAAAAAGATGGGAGAGATTGAGATTGCTGTTAGATTTACTTGTTCATCATGGCTAAACTTGATTCAAGCATATGCAACACCAATGCTACCGAGAATGCATTATGTGCGCCCACTGGGTCCAGCTCAACAAGACATACTGCGCCACACGGCTATGCGTATAGTCACGGCTCGGCTCGCACGCTCCGAGCCACCGTTGGGACAGGAAGTTGTTCAATTCATGTTGGATACAGACACACACGTGTGGAGCATGAGGAGAAGCAAGGCTAATTGGTTCCGGGTCGTGGGCTGTTTGACGCGTGCGGCAACTTTGGCGCGTTGGTTGGACGGGATACGCACGTGGGCACACACACCCACTACAATTTTAGTGCACGTGCTGCTGGTTGCAGTCGTGTTATGTCCACATCTAGTGCTCCCCACCGTATTCATGTACGCCTTCTTGGTCGTAGCGTTGAGATTTCGTTACCGCCAAAGGGTCCCACAAAACATGGACCCAAGGCTCTCTTACGTAGACGTGGTTGGCCCTGATGAGCTTGATGAGGAATTCGATGGGTTCCCCACATCACGGCCCT
This sequence comes from Citrus sinensis, assembly GCF_022201045.2. NCBI lineage: Eukaryota > Viridiplantae > Streptophyta > Magnoliopsida > Sapindales > Rutaceae > Citrus > Citrus sinensis. The sequence goes on along the minus strand of NC_068558.1, from coordinate 41,238,988 downwards.
CCGAAGTAGTCCGTATCCGATACGACCGGTTAAGGGCATTGGCAGGGAGGGCCCAGACCTTATTAGGTGACGTGGCAGCACAAGGGGAGAGATTGGAGGCATTGTTTAACTGGAGGGACCCACGAGCCACGTGGATTTTTGTGGTGCTTTGCTTAGTAGCTTCTTTGGTGTTTTATGCGGTGCCGTTTAAGCTGTTCGTCCTCGGTTATGGATTTTATTACTTGCGTCATCCGAGGTTTCGAGGCGACATGCCGTCTGTTCCCGTCAACTTTGTACGGCGACTGCCGTCTCTTTCTGATCAAATTCTCTAAAACTCACGGCTGGTGGCACAGTTAATTAGGTTATGTGATGGATTTCTTTTTTATTTTGGGGGGGGGTTATTTTAATATAAATATTGTCTTAATGTTTAAGTAATGGGATTCTTTTTTGGGTTAATGAAAGAATAATAGAGAGGTTCAAAAAGATCTTCTTGAAATTGGAACAAAGTGGAAAAAGTGACCGTTGGTGATTGTTGTCCGTGGGGTATTGAACTTTTTTTCTCGTTACATGCATTTTAAAAGTAAAAGTGTTTATTGATAACACAAATGGGGAATGTGACCGTTGAGTGGAGCGGACGAACTAGCATAATTGAATTGCAAGAAATCGGGAGCTGAAGATTAATAAGCCTCTTCGGTATTTCTTTTAAAACACCTGTTTTCATTAAAATTTTAATGTGATTCAGTGGGTAGTTCTTGAAATATGAATTGTAAAATATGCAAACCAGAGTCCAGTACTTAATAGTTGTAATTGAGAAAACAAATTAAACATGTTTTGGTATTCTTCGAAATAAATATTATAAAATACTTTTAAAAAAAATAAATTCATAAAATACTTTCCAAGAAATAATTTCACTTTCTACTTTCTTTCCTCCCTCACCAACTTCTTCTTGGGTCATCTCTCAACTTTCATCTCGCATTCTTCCTCATGTCTCGTGTCTCAAATGACTTTTTATCACTCTAAAAACCTCTCAGCAATTAATATCCAATATTATCATTTAATGGATCAAAGTAATATTAATATCAATATCAATATTAAGAGGAACGGACGAACTAGCATAATTGAATCACAAGAAATCGGGAGCTGAAGACCAAGCCCGTTCGGTATTGTTTTATAACACCTATTTTCATTTTTTTGTTTCAAAATTTTAATTTGATACATGTTCGGTGGCCAGTTTATAAAATATGAATTGTAAAACATGTAAAACAGAGTCCACTTGATAGTTATAATTGAGAAAACAAGTTAAACATGTTTTGGAAGTTCTTTGAAATAAATTCATAAAATATTTTTCAAGAAATATCCCACTTGCAGACATTCTTCGTCGTCTCTCACCTTTCGTCTCTCAACAATTAATATGCAATATTACCGTCAATAGATCAAATAAAATTAATATCAATGCATTCATATCGCCTTCCATTCACATTTTTAACAGTCATTACTGATTCCAAACCAATTATGACAATACATGTGTGGGATTTATTTTTTAAAAAAAAATTAACGAATTTAATTTATCTACACTGCCTCTTCGTAAAATTCCTAGCTGAAATAAGCTTTGTTAGCAAATTTTTCAACCTCCTAGACCCCGGACCAGGTCTCAGAACACCATAATTCTCACTTTGGAAACCGGAGCATGCCTGATCTCTTTCGCTCTCAGAACACCAACCCCCGTTGGTGTATCTCCTCCGGTGCCTCTTCAGGAGATCGCGATCAATTTTGTCAAGAACTGGGCTGTTCTGCTTGAACTTTCTGGCAAACGGGCGGCTGCTCAGGACCATTCTTCGGAAATCTTTGAGCCCGAGTGACCTGGGATGCTGCTTCGGAGGCGTATCCCAAGTAATGTAATGAAGGTCATGGTTCGCCGTGGTGTTTTTGTAGTCCTCAGAGTTGCAGATAACTGTCTGGAAATATCCTTCTGGAGAAGATACAAAGTTCGTGTAGTACAGGAGGAGAGACCTGGGCAAATTGTCCCAACCCATTATGCAGTACTCAGCAAATGGTCTTGATAATATTGTCCAAGCTGAACCTGCAGATTGATCAGAAATATAACATTATTTTTGGATCGTGAAATCAACACAAAATGCAAATGCTGTTCTTCTCGGTGAAAAAACGGATGCATGTGAACTTTAATGTAATTATTTGTACGTAACAAACGGATTTTTAATACAAGGTAATTAATTTTGCCTTCCAAATTAGTTGCCTCTCCCAGCTCCGCATCTGGCTTTCATAAACAATTAAGAAGTGAGTGCTGTCTTTCTTTTGTAAAATCTAGAATGCCCCATAAGAGAAAGAAATCACGTGGAACCACGTCGGCATAACAACCTTTGGCATGTGCAAAATCTGAGATTTTGCAGGGGTTCCTAAATCCTTTTGCTCTTTCTTGAAGGCTAGTTAGTAAATGGTTTAAGTGAAGCTTTAAATAAATGACAAACTTTTTAACCATTAAAGAAGGAACAAGAAGAAAAAGAACTTAAAGTGGGTCTATGGATTTTGTTATTCTGATGCTCAACAATTTCAAAGGTCGTTCTTTTGTTAATATAATTTTGAATACCTTTTGTTTCCCCTTTGTTACCAATTTGATTGAAACCACACAGTTCATTATCTAACATCATGTGAGCATATATGGCTTCTCAAATCCTAATGTTAAATTCCTTTCACACAAACTTAAATTTATTAAATGGTCGGGCCGACATAGTTAGGTTGATTAGATTGTCAAACACATAGCATCATTTACAGCTCACAACCACCAGCTACCTACCAAGAGATGGTTAAAATATGGCATGCAAAAATATATAGAAAACAAGGGAATGAAAAGGACGTTTAACATGCTCCATTTTCTAAACATTACCTACAAAATACATTAATGCTTCATTTTGGACTTCGTTCAAAATTACACATCTTATTTGGTTAGTTTTTTTTTTTTTAATCTCCACTGTATACTACTTTGCATCACTAGAAAGTAGTGTTTTATGATTATTAGTAAAAGCATATGTCTCTAAACATCTAAGCTGATAACTTATCCCACGCTCGCGGCTAATCATTAGAACAACCATTCAGGTTAAAAAGTGTTTAATAAAAAACTATCACCCCTTCTGTATTAATGATAAATAATAAGCTTTGGGAACCTTAAAATGTATTAAGATCGATTTGGTATATTAAAGAAACTAATAATTTATCATAAGTGATGAATTGACCTTGCTTCTCAGTGACACCGTTCTTTCTTTTTTCAAGTACACTACTAACTTACAAAAGAGTTGCTCAATGTTGGCTTCAATTAGGTGTAGGGTCGCACTCAACCATCTCTCAAGCAAAATAATGATTATGATGTCCATAAGTAGAAAATTACAGAAAATAATGTATTTTTCCTAGTGTCAGAAGCTTATAAGTGTGTCCCCAGGAAAATTAAAAAAAAAAAAAAAGGAAAATACTTTTTAGCCGGAATATATAAACAAAAGTTGAGAAGGACTTGTTGATGGCAGCTGGTGCCGCAAGGAAAAAGACAATTTGGTTGTTCAAAAATGTAATGAATAAAAATTTGGAAACACAAGAAGATATCAACTATGTTGAACACAGGGTCCCCTGTCCAAAATACCCCACCGAAAAATATAATTTATTCCACTTCAAGAGCTTTAAAAGAACATGTACCGTGTTCCTTTGGGTGCGTGTCTTCTTCACTTGTTCAGAAGTTCACATGCAAAAGTGATAAGTTAAAAATCTCTCTTTTTTTTTTTATCTAAAATAATAAAGTGTTGAAGCTTAGTGTGTATGGAATCATGTGAAGATGATATATATATGGCCATCTTTTTATTTGAGACAGTGAAAGGAAAAAAAATTATATAAAGAAGAATATTGGGGAAAGTTGTAAAACCTGTATAGAGCTTGAAAGCAGAAGGAATACTCCTTTGTTTAATCACCCACCAGATCTCTGATTTGTTGAGGCTATAAAGCCCTGGGTCTATTATTATTGGCTTTGCTCTCTTATTCCTGAAAATTTTAACAACATTTAATATATATATATATTTTTTAAGAAAACAAATAGAAAAAACCCATTAGTAAAATAATAATAATAATAATAATAATAATAATAATAAAATCTTGAGTACACTTACATTTTCCAACCCAAGTGACTGCTATGCTGTATGAAATTGAGATCTCTTGGCAAGTCAGAAAATGCTTCAATCAGATCTGAAAACCCCAGAAATTATATGTCACAAAATTAAGCAATAATAATAATAATAATAATATTGACGACGACGACGACGACGACGATAATACTATACGCTAAGAAGCTGAAAAAAGAACTTAAGGCCACTCACCATACCATCTTGAGTTACCAAGGGATAATCAGAAGCACTAAGATTAATAAACCAATCCCATTTGCAGCACCTCGAAAGCATGGCAATTGCATGGAGAGTTGTAGCGAGCATAGTGGGGCCTCTATAAGTGACCAAATTTGGTTTGCCGACGATATAAACATTATTCACCATTCTGAAAACAGGTTCATTTGCCACAAACTCAGCAATCTCTTTCTGCTCTTTCTCTGGGGCTTCTCTGTCCATGTGAATAAGATAGTGGTTTCCAGGATGGTAAAGAGCAAGCAAGGCTCTCTTCAGCTTGATTGTGTCACCTTTTGATGCTGAAAGCAGGTATGCAAATGTTACTGGATATGAGGAGTTGTTGTTGGATTTGAGTGTGATTTTGTTCGAGGTCATGATGATTGGGTTGAATTTGTACAAGGAAGTGAATCGTTTTGCTGGGGTTGAAATGTAAACAAAGCATAAGAAGACTGAAGTTAACATGAACAAAGTCACAAAAAATTTGATCCCCATTTTCTTAAGGAAACAATTTGAGAGAAGTTGAAAGGCTGGAGGTAGCTTAAGTGGTTAAAAGTGAAGAGAGTTTTAGCCTTTGGGTTGAGTGAGAAGGAGGTTATACCAAAAAATAATAAAAATAATAATGGCATTAGGGAAGTTTGTGGTGGAGTTGATTTAGATTTAGATTTAGATCTTTGGATCTTTTTACAGTTTGGAGGGTTCCTTGCTTTGAAGTGAAGGACTCCCAAGAGTCACCATCTCAATTTTTAGTTGGGGAATTTTTGGTAGTTTATGGAGGTTGAAGTTTGCTATATTGCCTATAGTTTTAGAGAAGGAAAGATTAGTGTTGGATTGGGCTTTTGTGGAAATAAAGTAGGAGTGGAGCCTTTAACACCCCCTCTAAAAATTTTATAACTCTCCTTCTAAATTTTATTTCTTAAAATACTTCAGTTTAATTTATAAAATATTAACCATTTATTAAAATAAACCCTTTTTTCATAAAATTTCACTCTAAGAAAAGAATATTTCTCTCAAGTTTTTATTTATAAAACAAATAAAATCTTAAATTATTTTATTCTTATTATATAGTTACTATCTCCAAAATCTTAATTTCTCAAAAAATAAATATTTTTCAATTAAAAAATTAAAATATAAATATTATATTATGAAATAGGATGGGTGTAAAAAAAAATTTAATCGTTTAAGGTTTTAATTGAATATTTTAAATATAAATATTATATAATGAAATAGGATGGGTGTAAAAAACATTTTCAACAAAACTTTCGTTTTAATTGAATTTCCATTTAAAATAAAATATATATTAATTTTTTTACTTATTTAAATAATTTCAATTAAAAAGGTGTTTTGGAATTTTGATTGGTGTGAAAAGTCCTGTTCATAAAATAAGGAGATACCAATAGGCTTTATTGTCGAGTGATAACTTTTATCTCTCAACTATATTGAGAATGTGGGTTCAAGCTTTCACAAAACTTTTTTCTCAAATTTATTCTTAGAGCATACCTTCAACTAACTAAAAATATGTATGCATTAGTTCACATATTTTTGATCACATACCCCCATATTGTAATAATTAAAAAATTAAAAAATTAAAAAAATAAAAAAATAAATTTCTCTAGGATAATTGAAGTTGTTGAAATATCCTCCAAGATGTTGCTCCTTTTTCCTTTGATTGAGAGTTTATGTTGGTTATTTGTATTTTTCCAACAAGAAGTACATGCTCAAATAGATCATGTGGATGTAATTAAAATGTGTGATTTCTTTTCCTTCTCTTTCAAAACTATAACAAAGGAAAGATTTAAAATGTGTTCATATGAGCCTAAAAGGCTTGCCTCCGGTGAGATCATTATCGATCTTTCGCCATGTTCGGAGCAGCCGGAGCCATTGCACCCGAGAGGCCGAGATTCTTGGGAAGGAAAGCCTCATCCCAACGAAGGATTTGAAGCTGAAATAACTGAAGGATGGAAGAATGGCAATGTTGGCAATCTTGGGTTACTTTTGTTTAAGGTCTTCTATAGGAGATGGTCCATACCAAAAACTTCAATCAAGTCTGTCAACCACGAGATATTGTGAGGTAAAAGGATTCCACCACCTATGCCAGCACAGGACTCAAGTACAGGAAAAACTATGACCTTAGTACCTGTAATTCTTAAGCAAAACTAACTACAAAGGGTAATTCGAAAATACCTTATTATTGGTTTCGAAAATACATATGTCAATTAAATAAGGGAAAAATAAAAACATTTCATAACCATAAGACTCTATAGAATCATTGAAGTTACAAAAATGCTTCAGTTTTGGTTCTTCCTAGAACAAAACTTTAGACAAACCTCTACCTTTATATGTTTACCGAACAAAGAGCCAGTGATTATGCCGCCTGAGCTACAGTTTCATCAGTATTTGATGCTTCTACCCTGCAAATTAAGGGTGGTATGGGACAAACATAAGATGGATGCTGTATTTGGTACAAGTTGAAAGTAAACAATGCCTCAAAGAGGATAATTTACAAAACAAAATAAATTTATTATCAGACCTCACTTGTAACTTAGTGTTGTAGGGTTATAGAAACAAAACTGATGAATCCCACCAATATCAGATACATGCATATCATACACCAGCAAGCTTGCTAAAAATGTGTGGGAACAGTCACTCTTAAAATGACCTAGAAAAGGACTTTAAATATTTACATAGATATTGCCACCCTATCACAGAAAACACACCTCAGTCACTAATATAAAGCATTGTCGAAACAACAAAATCGATAAACAGTACATATTGACACCATATCAATTATATGTGTACTATATCATCGCACTCTCGGACTTACAGTAACCAAAAAGATGCCAGCTTCCTTGCTGGAAAAACCTTAAAAATTGTGCTAAAGTCAAGGAATGACTAGTTTGGTTAGTTTAAGGGGCAGGGAGAGCAAGCCACTGTTTTTAAGTCTTTTTAATGCCAGACAATTTACCTACCAAAAAACATCTGAGGAAGGAAGGAAAAACCAACAAGTTAACTCTACCTCCGGATTCCCTCTCCAACTTCCATTCTAAAAAAGCTCCCAATCTTCACAGGTGAGCCCACTTCCTTGGAGAGATTATTCAGAATTGTCTACAGAACATAGCAAAAATATTAATCAACAACCACATTTCATAAATCCTACACGAATGCAATCAACTTATATGTGTATTTCCTAAACAACCAACATGTATGCATACACGTGACCATGGCCTGCATCCTTGCAGCCAAACACGCAGAGACCAAGAGTGTGCATTACAGTGCCTGACACAATTGCGCAAGGGTTGAACGAAAGCAGAAGACCGCCCAAAAAACAAAGTTCAAGGTGGATTATGCTAATTGAAAGATCAGACCCTCAACATATTACTACTGACACAATGAAATACCAAACAACAGACAATTTCGATTGGACAATGGATATGATTACAACGGAGTCTAAAATATAACAAGATAACCTGCACATTTACTAATGGAATCTAAAATATAACAAGATGACCTGCACATACCTTTATATTTAGAGTATCGTTCATGACAAATTTCTGTTCCATCAGAACAACTTCTTCATAGTATTTACGCAAACGGCCTTCCACCATTTTTTCTATCGCCATTGGAGACTTCCCTGTACTCTCTGCCTGACAAACAAAGACAAGGCCATAATTTAAAATTTTGGAACACAAAATGAATTTATTTAGCAAGTAATTTGATTATGTATGAGAGAGAAGAATATACACTGCCAAGAAGAAGCTTACATGACTACACTAAACTATTACATGAAACCAGTATACAAACAATTTTTCCCAGCCCGTCTCCTTTGAAGTCAGTAACATTTATTGAATCAACATTTTCCATTATTCTAATCCGATATCATTCTGGATTGACATTGTCAATCTTTGTTGGAAAAGAGGCCGCCATAAATGCTTCCTCAACCTCCCTACCCACCCCTTTTCATGGGATTTAGAATAAGTGATTTCCTCATTCTCTCCTCAATCTATTCCAACTCTAACCATAACAAAAAAAATTTCTATCCATTACAAAAAGAACAAATACCTGTTTACTAACTTGCCATTGTCCATATCATTATCTCATTTCAACTATGCGCACTTAATGGGTGCATATCCTGGATTGTTTAGCAATTAGAAGCAAGCACCAAGTATTTCCTTGAAGCAACAAAAAATAACCCCAATTGATGCTCGATATTATTCCTCCATTACTTCGTCCAAAGGTGAACAGATACTAAGATGGCTTATAAGCTTAGTGTAACTATAAGGGACAGATATCAAGGAAACAAATGGATTGTAGATATTAGGGAAGAAAGCTCCAATGTTCAATAACACAACATAGGCAGAACCTCCAATGGATTTCCAAATACCTGAGATTTAAGAATTTCACGTTCATTCTCTAATGCATCAGCAGAAACAAGCTCCTTTGTCAAGAATAATGGCTTTTGAGCAACTATATGCATTGCCAATTCTGATCCTACACGCTTTAATGGATCGAATGATGAACTTCCGTCCTCTACTTCAAGAGATAGAAGTCCAGCAATACGACCCAAACCTACATCCACATCAAACAATTAATGGCGACCAGCAAAATGTAGGCAACTTAGCTTAAAGATAGTATCTAAAAATGTGGGTTATATAGTATTGTAAGGCCTAAATCATTTCAAATATGAATGCAAGTACATTAACCATGAAGAAAGGGATTAAAGAAGTTTAAGCAAAATACCTGATTGAGGGCTTGTGTGGAGGTAGGTAGAAACAACCCCAGGTGAAGATGCAGATAGTAAAAAACCCCTCCTAAGTTTTACATTCTCCCCCATAATTGCAGCTACTTCAGTAATTGCATTCTGGACAGTTGTTTCTCCACCTATTTTTGGATGATCAAGATTCAACTTCAAGCCCTGGCAGTCAAATAAGAACAATTGACTTAGATTGCAATCTTGAATTCAATTTGAACCATGTAAAAAGGCATCTGAATCCAGAAATAAAAATGAAATTGTGAATTTTTATTGAGACTCTGAGGTAGACCCAGTTAACAGCTCCAGATAAGGTCCTTCAAATGTCAATGCTCATGATAAAACAGCAAAAATTGATACCAAAAGATATGGAATAACCTGTTCTCCACAAATTAGAGAAAAATGAATAGCCACCAACAATAACACAATCGGATTAAATACATTAACTTCTCACCTCCAAATACTCAGGACCAACAGGAAAGAGCCCAGATCCTGGCTGTGAAACATTCTCAGCCACCAAAGCTTGCTTTGCCAAAGCTAAGGCCTGCAGGGGGTAAAAAAACAGAAAAATGGATGAAGTATGATCTCAGAAAATGAATGACAGGAAAAGAGAAGTGCCGATTGAAATGAAAAGGTGAAGAAAATAAAAATGGTAACACTAACCAAGTACTGAAATATCTCATTCCTGGAAACAAAATCGGTCTCACAATTAAGCTCAATAACAGCAGCCTTGCTCTCATTCTGCGCTAAAGCAAGTAAGCCCTCAGTGGCAGTTCGAGACGACTTCTTTGACGCCAGAACTTTCCCTCGTTTCCTCAATTCCTTCAGTGCAGCCTCTGCACAGGATCATAACATCATCAAAGTCAAAACTCGGACACAAACCAGCCCATGAAAACAAAAGGAAGAATGGTTTAATTATTACCAATATCCCAATCGCAATCAACAAGAGCCAACTTGACATCCTTCATTGGAGCACTTGTTTGTTCCCTTAACTGCTTAATGAGATTCACTTGCTCCGTAGCCGCAGGAGCTTGATCACTGAAGTTTCTTGAAATTAAAGCAAAAGAGGATTTTGGGTTCAGGTATTTGAATGAGAATAAGTCCTTGATCTGCCTAGCTTGATAAACCGGAGTCCCTTTGCTTGCACAAGTAGAGTATCCATATTTACTGTTTGTGGCAGCACTGAGTCTGTTGTAGAAGAAAATCCTAAATGGATGCTTTGCGCTTCGAAAACAGGCCATTCCAGTACCCTTTATGCTATTGAATAACCTAAAATACCAAACAATTAATTGAAATTTTCATTGAAAAAAAAAAAGAAAAACAAAATAGGGTTTAAGGGTTTTAGATGAACTTAAAAAACTAACATTCAGAACGTAACAGCACAAAAACACAACTTACTCAAATAATAAAGAAACTAAATGTAAAAAAAAAAAATTATAAATGAACAAATTCTCCATATTTGTTAATAACCGAAAAAAAAAAAAACTCCAGAAAAGTTATTAAATTTTTTTTAGTCTTTTTTTTCGTTCTCCTTAAAACAAAAGCGGTTATAATTGAATGTTAAAGGAGTCCAATAGGGTTTTAGCATATACAAAAATAAAAATAAATAAATAAACAAAAACAGCAACAAGCATATTACCGGAGGCAAAAGTAAGGACCGACGGCTGGTGTTGATACTGATGACTACTGAAGAGGGTGCAGACTGGAGAAGAGAAAAATATTACAACTAGTGTGCTTCAAGAAATTTTTCATTTTGGGCCCATGGGCTTGATTAATCAACACTCTGGCCCAAATAGTGAAATATTCAAGTTAGGAGGGAGGCCTGAATTTATAAAGGAGTGCAGCTTCTCACACCCTTTGGAAACCCCCCGTTTTCAGTTGTAGTTATTTTAATATCAAAAATACCCTTTTTGTCCTAAGTCTCATCTATTGTTCATTTTTTGTTCAAGTTGTCTCTCTCGTAAAACAAATGAAGTCTTTACTTTTTTTAGTTTTCTTTTCCGGTGTTGTTGATCAACCCTCCACACACAAAAAAAATTTCTAGGTGATAACTCTTATAATGCTAATTGTTGATTTAAAATAAACATATTTATATCTTAATTTAAAAGTTTCAAAAAGAGAGAGAAAGAGAGAGAAAATTTAATTTCTAAAGGAAAGAAAGATTATTTCAACTTAAATCATTAGATAGATGAAGATTGACAAGTGGAAAAAACATAAATAAATGATTTGTTGATATATTCAAAGAGTTTGAAAAGAAAACAAACGATATAATGCGTGGGTTTGTTAATGAGTATGAAGAAAAAAAAATATAGAATAAATTGTAGAATACAACAAAGGTAATACAGTCAATTAATGCATGTATAATACGTGTATTTGGGTTTTAATATAATCACAATTTATATGATAAAATTTTAAAATAAATACATACATGTCATAATATGAGTTGCTTGTTATATAATTGATATGGTATCTCTAATGTATTTTAGAATTTCTCAAAGAATAGATGTGTTTAAAATTAAAATTATATTTTTATCTTTAAATGTAATTACCTCGAGAAATAGGGTGTTATAAGAATAAAGAAGGGGTGTTAATAGCACTACTCTTTGAAAAATTAATTTGTCAATTGACCTAGACTTACAATCTTGCACTAATGTTAAACATTATCCACATGAATGAACGTCACGAGAAAGACTCGCGTTTGGGTCAAGTCTCCCTAACTCAGTGCCCGGGGTGGCGAGACTGACTAATAAAAAGAGGCAATCCCTAAGTTACGTTTAACGTAACATACAATTTGGAAAATCTTGTCCGCTCAAAGTGTTAAGATCTAATCTAACGGCTGATGTTTAATTTTTCCAAAATTTGTAATAGAGGGAAACCAGCTGAATTGGTTTGCCCATTTGACAATCTTCTTGGCCTCTCGATTAACCTTCTGTTGCTCCTTCTTTGCCTTATGCAGTATCTTTTCCTGCTCTTTAACAAAAACAAGTACTCAAATCCAACAGGATCATCACCAAGAATTGGACTTTCCCTTCTCTTTTTCTTTGAAGTACTCTTTGGAGAACGCTAAAAACAGTCCTTTCTCTGCGGCGGAGACGACGGAGAAGAACGCGAATCCATCCATGAACTTGGAGAACTCAATGGCGAAGAAAATGACTTGGATTTCGACTTCAACTTCGATTTCAAGGAAACAACAACAAGAATAGAAGCAGAAACAGACCCATATCTGAAATTTTCTTTACAATCAATTTCTCGAGCCGGGTTCTATTTGGACTCCAAGAAAATGGCCAAGGGAGGAGAAGAATCACAATTAGAATTTGATTTTGCAGTCTCCAAGTCGGGTTTCTCCCCTGGGTTTTGTTTGGAATCAAGTAAAAACACATACTTTGAAGTTGGATTTGAATGATGATGATGAAGAGATTGTGTACATTTTTCAATGTGATGATGATGATTATCATTGATGTGGGTTTTGGGTTTAGCAGTAGCAGGAAAAGATTTGAGCTTGCAAAATCGGGATTCTAACTCAACGGGAGGGACTGAGTCGTAGGTGAAATCAGGATTCTAACTCAGTGGAACTCTTTTTCCTTAACGAGCATGGTGTGTCTTTAATTTGAGGGTTAAAACGATGCCGTTACGTTTGTCAGAACTAGCTGTAGAACAGTAGAAGAGTGTCTCCTCCATTGACTTTTTTTGGTGACCGGCCTTCAACCGGTTAAACCAGTTTGATTTTATTATTGTGATGTTCACCTGCCATTTGCTTAGTGGCCAACTAGTCATATCAAGAACTGTATGTTACGTTAATTGTAACTTAGAGAGGTCCATAAAAAGAACATTCAATTGGGTATGTCAAATGGGTCCCACAGAGGTATAAATATTTATTTCAAAATAAAAATGATCTCCATATCTTACATGTAACGTATGATACACCCTCACACATAAACAGAACATTTATCCCTATTGCCAAATAAAAATTAGTGAAACTTATGAAGAACCTACATGACTGTTTCTTATTAATCAATCAAACAATTTTTTTTTTTTTGAAAATCATGTAAATAAGTATATTTAATAAAATAGTAAACTTGTATCTACAAACTATACGCCACAAGTTCAACAACGTTGTGCATATAAGAGGGCGAAAATCCACATCACATTATTAATGGCTTTTTATAGTTTTGACGTTGGATACTTTTTGTTTGTGAATGAACCTCAGTTTAAGAAAGCGACTTAAGCTAAATGCTTTTTTTTTGTTGTAATGATTTTTTTGTTTTGTTTTGTTTTGTTTGGTGAGTAGATTATACATGTTAGAATAATATTAAGAATTTTATTTTTTAAGTTTTAACTGACGTAGTAATTCATTTGTAATTCTAAAGTTGACTATTCTCTAATCACATTAAATATTTATATTTAAGATTTTGTTAAGATACATTCAATATAACTTACAACCATGATAAAACATGTAAAAATTTGTGACATGCTAGTGAAATTCACTACTATCTTATAAAGACGATAAATTTCATTAATTATAATTTAATAAAATCCTTACATTTAATACAATGTCTCAATTATATATGAATTACCGCGTCAGTTGGGACTTGAGTACATAGATTGGGTCATAGTATTGTAGCATGTATTATAGATCTTTTTTTTTTTTTTTTTGTGGGGGGGTGAGTTATACAATTTCAACTTTTTGAGTAACCAAAAGTTTTGAACAAGAAGATGCGGTGTTTGTTATCATTGTGGTTGCACATGATTCTCGGCCATTCAATTTCACATTCACCCACTCCAACTTAAGTTTTTAAATCAATTAAATTAGACAAGTGCTAAGTTACATTCAATGTAACTTACACAATTCATCTCAACCACATAAAATTATGGGACCCGTAATTTATGTGGTTGAGATGAGTTCTGTATGTTACATTAAATGTAACTTAGAGACTCCCATTAAATTATCCCTTTCAAACCCCTCAACCACTCTGAGAAGAAGATGTCACAACGTGGCAGCCACGTCACAAGTCCCAGACAACAAGCAAACCCTTACACAAGTTGATACATTTAGATTTAGATTATTTTATTTTTTGTTGTCTTTAATTTTATTAAATTGGAGAAATGTTTGGCAGCTATACCCAACACTACTACTAACGCAACACACTGAAAAATTTGAAGCCTCAATCTTAAAAATTTAGTAGTAGATGCCCTATTATTATTATTATTAGTACTATTATTTTAAAAAGCTCACTTATTTAGTTAACTTGGGGACATTTTTCTCTCAAGAACTCTTAGTTACATAATTATAATAAAATTGGAGGCATAAAAGCCGATATGGTTGTACCAATGAGATCGGATTGAGATGAAGTTGATCAAAAAATTCTATAAAAGACCAGTCATTGTAAGTTGTTGGAATCCAAGCCAATGTGAATTGGACTTTCAGGTGAATTCGATTAATTAAATTACTAATTTTATTATTAAAATAAAAATCTGATTGAAGGTTTTATACAGAAACTGATCAGCAAAGACTTTAAAAAATTAAAAAAAAAATGAAAGTAAAATTAGTTAGCAGTTGAACAAACGAGTAACAGGTATTTTATTATTATTTTTATTTATGTTCTTGAACCACCGATGAAGAGCAGTTTCTTCAGTCTAGAAACAAAAGTAACATCACGAGGACTACCCCCTTGGTCACGTCAAAGATGCTGACATGTATCTCTTCCACGTCATCGCTCTGCGTCAGCAGAACCAAAATATTAACACCTTGTCAAGAAAATTGAAACTTGAAAGAAATAAGAAAATAAAAAATAAAACAGTTCATGCAAGTTGATGAGTGATGGATGATTAGTCTAAGAAGACTTGAGCAAGTTAAGTCTTTGAGTGATGTATATAATTAAAATTTGTGGCTGCTGGAAAATTTCTCCATGCGACTTTTTCTCAATCTTGGGAGCCAAGAAAGTGAGTCATAAGTGAAGATACAAGAAATGCGGAAGCAGAGCTTCAATATAACAACAATTCAAGAACAAAGGGCTTCATCCACTGCCACAAACACAGTGAGCTCATCACATTTTCTCATTTGCTGTTACTCTGTTTTCTTGCTCCTCAATTTCTTGTTTTTTGATCACAGGTTCAAGAATCAAGCTCCCCGCGGATTGAAGCAACGGTGGCGGGTCAATTCCTGAGAAAGCTCTTTCAGTTCCTTTTCTACCTTCACTTCATCTTAATCGCAGTCTTAACAATCTTCTTAGCAATCCGCGGTGTTGTTTTGTCTGGGAAGCACCATTTCCAACCGAAGAAATGGTACCCTCCACTGCTTGCTTCCGCAGCAAGTGCTGGAATTCTTTCTTTGGCTTGGCAATGGATGACTCAAAGCAAACCTTCAAAAGCCATGAGAATATGCTTCTGGCTTGGCCCCTTGATGACTTGTGCGTTTGGCATACTGCTTCTGGTAATTAACTCTGCTGCAAGTTTATCAACAGGTGCTGTTGCTATCATTGCTGGCGTCATTCAATCCATCTACACTTGTTGGGTAAATCCCAGATTTGAATATGCCGGCAAAATCTTATCAGTCTCCGCAGCTTTCCCTCCAGCTAGAACTGCGATTTTGGTCACTCTTTCGATCATTCTCAGCGCTGTGTATTCCTCTTTCTTGGTTTCTGGGATTGGAGGAGCAACTGCAATAGGAACTACCTTAGACATCTTGTTCATAGCGGTGATTTTGCTCAGCTTGGCCTGGAGTATGCACGTGATAAAAAATGTACTGCTAGTTACAATCTCACGGGTCAGGTACATACACTTCGCATACGGCGCAGATATGGAGACAGAAATTGCTTTTCGCGACACAATCAAGTACTTGATGGGTAGTGTGTACATTGGCTCAGTGTTCGTGCCAATCTTTGGAAGCATATGGGGTTCAGCACGAACCATCAATGCGATTGCAGGAGAAAGAGACGAGTTCCTGTTCTCGTGTGCCGATTGTTATTCAGCTGTTGCTTCAACTCTTGCAGCGCATGGAAATAGATGGGGTTTTGTACATGTAGGAGTTTATAATAAGGGCTTTATCCAGGCATCTGTTGATACATGGGAAATGTTCAAGAGGGCAGGGATGGAAACTCTGATAAACTCGGATCTCACGGGAGCATTCTGTTTCTTCAGTGGGGTGGCAGGTGGTGCTGTGAGCGCCTTAGTTGGAGGAACCTGGGCACTGGCTGTTCATAAGAGCTATGCTACAGAAGTGTCTATCTATGCTTTCCTCATTGGCTATTTCATGGTAAAACTACAGATCTTTCGGAGAATTGTAAACATATGTCATTTTCAAACCTGAGAATACCTCATCTCCAAACCTGAGAAACTAACTTTGGTATTCTTTGCTCTTTTTTCAGTTCCGTACAGCTACAGCATGGCCACTAGCATGTGTTTCAGCTTACTACGTAGCTTATGCAGAGAACCCTCTGCACCCTCGATTTGATTCAACAATCCCAGCTCGCATTCAAGAGCTTCAGAGATATCAAAATGAACAGATAGCAAGCCCTGACCCTGCTCAACTGTGGGAACAGTACCAAGCCCCTGAATGAAAATCTAGCAGCACATCCAACAGAATCTAGCTCTTACAGGAATATACATCATACGTTGATGTTGAAAATTTTCACTTTTCACCACCTAGAGAAACATCGTTGATGAAGAAAAGCAAGTAACATCGAGTCATCAATATTTCACTAGTTAGCACAGAAGTTTGATGAAAATTCAGCGAAGAGAAAGGTTGCACGTCAAAACAAAATTGCCGGAACTCTTTTTTTTTTTTTTTTTTTGCCCCCTCTTTTCCTTCAGTTTGGTAAATAGCATACAATTATTCCAGTCGATTTTATATCAGCTTCAAAATCAAGAGATTCAATAAAACGAGTCATTTTTCTTTCATCATACACGGCAATTCAAACCCAATGATAGCTAGCAAAAGAGGATCTTATTCCAATGCATTAGAGGTCAGAAACCCACCTAACCTATCTTAAATTTATTAGTTCTTCCACAATAAGTTTTAAATTCATTTTGATCTTTATCTTCAAAAGTACATATAGAGCTGTATTCTTTCCATGTATTGAGGACAGAACAGAGCAATTGGAAAATCAACTTGCAAGAGACAACATTTGGTGATAAGGAAAAAGCACTCAAAGTCAACAATTCAACAGCAGAAAAATATGCGATACAGAGGAAAAAGAACGTTACAGAGAATCAGAATAAGATACAATGCTTGTAACTTTTATAATTGTTCTCCACTATAATCAATATAAATTACCATTGAACCAAATGCTCCGTTAGAAACCACGTGCCAAGAAATAAATTTGACTTGACAGCGTGAGTGTTGCAGTGCAAGCCAACAACAAAATCTGATAAATGACTTGACTGCATGAGTGTGGCAATATAAGGCAACAACAAAATCTGATAAAGGAAGACAAGCAAACCACACGGCTTATTTGGGTCCACAATAACCACGGCCACCACATTCTGCACACATAATATTACCGGTTCCCCCACAACCTGCACAGTTACAATTGTCACCTTAGAACATTGTGTTTGCCAAAAGTAATGAGCAACACAAAACTGGATATTTAACGGTTAAGTGACTCTGACACACACAAGATTGTTGACAGAATCTCCTTACACTTGATGAAGACAGCCAAATTTCAATAACTATATAGTTTCATCATCTTGATTCACACATCTTACATGGTAGTAAAACTTAAGGATTCTCCACTACAGAAACTGACAAAAGAGTAGACTCCAATGAATTTACTAAGGAGATTTAAAGAAGTAAGTTTGAAGGTTAAACAGGCGATTGCATTCCATTGGATCCAACGATTTTATAAGGAGAACAAAGCATTTTAAACATCCAATACTACCATTAAGTTTAGGATATTTTGAAATGAATTAAGTGATGACAAGAAATATATCAATAGAGAAAAAAAGCAAAATAATGAAAGTAACAAAAACTGCAAAGTGGGCCTTAAAGGAAATAATATATGACAACATCAATTAAAGGTTGTACACATTATAGGCAAGGCAAGTGGAAGCGTACGTAGTAAAACTTTTCTGATAATACAAATCCAAACCAAATGATTTTTCATAAAACTGAATCAAAAATACTGGTCAAGACAGTCAATTCAGGAGTGAGAGAAGATTACAGAGGGCATAATATCCAACAAGATATACATGCATTGACGAATCAGAAGGAGGAACTTTACCTAGACAGCGGACTTTGACAATGATGCCCTGGCTCTCTAATATAGAGTCAACATATAAGCCTGAACCAGAGCAGGTGGCACAAAGGACTGCACCTTTTGCTTTGCATTCCGTACACCTGGGATTATCCCCAATTACCTTCTCAGACAGTGATAGACCAATTGGCTTTTCTATTCTTTCCTCCGGTATAGGCTTATCGTAACAAAACAGGGATTCAAGACTGCTTCTGCGTCTTTGCTCATTTCCAGTTGAACTTGACTCAGACTGCAATAAAAGTATGTTTTAAGATGTGTTACTGCAACCAAATTATTTTAAAGAAGAATATAATCTCAAGCTAAAGAAAAGGCATAAACTACTTCAATCTATTCAATCATGCAAAACTAAGACCACCACAACAATGAGAAACAAATGCAGTCACAAGAATGAGCAAGCAATTACATCCCGAGCAAATAAATCAGGCAGCTGGGAGATTCATACTTAAGAAAGCCTCTCATATTTTGTTCACAAAACTTTCCAATTGGAAGATTAAAAAAAAAGTAATTAATACTTTCACATGGACCCCTCCATCCAACCCATACAAGGGGAAAGAGGAAACAATAAAAAGAAACAAACATATCAATAAAACATCTGCCTATCATTAGTACAGTATTAATAAAGAACTCAACCGGCTTGCCTTTATAAAGGTAATAGATGAATTGCTAATCACATTAATGTGGCTCTAAATTAAATTTTCACAATGTGCTTTTATCCTAAACAACAAAGAATTAGTATATCATCAATGTAATTAATGTTAATGGAACTCAAAACATAAAATTAGCAGAACAAGAACTTCAAGATCAGAGTACACCGCATTTCATAATATCGATAAATTTTCTTTTAGAATAATAAATAAACGGCTAGTAAACAATAGATTTGCAGTTTATAAATGAGTAAATTGAATTTGAAAAAAATAAATTAGAACATTAAAAATTTAAAAGTAAATAAAAGAGAAGTGACAGACTCCAGAGGGCGAAACAGAGCCGTTGGGAGAGACAGCGCAGATTCTCCTGCTGGAGCCGCAAACGCTGAATTGAAACCCATAACCGACCTTACAACTGTTAATACTACCATGATTCAGCTTTGGTGAATAAGAAGGAGAAATGGGCAGAACAATAGATGAAGCCATTCTCAAAGTAGAATCCATTGGGGGCTAAAAATTATGGACCAAACCGTAAAGGCAGAAGAATATTATTGAATATATAGGGAATTAACGAAATGGGTATTGTGGTAATCTGAGTGACGGGAGGGAGCTTTGGAGAAATCGCTGAATTTAAGTCGATGTTTGCGCCACAATGCTTATAAACGTCAATAATACAAAGGAAGAAGGTTGTTGGTGACAGTTCAATCTGCTTTATGAGCCGGGTTGACCCAATATGTATCGCTCTTAATGGGCCATGATTATGGATCTCAGCCCAATATCTGAGTTCTCGAATAAAGTAGGCAGTCTTTCTATTATGGATCTTAAGCCCAATACCTGAGTTCTCGGATATTATAAACACTCATTCTATGGAAACCCCATTTGCATTCAGTTCACGTCCCATTTATGGACACCGGTAACCACTAACTGGTTTCACAGGTCATATGATCTATCTCCCCAACACAAAGCCACTAACTTTGTTGAGGGTAAATTTAATTTAGGGGGTAGGGATGGCAGAGAAATCTTGCTGGACCCAAGTCTTAGGTGTTTGGGTCGAACATGGCCTGACCCAAACATATTTTATAAATATTCAGGTTCAGACTTTTTAGGTGAAATAAGCCTAGTTTCAAAGTTCAATAAATACTCAAAAATTAAAAAAAAAATATAATTTAATTAAAATATATTATTTTACATATATTTAACATGGATCCAGCTATGTTGAGTCATGGGTTTCGTACCCCACTCCTTTGTCTTATAGCAAATGAGTCTTTAGATTGGGAAGGAAGATATTTGACGGCCGAGATTTAACATTTAAAAAACGGGTAACTGGCTAAAGACGTAGAACCTGTAAATCGAAAACAAAAAAATAACACTCCCGTGTAAGGCTGTAAGCATCATTTGCAATTCTTCCCACAGATGAAGTTTTGCAGGCGATGGTCGTCAGCATTGTTGTCTTGAAACTATTTTTGAAAAAGCTGTGATGGAGTACTGAATATTTATTAGTTAGGTTTTATTATAGTAAAACAAGGTATTCAACTTATAGGGTCAATGTTCGCAAAGAAGATTGAGTTTTTATTTGCAAAATTGGGGATTTATTTGTTGATTAAGTTGCGTTGTGAGATTAATACTATATATTTTCACGGTTACACATTGACTTCTCAGCACAGACGTACCGTTCGCAAGACACGCTCTCTCACTCTCTCCCTCTTTTAGGCAAATTATTTTCAGACATGTAGAATCAGAGTGTATGGTCTCTTATGCTTCAGTTTAGCAAGACTGGTTGTGTTCTTTTGTTTCGGCGATAAATACCACTGGTATCATGATTGTAAACAACGATCTTCAAACTTGAACGGAAAAAGAATATGCTTCTTGTAGATTAAAGATAATTTTTGCATGATTGTTAGATTTTTATCTAAATTGTGGTTCGAGTTCAATTAATTCAATGTCGATTTTTGTCTCCTTTTCCTTTTATTAATCAAAATTTTGTCAACAAGGATTTTTTTTCCTCTCAGCGCAATAAGGTAAAAATGATACGGGGAAGAGAGAGAGAGAGTGGATTAATGAAATTTGAAGAGAGTGGAAAACACGATCGGTGATTTTTGGAGGGGGGAGAGAGTGACCCATGACCCACTATGGTTAGATTTGGAGGGGGAGAGATAGTGACCCGTGATCTACAGCTGCTGGATTTGGAGGGGAGAGAGAAAGAGCCGCCGACAGAGTGTGGTGAGGATGAACAAGAGAATGGTGGGTGAAATTCGGAGGGAGAGAGTGAGATACGAACGATGCGCGTATGTTAGTTAACAAAACGCTGCGTTCGGGGGTTAGCGTGGGGCTTAACGTGGTGTGAATGTCATTTTGTATTATATCTGCTCCTTTACCAGTCTTGCTGACCGGCCCATTACTTCCCTCGCCGGTTACTCTATTTCTCTGTGTGTTTTTCTCTCAATCGTCAGATTAAATCCAACGTTGAGTTTGGTAAATGACAAACGAATGGGGTACGATACTCGTGATGCAAAGTAGTTTTGGCCTATTTAACATAGTTTTAAATTCTATAACTCTTACTTTGAAGTCTAATCCAACAAAAAATCAATATTTTACAAATTAAAAATTTGTAAAATGCAATAAGTTTTTTTAAAAATATAAAATTCAAGCTTTTTGGCTCGGCTAAAAAAATCTGGCCAAGCTTGGATTGACAGAAGACATGCCAGAGTCAAGCTCTGACAAGCCTGGCCCGAGTTTGACATTTTGCTATCCCTAATTTATGGTGAGATGAGATAAAGTGTTAGAGAAAGAAATGAAAAAAAAAAAAAATTAAGTCAATTGATTGGTGATGTTTTTTCTTTCTTTAATATTATATATATTGATATTTTTTATACTTAGATAGTAAATATACTCAAGATCACGCCTCAATAAAATTTGTTGGGCTGATTACCTGCCTCCAAATAATTGGAAGAAAACTTCAACTTTTTACTCAATACTGACACGTGTGACAATAAAAATAGTTGATCACTTAATTAATGAATGGTTACACCGATAACATTTAATAAAAGGGTAATTTTTAAAAACCTCCCCTGAGGTTTGGACTTATTATAAGTAGATGGCGAGAATTGATTTATTTATAAAAAATTCTCTACCGTTAGTTGACTGTGTAAAGATAATATTACCCTTAACAATAGTTTGTAGATAAAAATAACTAAAAAAAAACCAAAATTGTTAGCTATTTTACTCTCTTTAAATTATTGATATTTTCTTAAAGTTACTACAAAAAAGATAAAATTAAAAACTTGAAAAATCCTCTTTAAATTATTGATATTTTCTTAAAGTTCCTACAAGAAATATAAAATTAAAAACTTAAAAATGAAATAGTCATAATCTTTACCTATGATATTGTAAATCTTTGGAATTGACAAGGATAAAATTGTCAAAAAATAGGGTTTGTGCTTTTCACGCTAATAATTTTAGTTTTTTTTTAGTTATGTCAGTCTATAAACTATTGTTAAGGATAATATTATATTTGTACAGTCAACTAACGGTTAATGTTAAAATTAACTGATGGTAAAAATTTTTTTATAAATAAATAAATTCTCGCCATCTACTTACAATAAGTTCAAACTTCAAAGGAGATTTTTAAAAATTACCCTTTAATAAAATCCAATGGCTCTGAAAATCCATATTGATCTTAAAGAAGTTATTGAGCTTGAAAAATGGAACGTAAACAGTGATGGGATGTGACTCTAGAACAAATCCAATGGGCAAACGTAAAAAAAAAAAAAAGAAAGTTAGTTGTATGGTCTTCAATAATTTAATGATCTTATACATTATCCTTACTCAATGTGAACCGAACTTTTTCGATTGCGAAAAGGATTGATTAGGAGTTTCATTTTCTTTTTCTTTTTCGGTGGTCGGTAAATGGATTGATTGAGAGTTACGACAGCACAAAAAATTTTAAATATCAAAAAGTGGATGGGCTCTGAACTGAGATGCTGCCATTGCCTTATTAGTTGATTAGCAAATACATTCAACCTTAACTTGACAGGTGGAGCCTATCCACCGGAACATTGAACCATTGACACTACGGTGACAAAGCAGCCATCGATCTTTTAATTCTCATTGGTTCCCCAATTGGTTAAACTTCATTTTCTAACCTCTGTTACTTCGCATTGACACTTTGTTCCTGATCCATTTACACAGCTTATTACAGCTTCAGCAATCAATCCAAAAATCTTATGTCGTGTATTTATTATATAATTCGTCGACATCAGCGACATTATTCCTATCAGTGCATTTATCAAGACGTCAAGATTTACTTAGCACCAATGTATGACATCAATTTTAATATAGTGACATTACACTGAGAGACTTGAGTACAGTGATGATGGATTCCAGTTAAAGTGCTAATTTTTTAATAAGGGTGTGCTTATTTTATTAAGTTACTCCACGTCTCTTTCATTTAACTTAGAAAATAAGCCATGATTTGTGGAGTTATATTGAATTATCCATGCCGCTATGCTTGGTGAATGATTAAGGTTTTTGTTTGGTATAGCTTTTTAAATATGATTTTTTTAAGTTGAATTTTTGTTAGCAGAGGTTTTACAAATAATGCTTTCGTGAAAAAAGAAAATTAAGTTGTTTAGTTGTCAATAAGAGTATTTTTTTAAACTATAAAATTATTCTAATTTGTCAGTTTTTTAAAGTTATATTATGTAAGTAATAAAATAAAATCGTCAAATAAATAAAAGATATTTTAGACATTTTAATATTTTAATATTTTAAAAAAAATTAACTTTTACTCTCAAAAACTTAAAATTTTAATTTTTTTTTCTGATAGAAATAAAATAACTTATTTAATGTTAAAAAATTCTATTGAAAAAAAACAAATAATAGTTAAAAAAATTAAAAAAAATTTATGAAATTGAAATGACTATGAGATAAGTAATATCAAACCGTGTCTGAATTATGTTGAAGGGAAAGATCCAGGCCAACACATCCATATTCCATCCAGCACAAAAAAGTAAAGATGCCTGCCATCCTAATTTTTGTGATGATCACAAAATAAGCTTTACCTAAATGATCACAAAAGGATTATTCCCCCATGGTCCAATCGTTAAGGATATCATGTCAAATTTGATTCCAAAATTTCAGAAAAGACATTGAAGTGCCAACAGATACTTGCCTCTCCACCCAACGTCCCAACCAAAGATGATAACCTGAAAACGGGGAACCCGGGAAGCGTCATTGGTTGGGCTGCTGTCATTCAATTCAACGCGGCCGTTTAAAAGCAATGTTATCCCAAAAGTAATGGGGGTAAAGAAACAAACACACGCACAAAAAGGTTGGCGCCGTGGTTTCCTTTACCATTAAGATCAGGACACGTGTGCTGGACTCTTGATGCATCCGGCATCAGCTCCACATCTTGATTTGAATAAAGACATGTAAACTAACTAAACCGACACATGGACTCTACGCTCCATGCAAAAGTTAGATCCCACGTTTGCTGCGATGAGATTGTGCAGTTGTGTGACAAGTGTACCACTGAGTATGGTAACCGAGTCGCTATCAAACACCTTCAAAATCAAAATGAAAATAAAAATTGAAGCTCCCCCACTGTGCATGGAAATCTCCAGTTGGATTTGCTTTTAAACTGTTGCTTGCCAAGATCCCATTTTGCTTTTGTTTAGCCTGCACAGGAGTTTCTTGAATTGCCCTTCCCCTAATGGCTTGCTTAAGCATTAAGTCAAGGTTAGTTGTTATTTTTAGCTGGAAATTCCACATGGCCAGTTATTGGATCATTATTTAGTTCCATTCATCTTGTTGCTTTGATTTTTAAGTTTCTTTATGGGCACCTTGGTTCCTGCTTCTCAGCATAAGAAGTACTTGATATTCTTGAACGTTTCGTTTCTCATAGTGGCAAGTGCTTCCTTGATTATATATTCCATCTCTTCAGAATTTCTTGTTCTGGGCAGGACTTATGATTCATTTAACCTTAGAAATCAACATGGCTGCAAGGCTTTTCAAAAGTTAGATGATTACAGAGCCAAATGTCTTTACCTAAAATACAATAACCCCTGTGTCTCTCAAGGCTATATTAATTATCTTTACCTATTTTACTGCAATCTTGGAGGATTTCCAATTTTGGGTTATATTTTGTTATTTCTGTGGCTTCTCGTTCTGTTCTATCTGTTGGGAAACACAGCCTCTGAATATTTTTGCTCTTCACTTGAACGTTTGTCAAGGCTGTTAAAATTGTCCCCTACAATTGCTGGGGTTACGCTCCTGGCTCTTGGCAACGGCGCTCCTGATGTTTTTGCTATTGTAGTTTCTTTTATGGGCACCGGTACTAATGACATTGGCCTTAATACAGTGCTTGGTGGTGCTTCCTTTGTTAGTTGTGTTGTGGTTGGAATCATTAGTATTTTTGTGCATAGTAGACATGTTCATGTAGAAAAATATGCCTTTGTGAGAGATGTTGGCTTCTTCCTTCTGGTTCTTGCATCCTTGATTCTGATACTGACTCGCGGAGAAATCAACCTGTGGGAAGCAGTTGGGTTTACTTCTATGTATGTTGTTTATGTGATTGTTGTTTACATCTCGACTGTGTATTATGATCATGCTATTGGTGAAGAAAGTGAAAGAGATTTCGATTCAAGTTATGGCAGTGGTCTAAGTGTGCCTCTTTTAAGTGGAATCGATGAGAAATTAGAGTCTAATTGTTTAGAGGAAGGAACTTCAGAAGATGAGACTGCTGCAGATATCCAGAAATGTTGCTTTTGTTTAGGATCATCAACATCTTGTGCTAAGTGTCTTTGTATTCTTGAGATGCCCCTTTACTTGACAAGAAGATTGACAATTCCTGTTGTTTGTGAGAAGAGATGGTCTAAGCCAGTTGCTGTTACTTCTGTAACATTAGCTCCGGTACTCTTATCACTCGTTTGGAATCCTTACGATGTAGATGATGGCAGTCTCAATTGCCTAATTGTCTGTGGAATTGGTTTATTATTTGGGATAGTGCTCGGGGTTCTCGCATACATTACAACAGAGAAATCAAGCCCTCCGAGAAAATGCTTATTCCCCTGGCTTGCAGGTGAGTTCTTAATGAGTGTGACTTGGAGCTATATCACAGCTCAAGAATTAGTAGCCTTGTTGGTCTCACTTGGGTACATATTTGGAATAAGTCCTTCAATTCTGGGGCTGACAATCCTTGCTTGGGGTAACTCCATCGGCGACTTGATCACCAATCTAACAATGGCTTTGAATGGAGGAGCACAAGGAGCACAGATTGCTGTATCGGGATGCTATGCAGGTCCTATTTTTAACATAATATTTGGATTGGGATTGTCTCTTGTTGGATCATGCTGGCATAATTATCCATCATCTGTTGTGATTCCGAAGGACCCTTATCTCCTGGAAACGCTTGGATTATTAGTTTGCGGGTTGCTTTGGGCAATAGTTGTTTTGCCAGGGAGAGGCATGAGGCTTGATGGGATCCTGGGAGGGGGGCTACTGGCTGTTTACTTGATCTCAATGTCTCTCAGGTTGATTCAAACGCTTGGTCCTCTCCAATTTCGCCATAATCATAACTAGCCTTGTCTAGCAAATGTTCCGGATGCAATGTAATTAGCTGTGCATCGATGCTTACAATCAATTGCTTGGTGGTTACATCTTTGTTGGCATTCGGAAGTGGGCCACGATCAGGGCCAAGGTGTTGTCGACAGGCATCATGTGGGCTTGTTGTGGCAGACTTGTTCTACTTGTGTATATAGATACTGACTTACTGTGATTGGGAAGCTTTTTTGGATTGATTTTATATGTTGGAAGAAGTTTTGTGTTACTAAGTTGAAGGGAAAGTCCAGTTCTGCATGTTTCATCTTGGTGATCAACTGCTCTGTTAGAGCTCTGTTTCCAATATGTGATCCAAGAAACTGTGGGTTCAATTGTAAAGCTGACAGAAAAAAATTATGCAAGTTATAATTATCATGTTCTTTTACACTTATTTTGCTTGCACTATCCATAATGTGACTTCATATTGTTGGCTAATATGCAAAAATTTCACTTATCAGTAAATAAAAATGTAGGGGAAGTATGTGAAAAAAACTCATCGTCCCGCATAATAAGGGGCGGATGTAGTGTAGGACCAGCGGGGGCTCAAGCCCCTACTAAAAAATAATTATCCTTTTTTGTTTAAAAGAAAAATTAATAAATTTTTATATAATTCCTGTCAAATTATCAATAAGTCTCGTTTTTTTAATTTCTACAGCCACAGTAGAGAGAACATTTTCGTTAATGAAATTTATGAGGAATGAATTTCGGAATTGGATGTGAGATGAATGGATGAATGATAATTTGATTGTTTATGTAGAAAAAAGATGTATTTTATAGTGTTGATAATGAGTTTATTGCACAACATTTTCAAAATATGAAATCACGTAGAGAACAACTGTAAATGTGTTATAAAAAAAAATTATATATTTAAATTTAAATTTTAATATTTTACTATTATTTAATTTAACCATCGATAAATTATTTTTTTAGATCCGCCGCTGCAGCCACAATCATTCAATATTAATATAACTCAACTTTTTGCTCCTCAAAATGGACAATTATGCATATATGAAAACGACGTGACATCTATACCCTCATATAGATTAAGATTTATAGGTCAACTCAACGTGCGATTTAGGCACGCAACAGATTGTAACGGGCTGGACTAGACCGGTTCGATTGTAAGCCATTGGGGATTCAACAAACGTTGGCAGTCAAGACTCTTGAGTCAGAATGATCATCAATTTGCAGCACAATCCATCAATCATTTATGAGAGACTTGACTAGAGAAGAAGATAACGTTTTGGCTGCATTCAATAGCAATAGTTAAAGAAACCGGAGTCCAAATTGGTCACTTTTATGGCCTTGCTGGATGGAATATGCTGTCTGTACTTAATAAGCCAGGATATAAACGTTTCGCCTTTGTGATTGAGGTGGCGCATATTTTTCAGGATTGAATTGGGTATCCCGAGGGAATTTGGGTACTGGGAGCGTGTAGAAAGAGTAAGGATGTGTTATTTATTTACACTAAAATAAAAGTATAAAATATGAATTAGAATTTTATTTATATATTTATTTTATCTTGAATTAAGAATGGATTATTTTAAATTATAATTTTATTTTTATTTAAATAATTATAGTTTTTAATTAGAAAGTGAATACAAAATATATTTTTAAAATAAATTATTTATTTTATAATTAATTTTAATCATATAATTTAATTATTATTATTATTAATTTTAATTATGTAAATATGATATTATTATTTTTAAATTAAAATTACTTCCATTTAAATAATTATGATATTATTATTTTTAAATAAATGTAACGTTATTTTTTTAATAAATATAATTATGCTATATTTAAAGGGAAGGGTAAAAAAAGACTCACCTACTCTCATGAGAGTGAAAATCCCACAGCTAAGAGTGAGTGAGACCTATAAAGTGGGATTTCTGCTCTTATTCTTAAAAAAAAAACATGTAAACACTGAAGTGGGATGATTCTACACTCTCCACTTCCACTTCAGTAAGTAAACACAAATTGATTTCAATATTGAGATTTCTATTTTAATTTCTACTGGAGATTTTAAGGACTTGTATTTAATTTTAAATCATATGATTGAACTATATAATATACATGGATGTAAGGTTAGGTCATTAATTACTCAATGGGGTGAGACTGTAATTCAAACCCACTGCGTTAAAATTTAATAAATATATATAATCTGGTTTTGACAAGTATTAGCCTGAATTAAATAGGGTAAACGCCATTAGTGCTGGATAAAAAGACGTTACATACCTAATCGGGTGATTGATTATATTTATCAATATTGATATTGTCCAATGTTAAATTATGAATTACGTTTGAATCTATAAAATATAATTATTATAAGAGACGGAATCGAGTTGGATAATGGCCGACTTTGTTAGGTTAGTGTAATTGATGTGTTTGTTATCTCATTACTCTTACAATCTACACATAAACTGTTGCATTAATTGGGGACGATGCCAAAGACCAAAAGAAAGAGACTACATACCAAAAATGATTGTAGCTGCCAGATGGCCAAATTTAATTTAGCTATACAACAAAAACGTAGAGAACCAACTTGCATGTTTGCGTGTTGATTTTTAGGATAGCGTGAGTACTGTGTATAATTAACAAAAATACAAAGACCCATAGGATGATTGGACCAGTAATTTTAATAAAGTTTCAAAAAACCAAAAGCGCTGGCTAGCCTTACACAAAGAAAGCAAGAATATATGGCTAAAAGTCCAATGCCAAGAAACTTATCAAGCTTCATGTTCTTCCTAGGCAAAATTACAAGTGCCCAGAGCAAGCCTGCCATTAGAAACCCTACTGTTTCATAAAGGGAAGAGTCTTTAGGGATCAAATAAGATGATGGGTATTGCGATGATGATGAGAAAACGAGTGAGATGCCTAAACCCACCAATGTGTTGAACATAGGACCAGCATAGCAGCCTGATATGGCAATTTGAGCTCCATTTGGACCACCATTCATTGCCATTGCAGCATTTGCTATCAAATCTCCAAGCGAATTGCCCCATGCTAGAACTGTTAGTCCTAAAACTGAAGGGCTTATTCCAAGTACCTTCCCTAAAGAAACAAGCAAAGATACCAATTCTTCAGCGGTAACGTACGTCCACGTTACACTCATTAGGAAACCACCAGCAAGCCAAGGAAGCAAACACTTGTTTGGGGGGGAACATGTTTTGGTGCTGAGAAATGCAAGATTGCCGAGGATGATGCCGACGAATGCTGCTCCCAGGTAGCTTATTAGGCTAATCCCCGAACCCAAATGTTTTTCCCCTTGTGTGTTCAAAAGTGCTGCAAGTAAAAGTGGTGCCAATGTTACTGAAATTACCGCATATGTCTTGGACCATTTGTCCTCACTCACGACTGGTATTGTCAGCCTTCTTGGCAAGTAGAGAGGTAACTCCAAAACAATCAAAAGCTTAGTGAAGTAATAACAAAACGATGAATCAAGATTAAAGAACCTTAGGCATTGTTGTTCAGGATCTTCCTGCAAGTTGTTTTTCTCCACGGGATGATTTGGTTTCTCATCATCTACACAACCGATTAACGGTACTGCCCTCTCTTCAAAATCATCCTGAATATGCAGAAACAAACTATCCGAAACAGGAGATCCCGCAAATAGGCTCATTTTCCTATCTCTGCTCCTTTGGTAGATATATGAAGCGGAAACTGCTAAAACATAGATCAAGTATATCGAAACGAAACAGATGGAAGCCCAGAAGTTGATTTCCCCGATAACGATGATGAGAATAAGGGCACAAAGAGAGAACAAAAAGAAGAGGACATCTCTGATGAAGCTAGGCTTATCAACTGAAAACTCCTTACGACTTGTTAATATACTTATAACACCGACCACAATACTAGAAACGAAGAAGGCGCCGCCCAGGACGCTATTTAGGCCAACGTCTCCATCGTCTGATCGTGTGAAGGAAACGATACTGGAAAAAACATCAGATGCTCCGTTGCCAAGAGCAAGGAGAGTGACTCCAGCGATCGTAGGAGGGAGCTTTAGGATTCTGGACAAGCTTTCTAGTGATGAACAGAAGTAGTCCGCAGCTGTGTTGCCTAACAAATAGAACAGAACAACGAGCCAGAGTAGAAGTACCAAATGGCCAAGAATGGGAAACTGGCCGCAATTGCAGTAAAAGATTTGGAGGTAGTTTATGTAACCTTTTGGCTGGCAGTCAACATGAGTCGTGACATATTTACACCGAGATTTATAATCACTATAGTCGTGGAGGCCGGCGCAGCCATCGCCAATATTATTTCCCCGCACAGAGAGAGAGGCTAAAGATTGAGTAGTGATGATGGTTTGGCCGGAAAAGATTGAGATTTTGAGGAAGAAAGAGAGGAGGAAGACGAAAGAGATGTTGAGGCAAAGTGAGAGTTTCTTGGAGTTTGAGATGAAGCTGAGACTTTGGTCAGCCATTCAAAGAAACTTGTAAAGGTTAAGGTTCAGAGATGTAGGTATTGGCAAGTAACGGAGTCCATATGTTTAGAAATTCTGAGGAATGAATTGTATCTTTCTGACTTGGCCCTCCGTTGGATATATGCATATAAGTACATCAGAAGAAGCATGAGACA
Source organism: Citrus sinensis (assembly GCF_022201045.2). NCBI lineage: Eukaryota > Viridiplantae > Streptophyta > Magnoliopsida > Sapindales > Rutaceae > Citrus > Citrus sinensis. Next base: position 41,207,805 of record NC_068558.1, on the reverse strand, counting down.
TTCACAGTGAATGATTCCAATTGATTTTACTCCATTCAATAGTTTACATAGCAGCAACATGATGTGGCCAAGGAAAGTCCCGCTAGTCTGAAGTAAATTCAATGTTTAATAAATTTTAGCGGCATAGTTAAGACACATAGAGCGATAGGGACCTAAAGTCACATCATCTTACTAATTATTTGGCAAGATGAGTAAAAACGGATAGTGATTAGGCTCGTTATAGAGTCTGGATTTCGCTGTAGTCTTTGATCGTTTTAAAATAGCCAACAGGCAACAACATGATTTGCTCTTAGAAGAGAGGAGATTAGTGGGAAAGATGTTTGTTGTTTGTTCATTCTTTTTTATGATCGCAGACGGTACAAATGAAGTATTGAGGTTCTGGGAAAGTTCGTATGCTCTAACCTCAAATAGCAGCAACTTTCACTTTTGATCACTGAGTATAAGCTTCCAATCTTTAATTATATCATGTACTTCTATAAACCACATCCGAGGAAGCTTCCCTGCAGGAAGCTTCCAGCAAGAATCAAAATTGAGAGGCAGATAACATAACAAATCATGAAAGCATCATATTTAGATATTGTGGATTTGGAGTATCAGTATAAGGCCAGTTTGATTGTGTATTCTAATAATTTTTACTAAAAATAAAATTTATAATATACTATTTTTTATTTTAAAATAATTGATAATTAATATTCTAATATAGTCAAACAAATTTAATAATAATTCGACCAACAAATTGATATTAATAAATTTATATTGATGAATTATAATAAAAATTTATTAAAATATTAATTTTGTTTCCAATTTAAATAAGGATAATTTTGGGTTTAGGTAATAATTTTAAGAATATTTATAGAATTGTATTAAATGATAAAATTGATTTTCAAAATCAAAATTTAAAAACTACTCCTTCTCCCTGTTTTTTAAAATCAGCTAGAGGAGGGGTTGATTTTTACAAATGTGATTTTGATTTTTTTTAACAAAACACTAAAATTAGCTTTAAAATTTTTAAAATCACTTTTAAATCTTCCAAAAACAATCTCAAACGGGTTTTAAGTGGATTTGGTAACTAATAAAAGCACATTTAAATCCAAATCCACAAACAAAGAGAGAAAACGAGAGATATTGTGGGCCTTTTAGTTATTACAAGCACACTCAGTTTTTTTTTTTTAAATACTACGGTATAGAATTTGATTGAAATTACAACAATCGTTGGTTAAGTTAGCCGACACCTCTTTCCCTCAATTTTATAGCGGAGAATTTGAGTCTTTCCATTAGTTGTGGGAGTGATTTCTTATATTAGGCTTCAGTAAGCTTCAATTATATACTTTTGAGTTTTAAAAAATTAGCCTTTGTACCAACATTTATATCATTCTAGAATTGATTGTATAATATTAAGAAAAAAAATTAAAGTTAGATTGTAATGAAAACAAGAAGAAGAAGAACATCATCAACAACAATAATAATAACTTCTACTTAAAAAAAAAATTGAGAATGCTTTGTGAAGAATCGGTAATTTTCTAGAAAACATTGTAGGGTATTTTTGGACCAGAGACACTGATCAAAATCCCTCCTAATAATGATGACAAATGTTTAAGCATTGGAAAATTTTCGTGGGCAAGTTGTTCATTTCAATGTGATGACGATTTGTGTAAGAGTTGTGTATCTATCTCTGGGGAAACCTGTGGTGTAACTATGGTACCATGCCACAGTTACATCTAGCCGTTGGATGTCAGTGTACCCCACCAATTCAAGTGCATCCAACGGCTGGATGCAACTGTGGCACGATACCACAGTTGCACCGTAGACTGATCCCCATATGTGACCAAACAAACGCTAGTAGCCTTTGCATGCATTTTTATTCAAACATCAAAAGCATCACGTCTGGATACGTCTCCTTTCCATTAATAAATCAGTCACGCCCCGGAAAGAAAATTATTTTATTTGATAAGCAATAATTTTATGGGTCAATTATCACAATTACATGTGTGCTGGAGCATAATTTAGGTTCAAGAATTAGGCAAACCTGCTGACGAAACTGCTAAAACTCAAAACTAAAATTAAAATATCAAGAAAATTAACATAAATGAAAAGCCAGAAAAGTTTGCAATTTTGCTCTCCCTCACCCGTTCAATTATTAATTCCGCTAGCCTCCAAAAATGTGCACATTTATTGAGAAAACGACTGATTAAATGCCAAATACAACACCGCCACCAGCAGCCCACACTGACATGACCTGAAATGAAATGCAATGAACAAGAAACATTGAAATGGATTTCCCGCCGCCTTCAACGGCTCTGCATCCCATGGTCGAGGAGCACACACGTGCACGCTGGGACTCCTCCTTCGGTCCTTGCCCTCCCCCTCCCCTACCAAGTAGAATTCCTCCCACTAATTTGTGAATGCAGTAGATATATCCCTCAACAAAGTTAAAATTCTAAACCGTTCTGCTGCAGAATTGAACTAAATGAATCTGAATACAAATAAGAGTACACATAATATATCCTTCAAATTAGTGAAAGTAGAATTCTTAGCAGTGCTATAGCAAAATTAAACTAAGTGGAAATCCGGTTGTAAGTACATCATCATAGAAGGAATTTCATAGATATGCGATACACGAAAGCTGATGACAGCATCTAGCAGAAAAAAATTAAATAGACAAGCCATGAAATCAGCAGAAAATAGCACTCCATACGATAAAACACCACACACTGTTTTGGCGTGCCCAAGCCACTAGGCTACCATCGTGGCCCTGCATATACTACGTATGCAAATCAGCAGAAAACAACCATATTTTATTCTTCAGCTGTCCTACTGGTGAAACCTTGCACTATGGTGGAAAGTGAAATTATAAAAAGTGAACTTGAACTTAATAGCATTTTAACTCATGGTACATTAACTATTTAAGTCGTAAGTCAGCACTGAAAGATTAAGATGATACATCATGGTTAGTTTCCAGTTGTCATCAGCCAGCGATTAAGGTGGTGATTTCAATGCCACTACCATACTGGAACAACAGGAGTACACACTTGATCAAAAATTCCTAGAACAAAAGAGAAGTACTACAGTCACCATTCTACTTCATTTTTTAAAACTTAACAGCCTATATGATGACATCTGCTTTGTTATCTACATCATTCAAGTACAGGGTGCTCAAGGAACAAGGGGTCACTTCATCACCTTGTGCATTAATGCAAGGGACTACCATTCTGACGGGGGGGTATCTGAGTAAAACCCTCACTCTGATAGCCATGAAATGTACCAGTCGGCCTATAAAAGTTATGATGTGCCACCATTCCCTGCATATTTCCAGGACGCTCTTTGTGGGACAAGCGTTGCTGCTGTTCATTGGGAGAATCATCTGGAAATTCAGACACAACCATAAACTATACAGGTAGACAAGACAAAGCGAACATCACTGATATTATAGAGAAAAAGTGGCACACCCCCATCTGAAATATCATCAAGTTTATTGAGTGCTGCAAGGATAGCTCTTTCATGCTCCTATAACCAATTTTGAAATTCATAAAGCATAATTATTGCTACAATTTAAGAAGTCAACTTGAAGCTCTTTATCAAACAGTATAACAATTGGTGCAAACAGAGTAACAGCAAATTCATTGGTTTAAATAAGGAATTAGAAGTTACTCTTAAGATTGATTTTGCCTTCTCGACTTGACCTGCACTGGGATTTTTTGTGCCATAGATTGTCCTCTCAACCTGCCAGAAGCAAATGATTCAGACATTGCAGCAGAAAGAAATTCTCAAGAGAACCAATACCAGTAATATATGCTAATTAGCATGTAGCATGTATACAAGCATTTATAATCTCAAGTCACTCTTCATAACCAGTTCCCTTCAGTCCATTGCCTGGACATCTTGTAGACAGTATAGGGGTTCCTCGGTAAGTTGAGCATCTAGATTTAGAAAACATGCTTTACTGTAATGTAAATATCTACCGCATATTTTTATGTCCGCAGCCAGTAATTTTATAGTGGCATAGTTTAAGATGTCTTCATGTACCTTGAGTGGCTGACATAACTATGCTAAAACTAACTTCAAAATTTGAGCAAAAGTTGATGTGGAAATATTGTACAAGATAGACCGTGGCTTTTCAAAACGTGATGCAAGACCAAATATCCAAATGTAATCTAGAAACCATGTTTCTAGTTAGCCACCAACTCCAGTGAAATTTTAACACCTAAGTAACTCGTAAAAGACGAAAAGTAAACTTTTTTCCCTCACATAGTGAATAAGCTTATCTGTTGCACGGATCTTGATTATATCACAGCTTTTCTTCACATCAGGTGCATTAGAGCCTTTCTTTGCCTGAGATTTCACTAGTACTTTTCGTTTTCCATCAGGTGGTGCCTGATAATTAGGACCAACTATTCTCAAACACTGCTCAGGATTCCCAGATGAGAACATGCCCAATTGATTGCCTTGTTGATCATCATTGAATTGTACCTGGAAATAATCAAAGAAACATTGGCACTGCACAATTACCAATAGAGTAGCGCTACACATCCCAAATTATTTATCCCAAAAAAATAATCGCAAATGACCTGGCATTCATCAATTGGTTAGTGAGGATAATACAATTAATTCACTTGGATCTTGTAAATAATTACAATCAATCGATGAATGTCATATCATTTGGGATGAAATCTGGAATAAAAAATTTGGAATGTGTATCATTACTCATTACCAATATCTAAGAACCAAAATTCAAAATTGTATACATCCGAAAATGTTGCAAGTAGACAAATGTTTTTTGGCAAGTAGATCCTACAGAACAACTGAGTAACTCTGTGGTAAAGAACAGGCCCAAACCTTTGGCATCATTTTGAAACATGCAGATCATTCCTATATATTTTGCCTTAATTACCAGCTGAAATGAGAACTGTAAAATTCTTCCAAATTCAGACCAACAACAATGCTATAGTACACTTAAATTTAAATTTATAAACAGTGTTTGACCCCTTGCAACCCATATGAAGAATATAACATCAAAATCAGGAAAACTTGTCAGTTGCAATTCCGCAATTTAAACATCTCAAAGTCCCTATCCCCACAAAAACATCAACTTTAAAAAAAAAAAAAGTGTCCAAAGTTGAAGTGTCTAAAAGATACTTAAAAGTACAGAAGAGTTAAACTCAGTTTTGGCAACCTCTTCACATAACTCAAAACTTGTAACCCTCACTCCACTCACCCCCAAGGAATAAATGGACGAGCCAGTACATGCTCTTCATTTCAATACAATGAATTAAATAGTTATTTGATTCGATATAACTAAATCATGCTTTAATACATAGATCTCTTTTGAGCCCAAAAAATTTCTTAATGTTCTTTTTAGTTTTTTGTTAGCCTTGCATTTGCCAGGAGGCATCTTTTGAAAGGAATTGCGGGATCAACTATCCTTACAAAGATGCAATCTAATAACCACCAAATTTATATGTTTCAGTAGACAATGAAGTAAAATGATAACCCATCTCAGCTTACACAACTTCTACTTACAGGTACTGGAGGAGAAGGAAGAGTTCCAGAAGAAGGTTGAATATGAGGCACATATTTCCAAGATTGTGTCCCTAAAGAAGGTACACCATGGGACGCATATCTCTCAGATTTTGATATAGAAGCATGAGATGTCTTTGCTTTTTTCTGAAGACCATTGCCTACTGAATTAGGACCAAATGCAGGAGCATTTGCTTCACCATAAAGTGATTCTTGAGGTTGCTGTGCACCTTTCCGCCATTCCCTATATCATATGTGCCAAAAACAAAAATTTTGAAAAGATCATCCACATGTTACTTTACCGTAATGATCAAAAGAAGAATAACAGAAAAATAAAAACAGAAAATAAAAGGGAAAAGAATTACAAACACCTTATCACTTTAATCGACTCGTCTGAATTGATCTTTACAAGAAGTTCTCCATGTTCAGTATCTGTGACATTAAGTTCCTTTCTCAGCTCGGTAATAAGCCCTTCCTTACCCTAGACAAGGATTTGGACCCGTTGGTGATTGTAGTACAGCAATAAGGATGAAATTCAAAATAAAACCAGCAAGATAAAGGCAATTCAGACAATTATAATTTGCAGTTAGGAAACTATTACAAAGTAAGAGATCATATACACTATAGCATACCCATGAAAGGAGATCCGATTGAGCAATAAAGGCCCTCAAAACATGACTGTATGCCTCTTTCTCCAAACAATGAATTTGGAGCTTCATGTCTTCATCTATTCCACCAAGTTCTGTCACAGAAAATTTCATAAGCATGGCATACAAAGGACAATTTTTTTATTTTCTTGGCACCAGAATTTTACAAGATCCAAACAGAATGAATATGATTACTAAACTAACGTTCTGGGAGCCGATATCCACCTGACTAAAGGGATTTAATAACTTAAAAGCAAAAGCAGTTGTCAGAAATCTAATCCTAAAATAAGCAACATTAGGTAGTCAGGCTCAAACTTCATGAAGCCTCTGCAGTGGTTGCTAGACAACAGAAAAGGAAAAAAGAACTAGTCATTTCACACATGAATATGTTATTGACCTCGTTCAACATAAATGGACAAAGCCATAAAGGACATAAGAAAGAGGCTTATTACTGAGCCTTGATTAACAAACTAATCAATTTCTGTATGCTGAACTTCCATATCATCATGGCTACTTTCACCAGTCTCTGTGTCTCATGAAACAATTTAATTTCATTATCGGGTACGAAGAAAGGCAATAACAGTGATTTAAGAAACTGCTCTGCCTTTCACATGTTTTAGACCTGCATATAATCAACAACAAGAATCTTGTGTCGTTCCATTTAAGGGTCTTACTAGTATCAGATCAAATCAGAATAAAAAATTGAAAGGTTTTCGAGTTTTCAAATAAACAAAAATATAAAGCAAGGTCACAGGTCAGCTAATGGGACCAATAAGAAGCATGCTACTACATCCACAAGGGGATAATCTAACTGTTTGCAAGAAAGCCTCTTAGAAGCTGAAAATAAATATTTTCTATAATAAGCACTTTTTCCAAATTAAGCAGCATATTTCTGTTCCTACATGAATTTCTTAAACAAATTCCAGTCACTTCCCTTTCATTTGTCTGGTAACAAAAAATAATCCATCAGCAATTGTCCTTCACATGTTTTCTTCTTGTAACTATCTTCTCGTGTTATAGACGTGCTTTCTACTTGTAACGTTTTAGACCAGCATAACACCAATTACAAGAACCTTCTGTTATCATGTTTAAAAGGCCTTGCCAGTACCAGATCAGTTATCAAAATAGTTCCACATCTGTATCAAATTAAAAGGTTCCAAGTTTTTAAATAAATTAACACATAAGTCAAGGCACAATTCAGCCATAAGAAGCACGGTACTACATTCATGAGAATAGTAACCAAATTCAAGTGTTTTCTATAATAAGTATTTTCCAATTTAATCAACATCTCTCCGATCCTAGTGAATTTCTTTTGCAAGTTCCAATTGCTTCCTCTTGTTTATCTCAAAACGATTGAAGATCCATCAGTAATGCCCTTCTTTAATTATATAACCAAGTTACAATCATTCTTTATATCGTCTGCTGCCAACTAAGAAAATCTTAACCAACAAACCACATCCATAACTGTGATTATTAAATAAATGATATATTAGAAGTGGGTCGAGCTGTTATCAAGATTCCAGACATAAGACATAAAGAAGTCACCACTCTCTTCATTTCATCTTCTTTATTTAATATTCCCTACTCAACACATATACACGTAGTGAAACAGTAACTTATCAGGCTTAATCCAACATAAGGTTTAAAACAACACGGTATCATCTTAATCCCCTTATCCAGAAACCCAGTCTACAAATAATACCTTATTTTTCTCCCGGGTCTCATCAAGTGATTCAGAATGAAGTACAATTAAGTTTAGGGAGCTTCTAAGTTATAATAATTGTAACATACATACCTCATGTGAACCACACAAAATTATAGAACTTACAATTTGTGTGGATCACATAAATAATATATGTTGTAACTTAGCATTTGACTTAAGTTTAGAACTTATTTAGTAGGTCCCACACATCAAATCCTTTTGAAAATTCTAATTTATTTCCTATTTCTTGCCGACTGTGAGGCACAGTACCAAAAAAGCAGCTCCTTTGAGGTCCCACTAAATAGAAGTTTAAAAAAATTTATAAAAACTTGCAAGTTGTCTCATCTCGTCCCTACATTTTCTATAGAAACAAACAGAAATCAACCAAAGGAAAGTATAAAAATATCATGCATAATAAACTTTATAAGTAACTTAAATGGACCCACAAGCAGTAAAATTAAGATAGTTTTTTTAATTACATTTCAGTTAGCCAAAATTTTCTCGGGAAACAAACAGAAAAATGAGGAAAAAGGAAGGGAATTACCAGTGAGGTTGCGATTGGTGTAATCCATGTGAAATGTGCGCACTAGAGAGTGTTGTATGACCTTTTACAGAACGGGATCCCGGGGGGGAATAAAAGAAGAAGCTTTTGTAAGTGCTGGGTGGGTAACTGTCGACGATGACTGTTGGCCGGAATTAATGGCGGGAACTGGAACCCTACCAGGCCACCGACTTTCCGGCACACATTTTGCGCTTTGCCTTCCTTTTTTATATTTTTAAAGACCCCCTATATTTTGTTTTTGATTTTAATAAGAAAATGTACAAATTATTTCTCCTCAGCATGCCATGAGAAGAGAAATTCTAAGCAGTGACTTTGACATAACATCAACGACATCGTGTACTAGTTTACTACATGTATTTGTGCTCTAAAAAAATTACATATAATTATTGAAGATAAAAAATATTTTAAAATATAATAAACTTGTTTACCTTATTACTTATATCTTTATTTAAGTGCCTTCGTTTTATTTATCACGTGTAATTTTGTACATACATGAGCTTTAAACAAAAAATTACATATGACAAAAGTAATAAAGAATGATATTGTAACGTAAAATACCAATAATATCCTCATTTTAATAGTTCACTTCCAAATATACCTCTACACTAAAATAAAGTAAATTTTTAATATTTATAATTTTTATTGAAAATAAAAAATAAAAAAGGAAAACAATCTCCGGCCACCGGCGATCTCTCCGGCAATATCATCGGTGACTATGAGAATTCTCTATTTAAGACAGTACTGGGATTATCAAACTCGAAATCGAATGACCCATCATCTATTCATCAGGAAAAAAGGGACGGTGGCCGTGAATGCACCACAATGCAGCATTCAGATGGAGCTAACCATTGGTTCACCACCACTTCCAATGGCTAGACTGGTAAACGGCGGCCAAGTCTCAGGTGGTTAGTCATCGTGAATAGGCTCTGTTGATAGGTTTCATCGTGATTTCCTCTTAACACTTGGAGGGGCACACTCCTTTATTTAATACATATTATTTTATTTATTACATAATTAACAATTCCATTAATGCATACCATTTCTATAGAAAGAATGGCTCTATTGTTTGTAATTACTTAATAAATGATTTGAATTTGTACTAAAATTAGTATCCTTTTTAATAAAATAGGGATATTTTAGTCATTATAAGCTGACACCAAATATTGGAATTAATTTACCAAACATATTTAACAAATTATTTTTGAAGTAATTGTTTGAAAATCTAAACTTACCAAATATGTTAAGAATTTATTTTTAAAATTGATTATTTCAAAAGAGTTGAACTATTGGCACCCCTCTATAATTCTTATAAAACCCCTCTCCTATTGTAATTACATTAAAGGACAAAATAAATCTAGTTATACTATTATATTTCTCTTTTCAACTCTTTATACCCATACAACTACACCAAAGTCTTTTACAATTTTTGTTTCCTCACAAACAACTTTTTCTTGAGAAATTTACAAAACTTACTTTTAATTTAAACTTATTTTTAATTTAAAAAACAAAAAATAACTATTTGAGTCCACTTTAATTTACAAAACTTACTTTCTAATAATAAGTTTTGTAAACTTATTTTTAATTTACAAAATTTTCTAAACTTATTTTTAATTTAAAAAAAATAAATAATAGCTATTTGAGTCCACTTTAATTTACAAAACTTACTTTCTAATAATAAGTTTTGTAAACTTATTTTTAATTTACAAAATTTTCTAAACTTATTTTTAATTTTAAAAAAATAAATAATAGCTATTTGACTCCACTTTAATTTACAAAACTTTCTAAACTTTCTAATAATAAGTTTTGTAAACTTATTTTTAATTTACAAAACTTTCTAAACTTGTTTTCAATTTAAAAAAATAAATAATAGCTATTTGACTCCACTTTAATTTACAAAATTTTATAATAATAAGTTTTGTAAAGTTATTTTTAATTTACAAAAATTTCTAAACTTATTTTTAATTTAAAAAAAATAAATAATAGCCATTTGACTCCACTTTAATTTACAAAACTTTCTAAACTTTATAAAAATAAGTTTTGTAAACTTATTTTTAATTTACAAAACTTTCTAAACTTATTTTTAATTTTAAAAAATAAATAACAGCTATTTGAGTCAATTTTAATTCTACTTAATTCATACATGTATTTGATTTTTTTGAGTAAAATATGTATGATTTAATAATTCAAAAATTTATAAAAATAATATTTGTACTTAGAGTTGTTTGGAAGAAATTGAATTGTTTTTCTTTTTGAATTAAAAAAATAAAAAAAATGGAAAATGATATTTTGGGAATTAAAGTATGTTTTGAGAGAAAAGGGGTTTAAAAAAAAAGTTACGGGGTGCTAATAGTCGCACTCATTTCAAAATCTAATTAAGAAGTGACTGTTTAGGAATCCAAACAATACCAAACATAGTAACATACCCTTAGTCATAACTTCCAAACATAGTTAAATTGTCTTTGAGAAAAAGTAAGTTGTGCATAATTACCTTAATATTTTGGTCCTTTAATGCATTTATCAAAATTTTGTAACTTAGTAACATTATTGAAAAACTAACAAAATACAATTTATGCAATACAATACAAATACATAACAGTATATCTCTCACTTCACGTAATAGCCAAAGATTTGTTGACTTTTTGTCATCAAACAAGCCAAGGAAAAATTCGGCCACTTTATCAGCAAATGATGATGAGGCCTGACCTCACGAACTGAATCTTGCTGCATGCAAGTGTAACTGCAGGTTCGTGGGTGTGTGTGTGTACATGTATATGAATGCATATGAATATAAATACATATATGTATGTATGTATTAGTTTCTGCCTGCTAGAATAAGCAAGAAGCATACAATATTGCAATACTAGGAACAGGCTATTTGCAGATGAGATGCGCACAAAAATTACACATGACAAATAAAGTGAGTACACTTGTACAGAGAGATAAAATTAGTAAAGTAAATAAGTTTGCTTTGTAATGAAATATTTCTTTAAGATCGTGTACAGTTTTATGTGCAATTTCATGTATAAATAGCATTACCCACAACACTGATATACTTTTCATGTGTTTTTTTTAACTGAAAATTAAATTCCATTTACACCCATTTGGGTAGGGTTTGAATTCAAAATTTATAGTATACAATTTTAAGATGTTTTATAACAATCACAATTCATTTTATCGGATCAAGCTACGGTGCAACTGTGGCACCATGCCACAGTTGCATCTAGCCGTTGGATGCAGTTGGATTGGTGGGGTCCACTGACATCCAACGGTTAGATGCAACTGTAGCACGGTAACACTGTTGCACCTAAGGTTCCCCCCATTTTATCACTTTGATGTTTAAGAAAGTAGATATAGAATATATTATTAATCGAGTACTAATTCAATGCATGAAGCCGCACACATTATGGTGCGGTATGTTACACACATTATGGTGTATGATGTAGCACGTAGCAAGCCATGATTGGTGGCCTCTCAAGCCCATAACACAGAGCCTACCAATCATGACTTGCCATGCGCGATGTCGTGCACCATAGTGTGCATGACTTGTACCAAAACGCATTATTAATATATTATGAATCTGCTACGCATGATGTGCATATGTGACTTGCTTTTGCTAGTTGAAGTATGACAAAAGAACTTGACATGGGGCTGAGAAACTTTTTTTTTTTTTTTTTTTTGTGTGTTAATAATCTATTATGCAAAGATCACATTAGATCTCGATTCATCTAAATTTGAGCCGGATAGAATCATTAGGGTGGCAAAAATCTCTTAACAAGTATTTAACGTAACTGCATTTTCAAACCTTAAACCGAGGACCTTAGTTAAGTTAGAATAACCGCATACTATATGATTTACGCACTTGTTGGTAAATAATTAAGGAATGATATATTAGTGAAAACTGCTGCCCAACAGACCAACCTATGGGGCTAAGAAACTTTTATGATTAAGGATTTATTAAGTGCATGTGTAGTAATTTATTATCGGTAGAATTGTATTGTGGGGCTCACAACTTTGCCAATGAACAACCATCATATATGCAGTCGCCCATTAGATCGGGATTATATAATTAAAGAAAATTATCATTGCGCTACCTTTCTTTTGCTTTATATTCATCCAACCGCCATAAAATTCTAACATGTTATCTGCACCACTTTTCTTTTGAAATTTGTATCAATTAGTTACTTTTGCACTAACACCGTTAAAAATACCCCTACACTTAATAAATAAATAAATCCAAAAAGTAGAATTTTTATTTTTAATAAAAATTTATAATTATAAAAATAATTACAAAATTTTGGGATTTAATAAAAATCCCCTAAATTATTAAAATTTTGGGATTTATTTTTTAATAAATAAATTCACTTATTTTAATAAAAATTTGTAAAATTGTAAATTTCTAATAAAAATAATTAATAAAATTTTACAAAATCTAAATTTAATAAAAATCAACTGAGCACCTCTATTTTGGATTTATTTTTTTTAAATTTAGGGTATTTTTATAATTATATATTTTTTTTTTCAAAGCCTTTATAAGATAAAATGGTCTTTTAATTTATTTAGGGGTAAAATTATTATTTCGTTTAAATTATTTAATGGTGTTAGTGCAAAAATAACTAATTGATACAAATTTCAAAAGAAAGGTGATGCAGAGAACATGTTAAAATTTTATGGTGGTTGGATGAACATAGGGTTTGAAGGTGGTACAATGATTATTTCCCTATAATTAAAGATAGTTGTTAATAATAATTTAACTATCATAATCAATAATTAAAAAGTAAATTATATATCTGAAGTAATGTATAATAGCTGCTAGAATGAGTATATAATAATTTTATAGTACAGGATCCCGCTGTATGCATTGATTAAAATAAATAAAAGTCTTTGATTGTAATTGACGGTTAATGTAATTTATGCCTGAGGTAATATGAGTTCGAGTAATCATAAAAATATAAAATTAGTATTTAGTAGGATAGAATTTTCCACTCTCATCAAACTTTTTTTTTTAAATTATTTATCGACATGTATCAAATGAAATAAAAGTTTATATAAAAGATAAGATTGTGTAAAAGAATAAGATAAAATAAAATAGTGTTCCAAATATATATAAAAAAATATATTACAAAGCCGGCTTTTCTCATTTTTATTTATCCACAGTAAATCACCAAATGGTTGATGCTTACTAACATTTTTTTTTATTAAAGGCAGTAACAATGATCTGGACTCTTTAGGTCTCTATGATTTTTAATTTAAGTAATTAGATTTTTAACTTTTTTTTAATTATCCACTACATCCCTAACGTTATAATTTTATCCCTTGAGGGAAAATTCTTGAGAGATAAATATGACTTTGAGCATATAGAACCCCTCGTGACTTTTCGTTAACACAACATATAAATACAACTCTCTTGTTTTGTCTTGTTTTCATTATAAGAGACCACACTAATTGAGTTATTTATTAGGAATAAATTAAAGCTTATAACAACCTTTTAATATTCATATTCATTTGAATATTGAAGTAAAAGGAATTATATATTACCTCATATATAGTAAAACTACGATGTACTCACATTGTTAAAACCAATTAATTTTATTATTTTAAGAAGGTTATAACTTAGTAGATATTTAGTTCAAAAATTATTATTGACTTTGTTATCCTTAGTGTAAGTAATATAGAGATAAATCTATTAATAATTAATTAATAGAGTGTGTCAATTACACGAAACTCTAACATGCTTGACAAGGTAGAAATGTTTTGGCTTCAACAAGGTGTCTATACTACTGAATTATTATATGCCTGAAAGTTTAAAGATGTGATAATAACTCTAAAGAATAAATCATTGTCTCAAATGATTTCAGCAAAACTTTTATTTCATGTTAAACATTTAATTTAACATATATATTTTTGCAATATACAAATAATTATTACTATGTGGAGGCAAGTTATTCAAGACGAAATTTAGAAAACTTATAATTTATTACAATATGGAGTTTTAAACATATACATGTTTCAAATAATTATTATTACGTGAAAGCAAGTTACTCAAGACGATATGCATAAAACTTACCATAAAGTAAAGTTTATTCTTATTTATCACTGACCCAATTTAGGGCCATAATTTTTATGACTATAGGAAGGTGTATAGAAAATTATTGTAGAGAGATTCTAGTGTAACAATAAAAATTGATTTAAAAATTTACTATTAATAGTTACATTTATTTTATTTTTTTTTTCCGATGGATTTTTAGCCTCAACTTCCATTTGATATTGCCCAAGCCACATGGGGCTGTATTTATGGATATTCCCCCAAAAAAAAACTTGTTTAGATAAAGTCCCCTATTTTTTAAATAATAACAGTAGTATTGGATGAAATTATTCAGATTACATTTTTATTTGTTTTTTTCTGAGAAAGAACCTGGGGCGCGTACAAGCTAAATGCAGCCGAAGGATCAAGCCCATGTCTAAGCCCAAGCTAACGACGGCGCAGAGATCAAGCCCGGGCCCAACCCAAGCCCGGTCCTTCACTTACCCAACGACAACAAACACCCATTACTCATTTACTCTCTCTGTGCGCGCCTTCGAAATCGAAACGGATAAAATCCCCCTCTTTCTCTCTCTCTCCTCTCTTCTCTCTCTCTCTCGCAGTAGCAATAAGCAAAGTTAGTGAGAGCCAAAACAAGATGTTAGCAACAAGCCCTGGCGGCCTACATATTAGGCCGTACCATCCACACTCTTCTCATTTCTCACTCTCCACTCGCTGCAAGCTTTCTTTATCCCCAAATTGTCCTCGCTTCTCCACTTCACAAAAATCTTCCAAGTTTCGTTCTCTCTCTCTGCTCTTATCAAGAAGAAAGTACAGCGAGCGGTTTAGTGTTCGAGCTTCAGCAACCGGACCGGAAGTTTCTGAACCGGTTTTGAGCGATGCCTTGCCGAGTTTTCCCCAACCGGTTTCTGTCAAAATTCCTTTCGGTGACAGACAAGTAAGTCTAAAATATGGTTATTTCGGTTTGGAATATTTTGAATTTCGTGTTAAAGCTGAAGATATATTTATAGTTCGCGTTTACTGAACACTTGCAGTACATTTATATTTCAAATTATAACCATGGTTTCCTTGGCTCCAAATTTGGCTTGTAGGACTTTTGAGCCGTGAAAGAGATGATAGTGAGTGTCAAAAAGATGTACTTTGATTAACTTTTTGGTGGTTGCCATCAAGCAATGAACAATTTTCACACAAATTGAATGAGGAATTAAGAACTGAAGAGTTTTCCCACAATTTGTTTGATCGTTTCCTTAAACGCATTTAAGCAACGTTGCCGGAACGCTAATCATTCTATCGAACTAAAATCCCTGAAATAGTAAAATGAAATGAATAAGCCTCCTTTAAAATTTCATCAATAGATTCTTTTATCTTTACGCTGAAAGCCTTAATAGCTTTAGAAGCTTGATCTTTTTTGACTGTAAGTATTCGAGGAGAGCTCTCACTTGGAAGAGAACCTTTTTGTTATCCTTCTCTCTCTCTCTCTCTCTAAATAATTTCAGGTGGTTGCTATATAATCATGATACTTACTGTAAATTAGTTTTGGGTATTCAATTGCCTCATGGAAATTGTGTCTCTCTGTAGCTGTAACTTATTTTGTTTTGGAGAATAATCTTCCCATTAAAAGTCTCATGTTAAAAGAGTTTAATTCCATATGGACCTAAAGCTTTCTCTTTTTCATGATTTCTTTTTTGCTTCCTTTTTAATCACTTCATATATGGATTTTATTAGGAAAAGCTGTACCAGAGTATGCTCCTGATTTAAACTATTTGCTGTGTTCTTGTAGATTCTGGTTGAGACTGGCCATATGGGAAGACAAGCTAGTGGTGCTGTTACAGTGACAGATGGAGAAACTGTTAGTACTCACTTGCTTAGAGGGATTTACTTAGGAAACATATACTATGCATATTGAAAGTATGCTTTGTTAATATCTTTGTAACTTGATTGTCATTCTAAGATTTCTCAAAATGTCATAACTTTACCACTGAAAAAATGATATCCATGGAGCTTTATTCAAACCATTTTGGTTTAGAAAATTGTTACTGTATGCTTACATGAAGTTATGGAGATAAAAAGATCTGACAACAGTTAAATGGTCATGAAAGCTGATCATTGCTGGTGGTGGAAATATTTTCTAAAGCTGCCTTTGGAAAACTGTTCCTTTGCCTTTCTTTGTGAGAATGAAGCTGGATTTAAATAACATAAAAGGGAAAGGAGAACTTACTTTATGAAATAGTAGGAACCTAGGTTAATACAACAGGACCTTTAAGAGCCAATTTTGTAAGTTTAATCATATTACCAAAGTCGAGTTTGATTTTAAGATCCTGAATATTAACCAGATGTTTCTTAAAGGGAAAAAAAATGGTTTTGGCATGTTTATATAGAACTAATGCTACTTCAATAGAACTAATGCATTAATGTAATAGTTAAAAAGAATTAATGCATTAATGCTTTTTGCAGATAATCTACACGTCTGTTTGTTTGGCTGATGTCCCAAGTGAGCCTTCTGATTTTTTCCCTCTTAATGTGAATTATCAAGAGCGTTTTTCAGCAGCAGGTCGGACAAGGTGCATCTTGCCGTATTTTCCTACCTTTTTTTTTTATTTTGTCTAATTTAATCTTAATAATTGTGAAATAAGACTTATTTTCATGCTTAATTCAATGTTGCTTTAGTGGTGGCTTCTTTAAACGAGAAGGGAGGACAAAAGATCATGAGGTACAACTATTGCCATCCAAAAGTATTCTTTCGTCTGTTGTTACTCTCACTTTTTGTTGTGGCTTTAATTTTCTGGTAAATTTTATATTAGGGCAAGCATGGAAGGATTCATTTTTATGTTATCTGTAAATCTTAAGGTGTCCAAAAATGAAAGAGAGCTAAATTATCCGCAAAAGTCATAAATGGGATCTTTGTTCAACTTCTGTATAGAATTTTGAAAGTTAATGGTGTTTCATGAGTCACATAGAGCTAATTCATGTCTCCTCTGACAGCCAATATAATCATAGAGCTAACCCATGTCTCCTCTGACAGCTAATCTACATAGTTACACTGGCACATATATTAATAAAACTAAAACATGCATGCATATATTATTCAGAGTAGATAGATTTGTGTATAGTTCATAATGGAGTGGGCCCTCTAAACCATGTGACCCTTTAGTATATTGCGTATACGAATGATCAGAACTATTTGAGTAAGTTTTTATATTTAACTAACTGATATATTGAGCCAAACTGACTTTGATTAAGGTTAGCCTCTCTAATATATTTCATTGGCTAAGAGTTAACTACAAACTTTTTGCTTTTCTAGCAAAATAATTTTTAAACAACCTAATGAAGTTGATTAAAGTAGCCTTTTTTGGATCTCTAATATTCGCTTGTATATCCGTTATAATTGTTTGCTGTTGTGCGTACATATATTGGAGTGCTTCAGCACTTTCTTAAATCCAGGTATGGTTATATATGTATTTTTATAAATATATATAAACTGTGTTTCTTTGATTATCCTATTGCATTTGAATAGTCACTCTGGCTATATATTTTGCTGTTATAATTGGCCTTCCTTTAAGTTCCATTTTCTACCTTTCATTGCATGTGCAAACAGTAACTGTAGGTATTAGTATCTTTGGCCTAGGGAGAGCATAATAATTTACATTTTCAACTTTGCTTGAGACCACCAGTAATCTGTTTAGGATGCTTGCTTACTAGAGGATTAGAATATAATTACTTTATGTAAAGAATAACGTTAGACATCATGGTGTTTCCTAAAATATATCATCATTTACATTTTTGTGCTTTTTTCTCTCAAATTCTTAGATTTCTCAGATGCCCTTTGCAACTGTGAAAAGAATTTTCTTATTGATACCTATTATTGGTTGAACTTGCTAACTGGAATTATGTAGCTCAATAGTGGCTATGATGATATGATAAAGAAGTCATGAAGCATTTGATGCTTTTTTGAAGTACATAGTGGTATCTTGTTTGGTATTTGGACTTGATGGTTATTGTATCCCTTTATAATTTTTGTATTCATCATCTCTCCATTTATGTATTTGTCTCTATTTGGTTGCATATAGGTCCTTGTTTGTAGATTGATTGATCGGCCTCTTCGTCCAACTTTGATTAAGGGCTTTTACCATGAAACTCAGATACTCTCTTGGGTATGCTTCTTTTGTATCTCTCTTGAAGATTTCCTTTACTTAATTGTCTCCTTTTAGAAGGAAAACATAAATTTCACGTGATGGAATAAATAAGTTAAAAACTGATGTATTATTATATTTTCGGTATCTTAACATTCTTTAATGAATTTTATTGATAAGTTACAGATCTATGACCAAATAGTTAAAGTTTTTACTGGTTCAATATGAGCAAAATTTCTCATCCATTCCCCTGGTGAAAATGACAAGAACGTGGTATTTTGATCTAATGGGAATTGGGATACTTTACCCTTATACCATTGATGCCAACATAATTAAAATACTTGCCGACAAGGTTATATTGTATGCATCTTATCACCGTCATGATCCATCCAGTCTTGCACTGTGTTCTATCTAGCATTAATAGTGCTCACTTAATTTGTTGTTTATTATTTGTATAAGAAACTTGAAAGCAAGTATATTAATGATGTAATATTGTAATGTACAAATAGTCTAACTGATCAATGGCTTTTGTGAAAATATAGTCCATGAGTAATTGTGACTTATGGTGTCCCTCACTGTCATCTGTATAGCTCATTTTGCTTTTCTTATTGTCACCTAATGCTTACAGGTTTTGAGTTATGATGGTCTGCATTTCCCTGATGCTCTGGCAGTCACAGCTGCTGGAATAGCGGTGTAAGTCTGATCATACTCTTATGTAGTGCCATTCTCTTGCAAATACATAGAATCAGTAGAATATCTATTTTCAATTTGTAATCTTTTGAAACCACAGTGCTCTTTCAGAGGTGCCAAATTCAAAAGTAATTGCGGGAGTTCGAGTTGGTCTAGTTGGTGACAAGTTTATTGTGAACCCAACCACCCAAGAGATGGAAGACTCACAATTGGACTTGTTGCTGGCTGGCTCTGATGATGCAATATTGATGATAGAGGTTTGCTTTTAATTTGAATGTTAGTTTTAATGCAGTGATGGAGATTTTTATTTCATGTCACACAAGTCTTGTTTTAGTTGTTTAAAGAGGTCACATTTCAGCTCACCTGGATAATCTACCTAAGTTTGCAAACAAGTTTCTGCTAAATTATATGAATGGAAGGTGTGCGGAAAACAATTGTGCTAATGGAAGGTGTGCAGAAAACAATTGTGCACTAGGAGACTGGAAGTAAACAACATGATGAATAGGTACATGCTAGGATCTTCATGCTTGATCTGATTTATTGATACAAAACTACAAAGAGACATTAATTGAAAATAGAGAAGGCCAGCAGTTGAGTTGGATAATCTGTAGATGAGGCAAGAGGGTGAGCTAGATTTTGGAATACACTCCAGTTTCTATAACCTAGTCAGTGCTAGTGTTAGGAATACTCAATTTGATCTGAGGATCGAGAGACAGGATGAAGGAAATCAGACCATTTTTGTTGTTTCCTTTTTTGACTTCTTTTTCTATCATACAAATATAATATTTTCTTAAAGGTTGGGTATTCATCACAACTTTTGGAAATGAGTTCCAAGATCATGTGAATGATACTATTGGAGTTTTCCCCGACAATTTATATGGTCAGCAGCTCGTGCTAAATATAGTAAAAATAAAGTTGCAAATAGTTGTCCGACCTCCTAAATAGATTGAGGTACACCGAATGCTTTGAAGGTTCAATACATAATCTGAGAATGGATTGTAACAAAATTGAGCAAGAGCACAATTGGTGTTATGGTAACTTCCATTTTTCACATTACTTTTTCTCACTGGTGAATGCTGTGAAATATTGGCTCTTTCTGACTTAACACAACATTGACGATTGTTTGGTTTCTTGCCAATGGTGGTTGGGCCTAATGGAATCTCTTCTGCCCTACAAGTGGGATGAATGGTGAGGTCACAGGTCTATTCCACTTGGGTGCAACACTTTACTGTTTCAACAAACCTACGCTTGAGTAATTTGTCTTGATAATACTGATAGAGACATAGAAAGTTTCGAATTGCAGGGTTATTGTGATTTTCTTTCGGAAGAGATGTTGATTCAAGCAGTACAAGTCGGGCAGGTTGTTCTTTTACCTAAGTATGTTGCTTTTCTGCTATTTGGATATTAGGCTGGTTATGTTTTAGTTTTTCTGAAAGTCATGCTTGTAACCAAATGCAAAATTATATCAATCTGCTGCTGTATCTGCAAACTATGGATTTTATTACTTAAAAAAAAAAAATTTCTCCATAATTATTTATTTCTATACTTAGCAGTATCAATATTTGTTTTCATGGTCTTTTTGTTGGCTTCTGAATGTTTATTAGTGAACCTTTCATTGTTGTGTTATCTTCTTCTATAATGGATTTGAGCTAAAAGTGCTTTCTTTTACAAAGGATGCACAACATACAATTGAGTAATTTGTTTTTTGGGGTAAGTCAGTGTGACTGTTTTGTTTGTCTATATGTAGATACCATATTCAAGTAAATCCTAATTTCATGAGAAATAGATTACAAAAGAGTTGTATTGCCTGACTAAAAGAACAAATTATTCTACCGTATTCAAGTTACCATATTCAAGTAAATTCTAATTTTGTAAGAAAAAATATAGGATTGCGGGTAAATGTTTTGTTTATGGTTTACTTAACTCATAATTGATTTGTGTTTTTTTTTTCTTTCTTGGGTAGAAAAACCTATGGGGGTTTTACCTTTTGTTTCGTTTGCTAGTTTCTATTTTATTTTTCTTTTCTTTGTTTCTTTGCTTCCCCCACCCCCCCCCCTGCGGCGGCATCTCCAGCTTTTGAAATAAGGGGTTTAACATGTCGAGTCTATTGTGCTAGGATTTCTCTCTCTCTCTCTCCCCCTCTCTGTTTTATAATATTAGGCTCATTTAATGTTCTAAAAATGTAATGAAACTGTGGCAATTGTTAAGCTTTTCCTTCTATAAGTTGATACACGAACTTTCTACTTTTGATCAGGATGCAGTACGGGAAATTTCCAATGAGGTGAAGGCTCTTGTGGAAATGTGTGGTAAACCAAAAATGCTCGACACAATCAAATTACCTCCTCCTGAGCTATATAAGCATGTTGAAGTATAATTTCTTCTTTTTTTATTGCCTAAGCATGCATCCTCTTTCTTTGGATTCATGAGTAGCAATAGTTTAGTTTTTTATACACAAACAAACACGCAAGCAAGGAAGCATGGTGGGTCCATAACCCACATCCTAGGATCAAAAACTGGCTTTGATATTAAAGAAACAGGATCGTATAATGCAAAATATAAAATGCACGTAAAATTTTAATCTTAAAATAATAATACACGAAATAATAGCACTAAAATATTAATCTTAAAATAATAATACACAAAATAATAGCACTAAATAAATTGATAAATTGAAAATAGAGAATGGAATATTTAAAATGAGTTATTAATAATAAATGAACCAGTGTCTTTTATTGTAGCCATGAAAAAAAGAGAGATACTTGCTACAGCTAAGGACACTTGCTATGGCAAAGGTCATCAAGAAAGTCTATAAAGAAGACAATTCAAACTTCAGAAGACAAGCCTTTTACACTTCTAAGTCTTCAAAAAAAAATTTTAAAAATTCATCTCTTCTCAATCTGTTTGTTGTACTCAAGTCTTCAGAACTTAGAGATAAAAAACCTTCTAAATAGATATTTATATATTGAACAATTCTTCGTTGAGGATGTCCTCATTTTAATAAAATGATGATGCCGCTTAAACAACCCCCTCCCCCCCAAAAAAAAACAAACACGAATTTCAACGCATTATGAACTGTGTGTGTGTGTGTGTTTTTTGTTTTTTTCTTTTAGTGGCGTTGGCATCTTATTAAAGTGAGACTCATATCTTAATAGCTGAGACACATATGTATCATACTGAAGTAACTAGTGTCATACTTGTTTCAAAATGTACCAGAAGTGACTGGTATAGGTTCTAGCAAGTTGTTTATGGAAGCATTTAATATAATCAGTATGAGATGCCGGAAGGAGATATTGTTGTTTAAATTTTATGTTGTTGAATGGTATAGCTTCTAGGAAGTTGTTTATGGAAGCATTTAAAATAATCAGTATGAGATGCCTGAAGGAGATATTGTATTGAAATTTTATGTATGGATGTTTGAAGGAGACATTGTTCAAATTTAATTTTGCAATTTTATGCTCTCTCATAAAAGTAAATTATGAAAGAATAATAAGTAGTAATATATTTGTTATGCATTGCTTGCAGGAAATTGCTGGTGAGGAATTGGTGAAAGTGTTACAAATTAAGAACAAAATACCTCGAAGAAAGGCCCTTTCATCATTGGAAGAAAAAGTTTTGACAATTCTTTCTGAGAATGGATATGTCAGCAAGGATGAAACTGTGGGCATTGTTGAAACAATACCAGATCTGCTTGAGGATGAAGATGAGGATGAGGAAGTTGTTGTGGATGGTGAAGTAGATGAAGGTGATGTCCACATCAAGCCAAAGTCAAGGAAATCCACACCCATGGTAAATTCCAATAATACTTTCCGTTCCAGCTTAAGCGGGTGATTGGCCTTGACGATAAATTATAGTATTTAATAATTTTCATCCTATGAATGAACTTTTGCTTGCCTTCTTCTCTGTCATTGAAGTATTATGTCATATTGTCACTCAAGCTTTTTATTTTCATGATTTGCCTCTGCTAGTTGTTTTCTGAGGTAGATGTGAAGCTGGTATTTAAAGAAGTTACTTCCAAATTCCTGCGAAGGCGTATCGTGGAGGTATTCAAAATTTCTGTCTGTAAAATCTTAGTGAAAAATTTCCATTGGTAGTTTTAGATTTTGGATAAAATCCAATGGATCTCTTGTTGCGCTATTGCAGTACACTGAATTAGCTTTTCCCTATAGTTATTAGAAAGCTAAATTACTTCTGACTTTTGTAGCATTTGAAATTCAGCTTTCCTATGGCAAGCAGAATTTTTTATTTTGCTTACCGCTAAATATTCTTTTGACTCAAAGAGTGCTATTGTTATCAATGTCGCTTGCGATGTTTTGTGCATTTGAGGGTGTTGATTTATTTTGAATTTTTTCCTGTAGTACGTGCTAAAGTTTGGAATTCACATGTTATTGTAGTTCAAGTTCTTCCTCAACATGGCATAGTGTATTTGATGTTTGCATTCTCCATATGAATACTATCCCATTGATCCAATAACTTCTGAAGGATGCACTGTATTTAAATGTCAGAACCCTCTTTGTTTCCACAAGAAAAAAGTCTTCTCATTTAAAAATGACTGGTGCTGAGTATGTTCATCCCTGATATTCATTTTCTTTCTTTGGAACTGGTACAGGGAGGAAGAAGAAGCGATGGACGATTTGCAGATGGAATTCGTCCAATCAGTTCAAGATGTGGATTACTTCCTAGAGCACACGGAAGTGCACTTTTCACGCGTGGAGAAACTCAGGTTTAAAGTAGAGCAGTATGTGTGTGTGTGATTGTATATTTATATCTGTGCGTTTTGCTGCTGTACGGTCTTGTATGTGGGTCTGTGTGGAAATTATTGACCACGTCCTTTTCATGGTGTGTTTGTTTTGTGCTGTCATTCCTATTTAAAAAGCATGATCACTGTGTTTCTTGATGTGGGAATTATTCAAAATCTTCATAGAAACTGAATATAATTTGCATGCATGATGATTGGTGTTTACCCTCCTGCACTTTCGTCTCTATTTGTGCAGTTGAACATGCCTTCCCAAGTTCTCTGTTCCTTCAAGCTTATTTCATACTGCTAGGTCAGCTCCTTGTTTGTCTTAGGTTAACCTATGATCTTATATCATCAGTCATGTTCTATCTAGCCACCGTTAATTGTCCATTTTATGGCCAGCATTCAGTTTGGGTTTGATTATTCTATGTCTTGAGAGATAACATTGGGAACCATGTCCTGCTATGTAGTTTATGAACATCGTGCATATCCTTATGCAGTCATTGTTCCATTTGTTTGTCTAATACCTTGTAATAATTTTCAGTCTTTGGCTGTGGTTACGCTGGGTGATAAACAAATGGCACAGAGAATAGACAACCTTGAGAGTGATGATGAAGTGAAGAGGTTCTACCTTCAGGTCTCTTTGACTTTATTGCCACTGAATCTGTTGTTTTATTTTCAACATATTAACCTTTTCCAAAATGCTAACAGCTATCATTTGCATTTTCATATAATATTTCAGTACTCATTTCCTCCATCATCAGTTGGTGAGGTTGGGCGAATTGGAGCACCCAGTAGAAGAGAAATTGGTCATGGAACGCTTGCAGAGCGAGCTCTTGAGCCTGTGTTGCCTTCTGACAACGATTTTCCTTATACTATACGTGTGGAGAGTACCATAACAGAAAGCAATGGCTCCTCAAGGTGGATTCTTTTTATTTTCCTTCAAATTTCTTTATCATTTTAAAGCTAAAACTTTTACATATATAAATCTTAGTATGTGTATGCATTTCGAATCTATTTGAAGCCTTTGATATCATTCATACTTTTCGCATGGACACTCAACTTCCCTGCTGCCCCTCTCATTTTATAGTTGCATCTGAAGTCATTTTCTGAATAGATTTTAGCATTTAATACTAACTCAAGTTTCATTGCATAATAGCATGGCATCTGTTTGTGGAGGTTGCTTGGCATTGCAAGATGCCGGGGTTCCCATAAAGTGCTCAATTGCTGGAGTAGCAATGGGTATGGTTTTAGACACTGACGAATTTGGGGGAGATGGAACACCGCTAATTCTCTCTGACATAACTGGATCCGAAGATGCATCTGGGGATATGGATTTTAAGGTCATATTTCCTTGCATTTATTTTGTTATCTTTTTGATATATTTAAATTAGGGGGTTTGATAATGCTAATAGTTTTAAGTATTGGAAGCTGTTTTGGCTCATTTAGGATGATAATCTCAGGTTGCTGGAAATGAAGATGGAATAACTGCATTTCAGATGGACATAAAGGTTTATGTTTCCCCAAAGCTTGGTGGTTGTGTTCTTGGACATTGCTAACTTTATCTGCTAATCTTAAATTATAAGTAATGACCATTCTATGACAGGTAGGAGGGATTACTTTACCTGTTATGAAAAAGGCACTTCAACAGGCAAAGGATGGTCGTAGGCATATTCTTGGTAAAGATCTGGGTTTATTAGTTTATGTGAAAGAAATATATGGAAACTTCTTTGGTATTTTTAGTTTATGATTCTAAAGAGTTCAAACTACTTTATGAGGTTGGTTGATTATGCTAACTTCTTAACCCTGCATCTATGCTTTTTTGCCCTTGTCTGTCCTGATTCCAACTCAGATATCTTTGTAATGTTCATTTATAATAATTTGTAAAATTATTGGAAATCATTTTAAATTAGATTTACAGTTCCGAAATATATCTTTCTAGTTAATTTAGGCACATATTTATACAAAACTGAAATGAAAATTGTGAGCCTTTGAAACATCTTGTGCTTGTATCTGAGATTGCTATGTTGAATTTCTGTTGGTTTTGATCCTTGGAGGACTTGTATACTGGATAGGATGGCCTCTAGGTTTCTTGGCTCATATGGATCTTTTGTTTACTGGGTATTAACTGTGTATATCAGTACATTGAAAGCACCCCTTAGTTCTTTAACAGATTTGTCACTTATCAAGTTGCTATCCGAGCCATTGAACTTTGGAAGTATTACAGTTACTGTTTCACGATGTTGCTTTTGGAGCATTTCTCTCTGTTGTTTGTCCACTCTGTGAAACCTTAGTAATTGTATTTTTCTTGAGTGTTGATAGTTATTATGATCTCCTTACGTAGTCATGAATTCTCGACTAACTTTTTACTTCCATTTAATGATTCAGCTGAAATGTTGAAATGCTCACCTCCCCCTTCCAATAGTCTTTCCAAGCATGCCCCATTGATTCACATTATGAAGGTTTGTTTACAGGATCCTATTAATTGCTTGTCAGTTGGCATCATGTCTATGATACATAAATATACTCCTTGCTTAATATAATAATGTTTTATAGGTCAAGCCAGAGAAAATCAACCTTATCATTGGTTCTGGTGGGAAGAAGGTGAAGAGTATTATCGAAGAAACTGGAGTGGAGGCTATTGACACTGAAGATGACGGAACAGTAAGATCAGATTATGGTCCCCATCTTTCCTTGATATTTTTTTATTTGATCTTTTCATTTCTGCACTTTCTGAAATATATCCTGTTCTCAGGTAAAAATTACTGCAAAGGATTTGTCAAGTCTAGAGAAGTCCAAAGCCATTATTAGTAATCTAACAATGGTCCCAACTGTTGGTGATATTTATAGGTATTTCTTTTCTTTTCTGGTGACCTTTCTCGTTTTCCCAACTTGAATGTCCTGGTATTCGGTGGTCATTGTTCCTAAAAGCCTAGGTGGTAAGATAAAACATAACAATAGTGATTAGACTTTTTCACCTCCCTTCGTGTACCTGTCAAGTTCCTACACACCAAACAGACATGAACCCCAACACAAACCCATCTTTGTTTTGTAGTTTGATGAATAGATGGCAGATACAAACACAAGCTGATGTTATTTTGAGTAAACTTTGTTAACTTGATATTTTGTTGAGTAACCATTAATCCGGAGAGTTCAAGTTGCCAGGAAATTGTCCAACATACATATTTAAATGATGCAATTTCATTATTAAGCAAAAGTTTTTACAACCTTTGGATTAGATATGCTTCATAATGAAGGGTGTCATGCTCAAACATTATAAGAATACAACCGCTTTGCTTGAAGATTGGAAAGGGGACTTTCTTATTTTCATTTATGTATTTTGTTTCTGGAAACTTTATGCTTTTCATATTTATTATTTTGATTGGTTGATTAAATCAGGAACTGCGAGATCAAATCAATTGCTCCTTATGGAGTTTTTGTTGAGATAGCCCCTGGGCGTGAGGTATTATTTTGATCACAAGTTGAAAACAATTTTCCTGTTCCCCCTTTTTTGCATTTTTTTGTGGTAAAAAATTGGTTCCTGTTTTGTCTTGCAGCGTTTCACAATCATTCTGAAATTTTGTTTTCGGAACAAAATACATTCTGCTAGTTGGCAGGATTCAAATTATTAGAAGAATAGAAGTTGAGATTCAAAAGCTTTTGATCAATCATCATATTATTCCTGTTATTCTGTTTTTAATTTTTCATGAGGCATTGTCAAATAGAGGCTGCATTACTTCTTCTTTTGGCTTTTCTGAATAATCTGAACCAAACACCTTGGTTGTATGCATTAAATGTTTCAAGTGAACATGTTATATTAACAAGTATAAATGCAAGTATGGATTAATCTAATAACGGAGTATGAGAAAACTAAGGAGAAATTCAAAGATTCTCATGTTTTGATCCTGCAGGGACTTTGCCATATTAGTGAGCTGAGCTCAAATTGGCTTGCAAAGGCGGAAGATGTAAGCAGTGTTCTTTCTTCCTCCCCTTGCTTTTTCCTTTTTTTTTAAATTTTTATTAATTTGTCTATCTATCCACATCAATTTTTTTAGAACAATATCTATCACATCGATTATTGAAATAATAATGATTTCTGTATTTAGCTAAGAAAGATCTATAAATCACATCGATTATTTTGTTATTTTTTCAATTACAGGTTGTGAAAGTTGGTGACCTTGTTGATGTTAAACTTATTGAGGTTTGGGAGTTTCTGTCTCTTATCTGCTCAGATTCACAAAAGTACAATCATAAATTATAACTATGATGTAGAATGGATCATTATTGCATGAACATTTCTTTTTCCATATTTAAGGTTATATTTTTTGCTCTCCAGTTTGAAGATTACCCTTGTGTGAGCTTATTCCAATCATTTGACCACTTGATACTTTCCTGATAAAGATGTGCATCCAGAATTCATAAAAGACAAATGGAAGAAACTGAAAATGAACAAGAGCAAATAGGGGAAGGCTCAATATTTATTTAAATTCTATTTCCTAACCTTCTAAATTTGTGGCTACCAGTTAAACTTCTGAGGATATGTATTGAAATGTATGCAGTTCGTCTCCACCAATAGTTGTCCTCTTTCATATGCTGAATAATAATCAGTAGGCCAGTTTTTATCCCTATTGCTGTGACAACGATTTAAATCCATGGAATAACACCTAGTTTTCGGAATCTTCCCTTCCTGTTTATTGCCTTCCACATCAGTTATGAAATCTGAGTTAGATGTAAAACTTGCAAAGTTTAATACAAGGTTAACGTAGAAATCTTTATCTATGATCTTGGATCTAGCATCTCCTGCTTTTCTTTGTTCCTCACGTATCATTCTTGTGGAAGTTGCTTTAATTTATTAAGAATTTCTGTATGGGAATGTGAGACAGGTAAATGATAAGGGACAACTTCGCCTGAGCCGCAGAGCACTGCTTCCTGAAGCAGATGCAGAGAATCCCCCTGTAAAGCTGCCTACGGGTGATCCCACCAAAGAGGCTGCAGCTTCAGATAAACTTGTAGGCTCCCCAAAACCAAAAGGTAGCTCTTCAGAGGACACCGTACTTCCACACAAGAAGGTCAAGGTCTTCAAGAGACCAGCTAGCCCTGCAAAAGACGGGCCCTATAGTAACAAAGACAGGACAAAAAAGAGCAGTGGTAAAGCAGTCAGCAGTCAATAGTTGATGGAGGCTTCAGTCGGATCAGGAGTTTATTATATCAAGTTTTAGTGACAAGGAATCATTAGGTCCCCTTAGTTTATGGTGCAAATGATAATTGATAGAGCCTCCATGATGATATTGGTATGACCTACTCTCTTGGTCTGTGTGTTTGCACATCTCTTTCCATGCAACATGTGTGCTGTGTGCACTGTGTCTCTGTGCACATATGTGTTGGTGATACTTGCATGCACATCCCACTTATACATTAAGACCTTTTCTTAGGGTACGAGGATCAAAAAGTCATTTGGAATGTTCCACACGTGCATGTGAGCTTATCCCCTTCATTTTTGCTTATGTCGCCGTGCAATTAGGAATGAGTTGAGAAGGGCTGCACAATGACATGTACATGAAAGCCTGATTTAATTGAAACACAACTTGGTTCTAATTGACTTTACAAATTTTATTCCTCATAATAAGTGATCCTGATCGGTTTTTGCGTACTTTGCTGTGTGTTTAGGAGTGAGAAGGGACTGCACAGTGACATATGCGTGAAAGCCGGTACTTGTGCTCATAAAAGATTGTTCGGGAGAGAAAGGAACCTAATGCGACACCGCGACAGACGTGTTGCAGATGTTATGAAGAAAATTGCATACCACAAAAATAACTTCGGTGCAGGGAAAAACATCTTGCTAGAATATGTAGAAATTTTTGTCGTATCATTGAGCCTTATCATTAAAGCATCTTGATTTATTACAATGCTAATTCCTTGCTCGGGCTATTTTCTCTGGTACTTCTGAGAAGTGAAAAGATCAAAGTGGTTCATGTCATTGGTTCTTTTATTATGTTCCTCTGGCAATATTCATAAAGATGCAGTGTTGTCCATTTCAACAAGGAAGGCCTTTGCATAAACTCTTTTGGGGGCGTGTATATTCTCAGGTTTCTTTAAATTCATAATTCAAGATCCAGAAAAGCATTTACTTTAGATTCAATGCAAACATTGCTAAGATTCGTGGTAGGTCATTTTTTGGACTTCCATGATGTGATTGCAAGTACATTTGCCTAATCCAGAAATTAGCCTTTACTCAAGATTTTTTTGCTTAATCCAACAAATGCTGAAAAATTGTAGATGAAATAAGAACAATGGCAACTGGTCGAATTCTTGCAATTTAAGGAATGGATAATTAAAATCTCTAATCGTTTAAGTTTGGACATTTACTCTCCTAGTTGATAATTTTGTCTATGTAACCATAGGTAACTTTATTGATTCACTAAAATGCACAATGGGACTAATGAACTACCAATGTCTATCACAATTAATGTAATAAAAAGTCTCACTGAAAAACTCTGGATTACGGAAAAAGGTGGGTCGGGATGTGTGATTATCTAAATAACATGCTCGTATTTCCTTTCATAATCTCTTATATAATTTTCATTATTTTTTGCCATCGTTGGAAAACCATCAAAGACACGTGTACGTTCCGGACTCTCTTAACATAAAATAAAGCCTTCTTTCCCCCAGTTTCCAATTCCACAAACTCTCCAAATCTTTCCGGGGTTTTTAATTAAATAGCCAGTTGTAAAATTATTTAAATACCTCTTCTCTTTTTTTTTTTTTCATAGATATTCTAATAAATGTGTATAAATCTAAAATACCCTTAATGAATGCATGAAATCTACTCTTTTTCACCGTCCTCTTAATTCTTACACTCAAATATATTTTTTATCGAAATTCTCTCAAAATCTCTTATAACCTCTTACAAAAATACAACTATGTATTCACTTTTTTTTTTGAATAATTTTCATTGACATTTTCTACGCAGCAACAAATATAAATTCTTAACACAAATTAAGTCTTTAAAGAACTAAATTATTTTAATGAATAATGAAAAAAATCGTGTAATATATGAAGGTCGTGTAATCGCGTAATATATGAAGTCGTGTAATACATGAAGGTCGTGTAATACATAAAGGTCGTGTAATACACAACTGAATGTCGTGATACATGATTCAAGATCGCGTAATAATACAAAAAATCATGTCATCTACGACTGAGGGTCATGTATTACATGAGTGTATTACAAGACCTTAAATCTTGTGTTACATGACCTTACAGGACTAAATCGTGTGTTACATGATCTTACACAACCAAATTATAATCGGCACAATTTATCAATTTTTCATTTACATGGAGCAAACATTTAAAAATTTATATGTTATGAGAGACCCACAACTAATTTAATCTATTTTTAAAATAGAAGATTTTTTTTTTCATTTTTTAAAATATAAAAAAGAAAGTTAATACTTTCCTAAAGTAGTTAGATTCCAACAATTTTGCAGCAAAGAATTAGCTTTCGCTATCGATTGTGCAGCGACGAACCAAACTTCTTTTCTCAGTTGTAGCAGCTTCCCCTTCTCAAGTTCGGTTTGTTCATGCGTTGATGTCTATTTCAACATGTATGAGTGTTTATTTGAGGAGGGAATTGCAGTAGATACACCTTCGTACTTTAAAAATTATCTCAATACCCTAAAATTTGATTTTGCCAAAATTTTCATCGATACCCTTTAAAAGTTGATAGGAAATTACTAAGCTATCCTCATTTTAAAACACTTCAACTAACCGACAGCACCCCTCACTCCCTCTACTCAAACAAACAAACACTCATATATGCTACAATTCCCTCCATTACCTTTACTCAAACAAACAAACACTCATCCTCTATTTTCATACATGCTAAATCGAATATCAACCAGCATCACCTCTGCAATTCGCTCATCGGCATCACCTCTACTCAAACAAACATTCATTCTCCATACATGCTAAATCGAACTTCAACACGAGCAAACTGAGCTTGAGAAGGGGAAACTGCCACAACTGAGAAAGAGAAGCCTAGTTCATCGCTACATAATCGCCGACGAGAGCTGATCCTTTACTGTAAAATTGTCAGAATGTAACTAGTTGGGGCAAACAATTCCCTATAATTAGTTTTCTTATTGATATTTAGGAAACAAAACAAAAAAGTTAGGGTTTTTATATTGAAAAAATAGATTAATTACTTGCGGGTCTCTCATAACATGTTCGAAAACAAATTTCTAATTGTTTTGCTGCATGCAAATTGTGAAAAATTAATGAATTGTGCTGATTATAATTTTGTCATGTAACACACGATTTTGTCGTGTAAAGTTATGTAATATTAAAGGTTGTGTATTACACGACCTTCATGTATTGCACGATTACACGACCTTCATGTATTGCACGATTACACGACCTTCATGTATTACACGATTACACGACCTTTAATTCTAGATTGAGGAGTAAAAAGTTCATCATCTCTCCAGGTGTGTTCTGTAATTTAATTTTTTGTTTCTTGTCAATAGAATATACACATTACATTTAGTTTAATTAGTCTCACAATAAATTGGAATAATACAGATGCCTTTGCCTTGTGGAATGTCACTACTTGGAGAGATCCTTAATTTCCAATTATAAGTCATAGTAAGTCATGGTATGTCTAGTTATGAGTGAAACACTTTGGTCACTGTAAATAGTATTCTTATGTGTATAACATTACATTAATTTCCTATAGTTGATATTTTTTTTCTTAATTGATTTCATGAATTAATTATATGTAGGCATTCCTCACGTATGCTTAGGCAGAGGAAGAAAGAACTTTAAAGATCAAAAAAAGCTTTTTAAATGGCTATAATATGTTTAATTGCGATGTTCATTAGTGTATCCTATTCAAATATTGAAAAATTTGTGCACTGATAACTTTGTTTATTTATACTAGTTAATCTAATTATTTCTTAAACTGTCGGATATGCAAATTTAGTTTTTTTGCTGCAATTTATGAACACATGATTTAGTGTCACAAAATGTCAACAAAAATTATTAAAAAAAAGAAGTGAAATTAAATTGGAATCTAAAAAAATTTCACATCATCATTGGTTTGAATTGTAACTGGTGGCATACGATCAGATGTCTTAAGCGTGAATTTCATTGTGATTTCGAATTCTGAAGTATCTATATCAATAACTTGAGCTATCTTCTCCACCAATTCGGCATATGTTGTCGATCGTGGTATCATTATCCCTTTAGCATTGGAACTTTTGAACCCATACTCGTCATTTTGTTCAATCCATTCACCATTGAAGAGAATAAGCATACGTACCAAAACCATATCTGATGATATAATAAAAACAATAATATCAAATTTCATATACAAGTAACTACACGACCTACACAATTACATTACTTATATGACTTACACGACCTACATGACTATATTACTTACATGAACTACACGACTTACACGACTATATTACTTACACAACTTAAACGACTATATTGCTTACACGACCTACATAACTAATTACATGACGTACACTGTATCAAAAGGAATGCATGACGTGAAACATTTTCGCCATAAATAAATTATATTGCTGAAAAAATTAATTAAACGATCTATATTGCATATATTTCTACATATGAGAAAAAATGGTGAAAATAAAACATTATAATGTGAGGAAAATTTCTAAATTTTCCTAAAAATTAAAAAACTTAAAACCCAACAACATTAACATACTTTATTGGGTTGTTTAATGAGTAATGCACCTTATTTCAGTTAAAGAAAGAGTTGGTGTTAAAGAAATGAATATATAATTGTATTTGTATAAGAAGTTATGAGAGATTTAGAGAAATTGTAGGAGATTTTAAGAGAATTTCAGCAGCAAGAAGAAATTTGGGTGAAAGAAATATGAAGACAATAAAATTAAGTGAATTTGATGCATTCATTAAGGATATTTCAGACTTTACTCACATTTGTTAGGGTATCCATAAAAATAAAAAAGGGAGGTGGTATTTAAATAATTTTGAAACTATTAAAGGGTATTTAATTAAAAACCCCTTGTTTGAGCCATGTTATGTTTGAGGTGTGTAAGTGTTTTAAGATAAGGATAGTTTAGTAGTTTCGTGTGAGTTTTTAGAGGGTATTGATGAAAATTTTGGTAAATTCTGATTTTAGGGTATTGAGATAATTTTGAAAGTATCAAGGTGTATCTGCTGCAATTACCTCATCTTTCCCGCCACTTCTGCCTTGGCTTTGCTTTCTCTCCGAGTGAGTGAGAGAGCGAGCGACTCAATCCCTGAACTCAGCAGAAAGAAGAAGAAGATGTTGTGGGTAGACAAGTACAGACCCAAAACCCTAGACCAAGTTATCGTCCATCAAGACATCGCCCAAAATCTCAAGAAACTCGTACACCCCTCTCTTTCTTTTTTATTCACCCCTCCATTATTACATACGTTATTTACTCATATCAATTGCATGCTTTCTGTAATTCAATTCTAGGGTTTTTAATTTTGTATCTGTAAACTTTAGGTGACAGAACAAGATTGCCCGCACTTACTCTTCTATGGCCCACCTGGGTCTGGCAAGAAAACCCTAATCATGGCCTTGCTCCGTCAAGTTTTCGGCCCTGGCGCTGAAAAGGTTTCTCTATCTGTATTTCTTATTTTTATGCAATAAGAAATTATGGGTTTGTGAGATATATATATATATTTTTTCCTGGGAGAGGTGAAAGGAACAATTTTTTTTTTTTCAGTTCAAGATGACTAATTTACTGATAATTGATGATTTAACAAGTGGGTTTAAATCCTGTTTGTTTACAGAAAAAACATCATGAAAGAAAATAAATTTAATGTTAAAAAAGAAAATTTATACATGGATTTGACCACAAAATTACAACTTATATATAAAGGGGATTTGATTTCTTCTATTTTTTTAGTTTTTGTGATTTTTGCCTGTAACTACACTACGTGTTGTTGTTTTATGAATTTCTAGTGTGAGAACTCCAAGAAAATTTTGTATTTTGATTGCAGGTGAAAGTGGAAAACAAGACATGGAAAATTGATGTAAGCTCCACCTTGTTTATTTGATGTTTCATTTTTGTTTCCTTAATAACTTAAGTGCTATTTTCTCTCTGCTGATTTGTTTTGAAATTTATTTTGTTTCAGGCTGGGAGTAGAAATATTGACCTGGAGCTGACCACATTGTCAAGTGCAAATCATGTGGAATTGAGTCCTAGTGATGCAGGCTTTCAGGACAGATATGTAGTTCAAGAGGTAATTAAAGAGATGGCTAAGAATAGACCTATTGACACAAAAGGGAAAAGAGGATTCAAAGGTAATTTTTTTTGAATGATTTGTTATGCTATAATTTATGAGTGAACATCCTTTCCAGATGATGATGATGATAACAATTACTGTTATATATTTTATCGTGTGGGAGGAATTCCCATTGAAAATATTATAACTAAAAGATGCCTGAGAATAGATCTATTGACAAGCAGTGAATACAATACATATTTATATTCTTTTTGAGTATTTCATTATTGGACCTTTATTCTTTCAATTTCATGAATTCTGGTTTGGCTCATGACGGTTAATATGTTTACCTGTCCATCCTCATTTTTAATTTTCATTTTTTATTTTTTGTATAAATTAATGACTGATTCGTGAGTTTTCTTTGGTCTTTCTTCTTTCACTATAATCTTGTTATTTTTCTATTGGATGAAAATATTTAACTGGTCTAGCAGTGCCACAAAACTTTAAGAAGCAACTGGGGTAATTATTGCAAACAATTGGTTGCTCTTTGCTGATGCTGTTGCTTTATCTTTGAGTTTATGATCCTGATTGTGCGTTCTTGTCCAATTTTAGTGTTAGTACTGAACGAGGTTGACAAGCTTTCTAGGGAAGCCCAGCATTCTCTTCGGAGAACAATGGAGAAATATAGTGCTTCTTGCCGACTAATTTTATGCTGCAACAGTTCTTCAAAAGTCACTGAAGC
Source organism: Citrus sinensis (assembly GCF_022201045.2). NCBI lineage: Eukaryota > Viridiplantae > Streptophyta > Magnoliopsida > Sapindales > Rutaceae > Citrus > Citrus sinensis. Next base: position 41,171,793 of record NC_068558.1, on the reverse strand, counting down.
AATCCGGTCTCGTTGCTTGAATATACGAATCAATTCACCAACAGAAGAACAGGTGGGAAGTTCTGTTATCTGCTTTATACTTGTTTTGAAACACCATATTCTGAAATGTCTGTTTGGAAGATGTCATGACACATGGCATCCAGCACTTTGAATATTAACCAATATATTTACTATAAGTTAAACTAAAATTCAAAACATCATTTGGTTGGATGGTATGTCCATTTTTTGTTCTCTCTCCCCCCCCCCCCCCCCCCCCCCCAAAAAAAAAAAAAAAAAAAAAAATGGTCAGGGTAAAATCTGCTGAGGTTGACATGCCAGTTTAAGTAGAGAAAACCTTTATAAAATAAATTGAAAGAGATGTATGATCATAGTAAATGGCTTGCACACATTGGAGAGAATATATAACAAAGCTGCCAAGTTGACAATTTATGCAACAATCTTGTTCCCTGGAATTCTTTGATCATGTGCCCAGTTTTGTGAAATACTAGAAGGCTTTTTGGCTGAGACTGTCAATGTTATTTCTGTTATGCCATATAATGTATCTTTAAAATTCCTTATGCCAGATTGTTAAGGTACTGGAGTTTATTGCAAAGAAAGAGGGACTGCAACTTCCATCTGGATTTGCCACTCGTTTAGCAGAAAAATCGAATCGGAGTTTAAGGAGGGCTATATTGTCATTTGAAACTTGCCGTGTCCAACAGTTAAGATTTACAATGCCTTCTGTAAATTAGTGAAGTTCTCTACAGTTCGTCCCCTTCTCTCCATTGCTCTGTTTCAAAGTATAGAATTGTATTGTTCCTGATATATTTGCACCATGCTGTGACTAAAGGTATCCTTTTAAAGACAATCAAGCAATACCTGCTATGGACTGGGAGGAATTTGTTTTTGAAATAGCATCGGACATAATGCAGGAGCAGAGCCCAAAAAGGTTTAATTTCATGCTTCTGACTTTGCTTCAATGTTCTAATAGCATATTGGCTCTTTGATAATTGTGACCATTTAAGTTATCTAGAAGATTAATTCTCTATTTTACTTATCATTAGTAATTATGTTTACTTAAGGATAACGTCTTTTGTCAAGACTATATGTATCCTCCTCTGTACTATAAAATTTGCTTCAACATATTTCAGAATTTTCTTATGATAATCTTAATGATGACTTTAAACCTCTAAGGAACTTCCAAACTAAGCAGATGCCCAAAAATTTTATGGTACTTGCAGTGTTGGATGTCCACAAACTAGATGGCCACAAGATAATAGATCGTTCTTTCATTTTTGCCTTAAAGCAATGATCCTGATCATCAAGCATTTTGAAATTTAAGTTGCTTATTATTCTCATCTTAGTGATCATATAAATCAAACAGTATGGAGATTTAAGATCATTCTGTGACTTGCTGCCTCTGGTGGCCATGGTCTTAACTTAAAACTGAAAAGAGAATTACTTGTTAACGGCCCAAATCCCATGGTTGTACATGAAATTTTCTCCAGACAGAATTGTGGAGATTTATATGATTAAATATTTTTACAGAACCTATCAGGATATTTGAGATCCAGATTTTTCAGTCAAAAAGTCAGTTGTCTACCTTTTCAGATTTTGATAAAATGAAATTGCATAATGTCTTTTTGTTCATCCTGTTATATGTCTTATCATCAACAAACTTTCTATTTGCTTTAGGCTGTTTCAGGTTCGAGGGAAGTTGTATGAACTGCTTCTAAATTGTGTTCCTCCAGTGGTTGTATTGAAGGTAAAGACAACCATTCGATGTTGGTCTTGGCGTTGTCACCCCAGCTTGATGGAATATTCATTTACTACTTGTTTTTGCAGAGGCTGCTATATGAATTATTGAAGAGGTTGGATGCTGAAATAAAGCATGAGGTCTGTCACTGGGCTGCATATTATGTGAGTATCAGTTTTCAAATCCTATTCATTGTTCCTCTTGTTGATTTTCCTTCTCCACTGGAGTGCTCTGCTCAAGCTGCCTACATCCAACCTCCTCTGATTCGTGCCAACTCTGATCCTGTTGCCCTGCATAGCTGATGAATGAAGAGTCGTTATGTGCTGCATACTTAAATGAAGAACCTTTATCTTTTTATCTCAATTTGGGTACCTACTTCTTACCTAAACACTACCAAAAAATTCCAAAACAGAAGAAAAAGAATAAAGGAAAACTCAGCAAGTCAATCATGTCATTATTTGACTTAATATTAGGCTGATTACATGCATGAGCTAGATTTATTCAAAAGTTTAGATATCTAGTTGGGATGTTGGTATCCTGGTCTCACCAGTAGTGCTTGTGGTTAGCACCCCTTTTATAGAAGTACTCAAAATTGCTGGAAAGTGAATGGCAGTGGCGCTTCAAAAGTAGCCGTAGTGACTTTTCTCTGAGTTATCTAGGCCTAGCTTCTTGGTTCTCACCAGGGATAATAATGTTCTCTCTGGCTTTATTTTGTAATCTTTACTTGGGTCTTAGCTTATTATGTTTTTGCAGGAACATAAGATGCGTCGTGGAAATAAAGCCATATTTCACCTTGAAGGTACTTCATCTTTCTGGAGACTATCATGATATAATCTACTGCTACCAAGTACTGTGTGACCACCAATTGACAGCATTATAATTGAACTTCACAGGCTTGAAATTTTCCTTTTGTGGGCATGATCCCTCCTCTTGAGCTTGAATGTTTCTTTTGTCAAAACACAACTCCTCCCGATCTCATCGATGCTTTATTTACTGAACTAGAAATTCACTAGTTGTAGTAAAAATTTAGATAGATGATCTGGTATATATTGCTTTTGAGATGAATCAAATAAGCTCTCTAACGGTGCTGCTGGTGATAAATTTTTGCAGCATTCGTGGCCAAGTTCATGAGTATTTACAAGGGTTTCCTTGTCGCAACATTTGGCTGAAGACAGCTTAGCATCACATTTGTGTCGGAGCAAGTTAATTTCATTCTACTCGGTTTTAGTGTTCATTAGTCTCTCCTAAATGTCCTGTGAAAAGTGTTTTTTCATCTCTGTTGGTGGACTAATTTTGTTTAACTGAGATAGATGTCAAGGAATCTTTAAATTTATATCTTTTTGACATATGATTGCTTTTGGCATTTTTCTTCTTTTGTTTAGTTTTGATTTCTTTTGAATAAATAAGTAAGACTCACCAGAGTGCTCCCCTCAAGTCTGTTTACTCGATAAATCCAGTACCAAAATTTAAATTCTATTTCAATTTAACTCTATAATACCTGATTAATTGTCAAATATAGCCTTTTTTTTCTTTTATTTATTGGTCTTGAACTAATTTTAGTAATAGCCTTTTTAAAGAATTGAGCATTTTACCAATGATGCCTTTTAAAGGCAACAATTAGCAACACATTTGACCCTCATGTCTATGGGTCCTTCTTAACTCGTATCAATAACAAGCAATTACTACACAGTATCTTAATAGATTGGACACGTAAATTATGAAACAAAAACCTGTTTTTAATAATTTTATTGCTTTAAAGCTTTTATTGTTAAAATTTATCTCAGATTTATAATTTTTTTCACGACAACTAATTCATTAAATTTTCTATACATAAAGTTGCATGCTCAACTTAACCAAGACGAACAAATTTTTTTAACTTGATTTGTTGTATATATTTGATTTATAAGCGGTTACATATATTTAAATTTTAGCAATATGAAAATTGAGATAATAAATTTAAATAATACGAATATATTTAGTTAACAGAACAAATTCTAGTAGATAATTCTACTAGAACACGTGTAAAATATAATTTCCATCAGGCAAAATTTATTTTTATTTTTTACTTAAATTGCTGCTCCCCCACACACTTATAATACTATAAATACCACAGCAAATATAAAATCGTCTCTTTCTTTCTTTTTTCCTCGGTTCTTCTTTTCGTCAGTTGCAAAATTTTCTGCCACTCCTTGCGATCCCATCGCAGCAGAACCCTAACTTTTACTTACAAACCCTAATTTTCAATTCAATTTCACCCGTACGATCTTCCGATCATCATCATCACTGGGTATTAAAAAAAGAAAAAAAAAACCGACAACACCTTTCTATTTTATTCTTTTCCAACCTCCAATTTTCAGTATTCTTCATTTCTCGATTGATTGAAGCTCAAACAACGGAGGGCTCTAGAACTGGTGCAGTTTTCTTCACTTTTTATTTATGTTTATATAACTTTACTTTTGTCAGTAGTGCTTCACGTATATCGAGTGTAAATTATTATTATTATTTTTTGTACTTTATAGCTCGGCTGGTGATGAATTCAAGCTTATTCCTGTTAAGTATCATTTTTATTTTGGTTTCAGGGTGCTTAGGTAAAGCCTATAGGACTTGAAGTTGTAATCTTTTCAAGTTTTGACCCAGAAGGGTGGTTTGATTTGTTTGGTCTTTTGCCTTTGAGGTTTTTCCTTTTCTGTGAGTTTGTTTTGAACTGCTTGCAACAATGTCGGTCACGGCTGGTGTTAGTGATACTATAATCGCCATTAGAGATAAGCTCAGAGGAAAAATCGGGCAAACAAAGGTAAAAAGGTATTGGCCTGGTAAAGCCCCTGAGTGGGCAGATGATATCGAAGAGGACAATGATATTAGGATGTCAAGGGCAGCTGCCCTTGATAAAGCTTTTCCGAGGCAAGAAGATTCAGATATTGGCAGGAAGGATGATCCTAGGTTACGCCGTTTGGCTGAGAGTAGGATAGATAATCGAGATGAGATTAGAGCTGATCATAGACGTATTCGACAAGCTGAGATTGTTTCAACCGAGGAAGAGGAAATGAGGCAAGAAGGACTAGATATGGAGGAAGAGGATGAGGAAGCATTGGAGGAGAGGAGGAGAAGGATCAGAGAGAAGTTGCTTCAGAGGGAGCAAGAGGAGGCTGCTCTTCTCCCAGAAGAAGAGGAGGAGGCAGTAGAAGAAGAGGAGGAAGAGGAATCTGAGTATGAGACTGACTCAGAAGAAGAACAAATGGGTATTGCAATGTTGAAGCCTGTGTTTGTGCCAAAGTCGGAAAGAGATACCATAGCGGAGCGTGAGCGGCTTGAGGCTGAAGAACAGGCACTCGAAGAATTGGCCAAGAGGAAATTGGAGGAGAGGAAAGTGGAAACAAAGAAGATACTGGTTGAGGAGGTCCGCAAAGATGAAGAAATTCAGAAGAATTTGGAAATGGAAGCTAATATTGCTGATGTTGATACTGATGATGAAGTTAATGAGGCAGAGGAATATGAGGCTTGGAAGGTGAGAGAGATTGCGAGGATCAAGAGGGACCGGGAGGCCAAGGAGGCAATGTTGAAGGAGAAGGAAGAAATTGAGAAGGTGAGAAACATGACAGAGGAAGAGAGAAGGGAGTGGGAGAGAAGGAACCCAAAACCTGCTCCACCACCAAAGCAGAAGTGGAGGTTTATGCAGAAATATTACCACAAGGGTGCTTTCTTTCAATCAGATGCAGCTGATACTGCTGCAACTGTTAGAACTGATGAGATTTACCACCGAGATTTCTCTGCCCCCACTGGAGAAGATAAGATGGACAAGACCATATTGCCCAAGGTCATGCAGGTCAAGCACTTTGGTCGTAGCGGGAGGACCAAATGGACCCATCTTGTCAATGAGGATACCACTGATTGGAACAATCCGTAAGTTCAATTCTCTTTTGGATTTTATTTTTTCTTTGGTTCCATCTCCTATTCACTAACTCTAAGCATCCACTTGACAAATGTTGATATTCTGCCTTGTTTGATTTAATAAGCATTTACTTTTAGTTTTCAGCTCTGCGATTGAATAAAACTGGTGTAGGCTTCCAGATAGTTAACTTTTAGCTGCTGATTATGCTGGCTTATAACTTCTTGAAGATTGCGAAAACATTTTATTGGCTGAAATACATGATATGAATTAACAAATACTTAAAACTTTTTTTCCCCTGAAATAATGATTTTTCCTTATCCGAAAGAAACTTAATTCTGTATCAACAGAAAGAAATGATTTTCTTAATGGCAAGGGATCTTGCTGATATTGATTGTACTAAAACTTGTATAATTCTCGGTTAATTTTGATTTTTCTGATTGCTGATGAATTATTTTCCTTGTTCTCACTTGTGTTTCAATTCTACGGAGCAAATCCTTCTAGAGTTGGTGAATATGTTTGCTCCTTTATTTTCATGAAGTAGTATGTTAAACCTTTTATATGTTAACTGCCCTTATTATGTTGTAATTCCATTGGAATGTGTAGATATGCTTAGTAATTTTGGTCTATTTTCCTTTTAAGTTTTTTTCGCCACTGTTTTGGTTTACATATGTGATGTTCTGTTTAGCATCAGTAAAGAATAGAAAAATGGAAGAGTAATTTTGTCACCATATTTGGTTTCAGTTTTGATTTTTGTTTCTTAACAATCGTTGCAATCTTTGACTGTATCTTTGTGCATTCTTCAGGTGGACGTACAATGATCCTCTTCGGGCCAAGTACAATGCGAAAATGGCAGGGATGAATGCACCTATAGCGAAACCCAAAGGAAGCAAGAAGTTGAAAGATTGGGAGACCCGCTAAATTTACATGCATTGTCAAGCACTTGTTGAAGGCATCCATTTTCCAGACTTTTAAGGATGAATCTGCTTTATTTGCCATTTAACCAGAGGAAAAATATAGTTGTATATGTATGCAGGCAATATAGCTTTCTTTCTTGGGCTTTTCAAATAGTTTATTGACGAGTTATTCTATCTTCTTCGTTTGTCTGATGTCTTTCCCTAAAAGTAATGCAAGCTTCAAAAGTATTTTTAAATGAGGATCCATGTTCATAGCTCCAGCCTTTTGAAGAAAAAAACAAGGGAACCACTGATCCATGGGGAATCAATTGCTTTAGTGGTGGGACTTTGCTCTTCATATTGTCTCAAAGTGCATGTAGAATTAGCAATTTACGCCTCTCTTAATTAAATTTCATGTTTCAATGGCATAGAATTATTAAATCATTTCGGGAGTGTTTGATTTACTAGGATATAATCTTAGATGTAAACAAGGTTCCAATGAAATTTTAAGCCTCGTTTATAAATTAGATTCAAACTTTTATATTTCATTTGTAACTATTTCAAATAACATTCCGTTGAGGCAAATTCGGATCCTCATTGCATGTGCAGATTACATATTCTAAAATTTCATCCCAAATTTTTAAATTTGAGCACTGATGTAACAATAAAATTATTTTGTACAAATTGATGTGACATGACATGAGTAATTGAATGAAGATAACACTTGGTCTATGATATATTGTTTTTATTTTTTATTTTTTATTTAACCAATTATACCATACCACATCAATTTATATACAAATAATTTATATAAGAATTTATAACTATAATATTACTCAAAATGTTATTTCAAAATTTATCCGGATTTGTGGGGTCTATCGAAAGGTCCAGCCCGAGACAACTCCCGGGGTTGACAAAGGGGACTACTATTGAAAAATGAAAAAGTGTAATTAATTAATTATTAATACTAACAATAATATTTGAAGTGAAAAACACAATTCGGTTGCAGCCATTCACTAATGGCGGATGAAGAGTCATCAAAAGCCAATCTTCCATTGCCTCCGCCTGTGATTCCCTCTCTATCTTTATCTCTTTCATTTTTTTTTTTTGAAAAATGTAAAATTTTCTGTTCGTGCTCCTGCATTTTTTTGTTATTTATTTATTTATTTGTTTTGATCACATATGGGTCCATTTTGTTCAGATGAATATTCAACCACAAGCTAATAATAATCCGATGTACATTTACTAGCCATATGGATATAGCTAGTGGGACGTTCTATTGATTGCATGGTGATGTTAATTTATTATTTGAACCAGTTTCTGGAGGTTACATGCAGAAGTTCCGGTAAGAAAACCCGCTATGCAGCTGGGACAAAATCGAGTTTTGCAGTGAATTTGATCAATAGGAAGTTGGATCTTGGGAGCCCTCTTGCTTTGCATATTGAAGCAGTCAAAGAAGGTGAGGAGCCGGTCAATTTTGGCCCTGATGCCGTTCTTGTGGATTATGGCACTGGCTGGAAGTTGCAAACAGTTACTGAAGTAGATTATGCTGGTAAAGTTTATTTTTTTGAGCTTGAAATTTTTTTCCCCCCTTTTTATGTTATTGTTGGTTGAATGTATAGTTTGATTACTTTTAAGTTTGCTTAGACTGATTTTATTTCCTTCTTGAAGAAGGTGTTACAAAAGGGGAAGGGATTCCGGCACAGATAGAGGTATGAATCCAATTGTTATCTGCCATTTATTTTTCAAGTTGGTTTTTCTTAATTAAGGGTTTCAAGATTCTAAGTTGAAAGGTGATATATCAATCATTAGATTTTTGTTAAAACATACAAATCCACTAGATCTTTTTGAATGCTTCAGCTGATATGTCCAGGTCCATGTAAATTTACATTTCTTACTACTAAATACCACTAAGCGCCCAGGATATATATGTATATATACTCTCCATGTCCCTTAGAACATTTAACCTAGACAATTTTATTTATCCTCTTAAGTTCTAATTTATAGAACATGAGAATCTTAATGATATTGTAGCTTTTTGGACTGTACCACCAGTTAGACTTGATTCTTATCCATGTTATCATAAGTTGCTTTACATCATTGTTTTTGTAATTTGATGTTAAACTCTTATAAGTTGGTTTGCATCATTGTTTTTGTAATTTGATGTTAAACTCTTATAAGTTGGTTTGCATCATTGTTTTTGTAATTTGATGTTAAACTCTTATGCACTATGTTGTTATAGATTTTCGGTTTCTTTTAATTGAAATGCTCTCACCTTGGTGCTACGGTTAAATGGTAATTAACAGTAATGAAGAGAACTATGAATAATCTACATGAAATCAGAATCCTATCTGTGGAAATCCATGGTAAAGCTCTGTTGCAGTTGTCTGGTTGTAATTTTATTTGTTTTCATTTAATGTCTTTAAGATGTAATTTTTTAATCAAGGTTCATTCTTACCTTTTCCATAGACTCAACAAGCTGTAACTTTCGGTCTTCCTCTTCTCTTCTTAGCACCCTGTAGCTGAGTTAAGCTGCACAATGATACATTCTTAAGCTAATTTTCTTAATTTTCCTACATATCGCTTCTGTAGTCAATACTGTTTCCTTGTGTGTATGTTGTAAGTGTACCAAATGACAAAATCTGAAACATGTACAACCAGAAGTGTCGGTTTAGAAGGATCTCTACTTTTAGTAATTATTTTTTGGCTGCCATACCGATGTGGTTGAATTTTTGCTCAGTATCTTGGAAACTTCTGCTCCTTGACCTTGAGCCCAGTATTTGCATATAAGTCGTGTAATTTTTTGCATTGTCTTGGTATGTTGACATTTTCTTCCTCGCACGACCCTTGGTAACTAAAATATTTTATTGACATTTTTGCAGAGTTCTGGTGGCACACATCCAACAAAGAGAGTTTCAAAACCGGGAATCAGCTCTCTGTATATTGCAAAAATATTGTTAGCTTTCATTCTAATGTTCATGCTTGGTGCAATATTAACAATTGCTCTTGAGAACCTTCCTAGATTGATATTGTTTATTAACTCATCCATGTAATATCTTTGAAATATTCTGATGAATATTTGTGTTTAGTAATATGATAATGGCATAATGCATACAGCCTTTTTCTTGGGCTGGTTAATGGACGTTCAACCTGCGAAATAGCTGTGTATGCTGCATAATAACTTTTTTCCATAATAAAAGCAATTTTCGCTCTGGTCTCATACTATTCATCAGATTATTACTGCTAACTGACATGCTTCGGTTAAGTCAAAATTATCAGATTGTGTAGGAAACCCAGCTTTTGGTGAATAACCAGTAAAATACCAAAAAGGCAAACTGTTGGAACTGCTGGAGAAAGAAATTTATCATTCAATTGGAAAATTATTTACACTGTTTCTGGTCCCCAGGCCATTAAACTAATGATGACCACCAATGGATACTATACAAACGCGAGGCTGAATTCAACTCATCAGCCCAGCCACAATAATATTACAAGTATTTGCAAGGGAAGTTTCAGGGGAGATCTTCTGTAAAGCTAGTTTAGCTTACAGGCTACCTAAAACAACTAAGCCAGCAAAGTATCTTGAGACCTGCAGTAAGTTCCATCCACATGAGTTGCAGGGAGAGAATCTCGAGAACTACGGTATATTTCATCAACACGAGCCGCAGGGACATAGACTGCATCCAGCAATGAGCTGTGGGTGCGGCCATAAAATACATAAACAAGAACTCCAATGATAAGCCAAACTGAAACACGTGCCCAGGTGGCAGATCTGAAAGTTAACAGGACACATTAGGCAAAAGAATAAAATGGAGTAATACTTTGCAAAACTGTGCCGCAGTTGGACAATGAAACAACCAGGCACAATGTAAAAAAGTCTAATCAAAATTCAAAAGCATTCATCCATAAACCAAAATACCATTAAATTCTTAAGGTCTAAAGAATACACAAACAGCAAATTGATTTACTGGAAACTCACCCCAGATTAATCAGTAAGTAGACATTGATAAGTATGCAAGCAATAGGCAGCAGTGGAACAAATGGGCACATGAAACCTGAAAAGATGACAATATTCCATGTTGATTAACCATAAATGAAGACAATCTCTTACCAAATTAAACCCATATAAGTTAAAAGAAACCCAAGTACTGAATAGATAGAATTAATCTATTGTAATATGATTTTACATGCATGCAGATACCATATTGGCTTAAGAAACCGACAGTGAACAGAAATATATAGTTAGCTTAATCGACTCGTTCCTAGATTGAACACAGTTACAGCCTGTATATGTTGTGACCCAAGAAAAGTTCTGGCTTGTCTTTTTGGAGCAAATAAGTGCCGCAAGAACCAGATGAACTGAATCTCTAAAATCACAACTGAAATAATTTAGAAGCTCATAGTGATTAGAGATTATACCAGAAAATTCGATCATTCTAAAACAGTTTAGAAGAAATTGCTAGTGAATATCCTTAGATGACTAAAAATATTATTCATTTATAGCATGTTTGCATCCTTCTCACAGCAATGGCTGGTGGATGCGTGCGATGCAAGTTAGTTTTTGGTCAAGTTAAACCAAATTTATCATGAATAACTCAAAATTTGGAATAAATACCATACCTCCTGCATGCCCAAAATTATGTCTGGCCTCATCTTGATTTATAGAGGTCAGAACAATCAGACCACATAGAAGAAGAGCACCACCTATGCCGCACAAAGTCAACCGGAGAAGCCTGGAAGAAAAATAAACAATTTGAAAGACAACCAAATTACTGAACTGCAAAACTGCTTCAATAAAGGTCTACAGAAGGATGACAGAAAACATATTAAAATAGGAATGGTCTTTCAGGTATGGAGGCACAAAATTTTCCTCTAAACTTAAGTACAATACTAGAGGTTTAACTCAGCCCGAAGAAATAGTGAAGGGAGTATCTTTTCTGCTATAAGACACATTGCTCTCTTCCTCTGTCCTCTTTCTGAGTATGTTTACTGGTGGACTCGATCCGTCAAGACTGAGAAATTCTTCATAAAGCTTATTTTCCTTGAGCTTAGATTGTGAATTTTCATAATCAATCCATAAAATCATTTATAAAAAATACAATCATTTTCCTTTAATTCTCATTTTTAAGCTAAACACGGAGACATGCGTGAGAATATATAAGCTTGTAATACAAAACCATCAGTATGAGAGCAGCTTGACAAAGGCTCTCAAGATAGACCCACCTTGGAAGGCTCAAATCTGAAGCTGCATATGTAAGAACAAACACCCCTATGCATGTAAACATTATAGTCCATCCAGCAACTGTTCGCCTGTTCTCTTCATTTAAAATGTCTGCAATAGTCAAATAAAACATAATTAAACACTTAAGCAGAACCCAGAAGATAATCAAGGGAATCAGGAGAGTAATATATCCAAGAGTCCAGCACTATCCAACCTCCATAAGTTTAAATATGATGGGCGAACGTATCATAGTTCAAACACACTCCAAAGGGATGTAATTTACATTGGAAAACACAGCTTTTCATATTCTGCTTAAGCATTTCAATAATACTTGCACATGGAAGTTAAGAATATATTTACTTTTGAAATTAGGAAAATACCACACAGTGCATTCAGTCACCCCAATCGGAGCAGCTATTGACCAACCAACAATAAACTGCACCTAATCATTTGAAAATTTACAAAAAAATTGCATATTGTGAAGGTCTAGATAACCAAATACGAAGGTTGCATAATACCTTGAACTTGTTTTATAAGAGGATAACTGACTGCTCCACCCCTTTTGGCAAGTAAAGGCTCAGTTTCTCTCAAAGTACCAACATCATCAACAAGGCTTTTCCCACTAATAGACAGAGAACTCTGACTAAATTGCGATGATACAGAATCAATTGATGACTGAAGTGTGGATGGAACTGGCACCTCATCGGGGGGGACATATCTGAGAATCAATACAGAAATCGCCACCATAGTAAAAGCAAGAAGTGTCCCCACACTGACCTGCACAAAGAGCAACAATTGAGAACTCAGCATTCATATTAATTTGACTGTCTGGTGTACTGTTTATGACCAAATAATTCAACAGCCTGCCAGTAACATGACCCAGAAATCCAGCCAGCAAAACCTATTGCATACTAGAATGTACTTCATTGACATTGGCACCCACAGTAGGTGCATCATTTAGACAAACACTGAAAAAAGCTTTTATAGGGGGACAAAAGAAAAATATCCATGGAGAGGTTTCTGATAGATACTCAAAACAGCCATGAATAATAGTTACTTTGGACAAAAAATGGTGTTAAATATCAGGACTATGGCTGAGAGATATCCATGGAGAGGTTTTTGATTGAAATTTAGCTGGCACTGGGTAAAAAAACACTAAAATCAAATAATAATAAAAGACCATCAACAACACAGTTCAGAGCCTAATTACAACAACCGTACGCTCACCATTCCAGCCAATGCTGAAACATCCATGAAAAATGCCAATGCTGCGGCAACAATACCAGTCACAATAGTACTCTTGACTGGAACTTGTGTAGTTTTATTAACATCTGAAAAGAATGGTGGCAACAATCCATCTCTAGCCATTGCCATCAGAATTCGTGGCTGAAAAGGACATATGATGAAAGATGAAGGACATCCATGTTAGTTACATAGAAATCAAGTACTTAATTCTGGGTAAAAAGCAGAAAAAATTGGGGTTCGTACAAGCATAACAAAGCTAAGAAAAGTAAATCATATAACTCATTGATGGAAAAGAAGATGATAGGATATCCAATAAGAAAATTATTTTTAAGATAGTATCTTCTCAATAAAATCATTATGAATCAGCAAACAATAAGATAGCAGTCTAGTGTACATTGTCCAGTTCTATTCAAGCAATTTACCAGTCAGGAAGTCCAGCAGACATGAAACGAACAGAACTAGGAGAACAACCCTTTGAAAGTAGATAAACCAAAAGACTCATCTATATCAAGCACTGTTTCTTCCAACATAAATAAAAAAAAATATCTTGGACCATTTCCCAAAGTTTCAAAACAATCATGGAGGTGGATCATTAACATTGCAGTAACATCATCTCATTAAAAGCTTCATGGAGCATGGAGCATGAAGCAGATACAACAATTGAGCTTCCATAGAAGGAAATCTTAAGCATTACCTGAGGAAGAATTGAACCCATTAATGTTGAGCAAAGTGCAGTAACAGCTCCAATAGTTATCACATATCTGCAACCCGAAAATACAGTAATAACAATAATAAGAACTTTTACAGAACAAAATATAATGCATTGTGGGTTTTAACCAGAATTATAAACTCACGAAGCCCAGTGCATCCCATGGCTTGCAAATGCAGAGGAGATTGGAGTATCAGGATCCATTTCATAATAAGGTACCAGACCAACAATGACAATGGAGACCAGCATGTATAATGCACAACAAATAGACAGTGCAGTTCCTATACCCAATGGCAAATCTCGTTGAGGATTTTTCACCTGACAGAATTATTCACATGTGGAAATTAACTTCTATGAACCATCAAGGCATTCCTACAAAAGTAACTGCAAGCTACCAGAAAAGGATAAAGGGTTGGGCAAGGGGGAAAAAACTTTATATACCTCCTCAGCAGTGCTGGCAACTGCATCAAAACCAATGAATGCAAAGAAGACTGTTGCAGACCCAGCAAGCATCCCATTGACCCCAAAGGGGAAATACCTATCAAGTCAAAGATATCCAATTAATTTTAAAGAAAACCATCTTACCTCAGTGATATAGAATATGAGATTCCCCTTACCCAGTAGGAAGTTCATATCCAGACCATCCTGTCTTGAATCCCAGATAACTACCGGCTATTATGACAAACAGCATAGCAAGTACATTGGCAGTGGTAACAATAGCTTGTGCAATGGTACTCTGCATAAGAGTTCTCATCTTTTAAGTAAAAGAAGCCAACTATACTCAAAAAGGGGCTAAAAAAGGTGATAAAAGAAATATAAATAGAATTGAAAGGAACAAATGGATACCTCCTTGATTCCCACACACAGGAGCCCAGTAACAATAAGTACAAGAATTGCAGCACAGGGATCAACAATAATGCCAAGCCCAGGAATTTGTTGACGAGCCATAAAGAAAGGAAGACTATCGGCACTTCCAAAAAGCATAGCCTATAATCATTAATGACAACAAAATAAGAACAGAAACATTTAAAATGCATTGGCAACTGTAAACCTCCCTCAGAAAATAGATGAATTCAAATCAATACAAAGATGATTAGTTGTCAAAAAGGTAACACACAGAAAATACATGAAAGGAAAAAGTAAACGTGCTAAATGAACAAACTATACAATTAAGCCATTCCAATTTAATGGATGGTGCAAAACATATATGACTCAATGGTAACAACTAAAGTAAATAAATATTCAATGAAAGTTCAATAAAATTCACCAGACCAGATTCGGGGATATGCCACGAGCAACAGCTGACCCGCCAATTGTGTACTCAAGTATCAGAGCCCAGCCAATCAACCACGCAACACTGCCAAAATACAACATATATTCACCAACTTCAGGCATATCAAAGCAATTTTAAAGGGAGAAGAACATCAACTAAGTTAATCAATTTAATAGACCAAAACATTAATAAGGATTACTATACCCCAGCTAATCACTAGTTTATCCCACTTCAGAAACAAGAACCACTATTATGAATCAATAAACTACATCTATAAGAAATGACTATTACGAGTTGTACCAATATTAAAGGCAATAAGGATTTACCCTTCTCCGACACATATGTATGAATAATGATACGCACTCCCAGCAGACGGGCAACGACTTGCAAGCTCAGCATAGCAAAATGCTGAAAAAGCAGAAGCTATTCCAGCTATAAGAAACGAAAGGGCGAGTGCCGGTCCTGAATGCTCCCTAGCAACCGTTCCAACAAGAATATATACTCCAGCTCCAATTGTTGAGCCAACACCTAACCAGAGTTCGTACGAGAAATAAATAGTGAGATCCAGCTTTAAAAAAAAAAAAAGTCCGGAATTTATTATATCACCACCTAATAAAGAAATATTGAATATATGAGCTGCAATCAAAAATGAAAATTTTCAAAGCAAAACCAAATAAGCAACTAATCCAAGCTACAAGAGCATAATCTATCAAAAACACTCAGCTATTTGGTTTGGGGGTGGGGAAGGGGGAGCGGAAAAGTCTAATAATCACACAAATCCATTAAAGTAAACACCAAAAGCCCAGATCAGGTTTTCCCAAACATTAGATAAGTTACCAATTGCAACAAGGTGAGGAATAGTCAAATTCTTGGCCAATTTTTGATGGCTCCTCTCAGGCTTGGTATGCACAGAATCCACCTGTTTCCTTCTCACCAAAGTCCTCACGCAACAACCAAACATTCCATAACCACCATCACCGCCACCATCCCTTTGAGAATCAACAAGAAAACCCATAACAAAAGTCCAAATCTTTTTTAATAATTAATTGAAAACCCCAACAAGTAGTAATGTCCCAAAAGGGTTTTCTTCCAAACACTCTCGAAAAAATGTCTCTAACGTCTTAAAACTGCGTTATATTACAATTAAATATTCAGCAACCTGCCCGCATCCCCTTCGGGAAAAAAAAAAAATTTCAAGTTTCAAGGGGTTGATGGACAGGGAAGCGGACAGAGATTTGACAGACAGGAGAGAAATTCTTTTGGGTTCTCCCGCTAAATTCTGAACTGAGAAGGAGAAAAGAAAAGGAAAAGTAAACGAAATCGGAATGACGTGTTTCTGAAAAAAAGATCGTTGCGTTCATTGTTCTTGTTTTATCAAAATTTGCGCGGTGGCCAGGTTGAAGTGCAATTTTATCACCAAGCTCCTTATAATTTCTTACGTTTAATTAATAAGCTATTACTTTGACACACCATATTAATTAGATCCTTAATTAATTAACTATTGTCCAAACTACATGATTATTATTATTATTATTATTTACTTTTATTAGGTTTGAACCATCATAATGTTGTCTTAAATGACTAAATAAATTTGACTTCAACAAATATTACTATATAATAATTATTTAACACGCATATAGAATTTGAATTTGATGGATTATGTTATACTATCTCATTAAAATGATCTAATCAAGACTTTTCTTAATATTTTAACTTTTTAAATACCATGTTAATGTTATATTTGGTCCAACTCACATATTTAACAATTAATATCTTGTAAGAATTTGTTAAAAAAATATATATGGTCTCACACTTATTGAAAGATTCACCACTCAATCAATTATTAGAATAACGAATGTTTGTAAAGGACAGGTCGGTTGGTTTGATCTCATCTAATAAAAGCAAGAATTCAAGGGTAGAAATTATCTTCAGCTGTGCATGATAATTGCTCTTTAAAATGTAACAAAATGAAAAAGTAGGGACCATTTTATAGAAATAAAAATAAAAACCTTTTAATTTATTAATAAGAAAGAATCCAAGGAGCAAGAATGATAAAACTCTGTTCGTTAGCTTCTAAAGTACAGTTGAGCAGCCCGTTGCCCGCTGCCCGCTGCCCGACCCGAGGTCCAAATGGTAAAGGTAAAAGCTTCCGGGGTTGTGCTTTTTTTTTAAAAAAAAAAATCAATGGTCAGCAGACGCCAGACAGCAATGAGATAATAATGACGGTGATGATATGAATCTGTGTAAGGGATTCCAGTGGGACCCACAAAAGTGTTACTATTAGCAGTAGTAGGTATGTGTGATGGGTCCCAAAAATTCAGGATGGCCCAGAATCTTTGAAGGGGGGGCGCGTGTCCTGCACAGTAGTCTTGGCAGTTGCATCCCGAGAATTGGGTGGGGTGTTGTGGAATTTCTTATCTTGATTCGGATGGTGGGCGGCGGAGATCTTGGGATTATCAGAACTGCAAATGCGCACGGTGCTGAATCTCATTCGCAATCCAAAGAATTATTTTATTTTAATATATTTCTTTATTATTATTTTATGATTCTTTATTGATCTCCGCCTCTACTATTCTAAATTCGTTCATGGTTTTATTTATTTATTTATTTATTTTATTTAGTTTCCGTAAGTCAAATGGCTAAACCCATAATTTAATATCACGAGGAGGTATCGTTTACGCTTATTAAGAGGAGTTTGATAATCTCTCGCAACATTAACAATCTTCTTTTATTGCTTTTAAATAGATTTCCGTTGGGTATTTACAGCATGTTTCGTCTGTTCTTATGCTGTGTGAATGAATGACTGTGACCTGAGCATGGGCTGAACTGCCTTGCCATGCGCTCGGCCTCATTCGCTTTAAATTTTATTTGAAAATAATATATTTATTTAGTTTATTTAAAAATTTAAAGTCCCTTCTAGTCTTATAAATTTTCTTTTTTAAAATACGTTATATGTTATATGTTTGGCCTTTTTCTTTTTTTGTTTGTTATACGTATTTTAGAATTAAAAGTGGTGCCCAAGTCATGATTTAATTGATTGACATAATTATTTATCTCATAGTCTTAAATTTTCAAAAATTCAAGCCAAAAGTCACCGGCTCTTAACTGATTTTAACACCCTTTCAAAAATAAATTTGCACGCTCTCTTTTCCCATTCAAATCAAGAACAAAGAAACTATTAAGATTTTCTCAAATGAATTGAATAGATTCAGTTGAGTTATACTTACTTGATCAACTAAATTTCTTCACTATTTATGGTAGGTTTTTATCTTTGTCTCAAATAATTATATTAATTTAATTTATTACCTGAAAACAACAAAGAACGATCTATTGTTCAAACTTCAAATTATTGATCAAGTTGACAATGAATTTATTATAGAATGTGACTTTTGAAAAACTGAAAACAAGTCGAGAACAATTGTAAATGCGTTGACATCAAACTTGAGCTCGTCAACATCTTTTTACTTGTGGCATTCACCAATGCATCTACCTTTCTGGATTTAGTCACCTTCACAATAGAAAAAGTAACCACTCAGCTTCCACATTTGGATTATAAATATATATATAGGGGACGGATCAGCAGCCCCTTAAAAATACTCTTAATTTTACACTAATTAATATCCATTAGATTTGAATTGAATCAATGGATGAGATTAGTTGAATTAAATCTTCAAGATCTTTTAATATTCTCTCTCTCCATGTGGTCCCCACCTAAAATTTTTCTCACTCTTTAATTTTTTCCCTTCCTTCACGTGATGTGCTCTCTCTATCTTCTTTTCTCTTGTTCTTTTTAACCTATGACTTTTCGTTTGCTTTTTTCTTTCTTCCTCAGTCATAAAAAGTCTTAACTCTCTCCAGCAAAAATTCTTTACTCTCTCCAACTTTTAACTCCACAACTCTTCGTGAAGATGCCTGAAAATAATGAATATTTGGTATGTGTCATACTTTTATAATTTTTTATTTATTTTTTACAATTAATTTTACCTAACTTTTCTAATTCGTAATTTTTTCAATATTTTTATCTTTTTATACATTATTTATTTTTCTTTCAATTGTTTGACACATTACAGGGGAACAATGGCGAAGAGGTTGAAAACAATCTTGAACAATTAGAGGCACCATATGTGGGGATGCTTTTGGAAACATTAGAGCAAGCTAGAAACTACTATGAAGATTACGGTAGACAGAAGGGGTTTTGGATTTGAACTCAATCTTCTTCCAAGAGTAGAGTAGGCTGCAATGAGGTGACTAGTGGACAATTTACTTGTGCCCATCAAGGAAAGCATGTGCCAAAGATTAATAAGCCTAATTTTATGGAAGATCACAATGAAAAAGATGCAAGTGAGGTAAATACAAAAAAAAAAAGTAGAAATTGTTCAACAGTCAAATGTGGGTGTGAAGCTAGTATGCGGGTTATGTATGACAAATGGTCAAACAAGTGGAAGATTACGGTTTTCAGGTAATCTCACAATCATAAAGTAGTTACTTCTGCTAGAAGAATAAAGATGAAATCAAACAAACACATGCCTAAAGCTGCTAAGAATTTGACTGAAGCTTTTCATAAAGAAAATTTGCCTATTGCAAAAGTTCGTTCAATTCTAGGAGGTTCGCAAATGGGCTTTAACAACAGAGATTGCTATAATCACTTAAGGAATGTGCGTCATAGGCAATTGGATGGAGGGGATGCTCAATCAGTCCTTATAAATTTCAGGAAAAAGCAAGCTGAGAACCCTCAATTTTTTTATGCAATCCAATGTGATGAAAAAGGGCAAGCAACCATTTTTTTTTTGGGTAGATGCTCGATCACGGTTGGCATATCACTGTTTTGGGGATGTAGTTTCATTTGACACAACTTATAGAACAAACAAGTACGATATGCCGTTCGCACCATTCACAGGAGTGAACCACCACTTACAGTCAATATAATTCGGTTGTGCACTCCTACAGGATGAAACAGAGGTAACATTTCAGTGGCTTTTTGAGACATGGCTTGAAGCTATGGGAGGACGTCCTCCAATTTCTATCATTACTGACCAAGACTTGGCAATGAAAAGAGCAATTGTGACGGTTTTTCCAAATACTCACCATCGATTATGCCTTTGGCATATTAAGAAGAAGTTTGCGAGAAGTTGTCACATGTGTACTTCAAGAAGTCAAGATTCAAGATCGGATTGAAAAAATGTATTATGTCTACTTACAAAGTAGAGGAATTTGAAGAAACTTGGAAGAGTTTGATTATAGAATATAAATTGGAAGACAATGAATGGCTAAATCATCTATATGAAATACGTGCTTCTTGGGCACCTGTTTATAATCGTAGTATTTTTTTTGGCTGGAATGAATACTACAGGACGAAGTGAGGGCATTAATTCCTTCTTTGATGGCTTTGTAACATCCTCGACAAATCTTAGAGAGTTTGTTGTGAAATATGAAGAAGCGTTGAAAAGGATTATTGAAAAAGAAAGTGATGAAGATTTTGAATCAGAACACAAATATCGATTAAGTTGTATCTGTGATTTGAGTTTTATTGTGCATAGTGATTGCCTCAAGCTATAGGCTTAAGTTGTATTCTGCAGACCATTGATACTACTTATTTTTCTTCATTGTTGTTTTCACTCGTTTCCCCTCTTATTTTCTTTTATTGTCAGTTTTGCGTAGCATTGTTGTTGAAATCCTTCCAGGAGGACTCAAAAAGTTGGGCACCAAAATCATTGACGAGGAATATTGAAGCAACCAACTTGTTTCATTGGTTAAAGAAGTCTCTGTAATTTTGTCTTATTCAGTCATTTTAGACTTACTTTATGGACCACTTAAAGCAAATTCTCAAATTAATTATGATGTAATACTAATAATTTTAAATAGCATAAGGTAAGGTTTCTATTTGTTTGCTCAAAATTGCTATTATTTTCTCTTTCTTTATTTTTATTCATAATATAGAGTAGAGATCATATTCCCATTTGCACATATTTTTTTCATGTACTTAAGATTTTAATATTTTTATTCATAATATGTGGTAAATCTTTGTACCAATCATATCTAGACTTGAGATTTGAAGAAAAACTTCTAATGCCATGTCGTTGTCAATAGACATCCTTTTTCACAAGATTTTTTTGTTAAACTTGAGTTTGATGACTATTTTGATGGGGGACTAGTTCCGCTGGTTAAAATTAATAATTTTGTGCTTTCAAATGGTATGTGGAGAGAGAAAAAAAGTGAAAGAAAGAGTTGTGGAGTTAAAAGTTGGAGAGAGTAAAGAATTTTTGTTGGAGAGAGTTAAGACTTTTTATGACTGAGGAAGAAAGAAAAAAGCAAACGAAAAGAATAAGAGAAGAGAAGAGAGAGAGAGCACATCACATGAAGGAAGGGAAAAAATAAAAGAGTGAGAAAAATTTTAGGTGGAGACCACATGGAGAGAGAGAATATTAAAAGATTTTGAAGATTTAATTTTAATTAATCTCATCCATTAATTCAATTCAAATCTAATGAATATTAATTAGTGTAAAATTAAGAATATTTTTAGGGGGCTTCTAATCCGTCATGAGCTGTGCAACATGATATAGATTCAATATTTTTTATTTCTTTGGTTTTATGATTTAGAGCATAAAACATCAGACCCTATTGCAAATGTGATGAATTTCAACCTGAATTTTTTAATCCACATTGAAAAATAACAACATTACAAGATTTTCAAATTCAACTTTGGTGATCTTTGAAAAAGCCCTTGCAAGTCTCCAACTTCATATCTAAATTAGACTAATCTAAAAATAAAAAAGAATGCACCAAACAAAACAAAATTAATCAAATCCTAAAAGAAAACTTTCCAACCATAAAACAGAATTTTCAAACCCTAAAATCAGTAAGCTTAATTTGACAGTGGCGGTGGTAGAAGGCTTCACGAATAGTGGTTGGATTTGTTCAAAGATGTTGTTCATTGTGTTACTGCGCTAGTGTGTGGCTGTGATGTTGCTATATATATATATTGTGAATTATGCTGCGTAAAAGAAGTAAATCTTGGGTCACCGTATATGGAAACTGCCAAGAAGTATCCTCTCTGGGCCACCGGCCCCATGAAAACGAAACCACGCGTTGGTCAGGCAAGTGGCACCCAAACAGTAGGAGGACATAGACTGAGATATTATTAATTTTGGCAAAAATGCGAAAAGCATGTGTTAGAATAGCTCTAAATACTAATTAATAATAAATAAGCTTGAATTTGTCAAGTCTAAACAATAGCATGATGGCCACCTAAATGGGCAAAAATTGACATGAAGTATTCGTTGCGCGCCGCATAACGGCTATTCGTTTGTAAAAGAGGGCAAAGGAAGATCAAATCTTGAAGTTTAAAAGGCCCATCTGAAAATGAAAGGCCACTAATAATTGTAGAGCCCCCACCAGCCCACCTTTATTATTGATTCTGTGAAAATGAAATTCTGAAAAGTGTCCTCCCATCAGTTGAATTGAGCGGACGAGATTCTTTGATGGTGGGAGAAGATTCTAATGCCGATTGATGATCATTATTAACAAATATTAAACAAATGCATGCATGATTCAATTGATAAGGGCAAAATTTGTTTTAATATCATTTGCTTTCTATGTTAACTCTATGATAGATTCACATTTGACTTTTTCGTTTCTCCTTTATTATTTACGACACAACTCCCACCAATATTATAACCATAAATTACATACGTAATCTACAAGTAACATTATTAACATCTTTTAATAGAAAAAAAATAAAATAAAATCTATTGTTGAATTGAGAAATCTCCAATTCAATCGAATAAAATAGTTAGTTAATTGTTTTGTCACGTAAATATTAGATGATGATATGATGATTACGTGAAAGCAATCAATTTTTGAATTGGACAATATTTTGAGCTGACATAGAAATGTACATTAATTTGCTCTTAAGCAATTACTTATAAAGAAATGGGTAGAATACAACTACAAAAAAAATTCTATGGAGTAGATTTTTCATAGATTTAGATTCGTGCTAATCTTTAACCATAATAAATATAGATTTTTTTTTTTTAAACATAAATTGCATTTCATTGCAAATAGATAATATCTAGTTTAAAATAATCCTACAACGAGCACGTCAAAAATCATTGCAATATATAAGCAAATATCTAGTTTTTTTGTTTTCTTTTTTTTTTTATTCGGTCATCATTTTTGTTCCTCTAGTTCATCGTCTTCGCTACAACAATCATTTCGCATATGTTTGAAACTTAATTAAGAGAGATGAGAAGTGAAAAAAAAAGTTATCTAAATTTATATGAATGGTCCCCCATGCATATATTCGACCATTTCCACAAATTTTTAGATTCATAAAATGTTGTATTTAATTCTAATAAACATACTGATATATAATATAGTTTTAAGAATAAAATATTAAATATATGGAAACCAAACCCCTTTTCCAACCCTTGTGTGTTTTGCCAACCCTAGTTCTATTGACTTCCATCTAAATCCAATTTGACCAAAGTTTTACTAAATCAAATCAATTTTTTTTTCTTCATTTTTCCAGCTTATATGATTAATTTTGCGGACGCTACTGCTAGTTGATTTACATCCGGGCCGGGCTTAAAAAGCCTGTCATCGGGTTCGAGTTTTTGTACTAAGATTTTGTATTTTTTAATATTATATATGTATATATTTTTTTGTAATTTTATAAAATTTAAATTTATTTTAATAAAATTTTACATAAAAATATAAATTTTAAGTGTTTAAAATTTTATGAGTAAAAAAAAAAAAATTTTAAATAATATATATTTTATTAATAAAATCCGAGTTATAAACCGGATCCCGAATTTATGAGAGAGGGGATATCTCGGAAGTCGGAAGCCAACTGTCAAGACAATTATCCAATGTATGTATGGGCAACCATAATGATGCCTCGGCCTGGACCTCGGCCATTATTTTCTCATTTGCCGCAAGCATGCAATCAAATTCCACGTGCTAAAGGATCGTTTCAACGCTCTTTATTTGGTCAATAATTCCAAAAAGAGACCAAATTGGGTACGATCACAATCCTTACTCGAATGATTTTCCTACCTACCACACCAGAATACAGCGGTGCTAGAAGGTGCTTGAATCATAAAGAATCATTATTTCCATTGACAGCATATTTGATACAACACCAAGTTACACCCTTCAGTTTATTGCCCCCAATAGCATCTGTTATTAATTGGAGCACACGACAACAGAGAACAGTTTAAATGTGGATGCACAAAGGAAAGGAGGCCATATTTTCTCACTGTTCTCTGCAAATCTTTTATGCCCTTTCTCATCCTTTTTAAATCCACATTTTTTTTTCTTCCCATTTGATGCCAACAAAAATGGCAATAGAGAAACTAGTTCGACCCTGTCAGCAGTATTCAATCTTCTTCCCTAGGACTCCCAACAGCGTTACCACCATCAAACTGTACCCACAAGCTTCCATTTCTCTCTCCTCCATTTTCCCACGTTTGTTGCCTCACACTCCGGTCATTCGTATCATCACCATCCGAAAACTGTAATTATAATTTTTTTAACGTAATTATAAATCTCTTAGCTTAATAAACTAAAATTCCTGCAATATTCATGTGAAATCAATAATTTCTTAATGGACTTAACTGTTTAGTGATAAAATAATAAAAATTGAAACATTAAGTAAAAAAATATATAATTATTAAAAAACTTCAATGATAAAGAGATGTATCAAATGATAATATCCCTTCCTACAATAAAATGGTTCCGCGAAAGAAAGCAGTTTAAATCACTTCTAAGCCAAGTAGATTCAACAAATGAGGATATAAATTAATAATGTAAAACGTAGAATATAGATGAAGATGTCGCACCTATGCTTATACAATAAAGCCCTTCGCCGGTACCATGGGTGAATCAGAAACCAAAATAATTAAAACTGTTATAGGCACGAATAACAAATTACATATACATGACAACGGTGAGGAAAAGGATATTATCAGTGAAATTCGATCTTGGGGTCAATGCCATGGCGACCTTCATCAACAAGAGCCAAACTTAACATTTCGGTACAAAACTGATCATCTGGCTTCAGCCACAGTGCCTGATTTGCAGATTAGAATGAAAAAGCAAATCAGTGATTCGTAAAATGCAGCAGGTTAGAGTTGTCCTTTCAACAGTGGATGACTACGATAGACAGTCGGCTTATTGCACATGAAGGAAACAGCAAGAGTACTTTTTAGTTTACCTTGTGATAATATGTAATGGCAGCAGAAAAGTTATCCTGCACGAGAGAGCCAAAAGAAACAAATTCATTATCGTAGACTCTAGCAGTTTTCTGAATGCAAGGGTGAAGATCCGACAATAGTTTTTTAAACTCTAAACAGTAGACACTAGATGCATCCAATAAACTGGTATTTGGTAACAAATACCACTCAGATTAATTAGCTAACTACTCCTCACAACAGCAGAATATTCTTAGGTACACAAATTTTCATTGAAAAATGAATTAATAACAAATTCACCATACCTGCAAATGGTAAGTGTAAGCAAGACCTGCATAGGTGCTCAAGCTTCTATTCGACAACGTCAGCGCTCGCTCATAACAGGATATTGCCTCGTGATACATCCTGAAACATGATAGATTCTAAAATCAGGTTCAATAAACAGTAAGTCAAATGTATGTTTACAGATTAGTAATACCAGAAGTGAACATAAATCCACCACCTACTAAGAAGGAAAAAAGCACAAATATTAAAAAAATTACTATTCCATCAAGAGAATAATATATAAACTAATAGCATATGAACTACCCAGTAGAGAGTAGACCAATCCATAATCTGGCATATCCTTATTTAACTATTTGCATCAAGTCCTTTTAGGAAGTGCTATAGATACAACTACTAGGGCTCCTAGTAGTCTCTCGAGCTTATTAGGCAAAGCTGATCATAAGCAGCCATGATAGTATAAGGAAGGTTATACTTCTGTCTTATATCTTCATGCTGCTCATGATCTCATACGATGCAAACTGAAAAATCTTACATTATTAAACTACGCTCGAATCCCTAAAATAAAATGCATTTATCAAGATAAAGGTGATCTTCCATTTGAAAATTTATCCCCAAAAAAAAAATCTAGATAGCTGAATGCTATTTTATGTACAATTCAACAAAAACACAATAAAATAAAGGAAAAATATCTTGAATAGGCAATAGAACAAGAAGACGCAAGTGAGACAGCCTATTCCAACAAATTTAAACATACTTTAATTTCCTGTAAGCATGTGCAAGATTCACCACAGTTGGTTCCGACATTTCACTTAAAGAGGAAGGAATGTGTGCCAAGGTCTTCTCAAACCACCACACAGCTTTGTTATACCTACAAGTGTTTCAAATACTTGCTGGTCAAACCAGTGAATGGAAACTCATACAAAAGCCATAACATATAACAATAAAAAGAGCACAATTCTTGTAAGGCATAGTTTGGGATTGAGTTGGACAACTGTACCTTAAAAGTTAAAGCACTAAAATGTTTGATAAACACTAGTTGAAGTAGCTTGAAAGTTGATTTGATTTGATTTTACACTTATATGATGAAAAATCTATTATATCATTACTAATTTTGTTAAAATTATTATTTAAAAATTATATTTACTACATACTATTAACTTTTATTTAAAAGTTACAGCTTTTTTTCCACAACCGCTGTAACCTAAAAGCTACAGCATCTCAATACCAAACAGCGCCCAAGTTTAACTCGGATAAAATTTCATATACCCAAGTAATAATATTATTAAAAAAGAAAAACTAATAAGGTAAACATATCACCGGGAAAAAGCAACTCAAGTGAACCAAACATTCTTACTCCTTCATGTGGTAAGCAACAACCCCGAGTTCATTGTACACAAGTGGATCTGACGGGCATATGGTCTTTGCCTGCATGAAAAACTGGAGAAAGGACAGCTAATCAGAAGTTTAACAAGATATTCAAAGAATTATCACTAAGAGATTCAGATGAAGAAGAGCCTGTTTTGACAACGAAGGAAAATGGACGATATGACCAAACTTATAATTACACAGGTCTCAGAATCGTGAATAAATATTGTGATTAGCATCAGTTAAAAGTTGTCACAATTAAACAAAGAGGAAAGAAGTTGTATTCACATTAAATCCAAAGATCCAGAGAGAAAAATGAAACCGGCGAGATAACATCAACTAGCAAATCACATAGACCAACATCTGAATATCCAACAATCAGACTCCATATTGCAAAACAAACAACCTCTTAAGAGTTCTCACTGAAATCTAAAGAAAAAAAATGAAAAGCAGCCTATATTTAGGAGAAGGCAATACACCTGTTCGGCAAGCTTAAAGCTGTGAGTTCGCATGTACTCCATTCCAATGTACAAAGTTGGTAAATGGCACCTGGAATAAGAGAACGTCAAGATTCAACCTGTAAAAAGACAATTCATAGTGATAAGAGTACTCCCACAACACAATGCATACCATCACTAAACAATAAACAATGAAATTCGTTGATCTTTACGACCATATAACTACTCATGACAGTGTGGTTTATCACCAAAATAGAAAGACATTACATTTAAGACTAATTTTAATCAACTTACAATGTTTCTCAGGAAGAAATATGGAATTCAAATATGAATCATTCATAAAAAGTTCATAGTGGTAAAACAGTTTATTAAACATGTAGGGCATAATCTGAGTAAAAAGCTTTTACCAAATCAAAAGGGGAAAAAAAAAAAAATCTTGGTTGACGACCCATGAAACCCAATTTTTTTAGCGACAGTGCTCTTGAAACAGATTAAGATGAAGCAGTTGAAATTTCAAGGATTACATGAAACCTAATAGAAATGTGGGGGACCAAAAAAATATTTTATCCACATGATTATACACCCAAAGCACACTGTTCTTCAATTGAACAAGAATTGAGTGATATCAAGATAAGCACAATTAACCAAACCCAACCCTTAGGATATCTTTCAGAGACCCAAAAAGGAAAAAGAAAGCCAAAAATTAAATTCCAAAAGTCTTCTGGAACTTGCTCAAAAGCAAGTTAGTGGCTTTGTCCTTGTCCTCATTGCATGAATATGCTCATCCAAGGAAAGAAAAATCAGAAAGGTACAGAAATGAATATATAATGCTAAAAATTACCCTGGAAACAAACGAGCAGCTGTGCGATAACCCAACATTGCTTGATCACCCTCTTCTTGAGCAGCAAAAGCATTTCCATAACCTATCCAAGCAGGGGCGAATGTCCCATCAAGATTTGTAGCCTTGCTGTAGTGAATGGAGCCAACAAGCAATTACATATCTCTAAATAACATTTCAAATCTTGTATCAAAGCCATAAAGGATATATTTAACAAGAGCAACAGACAAATGGTGCATTTACTTCCCATGAATTAAAATGGACAGAAATCGAAATAGGCTGGAATGTGGAATCTGAATAGGGAATGAGAATTAGAATATGTTGTTTACTTGAGCTATATGAATTGAAATCGGAATCGGAATCGAAATGAGCTGCATTCCCATTTATTATTTACTTTACCTTGTAATCGGAATGCATTATTGCAAGTTACCATAATGCCCTTAGTTAAAATTGTATATTTTTCACTAACAAAACAAATAAATAAACATTTCTAGGAAAAATATATACATGTTTATTATAATATTGAGCATAACACTATAACTTTCAGAATAAATTAGTTGTTATTATTATTATTACTACTCCTGTTATTATTACATTTATTATTATTATTATTACTACTATTATTAATATTATTTATTGGTAAAAAAGGAATATTTAATTTTCTTTAAGGATAAAAGTGTCAATTCATTTCCCATTCTCATTCCCACCTCTCCCATGGCAATGGGATTCCAATACCCCAATCCCAAATTTTTAGGCCCCACCCAAAATCAATTCTAATTCCTTCATGTTTTTAGCAAGTTAACACTATCAATCATCCCCATTCCCCATTTTGATTCCCCAATTCGTGAATTAAATGCACCCTAAAACTTTTGCAAGGTGGAGCAAGCTCAAAAAAAAATTTTTTTTGGTTAATTGGAAACTGTAACAATAATAATAATAATGAAGAAGAAGAAGAAGAATCAAACCCAAAAAAAAAAAGACAAAAATCTTCCCTACCAAGAAGAAACCCAAAAACTATACAATTGAAAATATTATAATAAAGGTAATCCATATTACTGAACTCCACAAATATTAAACTGCATATATAATGCATCACACAAAAAGAGGCTTTTCAACATTTTGACAATTACAGAGCCAAGAACACTGTGTGAAGAGAAGATTTCTGAAATCTAGCATCACAGGTTGACAGAATAACAAGGCCCCTAAAATGCAAAGAAAAAAGACATAATAGAATCTCATAATATAAGGATCTCTCGGTATATGAAAAAAACACATACCTACAAGCTTCAATATTGAAATCAGCGGAGGCAATAAAAGATGGATAGATTAATTATAGGGCCTCAGTTTACTCAATAATGCATAATCCTTACCTGAAATAACGGCGCGATTGATCATATTTTTTTATACAATAGTAGTAGCAACCAACTGCAAACCATGACAAAGCCCTAAAAAATGAAAAGTCTTCATAAGCTAACAATATAATACTCAAAGAGTACTTTAAATTAGAAGTTCAAATTAATATAAAAAACAGTCAATCTAATAGCAAAAATGCTTTCATTATTTCACACTTCCAAAGTTTTCTAGAAAGAGAAGAAAGAAAAGAGGAAATGCTTACTTTTGAGGATAATCCTTCACTAAATTGCATGCCATCAGATATAGTTCATTTGAATGTCCAAGTTCCATAGCAGCAGCTAAGTGCACCAAGGTACATTTCAGATGGAAAGGGTCTTTCTCAAGTAATCTGGGGAAACAAAGACAAAAGGAAAGAAAAAGGTCATACAGCATCTCAAGAACAATGCAGCCATATTTTTTTTTTCTTCATTTCTTCACCAACTTACACAGAAGTTAGTTCAAAGCATTTTTGGTATTCTCCACACTGATGATAGTACTCAGCTTTGCAGGCTAAAAGATCAGTATTGTTTTTTAGACTGTGTGAGAAGGACAGGCTCGAATGGACACTATCACATTTTTCTTTCTCAATTTCTCTAAATTTGGCTTCTACAACATTCTCCTTGTCATACTGATAAAACAAAGGGAGACAGGAAAGAAGAAAGAAAGAAATTGTTCAGTGCACTCAAACACAGCAAAAAGAATCAATATCAGAAAACAGAAGGGATGTTTACATTTGGAAGAGCATATAATGAACTTGCATACAGTTCACCTTTTTTATCAAACATGAGTAAAATGAAGAAAGCCATCCATCTTCAGAGCCAAATTCCAATGATGAAAGTAAACTTGTTTCTGAAATTCAACAGTAAATCCAATAATTTAAAGCATTAGCCTGTTGTAACATGTTCCATGAAAAATCAAATGCTAGTAGAACACAGCCAAAGAAAGTTTTACCAAATTAAATTTATATCAACATGTTCGTGTGTGATAATAATTTTCATTATGTGTGTGCGCACGCGCACGTGCGCATGTAAGAACTAGAATTCAAACTGTAAACATTGTCACAATCCACTTCTCTCAGATGAAATAAACAGATGACTAGGAGAAAACTAAATCATTACCTTGCTCGCATGTTAGCATGTGATTTTCAATAAGGCATTCCAAAGCCTGCAAAAGAAATCAAGGTACAGCCATAAAGAAAAAAATCATAAAGAATGAGAAACGGTGTATCTTATACGGAACATCCAAATGAGAAATCTATGTGATTAGCAGAGGTCAAATTAAAGAAAAGGATTAAAATTTTAATAAGAAACGGATTAAAATTTTATTAAAAAAAAGAAAAAGGACAAGCCTAGCTCAAAAAATCTAGGCCCTCTTTCGAGTAATTTTCTAATCCTTGAGAAGGCAAAATAGTTTCCAGAGGTTGTAATATTTTGCTTAGAAAGTCATTTCTGAGCTTTATGCAGCCATAAAATTCAAGGGAAGGAGTTTTGAGAAGAGGACGCTTCCCCCACCAACTTATCTCCAGGGAAAAAAAAACAATAACATTGATAACATGTCATGCATACCTCATAACACAAAGGATCAGCTTTGATTGCTGCTTTATACCTTAAATCATTATGAAAAAAATATAGTAAGCCTTTGTATGAACCATAGTGTTTTAATTCAACAAAACTGAGAGAATAGAGCAAAATGAATTGAACAGAATAGAGCAGATATACTGACAAACGAAACACCAAAGAAAAGCTAATTAAGGCTATAAAACGATACCATAATAGTTACTAAAGAAAAAGAGTTGAGGAAAGCACCCAACTTACCGAAATTCATGCAAGCTTTCAATCAAATAATAAAATGAGGCCTCTAATTCAGACAGCATAAAACTCTAAAACAAAACATCCAGGTGTAAGTAACCACATGGAGTGAAGCATAGCTGATCTGCCAATTGAATCTTGTTACATTTGATTTAAAACCACCTTTCTATACTATTACTCCTTAACGTTCTAAAAATGCTGCATATGAAAGTTGGTAATGAAACAAGATGAAAGAGGAAGCAAATAAGTTCCTCTGTCGTTAGAGCTGAATTTAGTAATAAGGTATTGCAGCCAAAAGTTCATCCGAGTTCAGGAGTAGGAAAGGAAGAACCAATAGAAGACCAGAATTGTGGTTGGAAGCAAAAACCATTCAGGATACCAAAAAAATAAAATGTAGAAAATCTTATTCATGTGGCAGTTAATTTGGCAATCAACCTCTTTGAAAATGTAAATTTGGCAATCAACCTCTTTGAGACAGCAGAACAGAACCAATAGCCTTATTGAACTAAATCATCCCAGCATATACTACTATTCCTCTGTCACCAAATGGACTCCAGAAGACATGGGATGTTAACATTTTAAACTGTCTTATCAAACTTTTGCATTGATTTATATCAAGGAAAGTTGTCTAGACTAACCAATCTATATATATAGATATTTCTTCAAGTAGTATCTAAACAAACTCCTTGGTTATTAACCACATATATAAAAAATTCATGCATTCAGAAAAAATCTGCTCTAATGAAATCAAAGATAAATTTACTTATGCCCAACTTACACAAGTTTATAACAATGTTCAAATTTTTTCATTAAATCAATAAAGTCATTTCCTTTCTTTAAAAGTACGTTAAATTACTGCACCTAATTTACTATAACATAAGACAGTTAGACAGTATAAGCTAGTATCATTTTGACTGAAAAACTAAGGGAAAATAACATAAAGCGTTATACAATTAAGCAGAACGATTTTCAGTAAATTGATCGCAAAAAACTAACCACAGCCGAGCTTGGGCACGATTTTCCAAGGCTTCATATGCTTTGCCTCTCAAAAAGCATATAGCTGAAGAGATCTGTAATAGAAAAAAGAAATATTGGGCGAAGAATACAACAAATGTGCAACAAATTAAAAAATAATAGGCCAAATAAAATGAGATTGCAAACAAAAACTTACATTGATTTCTCTGTCTTCCCCATCTTTATCTAAGTACATGACATTGCTATCCTTTGTGTCATAAACATTCCCATCTTCATCAACCTTAGAATCACCGAGCATCGACAAACACTGGTCCCACTCCTTCAGTTCCTCCTAATTATACAAAGGACAGACCAGAAATAAATAAGTAAAAGAAAAACTGCCCAGCTGTATAAACAAATAGACAATCAAGAAAAAATTGAACAAAGTTATTCAGCTCAAAGTGGATAATTTCATCTTAATTGCCTAAAATCTAGTTTTCATTTTCTTAAAACACACAAGACACGCAAATTTGCTGGAGCAATTCAATTTCCACATATTTCTCATTGAAATTCTTTTGTCATGTAATATAAAGAACACAAATTTCAAGCTGAAATTTTCAAAATTTCCCTTTTTCATAACACAATAAAACCCAAAAACGCAAAAAGCATGAACCCCAAAATCCGAAATTCAAATTTTCTAA
This sequence comes from Citrus sinensis, assembly GCF_022201045.2. Taxonomy (NCBI): domain Eukaryota; kingdom Viridiplantae; phylum Streptophyta; class Magnoliopsida; order Sapindales; family Rutaceae; genus Citrus; species Citrus sinensis. The sequence goes on along the minus strand of NC_068558.1, from coordinate 41,138,837 downwards.
TGCAATAAAAAAACAGAAGTTTACCAGACACTTAGCAGCCAAGTAACGAAATCGGAGGTCACGGAGCACAATTTTCGAGGCGTTAAGGAGGTGAAATGCACGGCGGTAGTGGCGACCAAGGAACAGAGCCTGAGCCTGCATGTACACGTCAGCAGGGTCACTGGTCAAAGCGGCGACTTTATCGGCGAAAAATATGGCCGACGAGTACAAATGCTTGCTCACACAGTCGCGAACCACTCCTCGAAGCTTCTCTATTTCTTCTTCTCTCATTATGAAATTGGAGATCTAAGGGTATGTTTGGTTCTCGGGAAAGTGGCTTTTAGTTTTGTTTCTTTGGTTTTTTTTTTTTTTTTTGAATACAGTTTGGTTTCTTTTTAAGAGGGAAAAATGAGGGTTTGGTTTGGGAGAATGAGATTCTCACCACAGTGAGAACCACAATGAACAAAGAACGGTGCGTTTTGTGCCCAGTATAAATTTTTGAATCGGACAATATTTTGAGCTGACAGAGAAATGTACATTAATTTGCTCTTAAGCAATTACTCAGAATTTTTTTTTTTAGTTGTATTCTACCATTTCTTTATATGGAGTAGATTTTACATAGATTTAGATCTGTGCTAATCTTTCGCCATAATAAATCTAGATTTTTTAAACATAAATTGGATTTCATTGCAAACAGATAATATTACAACATCAATTAAATCAACTAGCAGTGGCATCCACAAAATTAATCATACAAGCTGGAAAAAAGAAAAAAAAATTGGTTTGATTCAGTAAAACTTTGGTCAAATTGGATTTAGACGCAATTCATTACGGTAGAACGATCAAATACATTAAATATGTAATATGAGAGAAAGGATATCTCAGAAGTTGGAAGCCAACTGTCAAGACAATTATCCAATGTATGTATGGGCAACCATAATGATGCCTCAGCCTCGGCCATTATTTCTTATTTGCCGCAAGCCTGCAATCAAATTCCACATGCTAAAGAATCATTTCAAAGCTCTCTATTTTGTCAATAATTCCAAAAAGAGACCAAATTGGGTACGATCACAATCCTTAGTTGAATGATTTTCCTACCTACCAGACCAGAATACAGTAGTGCTAGAATGTGCTTGAATCATAAAGAATCATTATTTCCATTGACACCATATTTGATACAACACCAAGTTACACCCTTCAGTTTATTGCCACCACTAGCATCTGTTATTAATTGAACATACAACAACAGAGAACAGTTTAAATGTGGATGCAAAAAGGAAAGGAGGCCATATTTTCTCACTGTTCTCTGCAAATCTTTTATGCCCTTCTCATCCTTTTTTAATCCACATTTTTTTTCTTCCCATTTGATGCCAACAAAATTGGCAATAGAGAAACTAGTTTGACCCTGTTAGCAGTATTCAATCTTCTTCTTCCCTAGGACTCCCAACAGCGTCGCCACCATCAAGCTGTACCCACAAGCTTCCATTTCTCTCTCCTCCGTTTTCCCACGTTTGTTGCCTCACACTCCGGTCATTCGTATCATCACCATCTGAAAACTGTGCCCACACACTTCGGCTTTTCCCCCACCCGCTGACTTCCTCATCACATCCTGCTACTGTTTTTAGTAGCTCAGACTGCAGCAACGGGCAGTTTTCCTTGAGATATTGAAAACCATCTGAGCGCATAACAGCTGCATCAAATGAAGACAATCAGAGAATTCAGAAATTACGAGTTAGAGTGGGAAGAATAAATCTCATCACAAATAACGAAAACCTCAGGCTGCAGCCTTGATTCCCAGGTTTTCAATACTGCCCAGACCTCCTGCAGAGCAAAACACTTCGTAAACAGAAGGCTCTGCAGTTGTTTAAACATGAAATCCTCAACTTCATTCATGCCCAACTTAGAAGTTTTTCATGTTAAAGGTCCCGTTTGGGATTGCAGTTGAAATGCCATAAGTAAGCCTATTACATAAGTTTTGACAAAAATGGTGTTTAGTAAATCCTTTAAAAGCTGTTGATTTCATAAGTTTCTCCATTTTGACAGTAGCTTTTAAAAGCAGTTAGAGAGTTACTTTTTATAAACAACTTATTAAATAGGCCACCATATATTTTTAAAGTTCTTAATATAATCTTAATATTCTAACAAAAGGACACGTCTTAATTTTCCAAAACTCTAATATACAAATAAAAAAACATATATATCAAACTTATGTCCATTTTGGTTGTTGTATAATAAAACAACACTAACATCACAACGTTCACCAAAACACATATACTCTACTTTCAAACTCACAGTAACCGCAACAACACAAACACAATTTACCAAACACTGAGCTGCTTGTTAGTCGATAGCTTTTTCCATCCACACAACAAAAGCAGCTTATTTGCAATCCCAAACTGGCCCTACAATGGCTACTTTAATATTTGTGTCATTTCAGTTCATACAACAAGTATCCACCACACCAAAGCAACCTTGACCAGGAACACAAACTCAATGATTTTTTTAATTTTTCCTTCAAACTTGTTTTTCTTGGTTTCAAGTTGTTGATGAAGAAGGGTTAAGCACACAATTGAGCTAGACAATTTCATCAGAAGTACTTTGTCCCAAGTAAACAGGCAAAAATCATTTAGACAAAAAAGGAAGATATAGAAACACACCAAATGATATATCCCTCTTCAATGTCCTGTCATTCATGACTTTAAGAGGGAATGGACGACCTATCTTACCTTACCTTTTATAACTGTCTGTTTCCTCAAAGGGCGGGAATAGAACAAGAAGAGTTCATTGTATTTCTAGATTTCATTTCTGTTAAGTGCCACGGGTGCACAAGCTACATCTTATTCCCGCCCCCCCAAAAAAAAAAAGAAAAAAAAATCCTTCAAGCTATCAACATAGAAAAGGTGCCAAATTGAAGCAATTCATCCAATTCAGTTCAAGAACAAACGGACTGCTTTGAATAGACCTTTATGTTGGTCAACATTCCTTGATCCATGGTGTCTCAAGAGGTACGCATATGGTAAACAGCAATGATGTTCTCATATTTCCAATGGTGATGAAAATTGACTAAATTGGTTCAGAACCACATGAAAATACCAGATAGGATATAGGAAGGAGGGAAATAGGGCCTGAACAAAAATATAACCAAGTAACAAACTAACAAGAAATCACAATTTGCTTTAGAACTCAACTGCTCAAGAGGAAATTTGTCTAATCGAATTCTGACCCTAATTGAAGTCACAAGCCACAGAAACAGTTTGATGAATTAACAAAAATCAACAGAACTCCCATTTGTGTCACATACATATTTTGAAGGCATCGTAGAAACACTATGAACTTCACATCCTTTCAAAACCAAATAAACTAATGCTCTTGTTGCCGCCCCCTCTCACCTTCATCAGTGCCATGTTGCCCATATGAATTCATCCTCAGTCTTCCGATAGACTTTCGGTCACATTGCTTTTCTTAAAGGTTCATCTCATCAACAAATCTGACTCTTGCAAAAGACTGCCAGTGGACTCATTCAAACTTTATACCCTCCTGCTCCATCACCATTTTGAACATAAATTGGCACAAGTGCAATCATCTATATCTATATATATATAGGACATTGATCCAATCCGGGACTCCCGGATTGTATCACTGTCCGGGAAGCCACCAGCGGTGGCTTCTTTTTTATTTTTTTTGGTTGGCTGCACATGGTGGGGCCTGGTGCCTTTGGATTTAAATCCAAAGGCCACCAGCCTTTGTTCCGCACACTGTTCCAATCCGGGAGTCCCGAATTGGAACAGCACCCTATATATATATATATATATTATATATATCCAGAATTAGAGTAATTTTAACCTTGGCCCATCTATACAGTACCATCAGCATTTCCTTCCTCCTTTTCTTAAATAAACAATCTATTTACACTGTGAAATACATTATTGCCACAATAACTCTTGAACTACACTGATTCTATCACTGTCCAGTCATATACAAAACTACCCACATCTCCTCACAATCTATTGACAACTAATTTACACACCTGCCATCACACATTTAAATTTCTTCAGAACTATCTCTTTTATGCACCAAAAATTTGACATTATAAGGGCCAAGTCTCTTTCCATGATTGCAGTTCACATCTGACCACCCCTGAAGGTGATTAGTTTGGCAAATACTAGCCACTCTTAGCAAAATATGGGATATCTACTTACTTCTACTCAAACAAGCATGAAACAAATGATTGGATACTCATCCATAGATCACTCACTTTGGCCCCAATAGACAAGACAAGAATAAAAAGGATCACCTGCAAAACAATCTCTGCTAGACCAGGAGAATATAACCGCCTCCTATTACATTCACTCAAATATTGCAACTAATATATACTATACATTGCATGTGTGGGGCCATACAAAATTGGGGAATAAACAAAGAGCAATTCATTAAGGGGTGCAAATAATAATATCTTATTCTGCAAACCACATTCCAGCATTATCCAAATTGTTATGTAAACCCCAATCTACAATAAAAGTGAAATAGAAAACTGAGAACGAAAAGATCAAACTGAAAGGACATACCTACGAGGTTTTCAGCAGCAAATTTGAGGCAAACAGATTTAAGATCCATAGCACAATGACGATCAGCCAGTGCCAGCGTATGGGCAACTGAATTCACTGATATAACTTTGCAGAGCACAGACTCACACATCAGTCTAAGTCTAGGCAAGACATATTTTTCTGCTGCAGCTAACAATTTTGCTTCTAATGTATCAGATACAGATGGCACACAAGATGAACTTGATGCAGAGCACTCCCCATCCTCAATAAGAGTATCTTTGTATATGAAGTGTAACAAAGCCTGCCGATTCACATGTTATAACATATTAGAAAAACAAGGACGAAAGCCGTAACTATGCTCCACTGCCTTAAAAAACATATAAAGCCACAAAATTCAAACATTGCTTATTTGCTTTAAAGGAAAAAGAAAGCATGTTACTACCTTAAAAACCTTAGGTTCCATATCTGTAACAACTATTTCGTGATTATCTTCCTCCATTGCATCCAAAAATTCAGTTTCGAATACAGGAGACCGAGCAGCCAATACCAACTTATGAGCATGGAACTTTTCACCAACAACATTAAAAGTAATATCTGAACTCTCCTCATTTTCCAATAACATACCAAAATGATCTCCTATATCAGATTCAGGAACCTGTATGGAGTGCAATCTCGAGCAATCTATTGCAGAAACCACGACACCAACTGTGCAATTAATTTTCAAGCAATCATCCTTGAGAAAATCCGATGTTTCAAGCATAGCCCGCCTAAAAAAACGCTTGTAGCCCCTAACCAAAAAAAGAAAAAAGAAAAAAGAAAAGAATACCAACTTAGTTCACTAAATCCACACAAAACAATCCTCAATAAAGTAAAAAAAGAAACTGCAGCATGTACTACTTATACAAAGCCAGATCAAAACTGAAAAATTCCCGATGTTAGGTTACACCTATCTCCTAAATTTCAAAACAAGAAAGAAAAAAAAAACATGTAAAGAAGATTATACATACAGAATCCAAATTTCTTCAAAATGTCCCGTGGTGGCACATACATTATTAAGTCAACACATAAGTTGTATTAAAAGAGAAAGACTTTGGTCATCGTATTATGAATTTTTTTTTTTTCACTTGAAGAAAATCAGACAAAATCTAAAGAAAAGACGGGAAAAAAAAGAAGGGAAAAAATTAATGTTGTGACTACTGACCACATGCTGCCGCGGTATTTAAGGGTATAGGGCCCACTCTCCAAGGAGCGATCGAAATGGGAATGGACCTTGTGCTTCCCTTTGCCACTCTGATCAACAAGGGTGAGCTCGAAGAGCGCCCTTACGTCGGTGCCCTCGCTGGCTAGGGCAATGAACACGGAGACATAGGTGGAGTTGTCTTCGGGATTCTTGCCGTCGGGGTAGAAATAGATGGCCCACTGGTAGCCGCCGACAGAGAAGTTATCGCTGGCGATGTGCTTGCCGATGCCAATGCCCTTGGAGAGGGAGTAGCCCTTTATGGTGAAGTGATGGGACCCGTTGATGGTCTGGGTCAGGGAGAGGGATGATGTCGGCGAAGACAGGGGTGTTGTTGTGGGCGATGGGGAGGGAGATGGTGCGTTTTGCATTTTCTTTCCTGTTTAGACTCTACAGTTTGGAGGAAGACCCTTTTTGATCATCCATTCTACCTTTTCTTCTTCAAAGCTTGTATTGTGTTATTTTTTTCCCCCTTATGATTTATTTTATTTTCTTTTATTTTTATTGGTGGACTGGACACCTTGTGATGTATTATTCGTCATTCTGTGACGGTACTGTATGTACCCACTTATCTTTCTTAGCAAACCTTGAATTTTTAAAATTAAAATAAAAAAATCAACAAAAGTCAATAAAATAAATCTACTCATTTGATCTGTCAATACAAGACTATAATGCGTGCATAGACATTAGATTAGAAAGAATTACGCACTTCAATTACCACATGGTTGGCTAACTTCCGAAAAACTGCCGTGCTAAAGCTACTCCTGAATCAAATCCGGAAAATTTCCTACCACTATTTACATGTTAATAATGAATGGTGCGAGTCTTCATTATATCATGTTCTGTATACAATTCATCAATCTACCAACCGAAAAACCTAAACCCGCTGCAGCTGGCCGCATCGTTCTCATCTGTAGAATCAGATTCACTGCCCAGTGCTTCTTCTGAACTCTCACTTGGAAGGAGTTTAATCCTGTCAGCATGCTCAATGATCCAATCGGCAAACTCTGGAGATGCAGCCAATTCTGCAACTGCTTGCCGGGTGGAATCCCGGGTTAAATCCTCCCACTCTTGCTCTGTAAACCTCTTTCGTTTTCCTGTATCGTGAAAGGTTGAGTAGTAGTCTCGCTGATTTATTACCCTCTCACCAGAATATGGTGAAACCACACCTGCGACAAATCATAAGACAATTAATTAATCACCTACCGACTCTGTGGAAGTAGGTTGATGTCAGTAACAATAATTTAAGCAAGACAAAATATGTATGCTTCAAGCAACGACAATGCAAGCATAGAAAGGGAAAATGCATAGGAAATCATCCACACTCCTGAAATAAATAGCTTTCCAGACAAAAGGCAGGTGAAGAATCTTGTAAAGAAAGAAAGATGCAAAATTACCAAATCTTTACAAATTTAGCTTTCACCCAGGAAAATATTTGTTGGAAAATAGAAAGGACCCTTCGCAGTCAATCAGGCAACAACTCCAAAAGGCTATTTGTAAAACCAATTAAAAATGCTCATAACATCAACAATGAAGGATGGTGTGTCAATAGGTTCAACTTTTTACTAGGAAATCCCCCATTTGATGATTATGAAATTATATGAACATGGTGCTAAACAGATTACTGCAATTTGTTCCCTCAAACAAAATGATAATTACACCTTCACTTGATTGTGTATCCAATTTAGTGTATCTTTCAGGGTTAACAAGAAAATTTTAATTTCATCTGCATTCAGTAATGCGCAACATGGCAATTAACATGTGCATACAAAGGCAAAACCACAAAAAATAAATAATAAATACCTCTAACAGGAGAGTTTGACCACAAAGGCGGGCTCTTGGTACTCTTAGGGGTCGACCACAACTTTCCTCTGGATCCAACTACAGGTGACCTGCTCAGAAATTCAGCGCGTCCATGCTTGTTTGTTGTCTGACTCGAACATTGCATCCAACTGGCAACCCACTTTGGAGAAGTGATGAGAGAGCAGACAATGCAGCAAGAGATCAACGCCCCCAATGCTAAAGGAGCATCCAGGGTGCTCTGCAGAAGAATACACCAGAAAATATAGTAATACAAAATGTCAAACCATAAGAGCAAAATAAACTGATGATGTGAGTAAATGTGCAGCAAAGTAGCCCATGCCAGAATATAAAAGTAATACAGCACCAAAAGTCTTAGAATCTAAATTAGCGTATGATGTTTGGCAGGAAAAACATCCCTTTACATCAAATAGTAAAAAAAAAAATTCCAATTAGTCCATCTCAAAAGTCTATTCTGGTTTCAGGTCAACATTCTATATCAGTTCAGATTATCTCAAAAGTCACGGGACACAAAATCAAGAGTAGTCACCGTAAGGTAATTGCTTTTCCATGAAAAATGAAACTTGGGCAGGATGAGACAGATTTGGTTGAAGTCAAGCTTAAATCCAAATTCAAAAGCTCACTAAAGCTATTTAATCACGTCTCACTTTCATTAGGTCGTATCAGCCTGAACTTAAAAGGGTGTCTTCATCACCGCCCAGTTGGTTAGACCTCACAGCCAACCTTGGAGGGGATGATCATTTTCATGCTTCATGGGCTGCAACCACTTGACAGGACTGGGGCAGAACTTCCATGTCAGAACTTTCAGTTCACAATTCTCTGTCTTGGAAAGTAGAGTAGGAAGATCTGTTTGAGAAGGGCCATTAACATATTAACTTATCTACTTTTTAACCCATCAAGTTATTTTTAATAGATATAAATCACAGACATTATAAGCTTATATAAGAGGTCAAATGTAGATTAGCTCAGATGGTCAATGAACTCAGCCCGAACTGAAGACAGGTTGATCCATGTTAATCCAAGTCCAAACACCAACAGGAAGCTAGTCCAACCGCACAAGGGCTCATGTCAGGTCATACTCAACCCATCCATTTACGACCTCATAAAGTGAAAAAAGTAATTAAAATGTCCAAAGAGGAAAATTCATTGATTATTAACTTTCAACCAATGAGAAAGGGAAAGTTCAAATACAATCATTGAAAAATTCAGAAAAGCCAATATAAGCAAGATAATGAACAGAAACCTTTCCTAGTCAACATCACAACCAACATTAATGCAACAACATACCTGGAATATAGATGTACTCGCAATGATGCGCATAGCCCATTTAACAAATTGAGCAACACCAACATCAACAGTTCCATCTTTTGAAATTACAAATTTCCTCACAATCCAGTACCCTAAAGCAGCTCCCGCAAGGACAATGCCCACTAGTACAAATATAGCGACCTGCAAGAAGAATAACAGTTTTGTAGTTGATAAGTTACTTCACTTGGAAAGAGCAAGCAGAACATCTAAACAAATATCAATGGTAATTAGAAATTTAACAAATGAATAAATAAAACGAAGACATTTAATGGATATGTTCCCAAAAGACCAATATGGCCGGCAACAATCAAGCAAAATCCATGATCCCCAAAGATGGAAATGCAAGATAAAATTTACAACCGCAGGTCCCAACAAAAAGCAAAGCTGAAAAAGATGCATACATATGCAAAGAGGCCAAAATCATCCATCACAGCAACCTATTTCAGATCATCTAGCCTGGAAAATAAACCACATCGCACAATCTTTTGCCCTTATCTATTTTACATGCCTTCTATGCATCTTCTCATCCTATCTGTGAAAATTTTATCCAGCGTTTCAAAATCTCATTTGGCCAACTATATCTCCTCCAGATGACAGCTCAAAAAGTAAGTCCAATTGCATGACTTATAGATCACGAGGATTCATAAAGGTCGCTGTTAACAGTTTCAGTCATCACACAGGTCGCCATTCCTTAGCCCCTCATTGGTTATTAGGCATTTGTCACTTCTTCTATTTCATTTCCATAGTGATTCACTCTACATAGAAAAGCAACTAGAGCAGAGATCTAAATAATAGTAATATTAAGTCAAAGAGAACCTATGGAAGCCAACGAGGGCAGTTAAAGATTGCAGAAAGGAAAAAACAGACTTACTGGATTGTGCATCTCCTCACTGAACCCAAAATTGATAAGAATTGAGTTCACCAGCACTGAGAATTGATGTAAAAGGAAAGATCCAGCGCCAAGCTGCAAATATAGTTAATAGTAAGATTCATATTGCATTACAAACATATATCCAGCTTATCGGCTAAAGATTAAAAGCAGACTTACCACTGAACCATATATGGTAAGATACAAGACATTTTTCCTTCCAGTTGGCAACAACTTCATTCCCTACATCAAAAAGAAATTAAAAAAAAAAGGAATAATAATAAATTAGAACTTAAAAACAAATAGGGAAACATAAACTTAAACAACACTGAGCTAATATGAAAAACATATATCATGTTATCCAGCAACTAAGGGTAAACTTTCACTAAAATTGATACTAGAGTAGCCAATCAACAAAAGTTTCTTAGGGAGCAGAAACAATGTGTAAACAACAGTAGATCAGTTTCATTAATTGCAACTCCAACCTCCTTTCTGATCATGTACGGCTTAACATCCAGTAACTAACTGACTATTCCCCGTGGGCAACCAAAGTAACAGACATAAAAGGGAAAAGTAGAATATTGAAAAACAAGAAGAGAAAGGAATCAAATACCTGAAAAAGAATAATTAGAATGACAAGAAAAACTCCTATAGCCATTGAACTGCTATAGTAAAAAGGAACCCAACTGCTGACAACTGGTGCCAACAGCAGTGTAAAAAATCCAAAAGCTAGACAAAGGAGCCGCCATCTCTGAAAATCTGCACAAACACGAAGATAAGTAACATGCATTAAGAAATCCACAATCACAACATGTAGGACATTAACAAAATAACCAGGCAGTGGATAAAGGAGAATGCCACACCTTCCTCGACCGCAACTGAAACAGAACCAGATACTCTGCCAACAAACTTGACATCAACATATCTATCCTCATATGGGGACATGACAGTGCTCCAAATTCCCCCCTTCTGGATATCCTTCCACTCATCCTTCTCACATTGACATAATCCAAGTGAAGCATTCCTGCAAACACAGTTTCAGTAAGACACAACTACCCACAACTATTAAATTTGAATATTTCCCAAATTGCCCGAGGGAGAGGCAGAGAGAAGCAAAAACAGAATTCATCATCAAGATATGTCACTTACCGGTGAAAGCAAACCTGAATTTTATGATGTAATCTCTCTGGGATCACCACAGAGGGAGCCAAAGTGACTCGGAAGGAACTGGGATAACTCCCAAGTTTCATCCTTGAGTAACCAGAGACTTGAACTCTTTCACATGATAAAACATCGTGGGACCCATGAACTGAGGATTTCTCAGAAAGGGGATACGGTGTGACATCTATAGAAGGACTCCCACTGTCGATACCTGCAAAACGAAAAGTTTACGCTATCATTGTCATTGTAGTAAAATTTATCACCTGGATCAGAAAATTTGGGTTATACAACTGAATTTGAGCAAACAAAAATATCCATAAACCTTAAGCATTTCTAAAACACAATCATTATCCAGTAAGTCCTTCTTCGATCAGTATTATCGGGCAAAAACGTACTGAAGCATTGAATAAACCAATATCCATTAAATCATACGGCTAGCAGAGATTCCTCGAGAGAAAAATTATTTAAATTAATTAATTTACCTACGTAGAGATTAAACATAACCGAATCCTAAAAAGTAAGTCGAACTTATTGTTTTCATTACTGACATCCCCAAAAGACGCTGCTGGCGAATGAATAAAAAGAAGGAACAAAGAAGAGACCTTTGAGAGGGGCCACAAAGTGGGCACGCGAAACGATTAATAACCAGAGTGAAATGAAGAGAGGAAGAGAAGACGCTTCCATCACTATCAGTCTATCACTCACTCTCGCGTCTCTCTCTCTCTCTCTCTGCGTTTGTGAAGAAAGACAGAAACACAAGGGAGAGAATGAAACAACCAAAGGCGCGATTTGGCCCTTATTTATATTATTATTATTATAATTTATCAAAAAAGATTATTATTATTATTATTATTATATGTTAATATTAATGTGTGTTTTACTGTGTTGGTAGTATTTTCGCTTGCGTGCCGAGTGTCGTGCGTGTTGCGTTGATGGTAAGCATTTTGCAACGACTAATTTGGCGTCATTTTGTTCAAAGCGGTAATTTTTCGGAATATAAAATAGGAAACTTGTAATTTGCTTCTTGTTATTTGAAATTTCAAGTCGGTCGTAATGCCTAAAAAGCCAGTGGGCTCATGGTCCGCTGGTACCGTGCACCCAATTTTGATTTGGGTTTAAAAAGAAAAGATCGGCCGCAATCAGATTTTATAAGACTTGAGCTATTAACACCCCTCCAAAACACTTGTGAAACCCCTCTTCTAACTAAACCCATTTAAAAGACTTAGAATTTCAGTGCTTATAATTCATCTAACTCCTATTTCACAGCTAACCCTTCAAAATCCTCAAGTCCTTTCAAGAACAAACTCTCTTTTAGGTTTGCTTTTTCCAGCTAAATTTGATTTGGGTTTAAAAAGAAAAGGTCGGCCGCTATCAGATTTTATAAGACTTGAGCTATTAACACCCCTCCAAAACACTTATGAAACCCCTCTTCTAATTAAATCCATTTAAAAGACTTAGAATTTCAGTGCTTATAATTCATCTAACTCCTATTTCACAGCTAAGAACATTTCTAAAAGGCTCTATAAATTTTATTTTTCAAATATTCATTTGCTTACTTATGTGGCAAATAGATGAGTGAAAAAAGATATTGTTCTCTAAAAGACTCTTCAAATAAAAATGAGTTAATATTATTTTAATTAAATAACTATTTTTTAAAAGGAAAAGTCAATAATAATTAAAACACATTTCTCTTTTTCTTCAACAAAAAATAATAAAATATAAATTAAAGAGGGAGAATCATTTTTTATTTGAAGAATTTTAATTGGAGTGTCTTTTGGAGCCTTAAATGTTGATATAGCCCTTCAAATAATTAATAAAATCTTATTTGAAAAGTCTTTTGGCGATGCTCTAACCCTTTAAAATTCTCAAATCCTTTTGAGAACAAACTCTCTTTTAGGTTTGCTTTTTCCCGCTAATACATACAAGTTATTCACTCCTCAATTATAAATTCCGTAACCAGAGAGGCGTAAAAAAATTATTTCAGCTGTGGTACAAGTCATGAATAATACAACTTAACTGGTTATAAAGATATTTTGCACAATTTAACTAATAATTGAGTACAAGAACTAATGTTTAGTGGGTGAAGTTTAAAAAAAAAAAAGATACAATACGATTTTAAAATATTAATAAAAAAAAATTTATCTTAACATTATGAAAAGTTTTATAGCATCTAATTCGTGATAATTTAAAATAGTATAACTTGCTCAAACATGTAAAAAGAAAAATGGAATTTGGGCCTTCGCCACGTGTCACCCTAGCGAGACCATAGAAAATCAAAAGGCAACAAAATCAATTTTAAAAAAAAGATATTATTTTTTTGTGAAAAAAAAAATCCGGCGGAGCAAAAGAAGATATGCTGGTAACGTTGTTTCAGCCAAACGACCTCTTCTTTATTCAATAATACAATAGTTCCTCTTCTCAACCTCTCTACCCACAGCAAATCCGCGAAAATCCATTCTTCAAAATTTCAAATTCAATAAAAAAAATACCCAAATGCTCGACTGAAACAAACATTTTCAGCTCTCGTGTTCTTGATTGGATGGGAACTCTAGCCAGCTGTATTTTTAGTTTTAGCTATGTCAACGTCAGAGGCAGGCTCCATTCGGTTCCTCTTCACAATGAGAGAATTCAAGTGTTTAAAATCAAGAGCTCGAAGAAGAAGAAGAAGAAGGGTTCTTTTTCTTGTTGTTTGCAAAGCAAAGGAGGAGTTTCGTATAGGCGTGTGAGTCTTAGAACTTTTGATAGCTTTAGGTGTTTTTGTAGTGCTAATAACAGTAGCAATAATTCAGAGAAAAATGAAGATAATGCATCGAATGATTCGAGTGTCGCAACGACGTCGTCATCGCCTGACGAAACAGAAGAGAAAAGCAGCAGCAGTAGCAATGCAAATGAGTTCACTTCGGACAAGACCCCCACTTCTGCTTCTTCACCGGTACATTTTTCTCCTTTTCATTTTCTTCTGGGTACTTCTAGCACTGTTTGCTATTTAGGTGCAGTAGTTTTTAAGCAGTAGCTGAAAAAGATTGTAATTATAAAATAAAAGTTAATAGTGTAAAAGTTAACATGATTTTTAATTAATTATTATGCTAAAAATAATGAACAGATTATAGGTTTTTCATCATAAAAGTAATTTATTAAATCAACTTATAAAGCACACTTTAGTTCTGTAGCCGTAAAGTTACAGCTACACAATCTCAATAACAAACAGCGTCTCTACGCATTCATTTCAAAGTTTTTCTACTTGAATGATGTTATAATAATATTTCATAACTTGGGAAGCAATTTGTAGATTGAAAATGTGGAAGTTATGAGTGATTCCTTCACATGCTTTATGCATATGCTTGGCATAAATGGTTGATGAATTGGGTATTCTTGTATAAAGGTCTTGCATGAAACCATGTAATTCTTATTTAAGTGGTCGGTAATTTGCTCAAGCACAAGATGTGTGATTGCTATGTAAAAGAGGGGATATCTCAATCAAGAATGATCATTGTGAGTTTTTTACAATATCTTTGTGATTACTTTGGTTATACGGAATTGGAGTCTTCAAGTTGGAAATGGAGCTCTCGAGCAAAAGTCTTTGATTTGGTTGCTATATAATGAATTGGCAATAAGTAATCAATGAAGATGCTCTAGACCAAGTCTGCCAAAGTTGTTGTATGGTCAAGGTTCTTCTAAGTCCATAGAGTTTCAATTCTATTTTATATCAAGCTCTGCATATAGAAAATGTTAACGACTAGTCAGATGCAAGATAGGGTAATGCATGGTTTTTAACTTTATTTATTCGCAAACAATATACAGTTCAAGCGACATATTTTCTGTCAAACTCCAGCATTTCTGCCTTAGAATTTTAATGAAAATTTAGTTGCCTTCTGCTAAAACCTGCCTTATCCAAGTACTTGATTTCTGGTTGGTAGTCGTGTTATTCAACATCCCTTTCCACCAATGAGTCATGCTGGTTCACTTCTTTCACATATAAAACTAGACACACGTATACTAATGACATGTATAAAGATAGAGTCTGGGAGAGTATAAGACTGAAAAGGATATGAATGTGTTTTTGTGTTATGTAATATCCTGAGATAACTATTCTTGTTCTGATGATTTTCGCCTGTTTTCAGCCACCAACTATGTCTCCGGTTGGATCAGCCCATAATAATTTTCAAATTGACTCTTTCAAACTGATGGAGCTTCTTGGACCCGAAAAAGTTGACCCTGCTGATGTAAAGCTAATTAAGGAAAATCTATTTGGCTATTCAACATTTTGGGTGACCAAAGAAGAGCCCTTTGGAGATTTGGGAGAGGGCATTCTTTTTCTTGGAAATCTAAGGGGAAAGAGAGAAGATGTATATGCCAAACTTCAGAGTCGGTTAGTTGAGATCACAGGTGATAAATACAATTTTTTCATGGTTGAGGAACCCAATTCCGAAGGACCAGATCCCCGTGGTGGACCACGTGTTAGCTTTGGTCTGCTGCGAAAAGAGGTCTCTGAACCGGGGCCAACAACGCTCTGGCAATATGTGATTGCTTTTTTGTTATTCCTTTTGACCATTGGCTCCTCTGTTGAGTTAGGAATTGCATCTCAGGTTAGCTAATTGCAAATACACTTTGGCAGACCCATGGCAGCCGTCGATATTTCTATTCATTCCCATTTCCTTTATATTTGTTGACATCATCTACTGTTTGTCAATCTGTACTTTCTTTTTTATTTGAAAATTTGTAATATTGATTTCATACTGTTAATTAAACAGATAAATAGACTGCCTCCTGAGGTAGTAAAATACTTCACAGATCCAAATGCCATTGACCCCCCCAATGTGGAGCTGCTGTACCCTTTTGTAGAGTCTGCTTTGCCCCTAGCATATGGTGTCTTGGGTGTTCTGCTATTTCATGTAAGCAACATTTCATTTGTTTCGGCTTTGGCTAGATAAGCACATGGGATATTTTGGTTGCCTACCACATTACATTGGGCTGTGTTATATGCAAAAATTTATCTACTTTCTGTACTCTATTTTTATATGTTTTTGTGAAGTGCTCAAATTTCTGATATGTCCGTCTCGTTGTAGTCTACTTCTGTTAGTTCTAGTTTGTTCAGTGGTGCCAATGCTTAGGGTGATAGTTAAGCAGGTGGGACCTGAAACTGCTCTATGTGATACTACAACGTGACAATTTTTTGAGGTAGACAATCAACTATTTGTTTTTTAAAGTACCAAAATTTCTGGTATAGTTAATTGCTTAGCATCCTAATTTATAGTTTGAATTCAGCATTCTTTGTCATGAAGTCAAATGTCCTTCAAATAAATCACAGGGATTGTGCTAATGCTACCACGTTTGGTTTGACATTCTTTATCTTGGTCAACTTGTTAAAGCATTTTATATATGATGTGAAAACCTCATACTGGGGAGTGAAGTTTAATATCTTATGGTGATTGTGTGCATAAATTGGTTTTGGTAATTCATTTTCATCTGTGTATGGATAGTTTGACCGCCATGTTTGACATTGTATTGAACACTTCTGAACCTCTGGCAGATGCATGGATATTGTTCATTGATTACAGTACTATTAATGTTGGTGTTTTTCAATGCTCAGGATTTTCAGTCGGAGAATCGCACAGCATGTATATTAGTGATTGGAATATAACAGTAATCAGAATTTTTATTATGCATTGTCTAATTTTTTTTCTAACTATTTCTTGGTTAGTGTTTTTCCCCCATGTGATATGATCAAATGTTGGTCATATATGTATTAATTAAATTCCGATGCTGTGGTTTGTCTTGCTAAATGTGGGATGAATGTTTGCAGGACGTTGGTCACTTTTTAGCTGCTTTCCCGAAGAAAGTAAAACTAAGCATTCCCTTTTTCATTCCAAACATTACTCTTGGCAGCTTTGGTGCAATCACTCAGGTAAACCTATCTGACAGTGACTCTAGACTTTGAAACAAGTTGGAAAAACCGTATGCCTATTTTTACTTTCAAGTCTGAATGCATTGTTCCTATCAGGTGTTCTTGTTCTCAGATTTTGATCTTCAATAGATAAAGAATTCAGGAAAATAACTGCAACTCTGCAAGTTATCTGTTGTCAAGTCTAAGCAATGCATCTTAGAATCAATCATCTAAATTGAATGACTAAAACATATTACTTTTTGTAGTTTAAATCCATTCTTCCAGATCGGAGTACAAAAGTAGACATTTCACTCGCGGGTCCGATTGCTGGTGCTGCTTTATCTTTCTCAATGTTTGTTGTTGGCCTATTGCTCTCATCAAATCCAGATGCTGCTGGAGATTTGGTGCAGGTTCCCAGCACATTGTTTCAAGGTTCATTGCTTCTTGGTCTCATCAGCAGAGCCACTCTTGGTTACACGTGAGCCCTTCTCTGCTTCCATGGACTTATTAAAAAACAAAAAACTATATTAGTTGGCAAACTAAGAATTCACTGGTGCCACTGCTGTGTTTCCTATTTCAATTACTCTAGCAGATGACTAATCTAAACTTAATAATTCTTGCTTGCATCATCAAAATTTTTATTGACACATTGCTCTTATTAACTTGCAGAGCAATGCATGCTTCAACGGTTACAATTCATCCTTTGGTGATTGCTGGCTGGTAGCCCACAATTTCTTGAATCTCTGATTCGACTTGTAACATTATGAGATATGCTGACGCATAAAATTTACTATTGCAGGTGTGGCTTGACCACAACAGCTTTTAATATGCTTCCAGTGGGGTGCCTTGATGGTGGAAGAGCTGTACAGGTAGCCTTTTTATCTTCTATTTGAACTGGGATATCCATTTTGTTAAATCAAGGGGTATAGTTTTGGACTGGAAACAATCTCCATCCCTTAGCACAAACTGATGGCATGTGCTTATAGGGTGCTTTTGGAAGAAATGCACTGATTGGTTTTGGCTTGACAACTTACACAATGCTTGGATTGGGAGTGGTATGCTTCTTTGTTTGGTCATTCTAGTGCTGATGGCTCATAATACAATGCTGCATCCATTCTATTTTATTTGATTTACTTTGATTTGATATAGCATCTTTAACGTTTCAGATAAGTTTGTTTTTTAAATCATTGAACAGGTGATTTATATTCTCAACTAATTTTTTCGTTTTTTTTTTTTTTTTTTTTTTGCTTCCAGCTTGGTGGGCCTT
Organism: Citrus sinensis; assembly: GCF_022201045.2. NCBI lineage: Eukaryota > Viridiplantae > Streptophyta > Magnoliopsida > Sapindales > Rutaceae > Citrus > Citrus sinensis. Next base: position 41,120,768 of record NC_068558.1, on the reverse strand, counting down.
TATCCCTTCCTTGGGGACTATATGTGATAATATGCCAGGTACCCAGATAGGTGAAATTAAATAAGGGTGAATTATATGTTTTTCATGCTTTCAAATCCTTTTCTGATTTCGGCTTCAACCTTATGTTTTTCAGAGAACTCCAGAGAAACCATGCCTAAACGATGTGACTGAGGTGGGAACGTGGAGGAAAGGCATTGTTACGGTGGCCATATTCCTTGTTCTGTTCACACTCCTTCCAGTATGGGATGAGCTTGCAGAAGAGCTAGGCATAGGTCTTGTAACCACATTTTGAAGTGTTAATATACGAGAGTATAGCCAATTTTTGCCTTCAAATCAAAATGATAAAATTGAGCCATTAGAGAAATTGAGTCATTTTCAACCTGTATTCAATCTTGTAATTAACTTACTATTTTTTTCACTTCCAGCCTTCCAGGGATACTTTGGTTATAAAGTCACCAAAAAAATAATTATAAAAGCAGTCTCGCATATATCTCTTAAGCCACATGTTATGTCACGAAACCCCCATGTAATTGTTTCGCTTCTGCTTAATAATGATAACAATTAAGACCTTTAGAGCAAGTGGTCGAAACGACATCGTATTTTCCGCGTGTACATTCTGTTCATGCTAAAATTTAAAAACCACAACAAACGAGATGCGAGTTCCAGACGACACAGCATTGAAAACTCGATGGCATTCAGCAAAGCACCGACGGAGCTGATAAACCGTCACAAAAGAACCATCGAAGTAGATGAAGAACAAAAGCAGAATCAATTCCTTCAGTGGGCTCGCTTAATACTCCCATGGCTAACCCCAGGGGAGCTCGCCAACGTATCTCTTACATGCAGAACCCTTTCCCAAATCTCCAAATCCATCACTCTCTCCCGCTCTCTCGATGCCTCCAGGTCCGTCGAGAATTTCCCGATCCCATTTCACAATGCCGCCGACAAAACCCCCTACGCCTACTTCATTTACACCCCATCACAGATAATCCCTCCTCCTTGTCCTGCCCAATTCCCACCACGCCAATTTTGGGCCTCCACCAATGCTGCTGCTGATGCTGAATCCAACTCTTCTCTGAGTCGACTCGGGTTTGACTCAGTGAGTCTTGTCTGCGAGTCAGACGAAAGTGAATCTGGGTGCGACTGTGAAGAGTGTTTTGAGGTGGGACTTGGTGACGGGGTATTTGGGTGTCCGTGTTTTTCGGGTCTGGAGGATGTGGGCATAGTGAGTGAGTGCGGACCGAGTTGCGGGTGCGGGTCTGAGTGTGGGAATCGGTTGACTCAGAGAGGAATATCGGTGAGATTGAAGATTGTGAGGAGTGTGAATAAAGGGTGGGGTTTATATGCCGATCAATTCATAAAGCAAGGGCAATTCATCTGTGAGTACGCAGGTATCGGCAAAATGGAAATGTATGTTGGCATTTTTGTAATATTTGTTTAGAGTTTTTGATGCTTGTGATTTTAATTATACATGTGCCTAGTTGCATCTGCTTGATGATTATTTGATACAGTAAGACTTATTATTAGATTTAGCGCGTGCCGTTGTTGGAATTATATTTCTGCTGTGTTACGATAGTATGGAATCATAAGTTCATAGTTTTAGAATGGGATTGTGCGGATGAAGGAATTACATTTGTTTATTTATTTTGACCAAGAAGAAGACCACCTTCAGTTCGTACAATTCTAGTTCAATGGCGGTATTATCGAATCCCATGTTTCAAATCTTATAGTTGTTATCCCTTATTATTTGGATTAATTTTGCCTAATTGGTAGGCAAATTTTGTTCGTCTAATACAGCTTATATTTTACATCTGCTACGTGGTAGAATAGAGTCTATAACCACTATGTTTTGCATCTACCATAGGGCTGTTTAGCTTGCCGTTAGCCATATCTTCCATTTCTTATGACTACCATTATATAGCTGCTTACTTTTCCTGAGTTATAGCTTTGACTCTCTATTGTGTTTTCTCCATTCAACTAGCCATTGTTGGGCACTTTGGGTGATGTTTTTTATCTTTCTTTCCATTCTTCCCACATCACGGGGTTTATGAAACATTATGGTAATAACTGATTGCTTTGAATTGGTCTAGTGTGTAAAACATTTTCAGTTACTTGGATATTTAAGAAATAATTATTGTTTGTTTCTGTGGACATTTGTTAGAAATTGTCTTAGTTGATGTTTACTTGAATAGGTGAACTTTTGACCACAAAAGAAGCAAGGCGGCGGCAACAAATCTATGATGGACTTGCATCGAGTCCCAGAAATTCCTCTGCTCTTTTGGTCATAAGGGAGCACCTTCCATCTGGAAAGGCTTGTTTGAGGATGAACATTGATGCCACAAGAATTGGAAACATTGCTCGATTTATTAATCATTCTTGCGATGGTGGTAACCTGTCGACAACACTGGTGAGAAGCTCAGGATCTATACTTCCTCGCCTCTGCTTCTTTGCTTCAAAAGACATAAAAGAAGGTGAAGAGCTTGCTTTTAGCTACGGGGAAATTAGGGCCAGGCCAAGGGGCCTACCATGTTACTGTGGCAGCACTTCTTGTTTTGGAATCTTGCCTTCAGAGAATACTTGAATCTATCTCTTGCAAGATTTACCCCAAGTTCACCCTACTCTATATGTTTAACGAGAAGAATTATCTTCTGTCTTCTTGGACCAGTATATATTTTTCTTAATCTTTGAGACCCAATTTTGGAATTCAATGTTGCAAATTAAAAATGATGTGTAGTGAAGTTGCGTAGGGATGTCGAGGAGGAGTGAAAGTTAAAAAGGGTGAGTGCAAAATGCATTACTGGAAGTGTCTGGAACTTCTGTTACTGTTAGCATTAGCAAGCTTGGAGTTGGAGGTGAAGCATCCCACACGCCACGGGCAGCACAAATATTGTGCCTTCTCATCAAGACAACCCAGCCTTCTTCATGTATCATGATTCATGTTACAAACTAATAACCTTAAATATTAACATCATTATTTTATTTTTCAAATTTTCTCATCTTAAACCTGTAATTAATTAATTAATTAATTAATTAAACCCATAACCCACCCACCGACACCTCCTTTGCCCGTGCCCATCACACTCTCAGGCTCTTCCCATTTCAATCTCTCCCTCCCTCACCAACCATAACGTCCCTCTCTTATTTCTGATATCATAATTACATTTTAAAGATAATTAGCGAGATACACGTTTTGTAGAGGAAAAAAAAATTATATAAACAAACTATAATTAATTAATATATATCATGGACAATAGCAAAAAGATTTAATCTCGTCAATACGAAGATATATAAGTTCTTTGATTTATTCATAAATAGCCATTTATGTAGTTTATACCAGAAAAAAAAAATTACTTTTAAATATCGATGGTAGGATAGTATTAGCCTATATCTCAATTTAATGACACTGGCATGATACGATTGCTCACCTTCTAGAGCATATCAACATACATGGCACCATCATACAAAGCCTAATAGATAAAAATTTGAACAACAATGTATTTATCAACGTAACATCACTCGACGATGTTTATTGATTATAACATTAGCAATATTGGTCATTACATTATTCGTGTGTGTGTCTGTGTATATACATCCCACATTTATATGGAATTTACAAAAATGGGTTGTAGTGGTCATACATATTCTTTTTTTAAAGACAAAAACGAAAAAGATAAAGAAGCTTACCACATTCACCATGCTACCCATCACGAAACTAACGTGCCCAGCGTCATAATTTCTCACATATAAGTAACAACTCCACCACCTTTCCGTTTTGAACAAACTCTGAGCCTAACCCAACCCAGAAAATGGCTGAGCAACAGCCCGACCCCATATCCGAACCCCGTCGAAGGGGCGCTGGAAAACGTGCCACCACCGCGCCCTCGCCAGAGGCCGAGCCCATGTCAGCACCTGCACCAGCAGCTCCATGTGGGGCATGCAAGTTCTTGAGGAGAAAGTGCGTTAGTGGGTGCATCTTTGCACCCCACTTTGGCTCAGACCAGGGAGCTGCCCGGTTCGCCGCTGTGCACAAAGTCTTTGGTGCTAGCAATGTATCCAAGCTCTTGCTACACATTCCGGTGAACCGGCGGCAAGATGCTGTGGTTACTATATCTTACGAGGCCCAGGCCCGCCTCTCCGACCCGGTTTACGGTTGTGTTTCCACCATTCTTGCTCTGCAGCAACAGGTTTTAATTTGCCGATAGTAATTAATTTTGCTTCTAAGCCAAATGCTCGTTTCAGTTACAAAAATTAATTAATTATTACTATTATTTTATATATATAAGAGTAGATTAACTACCAATTCTTGCGCGTACCGCTTCATGAGAAATGTCACATAAAAGGTGACAAAATTCTGGTAAAAATAAGGGCGTTAATTGAAATTTGATCAATTACTTTGAAAATTTTACATTTCAGCATTACAGGTTTTTTTTAGTTTAGCCCTTTGAAGTTTGTAATTTATTCTTCTGGCCCCCATTGAACCAAAAACTGGAATTAAAAAAAGCAATTGATATTATGAATATGAAATTGCAGGTGGCCTCCCTGCAAGCAGAGCTAACAATGGTGCAAAATCAACTTTTAAACAGTAGGTTTGTGATGGCAAACGCTCTCCAAACATCACAGCAACCGCAACAGCCGCAACATGTTGCATTACTGCATCAACAGCAACAGCAGCCTGCTTACTCAAACAGCTCCTCGGCCTCCACAAACTTCATTAACATGAGCAACCTTGCTTCCAACTTCGACTTTGCAGCTGAGACAGTGCTATCTTGCCACAGCATGGAACCTCTTCATGAACTTTCAAGGCCTGCCCACGACGACGAAGATGATGAAGAAGAGAGTCAGATTCCAATCATGTTTACTAATGATCATCATCAGATGCTTCACAATCACAGGAGAACAAATTAACTTCCGTTTTATGTTCAGGGTTTCTTGATTTTTCTTTAGTTCTCTCTTAATAATTAACAGTTTAAGTGATTTTACAGTATATGTTATATAGTTTTTATGGACTCATGGTAATCAAATACATAGAAAGCACTGGCCTTGCCGATGCTAGATTGTACGATCTTTGAGCAGTTCTTTTATATACAGTCCAGGTCCATCACTATGCCCAATTAATTGGATTGCAAGATCTCACAGTCCCACTTGCAGCAGCCTGTCCCCGAGTCATATTGGAGGAAATTAACGAAATAACATAAAAAACTACACATTAGGAAATTAGCGTACAAGCAATTGTGATACGGATGTATTAGATAGAGGACTAAACACACACCAACATACAATGAAACAAAAAAGATTACAAATTTATCGGGGTCAACTCTGATTAGCGTAGCTAAATTGACCCCAAAAGGTGAAGAATTTAGATATAATAAATTATGAAGAAATTTACACTTTATAGTTCATACAAACTAAGAAGGGGAGTTGAACTCTTTCCAACTAAAGCAAGCAGTGTTGAATCTTAAAACGAAGTTGGTGTTGGACCAAAAATAAAATAAATCTAATAAGGCCCAAAGAAATTTAATTTCAATAAGGTTCATTTAATAAATTTTTTCTTAATTAAATCCACGAAGTGGTGGACAAATCATCTAGAATGATTCTCCTAAGTAACAAGATTTCAAAGCTCAAAAGACATTGAGGTTCTAGGCTCTTATCCTAGGACAAACCTCTTAAATTTGAAGGCTTTTATAATCTCAAGGTCTTAGTAAAAATAATCTAAGGATAAAACGTTTTTTTTTCTTTTAATCCATGACAAGTTTGTATATTCATATGTCAATCAACATGGGTACTAAAAGATAAGTATTGTCAAATATCACAATAACAATGACATTTGTCATTAAAGTAACTAAGACTTAAGTTAAATTCATTTGGTTGATAAATATGTCTTTCATTTTCACTAAAATGTAAGAAAAAAAAATAGACTCAAAAAGTAAAAAGTCTAACTTTCTCTCTCTAATCTTTCTCCTTCTAAATTTATGTTTCCAAAAGTCTGGTAACTGACTTGACTGTCAAAATGTTATATTAATAAAAATCAATATGTAAATTTATATTATTAAGCTAAAATTCCACATAATATATTAAATTCTAAATTTAATCAACGTAAATATAAAATTAAAATTTTAACATCAATTATACACAAATTCTCGATTTTAAGTATGAAATATATAAATTCATAAAAAAATAACCACAAATACCATGAAAATTTCATGGGTGTGCGACTACGGCTCAGGGGTGAAAGAGAAATGGGTATGCGGCTACTGCCTATGGGTGAAAGAGAAATAGTTTAGAAGGTTAGATTTTGCGACTGCTGCTGCTCACAGGTGAAAAAGAAATAGTTTGGGTTTCCTTTAGGTTAGATTATGAGTTGCAACTTGCACACACCACACATGACATGTTTGCACTCTATATTTATTTTATTTATATACTTTTAGATTTAATTATTTTTAATTAAAATTATATTAAAAAAACTATGAATTTGGCATAAATTCATGTGGATATCCATCAGATGTTTACCTAATACTAAATCCATCCACAACATAATGCGGATTTCAATTCCTAATATCAAACCCGCTCGCAACCCGAAACAGACCTGTGTGAATGGATTTACGGGCTTGCTTGCGAATATCATTATCGTCCCTGATGGTTATCATTAAATGACAAGAGTGCTGAGCTAAGCATTCGAGAAAATGAGGAATTTGCAAATATGGACAAAAATGCATCCATAATATCAAATTCCTCAATATACTCATACTCTCTGTAGAATTTTGCGGGTGGTGTACTGGTGTTTGACGTATTGCTGCACTACATGCTTTCCAATGAGAGAACATGTGAAGGATGCAAGACGATTTTGGAAAGGAGTTTGGCCAAGGTCAATTTCGATAAATACATATGTGTACCACTTGTGTGTGGGGTGGGGACACTGACTAAAACGAATTGAATTAATATCAATATAAAATTTAAAAAAATGTGTGGAAAAATTTGTAACTTTATCGTTAAACATTAAAATTAAAAAAAGAAAAATTGGTGCTCACTGCTCAGCCAACCCCGGCCCCGGCCCGTTATTGTCATTGTTAACTCGCATGCAGCATCCTCACAAGATTTTGCCCAGATCTCTTCTTTCTCTAGAAGCTTCTCCTCTCATTCTCCCCCCTTCCCCCCTCTGCAAAAGCCGCTTCTCAGTTTTGCTCTCTAAAACGCCACTATGTCAACACCGGCGAAGAAGCGGCTGATGCGGGACTTCAAGCGCCTCCAGCAAGATCCACCCGCCGGAATCAGCGGGGCCCCTCAAGACAACAACATCATGTTATGGAACGCCGTTATTTTTGGGTATTTGTTTTAATTAACTTTTGTTTTTGTCTTGTAACTTTTCTGGTTTATGTTTTGATTTTTGATTTTCTTGTTTGTTTTTCATTTGGTGATGTTTCGTAGGCCTGATGATACTCCCTGGGACGGAGGTGGGTATTTGATTATCTTTGATTTTTACAAAATATTTATGCTTTTAATTTTACTTTCATTCAGCTGTAAAAATGTAAAACTTTTGTTAAGCTGAATTATTGGTTTTGCCTAATATTTGATTGTAGCTTATTTTTGTTGAATTTTTGTTACCTAATCGTGGACAATCTGCTTCTGTAATTAATCATATGTTAGGTTGTATGTTATGGTATACTTGCTTTGATTTACATTGTAGGCTTAAAATAAAGACTCCCACTAAACCGGAACCACCATTAAGTAACATGATTGCCTATGACTTATCATATTTCGTTATAGCGTCTCTTTTTCTTGAAAGTTATAGGTTTTTGCAAGTGTTGTTTTAGCTATTTCTTGAACTTTTCCAGGTACGTTCAAGTTGACTCTTCAGTTTACAGAGGATTATCCGAATAAACCTCCAACAGTTCGGTTCGTTTCACGGATGTTTCATCCAAATAGTACGTCATTATCTTATTTTTAAAATTTGTTGCTAATGTTTTATTGATGATAAGTTTCTTGCTATTATTCTTTCTTTGAATTTTGCTGATTATTGTGCTATAGGGATTCTATGGCTCATGGTCTTGATAACGATTGATTTTGATTTCTGACTCTTTACCTATGGTTTGATCAGTCTATGCGGATGGAAGTATCTGCCTGGATATATTACAAAATCAGTGGAGTCCTATATATGATGTTGCAGCTATACTGACCTCCATCCAGGTGAAACTTCGTTTTGACTTTTCTTGTTCATTCTTGTCTATTGGAAAGAGATTCTGTTTCTTGTTTATCATTGATTGAAATTGGATGTTTTCACTGTGCTTAATTTCTTATAATTAATGCCTGATTAGCGAGAACTTGCAAGAAAATTGTGCTTTTGCATCAAAGAAAGAAGATACTAATGATATGACTGGTAACTTGTTTTGTCCTTTTGTTTCGTGTATATGTAATTCCTCCCATTTTAAGGAAATGAGGAGATAGTTTGAATGGTATACTCAACTAAGTCAAAAATATGATATTATTGGCTAAATATATCTAAGAGTATCTGAACCTAATAAGATCTTAGTGCTCATGATGTCCGAAAGCATCTGTCGGCTTACATTTCTGTACCGTGAAGGCCTTTTTCCATCATTATGTATATTTTTTGTTATATTAAACAAACTTAAAAAGTGAATCTTCCATGTTTAAGACGATCATCAATATCCAATTTTCAAAAAAGTGTTGTTGTACGTACCATATCTAATACTTACTAAAATGCATTGGAACATTTCCATATTTGCCTTGTGATGACAAGGGTTGCATTGTTTGGTTTTCAGGATATTTTATCCTGTTTTGCTATGTCAATGTTAGTTAGTACACATGTTTCATTAAATTGAAATGTTCCTTAGTACCAGGTTTCATTGATTCTGTCACCATATGTTGGCCCCCTGTATTATCTTCCCCATTATTTCAAAACTTTATTTTTTTTGGTGTAATTGGTTAGTCAATTGCTTTCAAATATGTTATGTATGCACTTGCCAACTTGGTTTTCAAATGATATTTAGTACAAATGATGGTTGATCTTGAAGCAAATGAGCTTGTGAGATTCGCAGTGGTTGTATTTATGATTCTAACATGACACTACTTATATGTCTTTACCAGTCGCTGCTTTGTGATCCAAATCCAAACTCCCCTGCAAATTCTGAAGCAGCTCGGCTGTTTAGTGAGAATAAACGAGAGTACAACCGAAGAGTGCGTGAAATAGTGGAGCAAAGCTGGACAGCCGACTAAAAGTCCAATGAAAGCACCGGCCGGTTATGCTGTAGAAATAAAAGATGAAAACTGGGGCTGGTGTGGCTGGTTTGTTCAATAGTAGTGTACGCCGTAATCAATCTGATTTCAGGTGCATTGTTATTAGAGAATCTCTTCGGATTCTTCCTCCCAGATAGCTCTGGTTGAACCTCTTGTTAATTTCTCAACATTTCCATCTTCTTTTCAACATCTTTCATGTAACTGTAATTTATCTGTAGCATTTGTATAGGGGTATTATTGCTGCAGTGAATCAGTGATGTATGTCTTAAGACAACCTCAGAGGAGCTCTTTTTCATTGGAATTATTTAGTCGGATTTTTGGATGTTGTGAACGGCCATCTTGCATTGTATTTTTATGGTGATTGCTTATTCTGTCAAAGCCCTTTTTTCTCCATTACTGTTGGAATTTATTATAACCTCTCTCTTTTTTATCTATGTTTTTCAATATGCTTGAGCTTGACAATGTCCGCATTGCTGGAGGTGAAACCTTGTAACTATATTCCCTGAAATAGGGATGAAGGGAGGCAATTAAGTTAGGAGGTGGCTACAGGACCATACTTGATGGGATGCAGGATGTAACTTAACAGGCGTTGGCAGTTAGGCAGCTAGCTTTTTGTCTCTCCTCTTCAACTGTTAACCTTGTGGTGATGATTGTCACAAAATGGGCAAGAGAAGAGTGATAGAAAATGTTTTGAGGCGCGAATCGATTGTTGCTAGGCTATGAGCGAACGGGATGAGCACGTCCTATGTAGGACCCTAAAATGTTTTTGCTTGCAATCAGGCCTTTGCTATAATACATGCATACATACATGCAAGGAATAAAAAAATTAAAATAACATTGCCACTTGGCAGCCAAACAGTTGAAAAAAAAGAAAAAAGAACTTGGAGCTCCTTAAACGATTAAAAAATTATGAAATAATATAATAAATAAAATAATACTTATTTTACTAATATAGGCCATATAACAATAAAAATAATAGTTTTAAGTTTAATGGTACCGGTATCAGGTTAACTGTAGGTGTTTTGTATTTATTAATCCATAAATTATATGATTCTTAGGGTTGTTAATGATCTCAAATTTTATATTTATTACCCTCAGTTTCAAGTTTAATGGTTCCAATAATAAGTTAACAATAGGTGTTTCATATTTATTGGTCTATTAATTGTATAATTGTCAGTGTTGCAAGTTAATGATCCCTAATTTGATGTCCATTACCCTCCGTTTCAAGTTTTTTTGGTTTCAAATTTAATGGTTCTAATATCAAGTTAATGATAGATGTTTCATGTTTATTGGCTCATTAATTGCATGATTTTCAGGGTTGTAAGTTTATGACCCTGAGTTTCATGTGTATTGCCTTCAGTTTCAAATTCCTTGTGGTTTTAAGTTTAAGGGTCACAATATTAAGTTAACGGTAGGTGTTTCATGTTTATTGGTCTATTAATTGCATGATTTTCAAGGTTGCAAGTTAATGATCTCAAATTTTATGTTCATTGTTTCAAGTTTAATGATCCTAATATCAATATTAATGGTAGTTGTTTTATATTTATTGGTTCATGATGTGTATGATTTTTAGGATCTCAAGTTTTATGTTCATTACCTTATGTTTCAAGTTATTTTGTTTTCAAGTTTAATGGTCATAATATCAAGATTAATCGTAGTTGTTTCATATATTATTGGTACATGATTTGTATGATTCTTGAGATTGCAAGTTTATGATCACAAGTTTCATGTTCGTTGTCTAAAGTTTCAAGTTATTTTGGTTTCAAGTTTAATAGTTATAATATCAATATTAATGGTAGTTGTTTCATATTTATTAGTTCAAAGTTTCAAGTTGCCAGTTTTACATGTTTCCATTTCTTGTAAATTTTTATTATTATTTTAACGCTAAGATGAATCTCAACCATTGGATCTACTCCATTTAATCTATCGATAATTTTTTATGCATGTATGAGATACATGCATGTACTGTAACTCCCCCCATCAGACCATTATGCATTATGTCAAGCCAAGATGAAAGACCAGAAAATTCTGCATTTATTCGAGGGTTAATATGGGAAAGAATTTTTCAAAATAAGGTGTGTATTTATTTATGGGTCGTCGAGAGGAGAGGGATAATATTATAGAATTAAAATTTAGTAGCATAAGAACCTGAACGTTGGGGGCTAGTGAAGGGTAGAGAAAAGTTTCCGAACTCGATGCGAACCCCAATTCGGATTAAATTAAATTGAGTTTCAGATACTTTATCCTCTCCACTCCCGTACAAGATATTTCAGCATTACAAACAAGGGTTATTTTTAACCAGTACCCAAGTGTTTCAACATATTTTACCGTGCACCCAATTATTTTGATAAGTATTACTGCACGCCCATTCCGTTACTTTTTGCCGTTAAGTAAAACGGCATAAGCTATTATATATTGAAAAGACTAAAATACCCTAAAATAAAGATGCCCTAAAATTTTAGGTTTTATTAGTTTTGCATTGCAGCCACCAACCACCATCTCTACAATCGGGACACCATCAAGGGCTATGATTTTTGCAACCGCCATCCCCACCATCGTGACACCACCAGCAGCATCGTCGCCATCTTGCCGCTACCAGCATCTCACGACTCTTGTGCGCCACCTATTTTCGCCACCAAATTGCTTGCGCTTGCCGCGACCACGCTGCAACTTGTGAAACTTAAGACGGCAGAGGAGAACAAGGCGAACAACCCTTGTTGTCGGTCATCGGATTTCGGCAACAGCAAATTACCCTTGCATTGTTTTTGTTTTACGTTTGAAATGGAGAAGAAAAAATTAAAAAGGAAAGGAAAACGGAGAAGGAAATGAATATAATTTTTATTATTTTAGTTCTTACATACTTGCATTTCCTGTTTTACCCTTTTGATCGTTAAACTAACATAGAATTTTAACGTTTTGGGTGCGTGGTAATAGTTGTCAAAACAAGTGGGTGTATAATAAAAAATATTAAAACATTTGGGTACTGGTTAAAAATAACCCTACAAACAATTACTGGTAAAATGGATGATTCTTTCTTAAAAAATAAAGTAATTGGTGGTGGCGGCGGTTAATTTCTTTCGAAACACATAACAAAATTACGTGGCCCCAAGCACAACGTTGCGGTAAATGACATAAAACAATTTGAAGTTTGAACAGCTCAGATCCCACGCGTAATAAATAAAAAGTAGAAGGCGGCTGTGACTAGCTGAGTGTGTGAGTGGGACTCACAATTCACAAACCAAAACTAGCTGGCGGTGTTGCACAGGTTATGCCTATTGCCTGGGCCTATTGCTATGTCATGGCAACTCGTATGCAGTTTCTTTAGATTAGATTTTTGCTCAGATCCCTCTTTTCTCTAGAACTTTCCTCTCTCGTTCTCTCTCTGTAGAACACGACGTCGCCATGTCAACACCGGCGAAGAAGCGGCTGATGCGGGACTTCAAGCGCCTCCAGCAAGATCCACCCGCCGGCATCAGCGGTGCCCCTCAAGACAACAACATCATGTTGTGGAACGCCGTTATTTTTGGGTACTCTTTCTTTTCTTCCTCTTCTTCTTTTTTGTACTTCTTTTGGTTTTTGTTTTGAATTTTTTTTTTCCTTTTTCGTGGTGTTTTGCAGGCCCGATGATACTCCCTGGGACGGAGGTGGGAATTTTATTATCTTTTTACTTTATAGAAATAATTTTATGCTTTTGATTTCATTTTTCACTCAGCTTTTGCTTGTTAGGTTTCGTTCATTAGTTTTAATGTATAATTAAGCGAAAGCTTTGATGAGCTGACTTTTTTATTTTGCCTGTAACTAAGCTGATTCTGTGTATAGAACATGGTTGAATTCCTATGGTTCTTGGCTTGTGTTGCATTTGCTGTTGTGGGTCATAACTTGTATATATTGTTACAATTTAATTACCTTGTCCATGTTTGTGCTAGTGGTTTTTTTTTTTTTTCTGGTTTGATGTTGAGAAAATTCGATCACCTCTTTTTTTTTTGTCATCATCTTTGATCAGAAGGACTGTCAATATGAGCAGAATGAGCTATCTTGTAAACGATGCTTTCACGTTCCAAAATTATGTAAATGGTGTTTTTGATGGAATTTTAATTGCCGAAGTGGCTTTAGATCGATTGCTGCATGATGGTGGACAATCTGCTTTAGTAAATAATTATACCTCTGTTTCTATATCGTGCTAACCTTGCTTTCAGTCGCATTTGAGGCCTAAATACTCCTACTTAACAAAAATGATTGCTTATGCCTTATCCTTTGTCTTTACAGTTGAAATATTTAGGTTTTTGCATTTGTCATCTAAGCATTTTCTTGAATTTCTTCAGGTACGTTCAAGTTGACTCTACAATTCACAGAGGATTATCCAAATAAACCCCCAACAGTTCGTTTCGTCTCACGGATGTTTCATCCAAATAGTATGTTATTTGTAAATTATTTTTCTATTTATTGATTAATTATATTTTTCTTGTTATTGTTCTCTTTGAAATTTGGTGATAAATGATATGTTGCTTGTTATTATATTGCACATGGTCTTCGTAATGATTGACTCTGATTTCTGACTTGTGCCCATGGTTTGATCAGTCTATGCAGATGGAAGTATTTGTTTGGATATTTTACAAAATCAGTGGAGTCCTATATATGATGTTGCAGCTATACTGACCTCTATTCAGGTGCAAATTTGTTTGACTTTTCTTTCGTTTTTCTTGATTGTGGGAAAAGGATTCTATTTCTTGTTAATCATTGATTGATATTGGATGTGTTCTGCCTGCGTAATTTCTTATAATTAATGTTAGTTATTGAAAGCAAATTGCTTTTTTGCTTTGAAGGGGGGAAAAAGAAAAGAGAATAGATAATATGACTAACGCATTTTTTAAGGTTTCCCCTGTTAAATGTTTTCTGTTTCCCCCTTTTCCGTATTTTTGTAATGTTTCCTGTTTCCCCCTTTCTTCTTTTTATAAGTCCTTCTACTTAACTGAAACGTGGAGATAGTTTGAATTGGCAACTGAATCACACCCATGATATTAGTGGCTAAAAGTATTTCAGATTGTCTTACCCTGACGCAATTCCAAGTGCTTATGAGGTCAGAAGGCTTTTGATGGTCAACAAGCCTGCACTGTGAAGGCATCTTTTTTGCATCAATATATATGTTTTCATATATTAACTGAAAATAAATGTGAATCTTCCATGTTTTAAGACAATCTTCGAAATAGAAAATCTGCTGGTTTGCATAGACCAAAGTTCCTGTTTCATCAAATGATGACTTCATATTATTTGGTTTGCCTACTGTGTTCCTTTGTATCTTTTATGTGCATAAGAAAGGCTAATTGCATGGTGTTTCTCCTTTGTTTGCTTCCCAACATATCTTGCTTCTCTTTTATCTGTGATTTTATGACCTGGTCACTTTATTATTTGATGTTTAAGTTTATGTTCTGAAATAAGACACATAAATATTACTGTTTGATGCATTGATATGAATGGTTTTAAGTATTTTCCATTAAAGAAATTTGAGGAATCTATAGTCAGTTGTCTCATCTGAAAAATGCTGTAAACAAACTGATTTTTGAGATTTAGTATCAAACACGCGACTGTTTTCAAGTGTTTCTATGGACTAGACAAAACAAGGCTGGAATTCTAGTTATCTAATTTTTAATCCATGCGAAAGCTAACATAAAACTGTGATATAGAGCACTTTTTACTGTACATAGACGAACCTGAAAAATTTCATGCTCATTCCTAAACTCATGTGCATGGGGTCAAAATCGTACAATGACAATTATCCTGGGTAGTATTACTGTTGGCACTCTTAATCTGGAATCTTTTTTTTTTTTTTTTTTAACTTAAAATGCAATGGAAAGTTTTCAAATTTGTCTTTTGACTTAAAATGCAATGAAAAGTTTTCAAATTTGTCTTTCTCATAACAATGATGGCATTGTGGAGCATTTGTTATGATTTTGGCATTTTCTTTTTATCTTTT
The DNA here is from genome assembly GCF_022201045.2 of Citrus sinensis. NCBI lineage: Eukaryota > Viridiplantae > Streptophyta > Magnoliopsida > Sapindales > Rutaceae > Citrus > Citrus sinensis. Next base: position 41,105,548 of record NC_068558.1, on the reverse strand, counting down.
TGCTCTTTGTTGATGGTAGCTGGTAATCAGTATACATGCTTATTCAAACTGAAATTATCCTTGTTACCAGTTTGTGACTGACTTTTCTTTTCCCCCTCTGACTGACTGACTCACTCACAAAATGATGGAATCTTGCATCATCTTCTTCATCAACATTTCAAACACTTATAGTTTGGTTATAATTTGTTCTTTAAAATAATTGGTTAGTAATATGGCTTGCAAATATGCTATGTTTGCACTTGACAATTTGGTTTTTGCATGAGATTTCATGTGAGTTATGGTCGATCCTGAAATAAATGAGCTTGGGGGGTTGTCAGTGGATGTACAAGATGATGCTAACCCGATGCTACTTATGTCTTTACCAGTCTCTGCTTTGTGATCCAAATCCAAACTCTCCTGCAAACTCTGAAGCAGCTCGGCTGTTCAGTGAGAATAAGCGAGAGTACAACCGAAGAGTGCGGGAAATAGTGGAGCAGAGCTGGACAGCAGACTAAAAGCCTAATAAAAGCACTCTGGTTGTGCTGTAGAAATAAAAGTGGAAAATGTTACTGGGAGGGCTGGTTCTGAAGTGAGGTTGTTCCCTGGATTTGTCCAATAGTGGTGTGGTTTATAAATCTGATTTTCAGGTGCATTGTTATCAGAGTAGAGGATTTCTTGGGATGATTTGTAAACAGCTCTGGTTGAACCTCTTGCTAATTTCTCATTTTTTTTTTTCAAATTCTACTTTTGAAACATTTTTCATCTAACTGTAATTTATTTGTAGCATTTTTATAGGAGTACAGTGATGTCTTAAAGACAATCTTCAACTCTCAAAAGAGGAAACAGAGGAGCTTACTCACTGGAATTGTTTTGTGGGATTTTTGAATGTTGTGAATGGCCGTCTTTTAGCAACTCTTATTTTGCATTGTGTTTTATGGTGATTATTTTTTCACCAAATTCCCTTTCTTCTCCATTACAACCTCATTTTCCTTTTACCTCCCTTTTGGAGTTTCCTCGAGCTTGAGCGTGTGGACATCCATGGACATGAAACCTTGAAACATTATTATTTGAAGAAGAAATGAAATATAAAGGTAATCAAGAGGATGACAACTGACATTGAGGACCGCGAATTATGGGGGCCATGAGCCAGGAAAGCGATTGCATAGAAAAAGTGAGCAGACGCGATAAGACATGGGATAAAATCCTGTCTTAGTCTAATGAGTGAATGGAGACTTCTTGTCCTGGCAATATCTGATACGCCCATTGCATTGTAAGTTGGATGGAATATTAATGGCTGCAGATGGATCTCGGAATTCGGTTTAGGTTGATGATATCTCACTAAACTTGTAGCTTTTAACTGAATGTTATTCAAACAGACTGATCTTGAAACTTGAATTTTGACAGGCCACACCTACGGCTAAACGATTTTGAGGTTGTAAATTGTAAAAATTTGAGATTCAACCCGGATCCCAGAAAGAAGCAAAACGTTCGAAAGTGAACAACCATCTCCTGCCAAAACATTGGGCTTAGATATTTGTATACAATAACATAGAAAAAGCTTGTACATCATTACTTTTAGCTGCACCTTACAATAGTAAAGAAAGAGTAATGGACGCAGACAACATATCCCCATTGATCATCATTGAGGAAAAATATTAAACAAATGCATAGATGATTTGACTGGGATACGTGACCTGCAACCATTGATCTATAATCCAGGATATGTGCTGGGATCCCACTGTCGTGAACTGGAAACAAGATGTTTAGCATAACAAGAGACAGCTAGCTTTTGGTCTCCCTGAAAAATGTTATCTTCAACTGTAACTTTAGAGTTGTTTGTCGCAAAAATTACATGGAAGGAAAGAGGTAGGAGTGATAGAAAATGTTCAGGCACAATTGTCACCAAGCCATGTACAGCATGTCCTGCATTTCAAATTTTTTGTTTCAAATCATTAGGCACAATGTAAAGCCAAGATTGAAGACCAGAAACTCAACATTTACTGGAGAGTTTGTAGGAAATAAGATGTGTATTTATATCAAAAGATTTGTTAACAGGTATATATATAGCAGTGTGAGAACCTGAATGTTGCAACTAATGAAAGGAAAGGTGTTGGCGTGATGGCCGTGGAGGTGAGATTGGAGACCCTTCACTGCTCTGAGAATGCCATGCATCCTGAACTTGAGCAGCAAACTGCAAATTCCATAGCACGTCCTCAACTGAAGGTCTCTCTGCTGGGTTCTTAAGCAGACACCTGACACAGACTTCCATCATTGTCTTCAGTGACTCATCCAAACATGCCTTGTTAACTGCTGGATCAACCATGCTCCGTCGTGCTGATTCATCAGCAGTAACGACAGCTTGTAACTACAGAAAGTCAAAAGGTATGCTGTCATGAGTAACCAGCTTGTAATCATGAAGAGGTTTCGGTCAATGTTAACATGACATAGTTGTAAGCCACCAGACTAAGGATGCAAAGAAGAGAAACATTCAAGTTTTAGCAGTGGAGTTGGCATAAATCTAGAAGAGCCTGAGTAGACGCAATTTTAGAACACAAATCCTAGGGTGTTACTGTGTTAGCTGTGCACCAAAGAGTGATCAAATTTCCCCGGCATTCTGAATTCTTTATATAATGACTGAGAAAGAAGAATGGATATGAAAGATTTTTGAAAGAAAGTAATGTAAACAAGCAGAACCATTACCTGATTTTTCAGAAGATCCACTTCTTTCCTGGATTTTAATGGCCTCCCAACAATAATTTCGAGTAAAATTAATCCAAAGTCATAAATGTCAATCTTTTCTTCAAGTTTCCCCCTGCCAAATAAGAGTGTAGAGAGAACAGTTCTTACATCAATTTAAATCAGAATGAATTTGTTTTGGTAGAATTGTATGACTAGAAAATTCTAAGAGCAGAAACTTGAGGAAATTTGAAGATTGTCATCACTTATTTTCTCATAGCAGTAGATATTCATGCAGCATGATTTATTAGTGCATGATCTTATACCTTTTATACCCAACATATTCTTTTTAGCAATTTTAGTTGCCCATTAAGGCTTCCTTTTTAGTTTTTCCTTTTTTGTTTTTTAATATTTCTAATGAACTGCAACAACATTTGTCAGAATATTGAAGCTATTACCTACCTTGCACTATTTGTAGGATCTATGGATCCAGAATAAGGGATTACATGACCAACCTGCACAGATGAAGCAAGCTACAAATCAACTGAAAAGTGCATGGTACTGGAAAAGATGGACAGAATGATGCAAAGTAAGATTCTCTACTTTTTACCTTCTCGGCATTTTCTGCTAATAAAGGCAGGTTATAACTGCTAATTTTTGCAACAAGGTTCTGATCTAGTAGAATGTCTGTTATTTTCAAATTATTTGAAAATACACCAGGCACAATCCCTGTATGTAAAAATTGTATGCCCTTTGCCACCCCTATTGCAGCTGATATACGTTGTGTCCAAGTAAGTGATTGGTGGGCATGCCCTTCTGCACATAAGTATCTAAGACTTTGAAACCAGCCAGAACATAAAGGCAAAATCTAATTAACTGGATATAACAAGCAGTCAGGATGGATGACATAAAATAGTAATTTCTTGTGATTACTATGGAACATGATTCAGATTCGGTCTTTTCTTGATGACTTTGAACAACATATTTTAAAAACCACGAATTATTCTCTTTAAGTAAATTAATTACTTGCAGGAAACTGACTATCTGGCCTGATTGATTACTTTATTCAATGACTACACGCAGGATCAAGGTTAAAAAATTCACAGCTACTTTTGAAGACCCCATAAAGCCGGCTTATAGAGCAGAGGAGTACAAAAGAGTGGCTTCAATTACTTTATATCCTCCACCCTGAGAAATGAATCAAAGATTTTCATGAATTACCAGATATCCAGCTCCTTAGTGTGCCGTTTGGAACGTATTCGAAGATGAGAAATATTCTGCTAACACTTGAATCATCAAAGTAGCATTCAAAGCAGTGTCCAAGAGCACTGACTAAATGACGATGTCTGAGTTTTGATATCAGCTCTATATGGTGCATGAAGTTTCGAGTGCTGTGGCATTTTTTCATTTTAAGACACCTAATGGCAACAAAGGTACCATTCTTCAGGCGACCCCTGTACATCTGCAAGCATAAAATATGTGAGGTGTAGAGAAATGCTGGACCAACTTTTCCTTTTCCGTTCTTTGAACGGATCACGCAAAGGGAAAATACAATTTTATCAGAACTGTCATACTGTGCATCATTGCGACATGAAAGTAGGCATCATATGTATATTATACCAGAGTAGCATACCTGCCCTTGAGAACCTTCACCCATGAAAGCAGAGGTGTCGAAGTTGTTTGTAGCTTCCTCAAGCTCTTCCAAGGAAAAGGTTCGATAAGCGGGAAGACCAAGTGCTCCCAACTTCATTGTTTGAGAAATATATCCTTCAGGGGGCACAAATGATCATATGGTCAATTTTAATATAGCTTAAAACTTGGACAAAAATTTAACAGTTCAAGAATATCATTAACTGGCTTTAAGACAAGAACACAATCATCACTCAATTTCTTGCAACTGACTGGTCAATAATTTCTATGTGAGGGCTTCAAGTTGGATGATCAAAATAGAGTATTCAAAGACAGCCTTTCAATTAAAACTTATGGTCCTATGTCCTAAAAATGCAACACTACATCGTGTGTGGACACATGCATAAATACATTAAAGCTTGCACAATGCATGACTCCAGTAGCAGCTTTGAGGTGTGCCCAGATTCATGCTTGATTTCAACAGAAACACAGAATGGGAATTACTTGGCAGGGGGATTAAGGGGAGATGAAGCCTTACTTGCATCTGAGAGGAACTTCGAGGTGTACCCAGTTGAAGCATTTTCTTGAATTAATCTTGTTGGAGTCTTCTTCATTGTTTGCTTGGACTTAGTTCTCCTAACAAGCAAGAAAGCTATCACAACCAGTGAGATTCCCCCAATAATTCCTCCTATTATACTCAACGCAAGAACTGCTTTGGAAACTTGTTTCTGCTTCTTTTGCAGAGGTAAAATTCCCACTGCCAAAGCCTCATTCTGACAAAAGGAAAGCGGGTGTTGATTTTCATTTCCAGCTGCTAGACAATTTCTGGCATACAGGACAACCCTGTTTTTAGAACCTGCAAGTAGACAATTCGGCAACTGTCCAGTCAGCAGATTTGATGACAAGTCCACAAATCCAAGTTCGGGATTGCAAGAAAGATCATCGAAAAGCTTCCCGGTGAGTTTGTTATCAGCAATATTCAAATAAGTAATAGAAGGCAAGGATAAAAGTGCTTGAGGGAATGGTCCAACAAATCTATTAGATGAGAGATCTAGCCGCTGAAGCTGATAATAGGAACTCACTTCAGCAGAAATGGCAGACCTAAACTTGTTTTTGCTCAGTATCATTGTAACCAACTTTTTACCAACTTTAGGGAACTGAGGTCCCAAAGCATTATTTTCCAAGTCAAGTACTTGAAGGTAAGTCAAACCGCTGAAGTCAGGAACTTCTCCGTAAAAGTGATTGTTTGAAAGCGCAAGAACTCTAAGATTCTCCAAGTAACTAAACGAATCAGGCAAAGTCCCATTGAACATATTATTCCTCAAGCTCAAAACAGCCAAAGCCGGTAATGAACCCAACCAATCTGGAACGCGACCAGCAAGCATGTTTTCATCAAGTATGAGTGTTTGAAGGCTAGTTAAAATTGAAAGCTCCTGAGGTATAGCACCATTCAGGAAATTTGAGCTCATATTAAGTATTTCCAGTGACGATAAACGTGAAATTTTACCAGACAAGGGACCCCATAGACCTAGAGAAACCAGCCTGAGGACTTTCAAGTCCGGAAGCTTAACAAGAGTCGTCACAAAGGAATCCATGGAAAAGCTTAGAGGCAACATAGGAGCTCTCTTGTTGCCGACTATATGCAGCTGGGTTATGCTCTCTTCGTAGCATACTACAGTTAAAGACGAGGTTGGTTCTGTATTGCAGAACTCAGTGGTGATATTCCAGCTGCTTAAAACAGCTGGATTGTTTAAAAGCCCTTGAATCCTCAAAAGGGTCTGAGCCTGAGAAGACTGCAGTTGCTCCGAATGATTGACCTGAAGCAAAATATAAGCAAGCACCAGAAGAGTACACTGACTGAATCTGGATGCTCTTGCCATCAATGCATAGAAAAACGAACACTAGAGAAAATCACAAAGGGATTCTAGAGCTTTTAAAAATCCGCTGGGATAACAGAGTGATGCCTCTAGCTTCTCAATTACAGAAGCGCCAGCTCCCAAGATCAACAGAAACTCTGCAAACATTATACAAATTACAGATAATTTATCATTCGACATTATCATAACTAAAAACTTCTAAAGGATCATAAGGAGCTTACCTCTTGAGAGACTGATTGAACAAAAAAGCCAGCTAATTTCCAACAATATACCTTAAAGACTTTAGAAAGGTCACTTGAAACTAACTTTGAACACATAAATTCTGACTTCAAAACGAATTAATTCCTTGCCTAACTCATGAAGAAATCCCCTCACAAAACAGAACAAAACTTCTACCATATAAACCAAAGCCCAGTTAATTCAGATCATCACTTCAAATAAAAAAAAAAAAAAAATTTCTCAAGTCATAATCTCTTCATATTTCTTGACTATCCTCTTCGGGGGGAAAAAAAGAAAAGAAGAAGAAGAAAAAAGCAAAAATTTAGCAACCATACATTCAATGCACAGACACTGTAAATCTCACTGACACACAAAGAAGCTCAATTTCAGTTTCTGTTCACAAGCCAAGACATTTTATTGACACGGGTTCAAAAGAAAATTGCAAACACAATGACTGAATGACAAAACACTTCCCACTAGCCGACACTCTCTCTTGAACACCATACTTATCATGACAGCAAAACTAATGCTCTCTTAATTTTTGCTTTCTTAAAAAACAAAGGGGAAAAAAAAAAGCGAAAAAAAGAAAAGATTCTTGCTGACGGGGGGAACCCTTTATTCTTCACTTGCTGCTTTCTCGCTGCATGCAGCGAATTTTTTGGTTATAAAATTTGGAATTTTGAAAATGATTTAATAATAAAATTTAAATGAACCGAACAGAATTTTTAAGGTAATACAAATTGTAAGCTTTGGCATCACTTTCGTTGTGGGGTGGGCTTTGGCTTTCTCTGGTTTTGTCCCTCCGAAACGTGGGACCCACTTTTATGTTCCGTCCGTTGCTTTTGGCGCCTTTGCTTCTTTTCTTAACAGTAAAAATTGTTCGCCTCTCATTTCATTTTGACAATTCGATTTGATTCCTTACATTTTTCATTTCGCGTTGAGTTTAAAGTTTTTTTTTTTTTTTTTTTTCTCAAGAGGTCGTGATAACTTATAACATCACCCTTTTGCACATCAATTGATGATAAAAAAAAAACAAATAATAATAATAATAATAAGTTGATGAATCCAACACTCATGCAATTTGAGAAGCATGTTGGAAATATTCAGGAGGGATGAAAATTCCTATATTAACAAATAATCCTCACAGATGAAAAATTACGAAAGCAAAAAAAGAAAGAATTTTTTAGCCCTCTGGATTCTTAAAATTTACAGATGTTTCTATAAATGATACAGACATTGAAACTTGGGTTGCACGGCAAAACCACATACACATAGCTGATAGCTCGTCCTTTATTAAGGAAGAAAAAAAAATAGTAGTCACTTCAAGGGACTCACTTGTCAACAATGTTGTGTTGTACTTTAGCAATGGATGTCCCATTTTCATTATTTCTTCCTAATAAAGCAATTGATAACAGAATATTAAATAACGCAATAATATTCTTGGAACCGAGTAGTTGAGGGTGATGGCATTTCTCAACTAAAGTATTAAATTTTAAAATATCTTGTATAATATATACACTACTCATACTGTCATAGATATATATATTTTTTTTCAATCTAAATATCCATATTTTGTAAAATAAAGACTTGTAAGATTGGCAAATCAACACGAACTCATTAAGATATAAAAATATCCAAATTAGAGAATAGTTATTTAAGGGTATATAGTTGTCAATCGTTGTAACTGAACTTTTCTCAGATATAAAACCCAAATAATCCAAATTTTATTAGAACCCCACCCCCCAAAAAAAAAATCATAAGTTAGTACTAAATGTTTATCGTTAATTTATTTGTAGGTAATTTTCTTAAGTATTTTTAAGCAATCAATTTGTGAGAAAAACACTTGGATTTCTTTTTCTTTAAAAATAAAGTTGAATAAGTTGTTGAAAACCGCCTTAATTGAAAATTAAGCTAAGGTGTTAGTGCAGGCACCAGGGATTTGTTTGGTTCCAACAATTATAAGCAATGGAATTTGCGATAAAATGGTCATTGATTGAACATTTGAACGTGATGAACCACCTCATCCACCAGACAAGCAAAATTAAATGCATAAAAGGTTTTTATTTACTTGGGAAAAAGACAATTAAAATGAAAAGAATAAAATATTGAGCAAGTGGGAATGATTATTTTTCTTTTTTTTTTTTTTGTTCTATTGGGGCAGCACTCAGCAGTGCCAGTGCCCACTGGGATGATAATATGGGTACGTGAATAGTGAATGTGATCACGTCAGGGCCAAATTCTATGAAAGACCGAAACTCACAGTTGGCTTCCATTTCTTGCTATCCAGCCTGTCTCATGAAAAAATTTGTTCTATACACAACTATTTGACCTGCTCAATTTTCATGTGATTCTTCTCAAATATGTATGATTTTGAGGTGTTGTTATTTTTAAATTCTATTTCTCGGCATAGTGAACAAAATTAAAGTTGATCAGTGGTGTGTGAGTGATTGTTTCAATGACAAGTGGATTGCCGAACACTTTTTAAGATTTTTTTCAAATGATTCTTTTTAAATATTTATGATTTGAGGTGTTATTTCTTTTAAATTCTGTTCTGTAGTGAATGAATTTACTAGTTGTTCATTAGTGTGCGAGTGATTGTCGTAATATCAAGTGGATTGCACAACACTTTGCTTTTTGAAAAAATATATATATATATATATACGACATTATTGCTCATATTCCAACTGGACCAACTCATATTTACTTGTATTTCATGACATTAGTACACTGATATTTACAATCAAATAATTATGGGATAAAGACAACCCGTATTTTTATGAGACTGCTTTTCACTCAAATTGGAGAAGAAAATTAAACCTCCACAATGTGTTGTTGTGACGGTTCGAACGCATAATCTCACAATTGTGAGGGTTGTGTTTTAACTACTAGATTAAATCCTAACGGCTCATAACACTTTTCTTAAATGTAGCTGCGGTTGCTAATTAATTTGATTGGAAATTTTTTTTAGATATAGTACCAAAGATATGGAGATCATATACACTCACGTGACTGGGAAAAAAAAAAAGGGTATTAAAATAGTATTGTTACTAAGGTCTTTTGTTACGTTAAGTTTTGGAATTGAATGATGAAGCTTAAAAACAATCACGATGCAATCGTGTAATTAAGCAAAATCTTAACCGAAAGTCTTTTGCTAATAAAAAAGGCAATTGTATTTCATATAATAATAATAATAATATATACCAATATGCTCAGTAGGCTAATACCACATCTAAAACAATCCAAAGCAATCAGCTATCATTATTCCGTAAATATATAATATTGTCAGTGAACAATCATGTTGATTACTTCATTCAATAATTTTCCAGTATCTGTCGGTACATTTTTAACCCATCATTCTCCTTAATGGAGGTATTACAATAGGGAAAGCAATTTTCATGGAGTTTTGTAACAATTAGAAACTATTGAGAATTCAAGACCCACGTAATAAAGAAGTGATAAAAGAAAGAAGACAAGAACAAGCTAAGCATAAAATTGAGAGCTTTTTTTTATGCATGATGGCAATGCAAAGGTGGTGGGAAGTCCATGTCCCACGCCATATCACATCGTCCTTTTTCTTTTGCTTTCTCTTTTCAGTTGTTAATAATTCTTAGAAAATTTCAAAACTTCAAACCCCATCATAATTGAAAATTCATTGTCAGAAGATCTTAAAAAAAGATGGGTTGTTTCTTTAATTATAAGAAGACTTTATTTTGGCCATAGATTTGAGTAACTTTCTAGTTTAGAGGGACCTTTATGACATTCCTAGTGAATGAACATTGGATAGTCCATTTGATCTTGTTAATTTATAGAAATAGATTGGATTGATTTCAAAATATATTGAATCAGATTCTTTGGGGGAAAAAAAAGGGAAAAAGAAAGAAAAATGAAGAAGATATTATTAGTGTATTACAAATTTACACCATCTCAAATTTACTAACGCGTATAGAGAAACACATAACACCAATGCGTTCAAAAATATCGAAATTCAAAATTGATTTTTGACAGTTATTGATGGCTACTAATTAGTAATTACGCAGACTGTTTAAGTCAAGGTATAAGCTAGTGAGTAGCTCAAAAGTTTTTCCCTTTTAGAAAACCCCAAAATTAGGGCGTCAAATATGAACAGCTTAAAATTCCTGGCTCCCTCCGTTTAGCCCATCGCACTTGTTAACGAAACAGATCTTCACATGTAAATATTGATTTTGAGGTTATTTTTCTATTATTTTGAGAAATTTCCAACCTAGAAGCATACAATGTTTGATATTTTGATTAATTTTCAGGGCCCATAGTATATCTATCAACTAACCTATGATTGCAAAATGACAATTATCAATTAAGGTTCTTCTGAAAAGTTTGCTGAAATTATTGTGGCAATCATTGAATGCAAAATCCCAAGTTAATTACTGATCAGGATTGCCTCTATGGAAATGTGTAGTATTCGGTTTCAAGCCCGGCCCATTGATGTAATATTAAGCACTTCTCGGCGCGCTCGACAGCCCAAACCTCCATTTCTCCTAAGCCGGGTTTGGACCTTCCTCTAAGGGAACTGTGGCATGAACCATGATTTCAATGGTACAGTGTACTCAAGTAATCAAGTTATAAAAGATACCGAGATTAAAGAGAAAAAAGAAAAAGAAATGAAATTTTGCCATTAACATAGTGAAAACTCAGGTCAGGAAACAACGTAATATATGTGTATATATAAATACAAACCATTGACTAGCTATGAAACAAAAGAAGATAATGCGTTGACATTTTTTTTCTATCAAGCGACTGTGGGCTGAAGCTAGTTACAGCTACTACTCAATTATCTGCGGTCCCAAGTACTCAATTTCATCCATGTGTGAGTTCTCTGGCACCCCAATCTCTTCCAACCACCTACAACTCTCACCACCATCATCCTCTTTTGCCTCCTGATTCTCTCCATCTGCATGAACAAAATCGGTGGGTTTAATTGGTAAGATCTCTGAAAGCGCTACTCTAAGGTTTAAAAGAGGTTTTGTTTCGCTTACTTGGAACCGCGGGAAGTGGCAACTCCTTGTAATATGAGCAGTCCCGACCATCGTCCTTAGAGTAGGGAGGTCCAAGCACATCGAGCACGGCACATGTCGTAATGGCTGTGAATTCATGGATATTGCCTCCTGTTGTTGGATATAGTACAGAAGTGTTGCAAGGTGCTGTGAAATCACTGTCGGCTACCAACTTCGCCAATCGCGCTGCAAATTAATTAAATCATCACTTTCGGTCACAAATGATCATCCTAGTCCGAGCCAGCACACTCAAGTTATTGAGTTGTTTTGATATGTGTGTGTGTGTTTGTGTGTGCATTATACATGGACATATATGTATAAGGTAAGCGGTACTCACGTTTTGTGGGGGCTGCAGAATCGTTTGCGTCAACAGGATCGACCCAATCGTACGATTTTATGTGCATTGTCCCCAGCAAAAGCTTGCTAAAAACAGTCATTCCCGGATGGTTGTGCAAGGGGATCACAGCAGTTGGAGGAAGAAAGAAAAGACACAACTGCACAAAAGAGAATCCAAAAGGTAATCTATCAAGTTCTAAATCAAATTTGCACTATGGTTTACAAATTAGTATAAGATAATAAAAGAATTTAATTTAGCCCAATATGAATAGCCTATGTCTTTACCGAAAAATTCTGGCATTTGTATATTGTAGTGGATGTGACAATTGGCGTCCCTTTCATTGCATCTTTGGCACTAAGTAACTGTAACTTACTGCTAAGCCCAACATCCTCTGGCTTCATATCATCTGTAGCATAATAAATTTAAAAAGAAAAAGAAAAGCTTGTTTGAGTCACTTGCAATCTTTATGATCACGAGAAAATGGAAATTTTAACTTAGCCAAGTGTCATGATCCATGCATTTATACATATTAAAAAAAACACACACACACACACATATATATAATGTGCCAATGCTTCCAGTTTTGCAACCAAACCATTGCACAAGTACACGTAGCAACAGTAGGCAAATGTGCTTATGTATCCTTTCTAATGCAAAGATTTTTGCGTCGTCTGGTGAGAAAAATCATCACAATGGCTGCTGAGTAGGATCCCATGAGATTGAGTTCCGAATTAAAAAGGAATTTGGAAAAAAAACAAAAAACAAATATGATATTTTTGTCCCCTCAAGCAACACTGTGGCTGGGTAATCAACCAAAAGGTACCATGTGTCCGCGTGAAAAAAATCTGGATTCACCTAGAAGCAACCACTTTCTTTTCTGCACCCACCTTTTCTCGAAGAATCCATTTCGGATGGTTTGGTTTTGTAATTTCAACTGGGAAGTTAATTAAACTACATTTTTGAAAATTGGTACCATCCACTTAGATCCATAACCCCATCCACCCCAAAAAAAAACCCAAAAAAAAAAAAAATCCAGTACAGATTTCTAATCCTTTTACCAGTACGTCCTATGAACACACATGACATTTCGGCACTGAATCCAATAAAAAGAACCAAAAACCGGAACCAAATTGACAAACTACGTAAACATGATAAGTGCACTGATGAATTGAATTGCTCAAAACAATTCATTACTGCCAATAAAGTAAAGTCCCTTTTTTGAGAAGGTTTTCGTGCTGTAAAGAGTATTGCCCCTTGCTTTTTACGTGGCTATATGTATTATTACAATTGATTGAAACACAGACGTGACATGAAATGAATTAAGGAGCAGTGCTCCTTTCCCATCCTTCACAGATTATCTCATGAAACAAAATGGTATTGATTTGATAATATTGAATCTTTCCTTTTCTTTTTTTCTTTTCTTTTTTTTTTTTGAATGGCTGATTCAAAATTTCTCATGACTGATAATATATATGTGCATGGATGAAGGATGATGATGGGTTCAGATTTCACAACATACATGTCATGCGAGTGCAGCGGCCAAATGAAAAACAAGAAAATTGGACCAGAAATGATGAAGTGTAAGAAAAAAAAACACTTACCAAGAATAGAGCACAACATTTGGACATGAGAAGGAGCGGGAACGGTTCCAGGGCCTGTGAAGACGTCTTTGCAAGAAAGAAACAGACGCTGCAGCACCATCGGCACCGTTTTATTATCGGGTGCATATCTGTCGTGATTTCTTCTCCTGCATCGACTACGATAACCGCTCTTCTTCTTCATAGCAACCTTACTATGCGCATATCCAACCTTGCTGACCGCTTCCGTCGTCATAGATCGATCTTTGATTAATTAGCAAATTATACCCAACAAGGTTAATTCAATAGAAAAAGAAAATTATAAATATATTTCTGAAGAGGGGGTTTGTTTTTTTGTTTTCGTTGGTGGGGTTGGTGATGGAAGGAAACCGTATGGACCGACTGATAGATGGAGATATTTATCATGAGTCTGCGTAAAAGGATTAAAGAAATAGGCAAAACCAGGGGCTCTATTGTGGAACTGGGAGTATTTTTTTTTTTTTTCTTTCTTTTTAAGAAAACAAACGGAAAAATATTAAAGCAAAAGCAAAAGCTGTTATTTCGTTTTGCAATTCCCGCCCCCAAGTTTGTGTTTTGGGTGTTGAAACTGCTTATCGATGCGTCCCTGGTTTTCCAACGTGGGGGCGGGCAGGCAATCCGGATTGAGGCATGCATGACTGCGAAATGACTCGGTTACCCTTCCGGATCAGATCCTGTTGGCATCAACTTGCCTTGTGTTTTTTGATTTTTCCTTTTTCGAAAAAAAAAATTATAATAAATGATGGTTGCTTTTGCTTGACACGTGGTTCAACTTACACTGTTGAAACTATTTAATTATTAAGCCATGTTTGATTAATCAATCAATTAATTATACCAATAGAAATAAAATAATTTAGTGAATTAGGAGATTGGATTATTTAGTTTTAGTTTTTATCTGTTTGACTTCTCGATTAGTACTAGTCTGCTTTTTTCTATTAATAGCTGTCCTTCTGATCAAGTTGATGAAGGGGCTTTATCAGGCTCGAAATTGTCAGGTCATCAGTCTGTCTGTCTATTTCAATTGTAAAGCACAAAAGCACTCAACATGGACCCACATGCGATTAACGTGGACTCCCAAATGAAGGACATTTCACGGTTGTGTGATCACGAGTTCCATTGCCAACGTACGAACCGCATTTGCTGATGATTGATTGAATCAGAGCATTTTACCAGAGACGACATTTCCATTGTCGTAATCTTCCAGCACATTTTTTTTTTATACATTAATATTTTCAAATAAACTTTATTCAAATACGTCAAAAGAACAATCATGATTTTTAGTAAATAATTTCAAAATCCCATTTTTAATTTAAATTGATCATCTTAGGCAGAAGAAATAATTAAAGTAAAAGTGGATAAATAGTGATATTGGAAAATTAAAAAAAAAAAAAAAGATAACTTGTTCGTAGTTTAAAAAATAAAAAAATTATTCACCATAGACAGATAGATATGAATACTTTGACTTTAAGGATGAAGTGGCTAAGTGTCTAACTAACCTAAATTTTAAGTTGATGTTCGTAATAAAACAATATTTAGTTAAAATTGGAAACAATAGTTTGGAGAGGGGGGAAAAAAAAAAGAGAGAGAGAAAAAACACGTCAAGCGAGGGCAGCAATCCGCAATACGTGATAGACTTCAAAATCTGGCGAAGTTAAAAAGAAAAAAAAATAATGAGTAAAAGATAAGGGGTAATTTGGACATTGGAGTAAAAATTGTGTGAACAAGCTACGTTCACGTGGCATTCACATGCGGGAGTCTGGTTCGCCTGAGGGGTGAAGGCATCGCACGAACGTGTCAATGATTTGATTCCACCGTTTTCGGCTTAAACCCGTGCCGTTATATTAAAAAGTCATTTTCTTTACCTCCCTCTTTTCCTCTGGTAAAAAACCCCGTTGGGCGGTTTCAGGGTTTTACTGTGGTCTGTGATCACAGAATTTATGTAATCAGTGTAAAAATATTATGATTTTGTACATACGCCACCAGGTCGCCACTAGGTCGCCACTAGGTCATGATTTTTTGTAACTACAAAAAATATATGTTTTGAGATTGCTTTTGTAATAAAGATGCTTCTTTTTAAAAATAAAATAAAATTACATAGTCAATTTAGTCATATTTCTTTATTTTTGTATTTTTTTTAATAAACTATTATTAGTAATAGACAACTCATTATTGATGTTGAGAATTCGATTTCTTTAAGTTCATTGTAAGAGTGTGTAACTTTAATTATAAAACAATGAGACAGGTCCGTATTAAGGTGGATTCATTTTTTGACAAGACTTTTTGATACATCTATTTATGTTTATAATTTTGTACTGTATTGTCGAATGAGTCATTCTATAATATACTATAATTGAACATAAATTGTGTAAATAAAATATAATGTGTAAATTTAACATAAAACTTATAAATCAACATTAAATGCAAAACAAAACATAATAAATTATATAAATAGAACACAAGACTTGCAAATTGAAGGTAAAATAAGTAAATTAACAATGGTAAGTTGATATATCATTGGTAAATAAAATAAAAACGTATATCAATATAATATAAAACTTGTAAATCAGCATTAAGTATAAAATAAAAGATGAATTGAGTAAATAAAACATAATACATGTAAATATAAAGTAAAACTTGTTTACAAATGTGATATAAAACTTGTAAATCAACATTAAGTGTAAAATAACATATAAATTATAAAAGTAAAATAGAAGAGTTGTAAATGAATGTAAAATAAGTAAATATTAGAAGAGTTGTTGAAAAATAAAAAATAAAAACTCACTATAGTAATGATTACATTATATATTTACTATTTTTTTTTCTAAATCAAATAATGATATTTTTGTGGTTATGTAATAGACGTGATAATATATGTGGAATTTTATTAAGGATAAAACTTACTCTCAAAATCAAATTTTGGAAAATGTTTTTTCATATTTTTCAATTTTATTTGTGATATAAGTGATTTTGCATCATTTTAAACCTTCTCGATAGCAACCTCAAATGATCTTTTAGTATTAGAAGTAAAATTGGAAACTAGATGAATTATGTATAAAACTGAAAGTTAGATTCAATTGTATTAATATTCCATATATGTCTAGTAATATTCAAATGCATATTTATTTTGTTTTGGCTTGATCCACATAAATAATAATAATAAGTTTGCTTAATTAACTTGTATAGTAAACAAATACTATGATAGAAAATGAAAAAAAAAAGTTTACAAATATCCTGACATGAATATAAAATTCATGGTTAAATCAATTAATAATACTTATTCCCATTGTTTTCAATTGATGAGTAAAGTTTTTCTTTGCTTGAATAAATTAAATAAATAAACTATTTTTACATTAAAATTTAATGTTGATTTATAATTTTTATGTTATTTTTATAAGTGTTTGTTTTGTTTGTAATTTTAAAACATTATTTACCACTCTTATATTAATCTACTTATTTTACATTTCACTTACTAGTCTTGTGTATAATTTCTAAAATTTATGTTTATCATAATATTAATACTATAATTTTAATCACGACATCACAAAATTTTCCCGAATGTAATAATGTAAAAGAATTTGAGTAGATCTCGAGCATACTCAAGTTTTCAAAGTCATTTATTGATTTCAAAATTTTAAATATATTTAAAATTAAAAAACAAAACAACTGAGAAAAACATTTTTTTAGAAAATAAAAATGTTAAGCTTTTTTTGTTTTTGTTTTTTTTTTCATTTAGCCTAACAATTCAATTTTCTTCTAATCCATGTGACTTCGTGAGGGGATTTGAAACTCCAGTACTTTTACGACACTCTAATTTTCTTCCTATCCATTTGAACGGATTCCAGTCCAGACCATTTGTTTGCATGAAAATTTTTTAGCAAGTCAACTAATCAAGTAATTAGCTTTTCTTATTTTTTAACCCTTAAAAATGAAAAATTCTTTTCACTTCATTTTTTTCGTTTATCATTTCCACTTATCCTGGTTATCTATTACTTTCATAGCGCGTCGTTTGGACTTTCGTGATCGTGAAGCATCATCGATTTGAAAGTGAGTTTACACCAAATACTATCAATAGTTTACCGTGTGCATTAAAAATAAAGAAAATAACATGTGCCGAACCATTGGATATAAATTTAGAAGAAGAAAAAAAATAACTTTAATTTATCTGCGACTCATTCAAAGCCTTTTCTCATAATTTATTTAAAGTTAAAAAAATACAATCAACGAGCGGCGATTAGAACTTCGCACTACTTAATTTTACTGGTTTAACAAACACACACCAGCCACGTGGACACCTTCAAGTACGGACGCATAAACAGCAGATACAATATAATTGTTCTTGATTTTATTTGACGATAATATTTTCCCAAGCATGCCCTTCAATAACTGCAAATCCACTACATAATTCCGGATTTAACCGTCCACAACCAGGCCGTTTTTGCGTTCTGCAACAAAACAAAATTGGCGCATTTCTTAGAATCTTCGAACTCTGTAATTTCCCTTTTGCCAAAATACAAAAACAACTAGCACGTTTCGTCAATTTCGCTCTAAATGTCCAAGAATTGCAAAGAACCTTCTTTGGGAGTCCGTCCTATACGAGTTAGTCTTTTAACAAAGAATGCTTTATACATCCTCATAAGAGGATAGTCTCTCATCAAAGAATGCCTTGTACATCCTCATTAACCCTCTTATGGGGCAAATATCAAGAACAAAACTTAATCATTCCAAAGTATGCGGATTAATGATCTATGCGTGGCTAAGTATGAAGATCGGATCACCTAGTCCACCTCCAGAAGAAATATAAGATGACCACTGTAGAAACCATTCCTACGTATTTGATCCATGTATCGACACGGTTCCTCCTCTCAATGAGCCTCAATACTGAATTGGACAGACCCACTGTGTTGAGAACATCCAGAGCTTTCCTTTGTGCTTTCTGAACCAAAGATGGAAGTTAATCAGTTAAACTCATTATCAACATCAGTGGCAAGTGCTATCAATGATAGCATGACTATTTTGTTTCTGTGACCTCTATAATACCATTTAAAAATCTGTTTCTTTTCGAGAAGAATCAGTGGCAACAGTGACATCAAAGCATCACCGACTATTCAAATCTAAACAGCTAATTTGATTCCTAGAACTTCGTTTAGAAGTTTCCTTCTACCCATAAAAGAATTTCATTTTAAATAAGCAACTCAAATTACACTTCATTAGAACAAATAATCTGCCGTTTCTCACAATTGGTAATGGATCATAGGTTGTGACATTTAAATTTGTGAGAAATGGTAGATGGTGTGTTCTTGCGAAGTGTAATCTTGAGTTGCTTATTCAGAATGAAATTCTTTTATGGATGAAACGGATCTTTTAAACAAAATTCTAAACATTGGAGATACTAGATATGAACAGTTGCTGATCCTTTTACATCACTGTTGCCACTGATCATTTCAAAGCAGAGATCGTTTTTACTTTAAACCTTAAAAAAACCAAGTCTTTGCCAGCCATTATGAAACTAAATTCTGGAATATTGGACATATTATATATAAACAGTTGGTGACACTTTCACGTCATTGTTGTCACTGATTATTTCAAAGCAAAGTTTGCTTTTACTTTAAAACTTGAGGATTGTTTTTGTCAGCCACTGTTGAATATTTGTAGTTACCAGCTTTTAAAATTATTACCATAGACAGACTAAATTCTCTGCAGCCATTTGTGCAGGTGCTGCAAACACTTACAATTTCTATAGCAGTAGTATAAATCAATATTAAAGATAATTGCTTTGAGGATCTAACATTGTTCTCATTTAAATATTTAATCATGTTAAGAATACAACCATGACAAGAATGTAAATTTCTCATTTGACCCTGTTTAGTGAACTTTGTTTGCACACAGTTTGAGTGAGCTTGGCAAAAATTTCTAGTGTGCAACTGTGCATGTAAACAAGGAGCTTAAGTGTCAATACCTTTAGATGCTCCCTTTGTTCTGCATATTTGGCAAGAATGGCTGTCCCAGTTGCAAACGATTCTTGCAACATCCTCGATGAATTGCGTACTGACTGCATTGCTTGCGCCTCCTCGTCAAAAATTCTCAAAATATGAGACGACTCTCCATTCTATAACATAAAAGAAATTCATCAGATTGGAAAGCTAATTCTCTTTTCGAGACAAGAAAAACACTACAGACTCCGTTCAAAACTTCTAACGAAAACTGAATAAACATACAGCTCTTCCAAGCAATTCCGCCCTCTCTCTAGCTTCATTTATCCGTCTCTGATTTCTTAAAAAGTACTTATCGAGGCTCTCTTTCAATGATTCAGCCTCTTCTGCTACTTGTTCAACTTTTCTGCATGACATAACATAAAAACACACCGAGCAATCAAATTGCAGCACTGACTCGATAGAAGGTGATTCCATTTAACATCAAACACAAACAAACACACACACACACATAGCAAACCCACACCAAGCACATTTAGTTCCAAATGCAAATATACCAACGACCTCAAGCAAGCAACAGCATGAACAGCTATTGATGTACTTCCATATATACACATGCCTGTAACACATATAAAACTTATATAGACTGTTAACATTGAAGGCAAAACAATAAAACTAAGCAACAAGTAAACGTGGAAGCATGCCTTGTCGCTCAGACAAAATCAATAATGTAATATTCAGTATAAAAATTGCGGTTCACGCACAGAATTGCGACCGAACTGGCGTAGAGCAATTAGGACACGACACAAGGTTGATTCGGTGCCACGTGGCAAAATAAATGAATAGGTACCTCTTCCAGAGATCGCGCTGAGACTTGGCGGCGATGGAGCGCCATAGGCGGTCCATCTCGACGCAGAGTGACTGGATCTGAGAAATATCTTTCTTGACGGCGAAGGAGAGCTCCGGCGAATCGTATCCCCCAGTCGACGTCGAGCTCTCCAGTCTCTCCAGTTTCTCAACTCCGTCTCTCGCTCTCAACAGCAACTTCTTCGCACTTTGATATATCTCCGATAATGTCCCTCCTCCTTCAACCGCCATCGCCATCGCCAATCCTTTTACTTCTTTTGATTTTTTCAGACTGAATGAACAGACGTTTGTTTATTTGTTTTTGCTTTGTATTTGGTGTTGGGGATTGATTTGAATTCGGCGTTGATGGGTTTGGAGCATTTTGAAGGTAACGGGTTTTCTTGTGAGGACAGTGAGATGGCGTGACACGTCAATCGTCAAATGGGTGTTTGACGCGTAATAGCTGGAAGTGGATCAGTCCTGAACCGATTAAGATCCCGGGTCGGATTAAGAATCCTCCTTTTAGTTTTTGTCATAGCTCTATTGAGCTTTTAAATTATTAGATATTAAAATTAGTATATAGTCAAAATTTAACATTTTATATTTTTTAATTTATTAACCATAACTCACATGAATAAATTTTGTTCTTTCATAAATAATCACCATTTAATTTTATTAATCAGTTGATGAGATATGACGTCATAAATACATAGAATTATCAAATGTTATTATGATATTTACTTTGTGGAGTGGGAGTGAAAATTGTGAATTTTTCCTATTTAAACGTTTAATACTCATCTAAGGAAGAGTGTTGAGTGTTAGGTTCCCACTCTGTGGGTCTCATTTTTTTTTTTGAATAAAAAGTAGAAATCTACTGCCACTTCTTTCTTTTTATCATTTTCTTATTAAATATAATATAATTATATTGATAAAAATAAAAATAATATCACATTTATTTAAAAATAAAAATATCATATTTATTTAAATAATATCATTATAATATTTAATAATATTTTGTTTATTAAAAATAATAATATTAGACTTATTTAAATATAATATTATTATATTTATTTAATTTTAATATTATTATACTTATTTAATATTAATAAGTAATAGCAAAATAAATAATTTATTCTAAAAAATATCAATTTTGTACTATATTTTTAATAATATTGCTTCAATTATGCTGCTCTTATCAATAATTTTTAATTTACATAATTAAAATTAACAAAAAAATCATAATTCACGTGATTAAGAATAATAATAATAATTATTAATTTATATAATTAAAATTAATAACAAAATAAATAATTTATTTTACAAATATATTTTTTTATTCACTTTATAATTAAAAACTACAATTCTTTAAATAATGATAAATTTATAATTTAAAATAATTCACTCTCAATCCAAGATAAAATAAATACATAATTTTTAATTTTCGTTCCACACTCTCACAGTAGTGTAAGTAAATAAATTTACTCCTGCTACCACTCCACAATTTCAATCCTAAAATTTCTCCTTCAATCCGAGAATACATAAAAGCATCCAAAATTTCTCTTTTTCACTCATTGCACCGAAAGCATTATATGGTCAATGTTAGGGGTGGCCATAAACCCACAACCCATGGGTTTATCCAAACTCAAACCAAATTAAATGGTTTGGGTTGGGTAAATCATTAAAATGGGTTAGATGTGGGTTTTATGTAGAAAATTATTTCATTATGATTTGGGTATGGTTTACCCATGGGTTATGGATAAAACCCCAACACTTAAATTTTCAAATGAAATAAATGAAAACAAAATAAATTAACACAAATAAGTGAAAGACCACCATTAAATTTTTTACGGCGTGATCAATTGTCAACAGTTAGAAAATGAAAATAACAGTAAAAATAAATTTATATTAAATAAATATTGTTGTAAATAACATAAATTTTTTTTCTTATTTACAAAAATAATTCCTCCCACATGGAAAGATCATCATAGAAAGAGCAGGAGACTCTACTAATGATCAATAATAATTCGGCTTGAACTAGGTCCGATATGCTAGATGTCGGCTAATTTTTGGTTAATAATTGAATGTAATGCCCATATTAAGTATTAAAACAAGAAATATATATTTTGATATGAGTAGAAAAATTAATAATAAAATTTTTTCTTGTAATTATTTATTTTGTGAACATTTTCTTATAATAAATATTTTGTAATATTTTAAAATTAAATGTAAAAAGTATAGGTAAAATATTTTATTATTTATCTTATAATAAATTTTTATTTGTCAATCAAGTTTTCTTATAATAATTTTTTTATCATTTGACTAATAACTTTCTTATATATTTATTATAAGAAAATTTTCAAAAAATAAATAAGTATAAAAAAATTTTATTATTAATTTTTTTGTTCATATCAAAACAAATATTTCTTATTTTTAATGCTTTATTTTTTATTTAGTTTTTATTCATGTGATTTATTTAATTTAGAATAAATATAAATAAAAGAGTAGTTGAAAATAAGGGTAATATTGTAAACTTATACTAATAGAGGAGTTTTTGGCCATTATAAAAGCAGAAGGGGGAAAAATAATATATGTTGATTACTGTAGGGGGGAAACTGACAATCTCCCAAAAATTAAACATATAAGTAGACAACATAACACAAAACTACCAAAACGATAAATAAAAATAAATATTGCATAATTAAATAAATAACAAGTGGCAAAATTTATTATTAGATTGTTAATGTCATGTTTGTGAAAGTTTATTATTAAAGTACACGTTCTTATTTATTGAAAAATAATAAATTTTGTGATTAAACTTTATTTTGATTTTCTAGTATTCTTTAATTTAAGGATTAAGTTATTGTAAAATTTATAATTTTTATCCACTATATTTTTTATATTTTAATATCAATTTAATAATTAATAACAATTAATAATTATTATAATTTTGATATAATTAAATTTTATTAAAATAAAAATTATTTTGATAATAAAATTCAAACCAAACCCAAACCAAACCCAAATGGTTTGGTTTGGTTTGGGTTAAAAATATTTGGGTTGGTTTGGATTGGATTCAAATTTTTATGGTTTGATTTGAGTTGACTTAAAATTCAACCCAAACCAACCCATGCACACCCCTAGTCAATGTAGTATTTTCATCCGGCCACCACTATCATGTAACAACAGTTTATATAAAATAATTTGTGGAAGCGGAATCCGTAAAGGAGGGCAGCTGGGCAGGAGGCCCCGATGACCGTCAAATTAAGCCCTTCGATATGGTTTGGCCGACATCACGGAACCAGATGTTACTAAGCCCTTTACACATTTTTAACATCGCACCAACCATCCTCAACAGCAGTTATAAGCAATTGAGATGATGTAGGAAAAAGAATATTATAACTATAATATAAATTATTCATAGATATCAAATATAATTTTTAAATAATAATTTTAACAAAAATAATATAAACATGTACAATTTTTTATTATACAAGTGTGAAATAAAATTAACTTCATTTCCACTTCCCAAACTAACATGTAACTGAAAAATTACACCAAATAAAACCTAAGATGACCACAATATCAAATAAGGCGGAAATAAACCAAAGTACAGAGCTATTTTTCTAAAAATAAAACCCGTAAAGTTACAAAAACAAAAAAGATTCAAATGCTTTTGATTACAAACCGCACTTTGGTTTGAAACCATCCTGTTTTTTAAATATGAAGATAGTCAAGACTATCAAAAACCTAATATGAAACCTAGAACCATCGCCCATTTTACCTTCAAATAGACACCGGCCTCAGGTATCAATTGCCCATCATTGGCTCCTGCAGACCAAGCAATGGAAATATACGTACAACCATTGCGAATTTGTCCACCAGCATTAATTTCCATTTAAATCAAGAACATGATTGTGAAAATCCAAAATTCAACTAATTTCTGCTACACAGAGCAGCATGATTGATACCAGAGACTCAGCGAAATGTTGCACTTCGATTTCCAGTTGCAGGAAAAGCAGAACGTCGTCTACCTTGTGACAGTTCTTTCGTTCCATCATCTTTTTGAGCTCGATCTACAGCTGAAACTTTTTTCTTATCTCCAGAGTTCACTGGTTTTCTTTTGTTTCCATCAACCCCAGCTGATTTTTCTTTGGCATCTTCTCCAAACTCGATCTGTTTCCTAGCTGCTTCGAAGTCAAACGGCTGAAACTGCAAAAAACCACTAGGTTCTTCAGATCTCTCAGGCTTTCCAGGTTTTCTATTATTGTTAGCAGAGTGGAAGCACTCCTGGAAACTAGTTGATAAATCAGAGAGAGACATGGTCTCATCTTGTTTACCCATTTCCAAAGCAGACCCTGCAGAACCGTCCTCTCCGGGAGCATTTGCAGTTTCCAAATTACCAAGGTTTTGTTCCTCTTCATCTATATCATCTTCCAACGTAATAATATCTTCTGTATCAGGCCTAGCAGCCGGAGCGGGTTCTTCTGATTGGGAAACTACTGTAACTCTATTGGATTCCTCGATGATTGGTTTCGTTTGTTCCCCACTACCAAAAGATGAAGGAAATGGAAGGTCAGGCTTATT
Organism: Citrus sinensis; assembly: GCF_022201045.2. NCBI lineage: Eukaryota > Viridiplantae > Streptophyta > Magnoliopsida > Sapindales > Rutaceae > Citrus > Citrus sinensis. The sequence continues at coordinate 41,080,825 of NC_068558.1, read as the reverse complement.
TGGTTCAGACTTCATCACATCAACTGGTTTTAACTGTTCATCTCTTGCAAAAATTGAGTGGAATGGAAGATTGACTGAGGATTTAATCTGCTCTAGTTTCATAGCTTCCTTGTCCTAATTAAGACAAACAAACAATCAAAAGGAGGATAATAAGAAGGGTGTTAACCAAATATAAAATGAAACAACACACAAATCCAGATGATAGCAGCGCTTAGTCATGGGACCTGAAATTTTGCATGTTTGATTATAGCCCAACAGTTGCCCACTCACAATTTCCGTATAATATAAATCATAATTCATAATGACTCACGCAACGAAAAAGGCAACAAGAAGGTAAATGTACATGCTAGTTGACAAGAAAAATTGAAAAGAAAGTGAATCATGGAATGAAGATTCAAAAAAAAAAATATTCTTCTTTTGTTGCCTTCTTTGCAACCAACATGCAGAGACTGGCTGACTGGCAGGCCTCAGTAGTAGTTATTTTGCTATGTAAAAATAACATAGCAAATGTTTAACTATATTCTTCCTTTGTTGCCTTCTTCCCAACCACACATGCACAAACTGGGTGACTGGCAGGCCTCAGAAATAGTTATTTTGCTATGTGACAATGACATAGCAGATGTTTAACAACCATTACTAGCAAATGAGTTAACTCACCTTTTTTTCGCCACCAAACTTTCTCTTTGGGTTACCCAGCAGTGCTCCAAAACCACGGTTAGGCTTCTTTAGAGCCTGAACAGCAGCTTCAGTAACCTATAAAGAAAAAGAAATTGAATGCTAAGCCTCTTAACCAAAAAAAAAAAAAAATCCACATTAAGGCATCAAATTCACAACCCTTGCTGAAGGTGACTTGCAAGCATTCAAGTCTCTACTTAGACCAGAGCTGGAAAGTGTTGAAATATGACTAGCTTCTTTATTTTCTGAAGCAATTGCTTCTCCAGGATGCGCAAAAGACCCTAGTCCATTTCTGTCAAGTTCTGCGACACTGCTTCCAACCTTTGGAGGCTCTTGTTTCAGCTGGGTGTAAGCTGGTGGGTGAGGCATCGTGGTACCAACTAATGCATCAACACCATCAACACTCTCCCTTCCAACATTTGGAATTTTCAAGTTTGAGGAAGTATCAAGAACTAAAACTTCAGTTTCTTCTGATGCCTACACAAATAAGGAAAAATGGTGGGGGGGAGAGATTAGTTTGATGTAAACAAAGAAAAATGGTGACATAGCTCTTAACAGCCATAACATGGAAAACTGACTGAAGTTAATCCTCTGTAGCTCACAAAACCTACTACAAACATGGGACCCGGTCAGCCAATATACAAGGAGTACCTAATTATTGAGCATTTACTGCTATAAACCATAAACTTACTTCTAATGAAGACATCACTGATAATTGCTAAAAATCACTCAAATCCCTTTCTCAACTGGAACATCCTTTGTCCATGAGTTTTAATGACATTCCATGGGTTAACAAATTATGAAAGCTTAATTTTGTAAGATCAACTAGGATTCTTTTTCTTCAATAGAACTGGATTGGATGAATTTCCTTTTTCCTTTCATTTGCCGAAGACAACCAGCTGAGTGAATTCCAAGAACTTGCACAAAAAGTAGCAATTCATCGTAGTAGACCTTAAGGTTTTGGACCATCATCCTTGTTTAAAAGATGGTTGGTCTGATTCTAATGAAATCAAAGGAAAAGAGAAAGAAAATCAATGTATGTTGGCAATCCATTGAAGGCATTAACATCAAATTCTCAAAGAAAAATAATCAATTTGGATCACTGATATAACAAAACAATCAAACATGAGCATGCAGGTCTTACCACTTCCATACGTTCCTCTTTCAATTTTTGAGCAATGGCTTCAAAATTAGCAGCATTTTGCATAGAATTTTGTATGATGCTAAGTACCGGACCCATATAGCGTTCAATATATGAGTGCTTTGATTTCAACAATCGACGTAACTTGGCAGCAGTAGTAGGCAACTGTTTGGCTTTTACCACAAAAGGAAAATATGATTAACTCATAACTCACCAAATGGATTTTATATACATATAGAAGAGAGAGTTGGAGGAAATTCAGACAGGTTTCTACCAATTTCAATCAGAGTTCTGTTTGGCAATACATAACCAGTACTTTCATCATCTGCACGAGCAATAACATCTCGCCATTCACAAAGACCCTGCAAATCATTGAAGTGGGATCAATGGGGCCAGAACTAGTAAGAATACTCAAGTATGCAACAGACTCTATCAGCAGTTGGCAATGATGTGTCAGCTACGTAAAATCCACCCTTCTATCATCCACTCAAAAATTTAGAAGTAAATTTCTCAAGACAATCCTATTAGTGACTATTGGTGCATTGCGGATTCTTCTGGGTCAAGACTTTGTTTCATTTGAAGATGCAACTAGTAAACAAAACATGCAGATAATACGTTTTCAGTAGCATCCTCATGCATATAATATCCAGATAGAAAAGTGGCCAAGTTTGAAAAAAACATGAAGAACTGACATACCGCAACAACAGCAAGCTGCTGAGCATTGAGACCAGCCCCCTGCAACCTATTTCAACATAGAGAAATAAGCTCCACTGATTAAGTTCTGTCAAATCACATAAATACGAAGTCCAAAATAGAACTAAAATTAAACAAGAGAAGTAATGCTAAGTAAAGAATGAAACAAACAAAAACTGTATGAGAGAAGATTTTAAACAGGCGAGGCCACTAAATGAAAACTTAAACTGAGATGAATAGGGACAAAGACAAACCCATAAATGTGGAGATATGAATTTTCTGACAGAAGCTCCTTCTCATACAGCTGCCTGCATACGTCATAACTACGCTTGTAGACCTGTTTGCAACAAAATGTTTGCTCAATATGGTAAAATTATAGATAACTAAAGTCAAATTCAAAAAATGTGTTTGCCAACAGACTGATACGTCTTCATCCTTGGGAAGAGAAATCAAGAGTTGACAATTTTCTTTAGTCCACAATCCAAAAAAGGATATTCGGATTTAAACTATGTTCCTTAAACAGTTGAAGAATTAGTCATGATAGATACTTCCCAATATTTTATGTTCTATTTCTAACATTGTAATTATTAAGCTCCATGCCAATCTCCAGACACAATGGTCTGTCATACATGGCACAACAAGATCTGAATAAAGCATTTAAAAATGGATTCTCTATAATCATAGAGATGCCCAACAGTTTTACAAAACAACACCAACAGTTAAGCAAAAATCATACCTCTGTCAGGGGAGTATCAGAATTCTCAGACTCCTTGGGCATTGAGGACAACTTGATTTTCATTATATCATATATATACAACAGATAGTGTGTATCTTCTCTAGCGTATCTGTCATCACAAGTATAATCAATTGGATGATATGCCACTAATGAATCCTCAAAGCTAAGAAAATTCTAACAGAGAAACTCTATGATGAATATATATTTTGACTAAATAGGAAAAAAAAGCACCACAAAGTAACATCAGCCCAGAGAAAATAAAGAATCCTCGAAAGGGCAAATTAAATGACATACAGCAGTAATGCAAAACTGTCATAAAGTACAACATGTTACTGGTGAGTGTGTGGATAATCCATCCATTTCTCTGGGAAGCATCTAGACTTGGGAAAAATTAATGAAATAATCTTAGGCCCTTAGATATTATTCATGCTTTAAAGTATGAGAACATGAGGTGAAGGGAAGAACATTTTATAAGACCAAATGGTATGGTCATAAACCACAGGCAACCTGATTCAGCTTGGTAATAACCAAAAGATAAGTCAGTACATTGTCACTACAGGCATTGTCCTTGACAAAAAATTTAAAAATATTTATAAAAACCAGATCACATAACCGCACCTAAGGATGCCTTACAAGTCTGCATGAGTAGGATCCAAGTGATATCATGAAAACTTCTTGTCAGACATGGAAAGAGTCTAAAATTTTATATATATAAGAAGTAGTAATAATAAACGGGCTGGAATATCACAAACACAGGCAACCCTACAATTATCCATACAGGCTGGAATATCTCAATCTTATAACCCAGATCTCCCAGAAATACCCAAATGAAGAAACCTATACCTAATTAATTATAAAACCATTCATAACTTCAACATATAAAAACCCAAAACTTTTGTTGGCCTTCCCCTTCCTGGCTGTCCAAATATTTGTCCACAATCAAGAGTCAATGTCCACTCATTACTAATTTCCAACATAGATATTCCCACAATTCAAATCCTAAGCCACGGAAAAAAAATATTATTAGTTTCTACAAAAATACAGGCAAAGATGAAACCCCAAACACTTAAATGATGATATATGATTTCTGCTTTTCCAAAGAATACAAGAACTTTAAAATAGTAGTAATTATTTTCATGCCAAACAGATCATAATTTTTTTTTTTGGAGAACTCGTTATTAGAAAAGTAGGTTACAAAGAAGATAAAAAGAGAACCAAAGGTACCTCAGCATCTCGTCGGGAAGAGGACGTACTCTCCAATCTGCATTCTGGTATCTGCAATGAGTTGACTTAGGATGATGAAGGGCGGAAACTATAAGGAGAAACAGATCAGGTACTTTACAAAAGGACTCACTCTTTGTTGGCATTAACTCCACAAAAGTGATGTAGAAGATACTCCAAACTATTTCTCTCCAATTTCAAGACTCTTGAGGCCTTACGAAAAGACAGAAACAAATTCCCACGATCATCTCCCAATGCAAACCAAAATAAATATACAGTATATTTACAATAAACCAATAAACTTAGGACTGAAAAAAGCAATTCTCACTATTATTTGGAATGCAAAACAAAATAAATGCCACAGTAAAATTTACAAAAGAGCATTACACAAAAACAACCAAAAGAACATTAATAAATGGGGGAAGTTCCACATCAAAATTGAAAATAATGATACAAATAGTTCAAATGACAAGCGAAGCTACTTTGAAAAAATTAAGGGAGAGATGACATGTAACTGACAAGGCTTTTTGAAGCCAAACCTTGACTCAAACACATAAGATGAATTACAAAATTGAAAATACAGTATCAAAAGATAACTCAATTTAACTAATTTAGTAGAATAAAGGCTTGCATCAACACTCATAAATTAGACCACAAAAAAGCAGATAAGATAATATAAATTTAACCATTGTACAAAAAACCAGACAAGATCATCAATAAAGTCTCAAATTTCAAAGAGAGTTTCAAGGGATAAAACCTGTCCTGTGTCAAACATATTGCACAAATATATGCCAAAGTCCCGTTGAAGCCACACAATATCTCGATCTGCTCCATGCATCACCTAGTAAAGTAAAAATTAACATAATTTGGGGGGAAAAAAATAAGATTTATCACAAAGCTACGCGAGAGCATGTCGAAGGGACCAACCTTTTTCTTGGTAGGATCTTTAAAAACTTCCCTAAGATATGGCCCAACTTGAACGCGAAGCTTTAACGTATCTACCACAAAATCTTCGGTTCTGGTGGAAATTTGCATCAGGCAAGTCAATCCTAGGAAAGATCGATATTGATTATGTTCCAAGTCGACCTAGAGAAAAGTTACAAAAAAATTACAATGTTTTCTAGTTGCAAACAGGTTTACTGTTGAGATGAAAACGAAAGCAAAACCAAGTCATGCTTGAGAAAAGGATTACAGCTAAAAATGGACTCACTGTTAAAGATGAAAGATCATTTTCTTAAACATGCAAAACTTGTATCAAGATTAAATAGACAGCTGGTTTACTACTTTACGTAGACAGGAAAACTATTACAGGCACATTTCTTTGCATATGTTTCGAATGTTAACATATTTGTATGTATCTTCATGGGCGGCCACACCCCTTTCTTGTCTTATTGGCTTAAACCACATCCAGCACTATATAATTTTGAAGTAGCTGACATCGGTGACATGTGCCTTAACTACACTATATCCTCTACATAGGACAGTGTTCAGTTCTGTATATGAAATGCCCCATCAGAAAAGAGAAATCAAAAGGCTGAAAAAAAGAAACTACTGCAGTAAGGCTGAACCACGGCATTATTTATCAATAAAACATAATCACAGAAGTCAGACTTTACCGCAAACTCATCTACGCTCTTCAATTTAGCAGCTAGCTCCTTTAAATCTTTAACTTCTTCCACAAGCTTGAATGGTGTCTGCTCCAACGAGGGAGGTTTTACAGCTTCCACATCCCCTATATCTTTATCAACAAAATCCAAAACAGAAAGATTGTCCTGTACAAATAAAGCAATAGCAATAAGCAAAAGTGTTTTGGTATATTTTTGGCAAGCATGAACCACATTCACATGAACAGAGAGAGTGTTAAAATTCTCGCATGAATAATAAGAATTGCACACAAATTCCAAACAAGATAAGCGTAAACATATACCACAAACCACCCAAAAAGAAAATGAAAGAAATAATTGATCACTAAAAAGTCCCTAAGAAAGGTACTATTTTCAGATTACAAATTTAACAAACCCAGTAAGTCAAATCCAATATCAAAATATTCAAAAAATAACAAACTTACAAGAGGATGGATAAAGCGTCCACTGTCCTCACTCTTCTGCAACCAAACATGCTGAAACGGCTGGTTCGCATTGTTCACAACGATCTTGTACTCCTCTTGCGGTTTTGTTATAGTCGGTACATGAAACGGCACCTTGCTTTTCTCTTTCCTGTCCTTCACTTTCACACTGGCCGGGGCAGAGCCACCCACAATGTCGCCCTTCTTCTTGTTCTTCCCATAAACCAACTGAAAGCCACCTTCATTTCCATCGCCTTCCCCATTTTCCCCTCTTGCTTTACTAAATTCGTCGAAAGAAACATCCATACGCTCGAAAACGTTGTCGTTTACGTCGACAAGCCAGTCGTAGGCGTCCGAGATGTCAACCTCGTCAGGAAAATTGATCGGTTGGTTAAAAATCTCCGATGAGCCGATGGATTGTAGGAGGAGCTGCGATTGGTTCGCGATTTCTTGGACGGGTTGATTGAATTCAGGGAAATTGTAGAAGAAATGGAAATCTTGATTAGAGGGGATGCTTCTCGAAGAAGAAGAAAGGTTCGAGAGAGAAGATGAGAGCGGACTTGTTAACTGGGCGGCTTTCTGAGCCCGCGATTGCTCGTCTTGGTCGCTCATAGTGGCTAGGGTTAAGAGTCAGGGTTTATGGTGGGTTAGGGTCTCCGGGGGAACGTTAGGGTTTTTGGGGGTTTTCAAGTTTGCATTCTCTCTGTTTGTCGGAAGGCGCCCGAGGAGTAGTGAAAGTGACAGTGAAACTGAAACGAATTGGGAATGATCTGCTGTCACGCAGTCAGAGTGGGTTAAAGTTTCCAGCACGCGAGTAGTGGGAGACGACACGTGTCGTTTTTAAAGGTGCGAAGAATATGATGTCGGGACTTTTTCTGTTTTAACAGATTTAATGAGAAAGAAATGATTAGGTTGGTACATCCATCGTACATGCATCCGTTGGGTAGAAGTTACATGTTAGCTCAATAAGCAGCAAAACGAGAGGACGTAACTAATAATTTTCCATTTTGCTTTTATTAACATGCTAATAGGAAAAGCACAGTCGCATCTTCATTACTCCCAGCAATATGCTATTTTACATCAAGAGAACAAATAATTCAGAAACTTGTTCATAACAAGAATTAAAGAAAATGCCGAATTTCAACTTTACTGAATGTCTTCAATCCTTTTCTACTTGTGCTTTTCTCCAAATTTGTAATGAGCATTTAAGTGTATGCTGTGTTTCAGATGCAGTTTTACTCTGATGGCAAAAGCAAACTCAGAAGTGTATATCGTGCAGTAAGTTGATAACAAAAGTTCAGAAACAGAGGATTTAGGCAACTGTGATTGTGCAGGAGCCGACACATTATTTTGGGCACTCAGGCAGCTTGTCCACGACGCGAACAGGAATAATAGGGATTGACTCCCACCATTCTTTTAGACGTCTGTTGCCGCTTTGGTCGTCTGACTTGTTTCCCAGGTACTTCATTGGCTTCGAGTTCATAATGAAGCCGTACAGCACACCTCCCATAACAATATACTTGAATGGAACAACCGCTAATACTATTGCTAACCCAGTCAATGCCACCATTACCGTGTCCGCATGCTGCAATCCATTAAATGAAACGAGGATTTAGAACAATTTGGAAATGCAACTAGGACTCTCTCAATAATCGAAGACATTGAACAAATGTAGTAGGTAAACGAACTTCAGCTAACGACGAATAAGCAATATTGATTGAAAACGATATTTAATTGCTAAGCTGAAAGCATAGGTTATCAAAATGAGTACCTTGCGGGCCTTTGAAATTAATATCGACCATATCTTCAAAATCATAATGTTTGCTGCCTGCAACATCTCATGAATAGTTATCAAACTGTATTGAGCCGACACAATGCTCTCCACGGTGCTCTGATCTGAAGTAGTGCATACTACTATCTCATTGCATTTGTCTGTCAACCTTTTTTTTCTTGCCTGAAGCATCTTCACCACGATGGTGAGCAAACAAGCAGCTATAGCCTGGCCTACCCACTCCCTACATTGCCATTATATAGTTTACTAGTCGTTTGCAAAGTTTACACATTACTAGGCCAAGTAATGAAGTCGTTCTTGATCAACATGCACTTTCAAAAAATTTTCCGTATATAAGAAAATTACGAGGGAGCACTGACTTACTTGTACACTATTAGTAGAGTTGTAGCAATCACAGTGAGGGTGGTTGCTGGTTTTTCCCATGAAACAACTTCTCGAATCCAGGGTAAAACACTTTTAAGTGGCTTTAGTAGCTCCTACATTATTAAATCAAACTTAACATCAATACTACAAAACCAAATAAAGTAAATAACAGTAACCTCTCTGAGACAGCTATCCTCCCATGCCATACAGCACGCCAAAGGTGCAGAGATTTTTTGGTACAAATTATAGGGTGCTATAGGAATTTCATAAAATTCAATTTCTTTGCTGTGCTTGATAAATGTCAAACAAGCTCTCAATATCATGATTTGTTGAGATATCATTACTTATTCTGTCAATATAAAATCAGCAGCATAAACAATAATTTGGAAGTAAAAACATACCAAGAGAACAAGGATGCTATCACTGATCCCTTCCTCTTTCAGGCCCTCAGTGGTAGACTTAGCAATTTCAACTGCCTTTGCTTCCTCTTTAGATTGATTGATGGCAGTTTCCAGTGATGAACAGCTTTCATCACTTATATGTTTATGTTCCTCCAGTTCTTTTCCTTCTCTTACTTCTCCACTTGTGGCAATTGACAGGTTCATACATCTCAGAATTGAGCTAGCACTGGAAGGATGTCCACAATCAACTTTCTTCAGACTCTCAGCAAGCTCTTCTAGCACGTAGTCTCCCTTTGGTAACTCATCGTACAAAGCAAAAATCAAGAATTTTGTGGGATCTGGGGGCAATATCCTCAGCATTTCTCTTGCTGCATGGAGTCTTATGATGCAAAGTATTGTCCTTGCATTCATCTCCCATGCCTGTATTGGACATTCCACCTTGAATTTTGATAGGAATTTGTGCATTAAGATTATCTCCTTTGTGAGGGCCAGCCAATGATCACGCCTTGTCGAGCTAGTTATCTCTGGAAACTCCAGCACAATTCCCTCAGATCTAGAAAAGTGAAGGGCAAAAGACAATGGCATAACCACACTATGAAATATCCATGAGATTTGCTCATTTGACAGTATAACTAACCAACATCTACAACCAAATTAGAAAAATCTAGCAGCATAAATATCTTTAGCTTAATAAAAGACAAACTTTAATAAACGAATCAGAATGCTTTCTGATGTCTGCCTTGTATGTTATGCATTTAAAATCTAGCTTATGGGATAACTACCAAGCATTTAACAATTTTTAAAATAAGAATAACGATGCTAATAACTCCAGTAATTTCATATAAGTGAAACTATGCTTACTGTCCAGGGGACTCGACTACAATTGCCTTGTCAAAAAGCGGAGCACCCCATGGACCTGTGGCAGTTGGTTTAACAGATAGTTCAGCATCCTTCAAGAGGCCAATCTTTAGTGCATCTTCATATGCTATTACTCCTGAAGCCTCGAAGTAGAGTGCATAATTTGTCAGTGTGAGCCTACCTAGAGACAACAATTATGATTAGTAAAATCCAAGTAACAATTTCTACAGCAGTTAGAAAGATGTAAGACCTCAAACTAAAGACATACCAGGCCAACTTGTTTTCCCAATATGGCGCACTACTCTCTGTGTGCTTGCAGTTCCTTCCACATGCAGTATAAATTCATCGTCAGCCAGCTCAACACCCTTTGGAGTTGCTTGTTTTTGCAAATTTTTTACGCATCTATGAAATCAAGATTTCCAAAAGAAAATGAAAAACGGCTGAAAGCACCCAAACAAGCCGAGCACAGATATTGTTATCAATAAGGGGTAATAATGCTTCTGCATTTTCAGAGATAGTTAGTGAGTTTGCAAATTCTAGAAATTGTTAAGAACAACTCATTTCGAGTGTTCCATGATAATTTGCATGTCACAAAACCAAACGGCACTTAAACTTTCTGAGTGGTAAAATTGCTGCATGGAAGAAGTGGAAGAATTACTTGTCCATCTCCTTTAGAAATATATCGTATGCTGGAGAATGGAGCCGGCTTCCTGTTGGCGCTGTCAGAATTTCATACGTAAATCTCCCATTAATAACATCTGAAACTAGAGGAACTAAGGATCCCATCCATACAAATGCATCTTCTCCAACACTCAGTTCATTATTGACCTACCATCATATATATGGGCCAGAGGGTAAATTATCAAACCAAACAAATATAAAAACGAAGAGTAAAATATAATTGACGGCCAAATATGAAGCAAATCCAAGATCAATCGCAACATTTATATATCTAATTTGATCAGATCTCATAGAGTAGTTAGCAAAAATAACAATTAATCAATGTTCATGAAATGATATACGAGTTTCAGTGAAGGCTAATGCTTGGTCGGTACATTAGCACTCAAATGATCAGAAAGAGACACTCTCTCTTACTAGAAGAGGCATGATGTCTGTATAGAAGAGGGGAATTTCATCATGATCTGAAGTGAATTTTACAGCCTTTCTATCCTCATTCTCCTTTCCCATGCACTCCTGCACAAGACCGAAATAGTAGTAACCACAGAGAGGAATAAAAATCCATTGACCTATCATTAAAACAGATTCAGCAGATAAGTGAGAGAATTCATGCTTCTTTGAATAGGAGCGAAAACTGATGAGAACCAGAGAATGTATAATGAAAAAGAAATAGAAGAAGCAACTTGAAAAGCAGAGAGGCACACCAAAATTGGGATAATATCATAATGATTTGGTGGACCATGAAATAAATATAGGATATCAGTATTATGATGATTGCTTACAGTATGAGACTCCTCATCAGCGGCACTAGGCATTTCCCAGGCAAGCATCATGTCAAATGTGAGTCGACTAAATGATCCATCACTAATCTTTTCTTCTATGCTCTGACACATGTTAGTAAGAGCCTTTACACTGCAATATTCCACAAATTTCTTCGAATACTGTCCGATTTCAGGCTTCCATTCTGCTTCAAAACCCTCCACCAACGAATCATCAGAAGCCTTTACTTGCCTGCAAGAATTTCAGGACGCACAAGCTAATGTGCTTTACTGCAACTATATGTTTATATCAAACCAAGTATTTGCCAAATGCTTTCCTTTATTGAGCAATCCAATAATGTGTCCAACTAATTTAGGAAAAAAAAAATCTAATAACATGGTAATGGACAGACATATTTTAATCCTAAAACTATGATATAACTAAGCCTCTTGAAATTAAATACAGAAAAGTACATGATGTATGTGGATTCTACTGACACAATAATTTTGCAACCCAGAATAGAACTATTGCACATAACCACTTTAGTAGAAACTAGAAAGGGCTACAAAAGGCTGCTGGCCATCTAAAGGCTAGTAATAAAAAATTGAGTGCCAACTTCTTGAATAAGTGGAATAAGCGAACGCGCCTTATGTTAAAGCCCATTTATGTCAAAGAATTAATGCTCCAGTTTTGAAGCATGCACTCAAATAATCTCAATCGACCAAATTCATTTGAGTGGTCTACGATGGAATGAATTCCTGCAAAAGAATTAAGTCTGCTAATAACATAATTCTCATATATATTTCAATCTCCTATTGAAATTAAATCTCTAAGAACAGGTATAAAACCGACCCTCCCATTGTAACCTCAGCACTGGATTTGGCAGTAATACATAAAACAGTTTTTAGAGGCACTTACATTACATAAAGTGCTTCCCAAAAGTGCTTTTGCGTGAAAAGTTGCCAAACAAAAACACACTCGAAACCACCTTACAGTCAGCTAAATGCATACAAATTAACTGGATCAAGGCAAATTTCATAAATTTACTCACTCTTTTTTTCTTTTTTTCTTTTTTTGCATTGTCTTTGTGTGTCATCTCAATTACCATTAATTATATTTAAATGCATATCAAATAATGTGTGCAACAGATATTTATACAAAACCTACTACGTTCTACATACATTCGTATATATAAAGAAAACAAAGTGATGGGGGAGAAAAAGAAAAGGAGAGAGAGAGAGAGATCCGTACAATGCACATCTGTGAACGACGTCGTTGGCAATGGAGGACAAATGCTTCCTGTTGTTCTTAGTATCCATCGTATTATATATGTAATGATTGTTTCTTTCTTCCAAGTGACAATATTAATATTGGTTTCTTAATTTTTCCTTCACTCTCTCTCTGCTTGCATTGATGAGTGTTGTGTTGAAACGCCCTTAATAAGGAGAGAGCAGGGGGGCTTTAACTTTTAAAGATGTGTTAATCGGCGGAACTGCCACGTAAGGGTGGCCATGCAATGCAAATTACACCTGGTGTATGCTCAATGCCTTTGTTATACTTATATATATTACTCCACGCTTTCTTTCCTTTGGATTTTGTCACGAATTTTAATTAGGTTATGTTATATTGATGAACTTTTGACATGTGGACAATGGACACCGTTATTGTATGAGGACAAAAGTTATGATCATAATTAAAATTTGTAAAAATCCTTAAAAGTGACGTTATTTATAATCATGCATGGAAAATAAAAGAGGCTCTTAAATTGTTAGTCGTACGTTATTTTTATTTAATTCGAGTGTAGAAGGACTTCTATATATGGACTGCTTTTATAAAATCTATTTATAATATTGTAAAGATTTATCCTATGCTTTAATAAAGTACCGAAAGTCGGGAGGGCGGATCTTAATGGAGACTATAGTGGGTTATGACTCTTGTAAAAATTTCAATTTTTTTTTTAAATATTCATGATATCCCCTAAATTAAAATAGAAGTTAAAAAATTAACTCTAAACGATATATACATTATTCACTCCGATCCCCGTAACCAAAGTTTTCAGCTTTCGCCCCTACTTACTTAATGTCTTTTTGTTTATGAATCAGCTTCATGCTTGGAATTAAAACTCAGGATTAAAAATTACTTTTATCATTGTTTAACAGCGAGTTTGAAATGCTTGTTTTCCATTACCGCAGATGGCTTTGAAATGCATGTTTGAAAGGTATAGCATTCCGATCTTCTGGGTTCGCAGTTAACTATTGACCTTACTAGGAGCTCTATCGTTTATTAGTTTTGCAAAATGTAATCTAAACTAAAGATAAAAAAGAACAGAACTCGTGTTTTATCGATGACACGTCGTCCGTACAAGGACTGCAATTCATACACACTGCATGCTTGTGGGCAAAAAGCCGACAGGTCATACGTGGATGGGATGCCAGACAGACGCAGAGATAAACAGTTTATGACCGGGTCCTGAAGACGTACGCAGGCAGTGTCATCTACTCAGGTCTTAGCTATATAAAGTATAATTCTACATATGGAAGATAAATGTTACACAAATTATAATCAATATTAATCAAGTCAAAACAATCATAATGCCAAAATAAAATATGACAAATGGAACATAAGTATTGCGTGTAATACACTGAATAATTCAGAATTGAGCTACATAACAATTCAGAAGCTTCTTAGTTGTTTCAAACAAAACATAAGGCTGCCACAGTGACTGGCACTGTACTCCTTTCAGTTTCTACAAATCCAAAAGACTATTTAATTCGAACATACACTTAAACCATTTTTTTTTAATTTAAACATAATTATAGTTCTTTTGCTCACCATCAAATAAATAATCTGAAAATTCATTAACTGGCTTAGGATCTAGGAATTCCAGCACAACACTTGAAGATGATCTCCGAAACTTCATTATCCTCGAGATTATCTTCCCTTGGTTCTCAACACCTGCCGCCAATCTAATACTCATTCTCTGCAATACATGTCCATTCTTTAGAAGAAACCTCACAATTTCAAGTTGATTCGCATAACCGCAAAAATGTTTTATTTCAACTGTCTTGAGATGATTTGTCAAACATGAAATAGCAGCCTTGTTCGGTGTTTTCCTATAAAAATTAGTTCCACGCTCATGCTGCCAAGAGAAAACAGACCGAAATGCAGTCAAGGAATCAAATCAAGAGGAGAATTCATTTTTAAGCAAAGAATAGAGTAAGATGAATTAGAAAAAGCTATATCATTTTCACAAACTAAAAAAATTCTAAACTTTGCTCTTGTACAAAACTTGCACAAACCTTAGAAGAACACAACTGATTGATTGACTCTAAATTCAACCATCTGTTCAACAAGCAATAGCATGGGGACAACCAAGAGGCCACAAGATTTACATTTACTTTAAGCTCTAAGCGGTCAACATAATATATCACAAATACTTTCCACTCTATTGCGCTAATTTAAGCAAAGCCCGGTTGCACTTTAACAAGATTAAAATTTTAGTACATAAATGGGGGATATGATTTTAAAAAAAAAATGGATAGAAGCAACGGTATCTAACAAATGGAATAGTTTTTGGTGTTAAGATTACCTTAGGAGAATATATTGCAAGAGCTTCTAGATTTGGAGAGCAGTTGAGCAACCTAAGCATTGATGGCATGAGACATGCAGCCGGCCCCGCAGAAAGTATTAAGGACTTCAAATTATTGAATGAAGTGGAAAGAAGCGGCCGTTCTTCGGGACCAATATCAGGATCTAGAACCTGAAGGAACAATGGCCAAAAGAAAGAGAATATATTAGTCAAGTTAAGTGCAATAATCACACAAAAAATCTAACAAATGATAATATACATAAACTCAAGTCACCAATGAGTTCTAGTTTTTGACATCAATAACAATTGATTACTCAGATAAATGAGACTTCATACAATGTCACAATGGCTTATACATAGTCTAAAGAACAAATTAGCATTTTGGAAGGTTCCATAATCAATAGAATTCTTATTTTGCCAAACAAAGAACGTAGATTCAGTTTACTTCATTTCTAATGTCAAAATAAAAAAGTGTATACAAGTTCTGGCAGAATCATGATTTGGTGCAATGAATGTATATGAAATCATACCCTGAGAACAATGACTTCCGATAATTTCAAAACTTTAACTTCACGAAAGTCATTGAAGATTGTAGATAAAACGTGACATCTTTCGTTCTCCATGTCTTCATCGTTGTAGTCATCCAGGTCAATGAATGCATTTTGCAAGGAGTTTAAGCTCTCAAAGGCAAAGTGAGGTAACCATGGAGCTAAAGCTATACAATTAAAAGACACGAGATTTGGACAAGCAATCTTAAGCTTGTAGTTGCCAGCATTATCATCGCCAGCATTATCATTGCCAGCAATGGATTCCAGAGCCAAATTCTTCAAATTAGTGGAAGAAATGTCAAGAATCTCCAATTCAGGAAAATCACATGACACCATACACAAATTCTCAAGCAGGGGAAGATTTGAAATAAATTCAGGAAACAAATTATGATCCAACGCAACACTTTGTAAATCAAGAGATTTGAGCCCAATAAAACCAGCAGTAGTAGGCAGCTTTAAAAAACATCGGTGAACATGAAAGCTCAAACTCAACTTCAGTTCCACCAATGAATCACAAGTTACAAGACTATGTGGCAAGTCAAACTCAAATGGGTATAGTGAAGTTACAGTCAGATCAAGCACTTGCACGTTTCGTCGTGCCATAGCAGAAACCCATCTGTAAATCGTTCTATCGTTATCGTAACTTGTTAAATACTGCCGGCAGTAAAGACTAAATCTTTTAATATTAACAGACCCATTTTGAGAAAATATTACCCAGTTGACAAAATCTTTGAACTTATCATTGATTGTCCTACGAGACCATCTTCGTTCCGGGTCTGACCAAATTGTTTCAGAGTTGAAACTCAAATAAGGAACGGAAAGCCACAAGTACCTCCATCTTCGCGAAACAGCGCTTGCTCTAACAACATCAACTGTTTCCATGGACGAGAATATGTGATGAATGATGTGCTCTGGAAGATTGCTAAGTCTATCACCATCTCCTTTACCGCATGTCAGTCTTGGAATTTTAAAGGTTTTAGCACAGTCCACCATCGAATCGGATTTGGCGGTTTGGGTTCCGGTCAGGTTTTTTGTTTGAGACTTGAGACGGTGAGAGACTGATGTGGGGGTTTTAAATGGATCTGTAAATTTAGTACTGAGTTTGAAACTAGGATGCCATAGCGGTTAACCGGAAAAATCTATATGGGCTTTGCTTGGATTCACACTAAATCCCCGTAAGGAACTCATAAGCCCACCTCTTTTGCAACTGAGAAAGTGTGTGATCAGGAAATTATACAGTACATTATACAGTAAGGTCCAGAGGTTCTATATTACAATTTAAGTATTTAACGTGGAACACCGACTAATAATAATTAGATAGATGGCATTATACGTTGAAAAAATTTTAAAATTTCTCTTTCTATTATCCTTCCAAAATTTAGAATTTCAAAAAATTAGAGATAATAAATACTACTCTCTTCTGAGAAATTGTACAATGCATCAAAAGTAAAATATCAGTCATATAATAAATAAATAATTTTATAACATATGTGTATTTATTTTGAAATATCATCATACAAGTGTTAGTTATATTAAGGTTAATTACATATATCATGCATACATCAATTAGTTATATTACTTATGATGTATTATAGAATTTCTTCTCTCTTTATTATCTCATTCAAATTATATTTTTCTCTCTCCAATCTCCATCTCTAATCTAGTCAGTTTTTAAATTACTTATGACGGTTTAATTAAAGATTTTTTAAATTACTTTTGACAATTTAATTAAAGATTGTAGCAAGTTCGTAATTTAAATCATACCAATGCAGAATCCACACTAATATTGCAAAAGAAACCTCCTCAAATTAATCTATAAATGCTTATTAAAATAAAATTTTTCATTATGCCAATAAATAGTAGGCCAACCGAAAAGTAAATGAATAAAACTTGAGGACAGCCACTACATCGAAAAATATGAAGGAAAAAATTAAACGGCAGCCACTCATGCTTCAAAAAACATCTTCTTCGCCAGCAAAACACATCTTTTTCTTCACTGGTAGTCGCAGCAATCATGTTAGCTTTGGGTTAAAAAGGCTGCCAAAATCATTTCATCGACAAAAACCTTCTTCTTATTCTTCAATAGATTTAAAAAATGCTAGCAACATGATTGGAGAGAGAGAGAGAGAAAAAAATAATAATTAGAATTAGATAACAAAGAGAGCAAGCAACATTTATTCTCTCATTTTTTGAAATTCTAAATTTTGGAGGGATAATGAAAAGAGGGAATTTAAAATTTCTCTAACATCTATTGTCATGTGTCTAATTATTATTAATCGATGGCTTCATATTAAATTGTGACGTAGAACTTTCGATATATTATAAAATTTCTCAAGTTGATTGATAGCATGAAACAAAAGTTAGTGTTTAATGCTTGAGTTTTTTCATTCTCGTATTATTTAAAAAACAAATAAGTGGTATGCAAATTATGTCAAAACTTATATGAATATGAATATATATAGTGATTTTTTAAAGCTAAATGTACAAAAAATAATAATTATAATTTTTAGTCACGATTTAGTTAAATGATACACTTTTTTTTTCTTATGGATAAGGTTAAGAATTTAAGTCTCTCAATACGTGAAAATAATTTCTTTTTTCCTTTTTTAGATTTTTTAGGCTAGACTTGGCTATATGAAGATAGATCACTATGATGCTTAAAGAAAGTCTTAGCTATGTTAAGATAAAAAAAACTTTGATGCTTAAGGCAGGTCTTGGCATGCCTAAATTAAGGCAGATCCCTACACAATATTGAAATTTAAGTTGGATTTCAATTTTGATCTGTTGAGGTGCCATTAGGCTAGACTCAAGAATTGGTCTGGGCTTCAAAGTCCCGATAGGTCTACATTGTAGCAAATATTATTTTTTTTAATATATTACCGTTTGAACGATATACTTATAACCAAAATTCTTTTGAGACTCAATTTAATTCTAATGCGGCACGATTCAGAATTTTGTCCTTAATTTCGAAGAGTATACGTACTCTGCCTACAAACCGGTGGATGGAAAAGAATATTCCCTTCTTGTAAGAGAACG
This sequence comes from Citrus sinensis, assembly GCF_022201045.2. NCBI lineage: Eukaryota > Viridiplantae > Streptophyta > Magnoliopsida > Sapindales > Rutaceae > Citrus > Citrus sinensis. The sequence continues at coordinate 41,062,270 of NC_068558.1, read as the reverse complement.
AGGGGTCCCCAAAAGGGCCAAAATGTAATAGCCCACGGGCGGGGCAATATAATACTGAAAAAAATATATATTAAAAGAAAAAAAAAATCGTTTAAAAAAAAAAACCTAGTTCCTGGTTTGTTGGATCACTGTTGACCAAATCGACGTGTTGGCTTGCCCGAGATTATCACTTTCAATTTCTTCGAGTAAGCACACTCACCCAGTAAACAGCAGAGTCACTCTCACTCCCAGACAGTTACGCTTCTGTTCATCAATCGACCCACCGTTTTCAATCATCCACCAGAATGAGGTAATCTTTCTGATTCTCTCTTGTAACCTTATTTTTCTTCTCCAGTATTAATCAATATTGTTAAATGTCTCTAATTATTAGTTCAAAATTGTCACAATAAAAATATTATTATTATTATTATTATTATTTCTTTTATGTTCAGTCGCCATCCGGAGGTTCTTTGGGCTCAGCGCTCCGATAAAGTATACCTTACCATTTCATTACCCGACGCGAAAGACATTTCTGTGAAATGCGAGCCTCAGGGGATTTTTGGCTTCTCGGCCGTCGGAGTCCAAGGCGAGCTTTTCGACTTCAGCTTGGAACTTTTTGGAAAAACTTTACCTGAGGTCAATTCGGTTCTTGAAATTGCTCCAATTTATCATTGCATATCTAAATACCCTGTGAAATGAAACTATGAAAGACATTTAGTATACCAAACATATTGTTAAATTTTTGCTTTCTGCATTTGATTTATGTATGTTTGGGATTGAGGCTTGATCTGCAGTTGTTGTGAAATCAAATCACTAGCTTAAGGCTTCCTTTGGTATTGTGTTGTTCTGGCTTAAGAAGACACGGCTATTGTGGAGTGAAAGCTCTTTGATATGAATTAGAAGTTGATAGTGTTTGGTAAATATTACTTATAATAATAATTTTGACAACAATGTTAAAGGTAGTATAGGTTTTTCATTGTAAAATTTTAGGGTAAATTCGCTTTAAATGTTGTGGCTTAAAGCCACTACTGATAAATAGCTGTACCAAACGAGAGACTTAGTGTGTGGGTGGGTGGTAGATATTAGGTGCAGAGTAAAAGTGGGTGTTTGCCAAACATTTTAGCTCCAAAAGCATAACAATTACAAACATTTTAGTCTTTGTTGAAGCAAAAGCTTTATATTAAAGTTAGATGTTGCATAATCAATCTCATAACATGGATGTGGATATACCTAGGCTATTTATCCTGTTCTCTCACTCGAGTCAAGAGCGGCTAAATATACCACTTTTGTAATGCTTTGAGTTTTGTTGCTGGTGGTGCAGAAATGTAAGACTAAAGTTGGCTTAAGGAACATAATATGCTCGGTCCAAAAAGAAGAGAAAGGTTGGTGGAAAAGGCTACTCAAGTCAGAAGAGAAACCAGCACCTTACATTAAGGTTGATTGGAACAAATGGTGCGATGAAGATGATGAGGGATCAAATTGTAAGTTCATTATTCGATGTTCTCATGAAGTTTAGAAGCAGGTTGTTTTTTTATAAATGTACTATGTATGAATCCAGCACAATCTTGTGTGTTTTCGGAAATGTTGACATGGTAGCCTATACATTTGAAGCTAATTACAAGTTTATTGCATCACTATGTGTTGATCCAAAGTATGAAGAATATCAACCTGATTTCTTATCCTTCTGCACTCACTTCTTTCGATATTTTAGTGGTATTCATGCTTCTTGATCTCTCTTGGATCTCAAAATTTGTATCTGGCATAATATCATGGCTTATATTGCTTGTTAGCTGCAGCCCATGCTATATATTAGTTGCCGTATAATCTTGATTTCTCATTTTGTGTCTATTTAATTTTTGATTTTCTATTATCTCATTTTCTTTTTACCAGAATTAGGATCTCGATAATCTGGCTGACAAAATCAACGGTTTTTTCCTGCAGTTAGTTAAACCTATAGAACTACTTAGATTAATGTTTTCTAGCTGTATTGTTTTCTGGTAACTTGTTTTTATAGGTAGCTCTCATTCTAAGTGCATGTAGATTATAGGTTGAAAACAATAAATGAATAAATGTGTGTATAACCTAATCAAACCTAGTAATCTGATGAAGTTATGTCAAAGAATGAAGTGCTGTATCCATTGGAAATTAATATCATATGTATAGATTTTACATTTTGTGATTGTTTCTTGTATCCGTATCTAAAACCACGTCCTTAGTATGTCTTTGTCTTTAAAGGTGGCCATGTTAGATAAACTGTTTCCATGTCAAATACTTGTGCCTATTTCTGGAGAAAAGAAGCTGTTGGGAGAGAAGAGAATTTATGCAGTTCTGGTTTGTTTCTACGGATGAATGACAGATTCACAAATTTCCATTTACTACCTAGCTAACCGGGGAGTAAAATTGGTTTTGGTCTTGTTATTGGAGGGGGAAGAGTTGATAGAATAGGTTTCAATACTGTAGTGGGAGTTGGCAGGAAGGGAAAAATGAGACATAAGAGAAAATGGTGCCAGAGGGAGGGAGAGATCAGTGACCTGCTTTTTAAGCCACAGACTGTTGTAGATGGTGAGCAGTGTCAGGATATCTAGATTGAAGAAGGATATTTCTTTTTTCTTGCCTCGTGGTATTTCCCTAAATCCTCTGGAAGGTTGTTAATTCTCTTGTTGCTTCCGTAAAAGATGTGAGCTTAACCCCTTTAAATTACCTAATTATCGAAGGATGTCAGTGGATTGCTTGTGCTTCAGATCCAATGAGAACATTTATTTATTTCTTTCTTTCTTTTTGAGGTGCGTGTTCAGAGAATGTGAGCTTTTCCATTTCTTGGCTAGTTATTATCCTTTATTTATTTTGCTTTACTTATGGGTAGTGAGGTTTCTGTTTGTTTATTGTAATCACACTGCAAATATCAGTCTTCCTTATAGTGGCTAAAAGTTTATCTCTAATTTTGGCTTCTTATTGACTTTGAGATAGTTTATTATTGTGTATTCTGATGCATATCATGTGTGCATGCGTGCTATATCTACTAGGGATTCCTCTAGCTTATATTAGTGAATTTAGTTGACGTCATTCCGTATTCTAATTTTCAAAACTTGGTCACTGGATATGAAAATCTTTGTCATTGCTAGATCTTTCGAAATTCAAAAATTAAAAATTTTAGAGTAAGACTTCCACTGGTTCTAACCAACATTTTGTGGTCTTTACAGCTGATTTGGCTTCCAATGATGATGATGCTGAGGTAATTGTTTCTTCCTGTTTCTTCTTACCAATATAGACTGAAATTTTTGTGGATAGAGCATTAATTTTGCACATTTTTTATTGTTGCTCAATCATTTAACTTGAATCATATTCTTTTTTCAGCATGCTGGCCAAAATGATGAAAGCAGTGATGATGAAGGAATGCTCTGTAAGTTTTTAAACTTCATCTCTTCTGTCTGTCTGTGGAACTTTAACCTTGAATTCAATCCGAAACTATGTACTTCCATTTAAATTATACATCATATATTTTTCACTTACCATCGGTGAAACCGTTAGTATCTTCATAGTCGTGTGCATAAGCCTGCAAGTGTTTGCGATTAACTGTTCATGGTATGAGGTACATCCGTCTATATGGGATTTGTTTTTACCTACTTGGTCTATAAAAGAATTTTGAGTTCACCTAGCCAAAACCATAACCTCATTAAGCTTTTGTCTCTTCCACAATCCAATTCGATTGTTTGTTGGAGGAATTGTCCATTGCATTCAAAGTTGAATGCATGTATTCTGAACAACTGTAAATGACTCTGTTACTTTCTATTCTGTGCCTATGCCAAAAGCTCCCATTTTCTATTTCTCAAAGAAATTTAATCTTTTGGCTGTTACCTTTTTTTTTTTTTTGGCCCTCTTTCTTTTATCTGATTACATGCTTTACACATTGCAGACCTCCCCGATTTGGAGAAGTTAAGAGGGAACCAGTACTAATAAGTAGAATAACATGGAAGATGAATTTATGCTGCCATGCTTTCTCATTGTTAGGTACACCGTACACGATGGAAATTTCACTCCACATAATGGAGGATTCGATATGTATATATCAGATCTTATTTGTGCTCAGAGAGCATAGGCTGAGCTTTGATTTTCGGAATTGGCTATTGCACACTTGGCTTGTAACCCTGGATTACTAAATAGATTTAAATATATATGGTTTGTTACTTTCGATCTATCTGACAGATTTAGAATTGAACTTTATTATCATCCCTCAATCATTAAGGATTTTTTTTAGAGTGCTCTATAATAGCAAGCATTTTTCTCTAAAGGACTTGAGCCAATTGCGCCCGGTACACCTCCATACTTCAAAAATCATCTCAATACCCTAAAATTTATTTTTGACGAAATTTTCATCGATACCCTTTAAAAACGGATAGGAAATTACTAAGTTATTCTCATTTTAAAACATTTCAACTCAACGGACAGCACCTCTCCCTTCTCTACTGAAGCAAACAAACACTCATCTGCTGCAATTCCCTCACTGGCATCACCTCTACTGAAACAAACATTCATTCTCTATATATGGTAAATCGAACTTCAACACGAGCAAACTAAGCTTGAGAATGAGAAGCTGCCACAACTGAGAAAGTGAAGCATAGTTCGTCACTACATAATCGCCGGAGAGAGTTGATCATTTACTGCAAAATTGTCAGAATGTAACTAGTTGAGACAAGTAATTCCATGTAATTAGTTTTCTTGTTACTATTCAAGGGAAAAAAATAAAAAGTTAGGATTTTATATTGAAAAAATAGATTAATTAGTTGTGGGTCTCTCATAACATGTTCGAAAACAAATTTCTAGTTGTTTTGCTGCATGCAAATTATGAAAAATTAATGGATTGTGCTGATTATAATTTTGTTATGTAATACAAGATTTGGTCGTGTAAGGTTATGTAAGATTCAAGGTTGTGTTTTACACGACCTTCATGTATTGCACGATTACACGACCTTCATGTATTGCACGATTACACGACCTTCATGTATTGCACGATTACACGACCTTCATGTATTGCACGATTACACGACCTTCATGTATTATACAATTATACGATCTTCTTGTATTACACAATTACACGACCTTCAATTCCACGTTTTGTTTCTTGTCAATAGAATCTGCACATTACATTTAGTTTAATTAGGCTCACAATAAATTGGAATTGTACATATACCTTTACCTTGTGAAATGTCATTAGTTAGAGAGATTCTTAATTTCCAATTATAAGTCATGGTAAGTCATGATATGTCTAGTTATGAGTGAAAATATTTTATCACTGCGAATGGTGTTTTTATGTGTATAACATTACATTAATTTCCTATAGCTGATATTTTTTTTCTTAATTGATTTCATGGATTAATTATATGCAAGCATTCCTCATGTATGCTTTTATGCTTGGCCAGAGGAAGAAAGCACTTTGAAGATAAAAAAAAAAGAAAAAAACTTTTTAAATGGCTGTAATATGTTTAATTGCGACTTTAAAATTACACGAATTTTCCATTAATCATTAGATTAATTTAGTTCTTTAAAGACTTAATTTGTGCTAAGAATTTATATTTGCTACTATGCAGAAAATGTCAATGAAAATTATTAAAAAAAGAAGTGAAATTAAATTGGAATTTAAAAAAATTCCACATTATCATTGGTTTGAATTGTAACTGGTGGCATAGGATCAGATGTCTTAAGTTTGAATTTCGTTGTGATTTTGAATTCCGAAGTATCTATATCAATAACTTCAGCTATCTTCTCCACCAATGCGGCATATGTTGTCGATCGTGGTATCATTATCCCTTTAGCCTTTGAACTTTTGAACTTATACTCGTCATTTTGTTTAATCCATTCACCATTGAAGAGAATAGACACGCGTACCAAAACCATATATGATAATACAATAAAAACAATAATATTAAATTTCATATACAAGTAACTACACGACCTACATGACCTACACGACTATATTACTTACACGACTTACACGACTTATACGACTATATTTCTTACATGACCTACACAACTATATTTCTTACATGACCTACACGACTTACACGACCTACATGACTAATTATATGACGTACACGGTATCAAAAGAATGCACGACTCAAAATATTTTCGCCATAAATAAGTTATATTGCTGAAAAATATAATTAAACAACCTACATTGCATATATTTCTACGTATAATAAAAAATGGTGAAAATAAAATATTGTAATGTGAGGAAAATTTCTAAATTTTCCTAAAAATTAAAAAATTTAAAACCCAACAACATTAACATACCTTATTGGGTTGTTTAATAAGCAATGCACCTTTAAAGAAAGAGTGGGTGTTAAAGAAATGAATACATAATTGTATTTGTGTAAGAAGTTATGAGAGATTTTGAGAGATTCTGAGAGATTTTGAGAGATTCTAAGAGATTTTGAAAGAATCGGCAGCAAAAATAGATTTAAGTGAAAGAAATGAGGAAAGAAATATGAAGACAATTCATTGAGTGCATTTGATGCATTCATTAAGGGTATTTCCGACTTTGCTCACATTTGTTAGGGTATCCATGAAAACCAAAAAGGGAGGGGGTATTTAAATAATTTTAAAACTATTAAAGGGTATTTAATTAAAAACCCCGAAGGACTTATCAAGTAATTCTTCCAAAAGGTAAAAACATGCAAATGTTTTCTATTTTTTATCCCAAATTTAGTTTTGGAAATTGTAGACCAACTTGTTTAATATATAAACTCTCGTTAACAACATAATTTTCCAGCCAAAGCTAAAGGATTCATGATAAAGCTTCAAAGCTGCAAAACTACAAGGGAGGCGCGTGATGTTGTTAAACCAAGTTATAAAATATATCTACTCTCTTAATTTAGCCATAATTTTATTACTTCGGAATTAAAAAGAATGCTACTTTGTTCTTTATTAATATAAAATAATATACAATCATAAGTTCAGAACTTCTATAAATTAATACTCGATAAATTAATAATCTCTATTATAAAATTATTAAATTTTCAAGGTCTCGACATGGGCTAATGGATTAAATTAATAATTTCGATAAAATAATAAGATAATACTTATCTAGAAAAATCTTATATAACTTTGTGGTCTCATTTAAATCATAAATTAATAATTTGTTGAAATTACAAATGTAGTTGACTATGACATTTTAATTACATAAAATATGATTTTATTGTTATTTTTTCTTAAAATTTGAATATAACTGAATCTTATTTCTTATTTTTTTTTATTGCATCTAAAAGCTCTAAGGTTAAATTCTTGAATTGTAATAAGAAATTATGAAGTATTGTTAGTGCTTTGAATTGTAATAAGAAATTATGAACATTGAATGTTTAGTTATTAAATGTATATTAATTGAATTGTAAATAATTCTGTAAATTAATAAATTATTAATTTATCAATTATTTAATATCTCTTTTACTTAATAGATTTAAGATGGTCTCAGCCCTACTAATTTATAGATATTCTAATCCTTTTAAATTAAAAAAAAAAAGCCTCTGATTATCGATTTCTTGGGCCGAAGCCCAATTCCCAAAATGCATTTGTGCCCACCAAATCCTTGCTGTCCTTCGAACAGTGTCAGCTATGATTATAAATACCTATGAGCGCAAGTAAGACGACAAGTCATTACACTCGACAATGGCGAAGGACTCCGATTCGTCTTCAATGGTTCGTCTCAACATTGGTCAGTTACTATCCCTCATTCTCTTTACATCATCTGCAAATTCCTTTACGTATGCACTACACAACCGACATGTCGTCGGTTTTTCTTTATTGCGATTTATCTATATGTTGCTGATCGTGGTAAACTTTCATAGAATTGACGGATGTTATAAGAACCTAATTTTCATTATTTTTATTTAGCTTGGATTTTGTTGCTAATTACTTGTAAATGAGTTTAATCAACTGAAGTTTGTGAATTATTAGCTCTTTAGTTTACTCTTTGATTGCTTTCTGTTTAAAAAGGGCAAATCTCATTTTATTTCTTGTTTCTCTACTGTATGTAATATCTGCGCAGTTCTTAAGCCGTTTAGTTATGTTATGATGTACTTATTGTTATACGTTTCGGTGAATGTTTGTGAAAGAACGACATTATTGACAAATTTGCACAATTCATGCTCTTAAGTGAACCAATTTATATTTTATGTATTAATATCCAGGGGGAAAGAAATTTTATACAACAATTGATACTCTGACTCGTCGTGAGCCTGAGTCTATGCTTGCAGCTATGTTCAGCGGTCGCCATACTGTGTTCCAAGACTCTGAGGTGTGTAACTCTCTTATTTTTGCTTACATTTTGCATCTTTCTTTGCCTTGTTTTTGCTGGTGAATAGTTAAAAATTGTAATTGTTTCTTGATTTCTTCCCTGTGGGATTGGGAAGAAGCAATGTGAGGAAGAGAAAGGGGTAGAGTGTACGATGCCTTCAAATCGAGAAAACTCAGTCTTAGTTAAACTTTGTGAAATAATGACAAAAGGAATGAATTCTTTTGAAGGGAGGAATCACTATCAAATTAATATCTACAACACTTCCATCATATCAATTAATCACAGAGAAAGAATGATGACTCACCTACTCTTCTTTCTTCTCTTCTCCTTCTACCAAAAATGGAGTAATGATTGCAGTTTAGCCATGACCTCGGCATAAATAATCCCATTTTCACAATTTTATTTCCATGTGATCTTTTTGATCCGGTGAAACTCCAAATGACCAGGTTTGGGTTCTTATTCTGATTTATGGTTTTCATGTTAGTCATAGAGCTGTTCCTTTGTGTTCTTCCATTAAGAAAAACATTTTAACTTATTTTCTTTTGATTATTCCAGGGAAAAGCACTTCTCTTGGGTATATTATTCAGATTCTTATCTTTGAGCATATTGAATTATTGCAGGGATATATCTTTGTTGATAGGGACGGAAAACATTTTCGGCATATTCTGAATTGGTTAAGGGATGGGGCTGTCCCTACATTAACAGAGTCAAAGTTTTTAGAGCTTCTACGGGAAGCAGAATATTATCAATTACTTGTAAGACATGGTTTCTTCTAGTTTATTAACATCCATTTCTTTTTTCTGTTTGAAAAGAATCATCATTTTATTTGGAAGCACCTGTGCCAACTGCATGCCCTTGATTATTTACTTTACTACTTTAAATTTTATGGTTGAGATTTGTGGTGGTTTTGGTTTATACTGGTATGCTCCTGGTGAACTTCTGTCCTTATGCTTTATTTTATTTTATTTTTTTTACCTTTTATTAGCATTACATTGTTGTTCAGTTTTTTTTCTATTTTTTTAAAGGAACTTCACTTAAAGAGATCCTAAGTTTTTTGAATGCTAGGGCATTTCAATTTGTTATCGAAGATGATTCAGATAATGGTATCTGTGTCCATGTGTACTTTTAAAATGGTTTCGCTGGCTTGAAACTTCACAGCTAAGTATCTGGATTGCAGGACGGTATCTGGGGAACAGCAAAGGTAAGGCAGTATACTACTTGGTGTAAAACACAGTACTGAGTGTAGCCTTCTTTGGTTTGCTTAGGCAGACCTTATAAATTCATGTGGAATGTGGAAATTACATGTAAACAAGTTTGATGTGCTTATTGAATCTTGATAGATGAGTCTGATATGACCGTCCTTCCTCAATTATTGTATGATTGCTGTTGAAATCCATGTGTGTTAGTGGATAAAATGTATTACTTTTTTCAAATAATAGTTTGCATCTAATGTGTTTCATTTCAGGGACTAATTGAGAGAATCCATACTGTCACAAATAAGAGAAAGGAAGATAATGAGTTAGATACTGAGCTAACACGCATTGATATCATCAAGTGTATACAGTCTGAAAAAGTCAGATTTCGAGGACTTAATCTTTCTGGCCTTGATCTTTCTAAGCTGGTAATAATTACTGAATTGAGGTGCTTGAAAGATTTTTATTCTATGAATACTTCAAGTTTTATGTCTGCTATAATTTGGTTTTCAGAGGAAATCGTCGAATTTGCCAATTTATGCATTTGTTTTGCTAGTTTTCAGAAATCCAGCGAAGTGATTTTACTTGCCAATAGATAGTTGGGGTGGTTTATTCTGGTCATTGTAAGTTTGTAACTGCTTTAGGGTTTTATGTGGCTTCTATGGTAGCTTATTGGAGAAGGGTCTTCTTTACCTCCTCAATTCATACTCATGTAACACAAGACTTCTTAGCGGTAGCTTAGAGGTTTTTTGATAATCTCATTAGTATTCTCAGATATATATTCATTAGATATTGTTTCCTCTGATGCTATCTTATTAAAATGGCCAGGATCTTTCACTTGTGGACTTCAGCTATGCGTGTCTTAGAAATGTTTTCTTCTCACGCGCAAATCTTCAATCTGCGAAATTTCGGGTTGGTATAATTTTTATTTTCATATCTTCCTTAAGCCAGTATTGATGTTGATTTGAATTTTATAGGTTTCTTATAATTGGTCAGCATGCAGTTTTCGTGTTTAATTCTTAACATGCAAGTTGACAGTGACAAGATGCGATTTTGTCCTGTCTTCCAGCAACCAGTTATATTAATCATACTGAATCTGTCTGTTCTTGATACAGGATGTGGATGCTGAGGGTTCCATTTTTCACAATGCAACTTTGCGTGAGTAAGAGAGTCAAAGCAATACTGGATATTCTCCCAATTATATGTATTTTTCAAAATTGCCTTTTAAGGGTTTTATCTTGCCTAGGGAAGATGTGAATTTGCTGGGGCAAACCTTCGTGGAGCTTTACTAGCTGGTGCAAATCTTCAGAGTGCAAATTTACAAGGCAATTCCCATACTGGAATTTCTTATCTGAATTAAATTGAAATTAGTCAAGATTCAGTATGTAGTTATGCATACCCATTTTCATATTATTTCCATATCAGATTTTCCATAATTTTCTGTATGCATCCGCTTATTCATTCCCCCCCCCCCCCCCCTCACAGTTCTTTTAATTATTTAACATTTATGATTGAAGGAATATTTTTTCAATATTCAGTTCAAAAAGATTAAGAACAACCTATGGCATCACAATTTCAGAATTTGCAACTGTACCTTGGTTAAGAAAGCACATGATTGTTATTTAGCTTAAGGAATTACAATGAATACAAAATATCATTTCTTGTTTGTTCCCAAAAAGGATGGAACTACTTGCGGTAAAATGTCATTTGGATTCAAATTTATCTTAAATGATTGCAGATGCTTGCATGATAGACTGCAGCTTCTGTGGAGCAGACCTGCGATCTGCACACTTACAGGTCTAGCATCTTGAGTTTTTTATCTGTTGCTTTTTCCCTTACTTTTGCAGGTGTTTTTTTCTATATGGAACATTTGTAGTTAGCTAGGAGTTTGCAACATTATTTGCTTCTGCCTTATGTGTATGCCTATGTTATCGCCAAGACCTGCCGCAATTATTGGGTCAAAATTGCCATACTAAACATGGCCCATTTGCTTCATGTCCTTGTAATTTTGCTTTTATCCCATCTTCTTAATCTAAAATGTATGTTGCCAATTGTGCTGCTCTTCTTTCATGCAGAATGTTGCTACTTTGAGATTTTAATCAAATTGCAATCTGTTTGTCCTCTTGACTTTTCAGACTGCTGATCTTACTAATGCCAACCTAGAGGGAGCTAATTTGGAAGGAGCTAATTTGAAGGTAAGATTGTGAATTGTTCGAGCAATCTGTTTGTGGAACAACATAATGTGCAACTAACTTGTTAATTTATATGCTGATTAAGAGTGCATGCTTATTGGTTGTGTTTTCTTTGATTAATGTGTGCACTCCTAGATAATAATTTTAACTGTAGTGCCAAGACTCTTATCACCTAAAAGCTATCGATCATCAACATCATTTTAGCTTTGATTTATTGATTCGACCATATGAAGTGTTTTCAAAATGGTTGCTTGTTACTGCTTTTCATCAATTTTCATGGCCTCAATACAAGCTGCATGTTCAGTTCTCTCTCTTGACTGCAGTCCTTTTGTAATCTTGTGATAATCACATCTTGCCCCTTTGGTTTGTGAAAGTGCACTTTCCCCCATACACTTTCAGTGTGGGACAAGCACCCCTGATTGAATCTTGTACATTAGATGCAAGTTTCAGCCCTACTTTTTCGTGACATGTATTTCTCAGGAGAGTTTAATTTGTTGAAACTTCGAACATTTATGCGGCAGGGTGCAAAGCTACGTAATGCCAATTTAAAGGGTGCCAACCTTCAAAGAGCTTATTTACGGCACGTAAATCTTCGAGATACGGTAAGTAAAATAGACCAGACATTCAGATCATGTGAATTTTGTGTTTCTATTATTATGTATTAATGTCTCCTAAAGGTGTTCTGGTGATGATTAAACAGCATCTGGAAGGTGCAAAGCTTGATGGCGCCAATCTTCTTGGAGCAATACGATGACATTGAACTCCAAAGCTGTGTGTGTGTGTGTGTGTGTGTGTGTGTATCCATCCTGTTTCCTATCGAGGCTGGTTGTACTACTCTTCTCTATGTTTAACATTTTCATTTTCCAATTCACAAATAAGGAGAAAAGATAAAACATTTTCATTTTCAGCACCCTCTGTATTATGAAAATTAATGTGTGAATTGTTGTTAGTTGATGTAATTTATTTGATTGGCATGTTGGTTTGTGTGATTTATATGTAAATTTATCTGGGTTTAATATATTACAGTTGAAGCTCGGAGACCTTCTAATGGTTAACACCGGGTTTATCTAACACTTAAATCCCTTCCTAACGGGGCCATTCTTTTTTCCTTTTTTTTTTTTCAATCTAAAAACTCGAGGATAAGCAATCTCATATGGGTGCAATTTTTGTGCGTTTACTTCCGGATTGGGGAATTGAAATCAAAATAGTGTTTGCTTCTTGAAATAAGAAGAGGAATGGGATTTATTTTAGTAGGTCCTACACCAAGTTAGGAATGAAGAATGGGAGTCTGCTACGAGGGAGTGGGGTGTTGGGAATTAGACTCCCATACCCAAAATTGTCTAAAACATCCCTACTTAAATTGCATTATTACAAGTTTATCCTCTTTTGAAATAATCAAAAGTACGAAATACAAAAAATAATTGAAGCAAACAAAACCAATTCTTCTTGTAAGGCACCGTGGGTATTTTTCACTTGATAATTTGAAGATGAAGAATTGACGCAGAAGAAGAAGAATTAATAAAGAAGAGAAAAAAAAAACGGAGAAGAAGTAATGAAGAATAAGAGAAAAAGTAAAAAGAGTTTGAAGATAGAGAATGGACGGAGAAGAAGGAACGATAAAGAAGGGAAAAATTACTACTACTACTACTACTATTATTATTATTATTATTACAATAATAAACTAAGGTCAGTTTAGTAATTTGAAATTATTCATTCTGATTTCAAGATAAAGTAAACACATCAATGACAGTACAGTTTATTTTAATTCCGATTCACACATCTAAAATAAACAATTTATTTTGATTCTCATTCCCTAAGGGTGTTTAGAACCCAATCTGATCCGCTCAATTCGTCCGATCCGTAAAAATAAATAAAAATTCAATAAATCTGCAAAAATTCGTAAATCTGCAAAAAAAAAAATTATTTAATTAAAAAAATCATAAATGTAGCAATGCTACTTACTAATAAATAAATAAATTAATTAAAGTATAGCTAAATTAACACAATATTATATCTTATTCAATAATAACATAAAATAAAAAATAATTAAATATTTGAGTAATTAAATAAGAAAATATAGCTTCCTAAACATTAAAAATTCTAAAGCCAAACAAAATATTTTGACATATAACGCCAAATTCGTACCCCACTGCACGCACAAGCCATCACTATTTCACTTCACCATTAGAGGTAATTAAGCTTAATTTGTTACTTTCTTTCAAGTTCTTCAATTTTCTTAATTTCTTCCTGTTACATCCAACCTCTCAAGTTTCAACATTTAAATTCATAATTTTAGTTAATTTTCATACATTAATCTAAACAAATGAATTTTTTTCGATGTGTTATATTTAAAAATTTTGAATAAATTATTCTAGCTTTATTTAAATAATTTATTTATTTAAATCTTGTTCAGTTTTGAATTTAATTGGTAGTAAAAAAAATTTACATTAATTTTTTATTTAATAAATTATTTTTATATTAGATTTTTTTTTTAAATTTAAGTACCTCATAGATTGGACAAGATTAAAAATTTTTAATTCCGAAATCAATCCGTCAAATGGTGGATTGGATATGGATTGAGTCAAATCCGCATCTGATCCGCGAACACCCGTACCATTCTGTATTCAAATTCCACTCCATTCCGATTTCTGATTAGTAAACACACCATAAGGGTCTTGTAGTAACTTATAAGAATTCATTTCGATTACAAGAGAACATATATACATAAATGATAATATGGTTTATTTTAATTTTGATTTCTACAATTAAAGTAAACAATTTATTTTGATTTTCATACTCTATTATGATTTCAATCCATTTCAATTACCGATTATTTCACACTCTTTTAATATTATGTCATCCCACTTTTGTACTCATAGTCGTATTTTTATTGAAAATTACATAAAAGGACAAACATGAATTCAATTAAACTAAAATGTCTTTACGAGTTATGGATCCTAATTAATTTTAATCCTAATAAATGACATAATTAATTTTGTTGATGAAATTATAATAATATTGAAACAATGAAGAAATAAATTATCTAATAACAATAATTTTATTATGAAAAAGTATGTTTACAGAATTTATTTTAAATGGCAGGGGAAATAATTAAAATGCTATGTCTTCTCTATAATTTCTAAAAGAAAGAGATATAAAAATAAAAGGTAGGATTTCTTAAGAGTTTTAGTGGGGTGTTAGAAGCTTTACTCTATTTTAGGGTTCTTTGTCCACCCATTGTCCGGCTCGGGCCCAAGATTTAGATGATCTCATCCACAAGAATTACAATCCAAGCATTTGAGAGCTTCCAAACGTGACTGGTGTGTCCAAATAAGCCTCGGTTTGAGATAGCCGATTGAAGTAGAGAACCCAATACTATATAGGACATGTACCAGTAAAGCTCTTTTATTTTTTGTTATGTTCTATAGGAGGAAGAAAGCGAAAATTATTAAGCTTTTCCTAGTAGAGGCATTATAATTAATTTAATTATTTATAAACCTCCCAATGTTCAAGTTACAACTAAATGATGCAAAAAAAATGATTAGAGCTTTGTGATTCCTTTTTCACCATAGGAGTATTCACACCAAATTAGTAACCAATCCCGGAAAAAAAAAAAAAAGGGTCTCTCTTGGAAACGGTATGTGCAAGTACTCTAAAAAGAAAAGAAAAAAAATATCTAGATGTTTAATGTGTAGAAAATATTCTTTTATATTTTGTCACTTCTTTGAAGTTAAAAAAAAAAAAAAAGTTATTTTCAACAATTTTGAATCGTCAAAGGGAAATAGGCAACGAGATCACTTGCATTGGCTTTGAGATATGTTACGCAAGATTAATGGGATCATGAGATTTCTGTGAGAGGCGTCAAGGCGTGAATCAAGTGTTAATACACATGTAACAGCAGCTTTTGTACATTGCTTTTTACATGTTTCAACGGATGCCGATGTGCGTAGTGAATTTTACAATCGATAACAAAATAGTTTATTAGAGGTGTTTTGATTTCGTGGAAAGTTTTCGTCATCGCAAATGCAAAGACTGCAAATTTGTTCAAGTGTATGGTTACTGAAACAAAGTGCGTGTGGAGCTTTGGACTTTTAGAACTCCGGAGCCACAGCCTCTTTGCTCTTGGGACCACTTCAATATAATCCAGATCCACTATTGTCGGCCTGCGCCCGTGTACTTATCCAAAAAACTGTATTATTATTTTTTTAATTTATTGATTCTAATGTTTAAATTATAACTCAGAGATTATAGATGATATTTATTATCAAATAATTATTGAAATTAATTTATATTAATTTTTATATATTATTATCTAGATTTTATTCTTTTAATATTCTAGAGCTGTCTACTTCACTCACATTTATAACTTATATTGTACGAAAATAATTATTGAAATTAATTTACATTAATTCTTATATATCACTGTCTAGATTTTACTCTCTTAAATATTTTCAAAATAAAAAAGACTATTTCACTTAATTATATATCAATATATCATAATTAAAAATAAATAAATTTTTACATGTGTCGCGGCTCGAACCGCTTAGGACAAGGTTGTGCGAGGGCAAGGTTCTTTGGTCAAGTCTCAAGTGGTTAAAAGACTTTATTATTAAAATTTAAAAAAAAGATGGAAACGTAGCATTGGGACGGTGGGACGTGGGACCATGCCTCCTTACCCATACCAATATTTTCTAAAAGATTGAATACGTACATACTTACATGCATATATATATAGAATTTTAATATATTAAAATCATAAATATACCTAATTTTATAATCTGAATTTATTAGGACTAATTTAGGATAATTTTAAATTATGTCAAAATTGAAAGTTGTAATTACCATAATCTTTTGAATAAAGAAATGGCATTTCTCCCACTAATGAATCTCGCTTGAAATTCAACCTAGCAAAAGCTTCTTTCTTTAAATTGTTGTAAAATAAATAAATAAATAAATAAATTTTGCCTGGGTGAAATTGAAGTGAGATTAACTAGGGGGCGACAGTTCATGTGGAACCGCTTCTATACATTTAATTCCGTTCATATTTGTAACAAAAATATGTTATATCTAGAGGAGAAAATTGAAGTCTTCGCTATGCAGGGAACCGAGGGCACCTCGAGGCATGAGTTGCCATAATGGGGCATGAATAAGCCTGTGACATGTGTAACACTTACTGGAACAATCTCTTTATCTCTTTTTCCATCCCAAAAAGGACAAAAAGAAAAAAAGAAAAAAGAAAAATATCTCTTCTACGCTTATTCTTTGTAATTTCTTTTTCTTTTTCAATTTAAATTCTTTGCACGTCAAAATCCAAGGCGTTGTCATCCGAAGAAAATGGCATTGCCTGCTGCGGTGTTCCCGTCTCCAAGATAAAATTCCTAAGATGTCGGCACCCTAATTTCAACCATCCACGTGTCGAAAAATTACGAGGAAGGGATTAAAGAAGCATTTTCTTTTTACGCGGATATTTATTTAAAGCAACACGGAATCCAAGCCCGACACTTGCTATTATTATTACTCAGTCGAGTAAATAGGGGTGTTGTCGTAAATAGATGCTAAAGTAGGTCCCATTATAACAGATCTTTCTTCTCTCTAAAGACTTGGCCGCGATTGCAGCCACAACATCAGTTGATTGGGCGATACGTGTCAGAACCACGTGATCTCCTCTCAGCGCAGAAGATATCAGTTATTGCCATCAGGACCGCCATGCTTTGTGATCTATCTACGTGTCGGCAATTACAAACTACGACCTTTTTTTTGGGTTAAATTGTTTTAAAAGAAAAACTTTATCCTCATTATGCGGACTGGTCCCTTTACCCATAATCGAACTATGTTCCGCTACGCTTTTGCACATTTTGTATTTATTGTTGCCAAGAGAAAGAAAGACAACGACAATCATATAATCTAAGGAATAATTAAAAAAAAAAAAACACTAACTCACAAAACTTTAACTTTTCCCGTTAATTATCTAATGAATTGATCGACTCGAAAAAAATCGAATTAATTTGATTCAGGAATTAGAAGGTGATTTGCTGCTGCTTTAAATAAATTTTTGAATGATAATTTCTTGAGTGGTATACTCAAAGATAAAGATTCATCACAGACTGTTAACACGGAACTGCGTTTCAACATCTGTTAGTTTAGTTTCGTTTCGTTTTGTTTTGTTTTTTAAAATAAGTAATAATTTCGCCATCCATGACCGTGACTATGGACAACTGATTTTTAACTAACGATATTTGATTGGTCTGACAGGTGTCGATATTACAATCAACTTCTAATTCGCTATCTCTCTCTCTCTCTCTATATTTTCCTTTTTTTTTTATTTGGGTAAAATTAATTAAAAGCAATGAAAGATTAAAGAAACACACTGTTACATGGGACCTTCTATTCGATTAACAAATATATGACACGTATAATTAAATTAAAAATAATTATTATTTACAAAATAAATTTTCCAAAACATTTAAAACTCATTTCGTATAAAATATTATTTAATTATTGTACGATCGAGAATCGACTCCATGTCTAGGATTTCTGGACAACTACGTACAGCAGCACCGGTCCTGATGATGCAACGTGTCGATTTGGCATTGGCAGTATAATTGAAATACCCAAAAAGCCCAAGAAGACGCGTACACGTAATGGGGGCAAAAGAGTAAATAAGGAAAACCAAAAGGATAATCTTATCTTTCCAAACCATAATTTGCCATAAAATGGATTAAAATAATCTATAATCTAATCCTAATTCTAGTCCCTCCTTTTGGAGCCTATAAATACCAAGCCAAGATCACCCTAACAACAACAACAAGAAGAAGAAGAAGATAGCAAACAACTCTTTGTATTGAAAAGAAAAGAAGAGGAACAGTCGTTTTAAGGGAAAATGTCAGGAGTTATTCACAAGATCGGAGAAGCCCTTCACATGGGAGGAGGGCAAAAGGAGGAGGACAAGCACAAGGGTGAGCACCATAGTGGGGACCACCACACTACTGATGTTCACCATCAGCAGCAGTATCACGGCGGCGAACACAAGGAGGGCTTGGTGGACAAGATCAAGCAGCAGATCCCCGGTGTCGGTACTACTGATGTTCACCATCAGCAGCAGCAGCAGCAGTATCACGGCGGGGAACACAGGGAGGGCGAACACAAGGAGGGCTTGGTGGACAAGATCAAGCAGAAGATCCCCGGTGTCGGCGGCGGCGAGGGCGCCGCCCACGGTGAAGAGAAGAAGAAAAAGAAGAAGGAGAAGAAGAAGCACGAGGACGGACACGAGAGCAGCAGCAGCAGTGACAGCGATTAAATTAATTAACTTTTATGTGACGCATCAACATCAGCATCATCATCCATCATCTTAGATTTATTCTATAATAAAAATTTGGTGTGTGTGTGTGTGTGGTCACAGTAAGAGCTTGCTGCTTTATTTTTGGGGTGTCTACTCAAGGTGGTGTTGTGTTTAAATTATTATTGCTTTTGAGAGACTCTGTTTTTTTTTTATTTATTTTGCCCAGTCAGTGTGTAATTTGCCTTTTGTCAATGTGAATTTCCATTATCAATTATATTATAAAAGAGATTAGTTATTATTATTATTATATAATAAGAGGTTAACTCCTCATTTCGTCTGTTTCCATGTCTAACATTTGCGATGCTCACGAATCGGAATCTCATCGAACGACGACAAACACGGAGATCTGCTGCTGCGTTTACTTTTTTTTTTTTTATTTTTTTTTGTTTTCGCTGGATAACTACAAAATCAGACAACTGAAATTTGTTATTTTCTGGTTTCATAATCATCATGACGTCATCTTTAAAATGGGGAGAAATAAAAATAAAAATAAAAGCCTTTTTACGTGTGGCCTGTTGTTTGTCCGGGGCAGTTGAAATCGGTGATTTTTTATTTTATATTTATGTTGTGTACTAAAGAAAAGAGTGTTGTGACCAAAGTGTCCTCAACATTGTGACTCCACGTTTAGTTTGAATAGGTAAACGATAGTGCCACTTAGCTTCTCATCTTTTGACAAATATAAAATTATTAAGGGTGAGTTTGGTATTATATTTTAAATAGTATTTTTCAATTTGTTTTATAAAATAAAATTAATTAGTTTGTGTTAAAAATAAAAGTATGTTTGGTAGTTTATTTTAAGAATAGCATTTGAAAATAAAAAAAAGGTGAAGAGGTGTTTGGTTACTTGTCTATCTGAAAAAGTAAAGATAAAAAGCGAGAGTAGAGAATTATTTAATGAAGTTATTATGAAAGAATAATATAATATAATGAATATAAATATATATTTTATATTATTAAATAATTTATCTATTTAGTTATTATATTATGATGTATTAGATATTATTATAAATGCATATAGGTTCGAAGATATTTTAATAATTTCTTAAAAACTTTTAATTATGTAAATAAATTGTAGTTATAAGATAATATTAATTGAGAAAATCTTAAATATTTCATAATTATCATATATTTATTTATATTAACTGTCAAGATGTAACTTTATTATTGATATATTTTCATTAATATATGTATGAAAGTTTGTAGTAATTTTTAAATAACTGCATATTGGTCGAACAATGTAATAATTTAGTATAATAATTATATGATATTACTTTTTATTTAAAATAATTTGGGAAATAAATAAACTATTATTTTTAAATATTTGTTATAATAGTTTATTTATTAGATTATTTCTTTATTAAATGGGCCCACGTAATTTATTACACCATGTTATAAAAGTTAAGATGGTAGGGCCTTGGCAGAGAGTAAAAGTGAAATAAAATAGAGAACCCAGTATAACTAGGGATGGTAAAAATTCACACGGGGACGGGTATCTTCGGAAATTTTTTTCATTTGGGGAGGGTATGAGGATAATTTCATACTCAATTTCTTATTCGGAGAGGGGACGGGAAAATTTTTTTACCCAATTTTTTATTCGGGGAGGAGACGGGAATGAGGTGGAATCCTCATCCCCTACCCATTTTCTCATTTTAATTTTTTAAAATTACTAGTAAATAAATAATAAAATTTAAATTATAA
Organism: Citrus sinensis; assembly: GCF_022201045.2. NCBI lineage: Eukaryota > Viridiplantae > Streptophyta > Magnoliopsida > Sapindales > Rutaceae > Citrus > Citrus sinensis. Next base: position 41,041,582 of record NC_068558.1, on the reverse strand, counting down.
ATATTAGTAAAAATAAAAAATATCAAGATATTTATATTATTAAATTTTTAAGCCTAATTAACTGATTAAAGTCCTAAATTTTTATTTAGAACATTAAAAAGACCGAGTAGATTCTAATAGCCAAACATTTTTTTTAATTTTAATATTCTTTAAATATTTTAAACTTAAATCTATTTTTTATTTATTTTTAGATGTTATAATTGCCCACAACGAATCACAATTTTAATATCTAATCTAATCTAATATTTGCTTTTGATTTGCTCCGATTTAACTATTGTGTTGTAAAGTAAATAGTCCACATTTATAAAGTGTCTACGCCACCATTGAAAAAGTTAATTTTGAATCTAAATTCGATTTTATTTGTAACAATTTTGTATTAGATTATTAATTTGTTCATGATAGTTTGTAAAATAAGTTTGTATCCCTTGCATGTTGTGTACTTACTAATTTAATGTATGTGACTTTTGTAATAAATATTAATATAAGATATATTTCGAACTTTACTTTTATTTGAATTTTTTATTTTAATATGATTAACTCAAAATCGAAAAAAAAATGTATTAGTTATTCGGGGATCGGGGACCCTCGGGGATCCCCTGTTATTATTCGGGAAGAGAATGATGATTTTCTCAAATAATTCTGACAGAGACGGGGAGGGGACGGGGACATACGTAAAATATCAAGGATGGGTACGGAGAAATCGGTCCCCTCCCCTCCGCTCCCCATTGCCATCCCTAAGTATAATAGCGTTTTCTTGTTTCCTTTGTTAACATTGAAAAATGAAATTTTTTTGTTTTTAATCACTGTACAGTTTTCCACCAAAATGAGCTCACCAAACAAGTTTTCTGCATTTTCCTTTTCATAAAACGAAAAACAACAAATTGAAAATGGTACTAAATGCACCCTAAATTTTACATATTTTAGTTTTAGTGGTATATAATTGCAAGAGTGTAATTGATTAATCGATTTAGATTAAAGCATTGAAATTTTTAAAACAATCCGAATCGTTTGAATTTGATACTGCATCTTGAATTGTATTTGATTAAATTTTCTATTTTCATCGATTTCAATATACTGTCGTCACATAAATCTAAAATCTTCGGAGTTAGAACTCATTATTTTGATCTTTATAAGGACAAAACTATGTGACTATGATTTGAAGTTAAAACCAATCTTAATAATTTTTAGTTGTAAATTTCTCAATTTACCTATCATCAGTTGAGTTGGTTTTTTAATTAAGTTATTGAGGTTTTCTTATCAGGTTCTTTATTTTATTGTCAAAATAAATTAAAAAAAAAGTGTTATAATAAATAATAATGATATTCTCACCATAGTTAACTCTACAGTTAACGTAGAACATTGTGTTTCTAATTGTGGTGAGAGTCTCCACGCACACAAGAGACACAGCTTACCTCACTCACACAACACACGCATTCTCGCTCACACTCATGCCAAATCTCACTTCACTCACAGCGCCACGAAACTCACCTCATTGAAGCCACAAATCTCACCACCCAATTGGTTCTCCCTCACCACGCTCCATTCTCACTATTGGCTCTCTCTCTTTCCCCTAGGAGTGGGCACGGTTCGGTTCGAAATTAAGTAGAACCGATTTAAATCGGTTATTTTATAAAAAGAACCGAATAAGAACCGAACTCAATAAGAACCGAACTCAAACGGTTCTTTTCAGATCGGTTCGGTTCGGTTCGGTTTTTTCGGTTCTTGGCCTATTGAGCTTATTTTGAATTTTTAATTTTTTAGTCCATTGGGCCTCATGAATGTAATAATTTTTTTCAACAATTAATTTATTCTAATTTTATTACAAATATTAACAATAAATACAAAGTATTCAAAACACATTTTATCACTAATATCTTACTAACTATTAATAAGATACTCCCAAAATATGAAATATTAAAATTTCAAAATACATAACCAAACTCCAATACTCCATCTATATAAACATAATCATAATGTTATAAAGAGAAATAACACATGTTTGATTTGAATAAAATTATTAACACATGTTTGATTTGAATAAAATAAAAAAATAATTCGGTTTTTCGGTTCGGTTTTTCGGTTCAGCTAAGTGAACCGAATACCGAACCGACATTTCAGTTTTTTTTACAAACGGTATATTCGGTTTTTTAAATAAAATAAAAACCGAACCGAATTAGAAAAAACAGTCGGTTCGGTTCGGTTTTTTTAACACTACGGTTTTTTTGCCCACCCCTACTTTCCCCCATCAATTGCACCTTGCTCCCTCACAACGCCTCAATATTTGGACTGTCTTGGGAAATTGACTTGTGGCTTCACTCATCGTCGGTTGTTGTAATCAATTTATAGAGGTAATTTGCTTAATTAATTCCAAATTTGGTTGTTTAAGATTATGAATTTGTGAAGATTCAGCCGCCATTGTGTTAAACAAGTGAAGCTTACATAGGATATGAATAAGATATGAATTATTTACATATATTGTGACAAAAATGTCCATAAGATTCTTGTATTTTGACATGAAGATTGCGTTTACATTGCATTTCTTTTTTATTTTTTTAATTTAGCAACACACCATTTATAATATAAATTCAAAATAAAACAAAATTTACTAAGCATTTCATACATACAATGTCGAAGCTTTTGGTAGCTTCTTCTATTCAAGTGGGCTTCCTACTGTGATCCACGGCTTCTGTGGATATTTACAGAGTGACCCATGGTGAGAATCTCATTTTTTTTTAAAGCATAAATAAGAAATGTTTACATGAGGCGATGTGCATAAGTAGTATTATATGAAACAAAAACAACAATATCATGAGTAATTTTTTTAACTTGCATATTTTTATAGACAGTATGAATATGATAATTAAAAAAACAAAAACACAAACTTCACAGTGCCCGCATTCCTCTTTTATCCCTCAATAGACATCGTCCACACCATGTATTATTATTATGTAAATTAAAGAAAAAAAAATCCACATTTTTTTTTCTTATTCTAATTTTGTAATTCGGAAGTTGAATCAAACAAACTGCATGTTCTGAATTTCTAAAGCCTCCACACAAAAAAAAAAAAAAAAACTGTAATGCTCATGGACTCGAACAATGGGCCTTTTTGGTGGGTATAGAGTCTTTTAGCACCCCTATAAAATACTTGTAAATCCCCCTCCATCTAAAAACACCTGATTAGAGTCCAAAAAATTTACATCACCCCCATCTCAAATCTCATTGAACCCCTGTGAAGCAAAACACTATTTTATACAATATTTTTTTTGAGGTACATAGTATCTCCAAGGACTTCCAATACGCTATAAAACTGCGACCATGTTTCAGTTATTTATTTGATTAATCTCAATAATTATAATACAGCAGATCAAATTAAAGGGACAATACTCATTTATTAGAGGCACTTATTCGTCAAATTTTAAAAATTAACTTTTAGTTGGCATACTCTTAGAATGCTAAACTTACCCTCAAAGGCCAAAGCTTCCTCTTTGTTTCTTCACTCATTCATGGCACCAAAACACCCAAGCCAAATTCTTATATGCTTTCAATATCAGTTTGAATATTGTTCCATAAGAGTTCTCCCCATTGTACAATGATTATCCTCCATACTTGCAAATTATCTATCAAATCTTGATAACAAATTAAGACGTAATTTTTTTTCTTCTTCCCCTTCTCTCTCTCCTCTCTCTTATCTTTTTTTTTTTCTCCCTCCCTGGAACCATAAGCAAATGTAAAGTAATAACATATGAACTTTTTCCAGCCATGGGGAGATACATTTGCCTTTAATTTTTTGGATGAACGCATTGTATGGGTGTCCAGAGTAATTTTTTACTTATTCATATTAAAATGTCCTTAATGGTTGATGACATTATGGGTAAATTAGTGAAATAAAATTTAAAAAAATTAAGAGCGTTCAAAGCCTTTTTTTTTTTTTTTAAAGTGCAAGTAGTTGCACCCTCAACGTGAGTTTATTTTCTTTTATTTTTTGAGTTTCTTGAACTTATATATGTTGGATTTTATTAAATATTTCTATGAAGTTATTTATTAAAAGCATTGTATGTAATATTAAAAAAAAAAAAAAGATACAAACAAAAATTAAAGGGACAAGAGTTGAGATTAAGATTGGAGATTAATAATATTCGGCCAATTATTCCACGCAATGCAAATGGGAACGAACCGTAGCATAAACAAATTACACAAATCCTAGAGAACTGAGTAGAACGCAACATCACCTTCTAATTTCTTGTTAATTTTTCTGACCATGCAAAGGTGTTTATTTGTGAATGTTAACAGTCGCATCGAAGCCAGACACAAATATTCCTTCTTTTGATTTGGTTTATGGGAAAGTACGGCCATAAGAGTAGTTTGTCTGAAAGCTTTACGTGCTGTTTTTATATTGACGGGTTTTCAAATAGACAAATGCTACGTACATTGACTAGATTTTTTTTGCCCCAAAAAAACTCACATTTGCGCCCATTTCTATTTAACAATATAGAAAATTGTCCGTCTTCCCATCATAAGTTTCAATTAATTTTTTTTTAAGAGAAGTATTATTGTGAAACTAAAGTGAAAAAAAAAAAAAAGGAAAAACAAAAACAGAGAGAGAGAACAAATTATAGCTATTTTAAGAGAAAAGCTTCGATTCAATGAAACAAACCTATTATGTCATTTTAACAACACTCATCAATGCATTAATAATTAATATTATTTATTTATACTGTGACCATATCGATCCTAGAATAATCCTTCTGCCCTCATTATTATTATTATTATTTGCTTTAAATAAATATATTTTGTTTGGAATAATATTAAGTAAATATTATGCCTTTTCAGCTGCTACAATCGTTGCATATATCAAGACAGTAAGATTTCCAACTGGCTCCAATGCAGCTTTTATATGCGTACATTAATTCCCTAATTTTTAAATATTATAAAAACTTTACGTATTAATAAAATATGGTATGTTACTGTGATTTTAAAATTAACTAAAAGTACAACAGCTAACAACCTTCCATAAATTATTTATTTAAGGAGATTGATACCTTCATTTACATTTTTAAATAAGACATTTAATTGTAACTTACGCCACACACAACAACAGTAACACATTAATGAAACTTGTGTAATTTGTGTGTGTGACGTAAGATACCTTCACTTACATTTTTTAATATTATTAACTGTCTTTCTGCATATTTCATAGGACTTTATTGTCCCTTTAACGCTAAAATTTGAACCCAAAAAAAAAAAAAAGTGGTTGGGTGTAATAGGGATAAATTTTTTCTGTGAATATTTTAACATGTATTATTAGAAAAGAATAAAAAAAATTATAGGCTATTTACTATATTTTGTTACATAATCTTACAAACGAATGAATATGCTTTTGGTGTTATTAGGATGAGAGATCGTAAAAACCGAAGCTAGAAACTTTGATCGGTGAAATTTCGAATATATTAAGATGAAAGGGTAGGGTGCTACTAATTTAATTTTATCGGCAGTTAATTCCAATGAAGCTTTGTTGCAATTCAGGTCCCATTTTTCAATTTGTCCTTTATATGTATGATTTCTCACAAATCCGTTTACAATTTTGTAATTTCATGATAATCAACTACCTTCTACTTCAGTGTTTCAAATTTTCATGACAAATTCTTAATAATAAAAGTAGTATAAGAGCACATATGGTTATAAATTCTAATTAATGAAGCTTTATTAGGTTTTTACATTTTTTTATTCTCATTTCTCCTTGACATATTCCTTGTGAGGAGAATATAAACTTGTTTGGAATTTCCTATAAAGTGCTGATCATTTTTTTTTTGTGGAATATTTACTAATTAAACAAAGACGCGCTATAAGTTAAAATTAGTTTTATGGGGCAAAATCTAAATTAGATTTGATATGTCTTCTAACTTTATAAGCGTCACTGTTACTAAATTAAAGAAGGATTGCTAATTTGCTAAGGTCTTATACTCTTTCCTTGTCTCATTCAGTGGATAATTTTATTGGTTGTAAATATTTTCCAACTTCATTTAACTTCAAAATTAGCCAATACCGAGAAACCAAGAACTTGTAATTCTTTGATCCACAATACAATACAACAGCTACAATCACTAAGTTTCCGTTTTTTTAAAAAAAAATTTATTCATTAATTTAAATTTCCAAGTTTCTTGTATATTTTTCAAGTTATGTATTATCACTGACATTACCATGGGTGGACCTAGTTAAGGTCAAGGACTCAAGAGAGGCTTTAGTCCTTTATGCACTATTAATTTTTTTTTCTTTTAAACGTGCCCCAAATCTCTTATGAAAGAATTAACTAATAATAATTTGGATGCACTTTTAATATGTTAAAAAGATTTGTAATTTGTGGTAAAAGTGTTATTTAGTAGTTTTGGAGACTTGATTCAAATCCCCAGTCACATAATTTTATTTTTAAAAATATTTTGTGAAGATTATTTAGAAAAAAATATAAATGATACTTTTACATATGTGGTTGTAATGAGCTCAGTATTTAAAATAAGTATTTTATTACTATTATTTTAAAAATTTAAAAGAAAATAATCGAATTTGAGACTGAGAAATAAGCACCCCAAATTGAATTAAATTTTTTTGAGATAAGCCCTCCTAATTTGAGTGTTTGGATCTACCACCGGACATTACTCTATTTCTTTTGTACATATTAGAACTTAGTAACATGAAAAATATGAGCCGAGATGTGTAAGGGCCAGCACGACACAACACAAAAAATACCATATGAGCATCAAGAGAGTTCAAATGAGCTTAGGTTAGAGTCACATCTTAAGCTCCAAAACAATAATAATCGGATTAATTTTTAGCCGAGTAATTCGGCTTAAAACACACACACACACACACAAAAAACCTAAGCTTTTTTCAAAATTTGATACTTTTCCGCTTAATTATAATTATGTATTTATTTATGGGGCACAAATCCAATGGCATAAGCAAAGCAAAATGAAACTGCAGAAATGCACCACTTAAACCAATAAAGAAAAACTAATCCTGCTAAGAAAGAAAGCAACTTGTGCTGACCAAGTGCTCGAGCAGCTACTGACGAAGTAGTCACCGTAGTTGGCCACGTAAATGACTGTGCCATTTCGGCTTCTTCACAGACACAAAAGTGACATTATTTTTAGTGAATTAATTTAATTAGTAAGCCCACAAAACAATTCACACAGGCCACGTCCATTGTCCAATTTCACACTGTAATCATTGTTTGAATTTCATATTTTATACATTTGGCAACATATTCTTACGAGTTTGTCCAATGATTCGCCTTTTACTAGAACAACAAAAACTGGCTTTGTTTTTTAATGATACAATTCAATCCTGAAAGTGACTTTGCAGAAGCCACTCCGAAAATAACTTCAGGATTTCTTTAACTTTCACCACTAACACAACTGTATACACACTCCGGACGCCGAACAGAACAAGTCTCATTGTTTTTAACACAACCACGTGGCAGTCTCCCATTAGAGCCGGCCCTCTCTTCTCCTTATATTACAGTTGATTACACCAACACTTGCAGCTCTTACAGTTACTCCTCTAATTCCTCCCCATGCCACCAAAAGTGAAGAAAATAAGCCTGAATCAAAAAGTTCAAAGAACCCCTTTCAGTAGTCCTTGGGAAACGGAGAGAAAATTAATCAATGGATAGGCTTGTGAGCTTGGAGCCGTCGAACCTTGTAGCTATCAGAATTGAACCAGGGCAGAAATGTTCCGGGGAGCTGACTCTCCGCAATGTCATGCACACGATGCCTGTTGCTTTCAGGATTCAGCCTACAAACAAGGCTCGTTATACTGTGAAGCCGCAATCAGGAATCATATCACCACTCGCAACACTAAGCGTAGAGATTGCGTATCATCTCCCTCCAGGATCGGTTCTTCCTGATTCTTTCCCTCACTGTGAAGATTCCTTCCTCTTGCACAGCGTTGTTGTTCCTGGAGCTGGAATTAAAGATGCAACGTCGACGCTTGATTCCGTCCCCAGTGACTGGTTCACAACGAGGAAGAAGCAAGTGTTCATCGACAGCGGAATCAAGATCATGTTCGTTGGGTCTCCTGTTTTGGTTCTGCTTGTTAAGGATGGTGAAATGGATGAGTTAAGAGAGGTTCTTGAGCGGAGTGACCCGGCTTGGAACCCGGCTGATTCTGCCGATGCGCAGGGACAAACGTTGCTTCATATTGCTATAGCTCAAAGGAGGCCTGATATTGTTCAACTTTTGCTTGAGTTTGGGCCGGATGTTGAGTCTCAAGGCAGGTGTGGCTGCAGTACTCCACTTGAAGCCGCGGCTGCTGCAGGGGAAGCACTTATTGTTGAGCTCTTGTTGGCAAGGAAAGCCAGCACAGAAAGATCAGAAACATCAACATGGGGGCCAATACACTTGGCCTTACGAGGGGGCCATTTGGAAGTACTAAAGCTTCTCTTAATCAAAGGTGCTAATGTTAATGCTTTAACAAAAGATGGTAACACAGCTCTGCATCTCGCGGTTGAAGACAGAAGAAGAGATTGCGCGAGACTTCTGTTAGCAAACGGAGCAAGGCCTGATATACGCAACGCTAGAGACGGTGACACGCCTTTGCATATCACCGCAAGCCTGGGATATGAGCAAATGGTGAAGCTGTTATTGCAGAAGGGTGCTAATAAATATATTAGAAACAAGAGCGGAAAGACTGCTTATGATGTTGCTGCTGAGTGCGGTCACTCCCGTCTCTTTGACGCGTTGAAGCTTGGTGACAGCCTGTGTGTTGCGGCTAGGAAAGGGGAAGTGAGGACTATGCAGAGGTTGATTGAAGCAGGCGCCGCGATCAATGGGAAAGACCTACATGGATGGACTGCTTTGCATAGGGCTTCGTTTAAGGGAAAGATTGAGGTTGTGAGGATGCTGATTGATAAAGGGATTGATGTTGATGCTAAAGATGAAGATGGGTACACAGCTTTGCATTGTGCGGTGGAATCTGGCCACACAGATGTGACTGAATTGCTTGTGAAGAAGGGAGCTGATGTTGAGGCAAGAACAAGTAAGAACGTGTCCCCAATGCAAATAGCTGAGTGCTTGCATTATGCTGGGATTTCAAGGATTTTGATGCATGGTGGTGCAACAAAAGATGGGATTCAACAAACGAATCTGAGGCAAGTTTCAATTCAATTTGGAAATGGAAAGGTTGGAAGAGATCAGATGGAGGGAAAATTCGGAATGAAGAAGAAGAAGCTACCGAGACCAAGAGTCATGCGCGGGAGCTTTGATAGATCTATGCCTCTGGCAGTTCTTTGATTAGATCATGATACAAGCGCTTTTTGCTTCTTCTTTTTTATTGGTCTTTTTGCTTCTTCATTCATAAATATTTCCAACAAAAATTTGATTCTTTTTTGTTTTGGAATAAAGTTGAGGGAGATTAGATTAAAGAAGAAGTTGTAGATCCTTAACATGTGTTCATTTTGTAATTTGAATATAACCTACACACACACACACACACACAAAAGTTTTCGTCATGTCTTAAAATTGCAAAGTTTATCAATAAAATTATCATTCATGGGAATTCTCTTCATCATTTTTTTTTTTTTGAAATTACAGAAAACTCAATTGGTAGGATGTTCAAGATCTAATTCAATTTAATCCAATCAAACCAATAGATCTAATCTAAACCAATCTAACTTTTGTCGGATTGACATTTTGATTAGATTGATTTAGATTGCAAAATAAAATAAAATAAAAATCTAATGTCCTTTGATTGGTTTAGGTATTTATATGTTCAAAATAATCCAATACCAACCAATTATTTTTTATTTTCTTTATGTATTTTTTAGAAAAGCTACAAGTCACTTTTATATTTAACTTGCTAAAAAAATAAAACTTATTTTTCTATAACCATCAATATACAATAATAATATAGAGTACAAACTACAAGTCTCAACCAACATTTACTTTTAGTATTCAAATTTCAATTGTTTTTTTTTTAATGAAGTACATGAATCTAGAAATATTAAAGGAGTTAATATTTTTTATTTCTTTTTTAATTACTAGGAATGATAACTGTAGAGAGCAGTTGATGATTATTTGTAAATTTTTATTTTAATTGAATTGAAATAAATTGAATTCGACCTTTTATTGGTTTGGATCATAATGGATTTCTATCAATGATTGGATACAAAATCGAATGTGTGACCAATTGGACATGCATTGGATAAAATCTAATGGATTTGAATTATTGAACACCCCTACTGATTAGTAAGGACATTACTTCTTATCATTTTTATTTATAATAAAAAAAAATCATCAATAGATGAAAGAGGAACTATTGCGTAACAAAAGAAGAAGAAGAAGAAGAAGAAGAAAAATACACCTAATTTGAGGTACATAACATAACCATTCTTACCTTGCACATGAGGCTAGAGTAACAATGAAACCCACATGATGATAATGATGACCATTTAGGATAGACAATGCTACTTTGATGCATCAAGTGTCTGCGTTTTTTCATCTTTTTGTAAACTTTCGATGCCAAAACTCTCACTTAACCTGTAAAACTTTTAGCATAGTTTTTAAAAAATTCTTTTATTAAAATTCTTTTTGATTATATATGTAATTTTTTTTTCATTCACGAGCACTTACGTCATCAAGAATTTTGAGATTAATTTTAACCTCGATGGAGATGAGATGGTCGGAGATATTGTTTATGGGATGGTGGGTTGACATTATTAAACAGAAATTAATTGTAGTGACCTAAAGATGGTGACAACTTATAAGTTTCTTTTTTCAATAATATTGTTATCAATGATGAATGGTGAGGATGGTGGTGGAGATAAAATGAGATAAATGTCTGATGGTTAGTTGATAATACATAAAATTAATTCCGAATTTAATTAAAAAAAATATAGATCAACAAATATATATAAATGTACACATGACCATGTATTAGTTTTGTCAAATGATTATCTCAAAATCATTTTTATCAAACATTATTAATCTTAATTTTGTAGTTATACTTTTTCTCTTCATAACAATTTCAATAGTCTCAAATTAAAAGAGGCAGTTGGGCCAAATTGGGCCTAGTTTACTCGCACCTCTGAACCTGTTGACTTTCTTATCTTTTTCACCATAAGTTTTTAAATTCCGAGAAAATGTGCATCTTGGCTCATATAGGAAATGACAGAAATATACAGTTATGTTAAAGCAACTGAAAATGTTGCAGGTGACCCTTTTTACACAAGATATGTGATAGCACTTTTATTCATAGATAATTTCTAAGTTAAAACTCCAAAATTCATTTTAAAATTTAATACCTAGATTTGGTTAAATTCATAAATGAACTATAAAACATCAAAATTCATACCAGAAGTATTAATTAAGTCTTCTGGGCACAAATTTCATTTATTTAAATTTAAAACAAGGGGAGGTGTTCTGCATGATGATTGATGCATGCCATCCACTTTGGCTTAATTACCTGTTTTATTATTAATTAATTACGAGATAATTATACTGCTAGAGATAAAATAAAACATCATGATCGTGCATGATCTTCCCTTTTGTTCTAAAATATTGTTGTATGTGTGTCTTTACGGCAATGTGTTAATTTCTTATGGGAATAATGAATGAACTATAATTAAAAAAAAAAAAAAAAGGAAAAATCTTAAAACGGATAAATAAACTATAATTAAAGTTATTCTCATGATCACGTACATGAATTCAAGCAGAAAGGAATTTATCTTACCTCACGTGAGTTTCGTAAATATTGCAACATTTTTTTTCTGAATTTTCAATCAATAATCTCTTGCACTCTACAGGTTAAAAGAGGGTTTGTAAATTTTGGATATAAAATCTTATCTCATGGCTTTGGTTTTGACTGAGATATACAGTGTTAAGGGTTGAGATGGAGGTGAACTCTCTCATGTTCTTTACAAAGAGAGTGACGATTTTGAAGTAAGTAAGACAATGCTCAAGCCAATTAAAAATTATTGGTTTGGTCAGTCAATATGGATTTTTATTTATAGTCTCAATTGGAAGCTATAGCTATTAACTTGGCACGACTCAACTAATTAGAAGAGTTTATTTATATATATATATATATATATACATAAAACTTTTTTATTGCGTACATACAGTAATTAATTAACTGAAATAAATATTTTATTTTATTATCTCAATATAATAATAATAATCATCATCTCTTTAAATTTAATAATTTTATTTCCTAAATAAATAAGAATATTTTTGAATTTTTAGAATATTTGTGAGGATATATATATGGATTGCATTAAGTATAAAACTAATTTTTAGAATTAGATTTTGAAAAATTATTCCTTTTTTACTTTTTAAAATATGCTGTAAAATGAGAGATTTTGGTAAAAATAATTTTTAAAAATTTTATCAACATTAAAATTGACTTTTAATTTTTTTAAAATTACTATTAAATTTAAAAGCAGTCCCAATCGGGCCTTAAATCTAATCAATAATACATTTACCGTTGTTTTGCACTCAAAATTAGCCATTATTTATGTAAATCCTCATTTAGTCTTCGACAAATTAAATATTTTTTCCCCTTAGAAACGACAACAATTTCTTTCTTCTCGAAAATCTCCGACGTAAGCCGTTATGGCTGACAAAAATCCACACGGGTCACGTGTCAACTTGCCGTAAGTTGGCGCCAGGAGAAGCGCGTGATGAGAATTGCCACGCCAACGTACCACGGACAGCAGCCCGATCGTGCGTGCCCCTCTCTACAGCAACGAATCTGAATCTGGACCTATTTACGCTTACATTCAAATCTGAATCTGGACATATTTACGTTTACCTGAACTCCTCAAGGGGCTTCTGGCATCAGCACAGGCTAACCACACCTTTTCATATTAAAACACATTGAGTTGTGCAGCATGCATGGGATTGGAGCACTGGGCCAGCGATTGCACGTGTAATGAATTAATGATCTAATTAGAAAAATTAATTGGTTGGTATACTTGGTAAATTAGAATATTAAAAAAATGACAATATTTTATTTCTTTATTAGAAAAATACATCACCAGAAGTCCAGAGTTGACACCCTGACTTTGTGGGAATTCAAATGCCTACACCATTAACAATCAAATAAATAAATTTATTAATTTTTTTTTCCAACTAATTGATCGTGGACAAATATGGTAAATATGCACATTTATTTAATAAAATCGTATTAAATAAACATATGTTGAATTAAAACAAAAAAAATATAGTAAAAACTCTCAGGAACTGCTAATTATGTAACTTTAGTGACAAATTAGGTTAATATATTTATGTATAAAACTTCATTGCATGGACAACAACTTTATGTCGACACCTTAGTTTGTGAAAAACAAACTTGATACCACAAAAATATCAGAAAGTTATATTTGGTATGAACTTGGAATTCTTTGCTTTTAGAAGCATCTCTCAGCCACGCATGTCCAGGGCCATACTAGCAAATTTCACGTGCGTCTATGCCACGCTGGATGGAAATTTGCAGCAAGCTCCTTATTATTTCATTAAAAAGAAAAACAACTAAATATATAGAAGTTTCATTTTGTTAGCATTCATCATGCCTGTTGCAAAAAGGATTAGAGGTGATAATTTGCGGCACGACCCATCAACCCTATACAAGGTTAATGAGTTGAAGTTAACTTAGGATGATATATATTATTATTAACTATCTTAAATTTGTATCACCCATTAATTAATCTTATTAGGTGTAAATATGAAATTTTTTAACACATGAGTTTATTCATAGCTCAATTAAAGTTTTGAGTCATTTTTTTTTTCTAAACCTTCTAGAAAATGTATTGAAAATATTATTAAAAAACCTAAAATTTTGAAATGTATTAACAAATATTACATATGCCCTGGTGAGCAGCTGCCGACTCGCTTATACCCCTTAAGTTTCATAATTTTTCATCTAATAATAAAGTTTTTTATTTTATTTTCAACTATGTCAACAATTAAGCTCTTTTTTCTTTTTTTAATTCGAGTTAGAGACTTAGTTTATAACATGCTTAAATTATATATTCATTGAATGAATTGAAATCATTAGGGGGCTATAATGTTAGTACTACTTTAACTTAGTATACAAAAAATGTTATGATTTGGTCTTTTTTTTTTAAAAAAAAATGTTAGAGTGAGGATATTTGCACTGCACAAATGGTGTAAATCCACCCCATTTCAAAGAACTATTTACAAAATTTCACATTGTTTTTTAAAATTTAAATAGGGAAAAAGTTTAAACAACTAAACAATTATATTATTCATGTAGTCAATAAATTTCATGTAATTAAATATCGTAAATTTTATTTGTCAAATGCATTTTATTAGTTTAATTAAAGCTCAATGATCTTATTAATAAGGATTTAATTGGTTAATTATTTGCATTTAATCTTAATTTGAAACTATTAAAACTAATGGGCTTTTTTATATATAATTTTTTTAAATGGAGCTGACTTTACACAATTTAAGAGATGAAAATATTACCGCCCATCAATATACTGTAACATTGTCCATATTATTAGAACGTTGCAAAATGATACAATAACAATCAATAACATTCCACAATTCAATTGTTAATTTCCTTCACAATCATATTTGTTTTTTTTATTAAATCAAATAATTCAATTATATCGCATTCTCTATCACCAAAATAGAAAAAGAATTTCATGCATAATTTTTTAATATACAATTTTAATAATTTATATTTATTGGATTGTTGTCTTTCTTTTATTAGTATATGTATTTTACTAAGAGTTTTAATATCATGTTGCTTAATATATATGTTGTTTTTACTTCTTTACATAGACCAACATTCACAAATACTTATCATAAATTTATAAATTACTTTAGCTATACTGTAAAAACAATTAGCTTTGGAGAGAGTCAATTAAACATTTGTTAAATTTTATTTTTAAAAGTGTTGTAACTTTTTGAAAAACAATCACATGTGTTTAGTAAATCTCATTTTTTAAATGTTGTAAGAATGCAAATAACTTAAATAGACATAAATCTATAAAATTTTATTTACACATGCATTTATAAATATGTGTATATAATAAATGATAACTAAAATAAATATTTTTATTTTATTGATTGTATTTTTTTGGTTATTTGAATCTAATTAGTAATAATAAGAATCTCTTTAAAAATAATGATTTTATTTCCTAATTGAATAAAGATAATTTTGAATTTTTATAATTTACATGAGGATATATATGGGAAAATAGAGAATCTGTTTAACGTTTGATAAATTTTATTTATAAAAGTGCTATAAATTTCAAAAAAGTCCCATGTATTTGGTAAATCACACTTTTAAAATGTGGTAAGAATGCAAATGTATAGATAGACATAAATCTACAAAATTTATGTACATATTCAATTATAAATATGTGTATATAATTACATTTTATGTATGTAAATATATATATATATATATATTTATTTATTTATTTTTATTTTAGTAATTGTATTTTTTCGTTATCTCAATATAATTAGTAGAATAATAATTTATTTAAAGAGTAATGATATAGCCACAAACTCTTGTACAAACTTATTTTGTACAAATTAATGTGACTTAATAAAAGAGTAATGATACAGCCACAAACTCTTGTACAAATTTATTTTGTACAAACTGACGTGTCATTAATTCATTGGTTGAATGAAAATATAAATTAATAAAAACAAATCATGTGGGCCAAGTGATATTTAATTCAACCAATCTTATCATACCACATCAGTTTGTACAAAATAAGTTTGTACAAGAGTTTGTGGTTGTATCATTACTCATGATAAAATTGGTTGAATTAAATATTTCTTGGCCTACATGATTTATTTATATTATTTTATATTTTCATTCAACCAATGAATTAATGCTACGTCAGTTTGTACAAGAGTTTGTGTCTATATCATCACTCTTATTTAAATGTACTGACTTTATTTCCTAATTTAATAAAGATAATTTGAATTTTTATAATAAATGTTAGGATATATGGAATTGTATTAAGTATGAAACTAATTTTCGAAATCAATTTCTGAAAAACTGCTCTTTTCATGCTTTTCAAAATTTACAGGAAGATAGGGTGATTTTTCTTAAAGTAATTTTTAATTACTAAAATTAACTTTTAATTTTTCAATATCATTTTTTACTAAAATTAGCTTTTAATTTTTCAATATCATTTTTAAGTCTGTAAAAAACAATCGGGGCCTTTAAATTTCTATCTTGATCTCTATTTTATAATTTGAACTTCTTCACTAGAAAGGGATTTATCCAAATTAATATGGAGCATCGCCCCCACTTCCTGCTAGTTTCTAATCATTACAACCTAAAATAAGATTGCCTTCCATTAGTTAGATGACAGAGTGAAAGATTAATTAATTTTGCAGGTAATAAAATTGGCCATTCAATACATAAGTACTTTTTGTAAATAATATATCCTACCACTGTATTATTGTTTATGTGAGAGGAATAAGTTACAGCTGGTTGTAACTCAGTTGAATCCATAAATTTATAATGTGTTGAATCTGTTGATAAAATACTTATGTATTGAATGACCAATTTTATAGATCCAACTAAGTTGAATTTTGGTTCCTACTTCAACTAAATTCCTTTCCAGCAAATGATTTGGCTTTGACAAATCCATCTCTATTATGTCATAATCAATGTAAATTATCATTGTCATACATTTTTTCAGTTAATCATGGAATCTCTCGATTAAAGTACTACGGATGGAAATGATTATGATGGATTGCTTTGACACTTGAGTTAGAATGTCTTTTTTTTTTTTTATTTGTATGGACATTGTTAGAGTTTGTGTTGTAATGGGGTTAATACTTAGTACTACTAATCTTTTTTTTTCTTTCTTTGAATTTACTTATTGATATCGTGCTTGTAGAAGTTTGTTATTAGAATTTTCTTATTTATTGATAAATAATGATTTTTATGATTAAACTTTATTTTAATTTTATAGTATTCTTTAATTTAAGGATTAAGTTATTGTAAAATTTGTTATTTATAATTTTTATATTTTAATATCAATTTAATAAGTAATAACAATTAATAATTATTATAATTTTGATAAAATTAAATTTCTCAAAATAAAAAATATTTTGATAATAAAATCCAAACCAAACCCAAAATGGTTGGTTTAAAAACAATTAATAATTATTATAATTTTGATAAAATCTAAATGAGTTGCTTTAGGTTGGGTTGAAAATATTTGAGTTAATTTAAGTTGGACCAAATTTTTATAGTTTGATTTAACCAACCCATGAGTTATGTTAAAAATATTTAAATTAATTTAGATTACACCCGAACTTTTATGATTTGATTTAAATTGACTTAAAATTCAATCTAAATCAACCCATGCTCACCCTAGCGGTAGAAATAGAACTTATATGATTTTTACGAGAAACGTAAGTTACAACATGACTGTAACTAACGGAGCTAGCTACGTTACAGAAACTGTAACTAACAGAAACTGAAATGACAAGCGAATAAATTAGATGCTACCACGTGTAGCAACGCGTGACATATTGACCGGTAATTATCCGGTTAAAAGAAAACCAACGAACTTCTAATGCTTGGGCAAGGATTAATTTCATATTTACCCCATTATTATTGTTAATCCTTAGCACACACTAACTTTGATGTAAGCCATCAACCCCACCCCCAAACAGTCAAATTGTTGTCCTACACTCCTACGCGGTTAAGTTCAATTACTGGCCATTTCTCACTAGCACAAAGACATTATTACCCTTAATTAAACATCAGGTCAATGTACAAAAATAAACATAAATTTATTTTTCAATTTATTTTTATAAAAACTAAGATTTATGTAAATATATAGAAATTTATTTTTTTATAAACTAAAATTTAAACAAATTAGTAGTGTAATTAATGAATAAAATTATATTTTATGTCATATGAATATAGGGGTAAATTTTATTGCATGCTCAAATTTACCAGTTACTGTTAATCAAATCTTGGTAAAGCATCTTTTTCTTTTCATTCCTCTTTTTATGATTTTTTTTAAATTTCTTCTTCAACTCCTTAAGGTTTTTTTTCCGATGAATCTCTCAAAAAACTACTTTAGAGTTCAAATTAGAAGAATACACTCATATCAGAGATTTTTTTAACTCTAATAGTGGTGGGTAGAGGTTTCGATAGCCCTATAGCGGTGGTTTCTGTGTATGTTCTACAAGGAAAAGTTTTGTAGGGCAACTTGTTATTGGGGAATTTTTTTTATTGTCTACTTGTTTGTATTTTTTTTTATTTTTTGTTGTTTTTATGATAGCTTTAGGCGTTCACAAGGGGAATTATTTGAATGATATTGATTTTGGTGAAGACGTTGCCTTGTGTTTTGGCTTATAGCTTGCTAGTAAAATTGATTTATCTCCATTGATTGTTAAGTTAGATTCATTATTTGTGGTGTGTCAAAGTAGGATTTTTAGGTTCATTGTATCTCAAGGATTTAACACTGTACTTTGAGTTGGTCAAATTCTTTTATAAGGAAAGATTTTTATTCGACTTGTAATCTTTAAATTTTTTAATGATATGAATTGCAATAGTTTCTATTAAAAAAAAAACTCTTGGCAATTCAAACAATCATTACTCCAACTTCACGCAATTAGTTTTTCAGTTAGCTTGAATAGTTGATAACAATTGATTGATGATTGTATATATTTGCCATCAATATTATTAAATGTCAATAAAAAGACAAATACCGTTTGGTGAATTTTTTTTTTAATTGCATAGATTTTGCATAAGAAGATTAGAATAACATATTCTTATACCTTATTAATATATTTCAAATTCACCGAATAATTAAAGAAAGGGCGGGGTTCTTTAAACCCCTCAAATTTCTTTCTAAACCTATTTTAAAAATAAACCCATAACTAAAATTTCAAAATGTTAATTTAATTTCTATTCATTTGAGAATTTCATAAATAACTCTTAGTAGAATATCTATGCATTAATATTTTTCTAATTTTTCTTGATTTGAATTAACAAAGAGACTTGACTTAGTCATTTTGAAAAACGTTTGACATCATGCAAAGATAAATTTCAATTAATCATCTTCAATCAAATCTTCTTTTAATTATAAATCAATTTTCTAGGTTGATATTTGCACTTATCATTCTTTTTGAAGGAGAGAGGAACTTGTGCGTTCCCAAATATTCCTTCAAGAAGTCACAAACCAAACGATTTACTTGTGTTTATTGTTTTACATAAATTCCAGGAATTGAAAAATCAAGAGATAATTTCATCTTGTGACACAATTTTTTTAAAAACCCACAAAAAAATATTTTTGATATACCATGTATGCAATTATAAGAAACTATTTTATCTGTAAATTTGAATTAGATTTCTCTCATCAACTATCATATTTTCAATATCAAACTAAAAAAATTCACACTAGTTTAAATTGATGGATGGTGAAATATGAAGTGATTTTGATACTGACATGTTTATATAAGTAATTCTATCAAAGGATATTTTAGAGAAAAAAATATGTGGACTAAAGATAAACTCTAGTTTGGTTAGTAAAAAGTTCATTTTTTAAAATAGTAAATGAGTTAAATATGATTTTAGAATTTTTTTGTTAAAAAAATCTTACAACTAAATAAAAATAATTTTGATTTCACTGAATAAAAAATAAATTTGATTACTGAATAAAAAATAAATTTGATTACTAAATAAAAAATAAATTTGATTTTACTAAATACTCATATATTTCACTGTAAAAATTGACAAGTTATAAGAGATATTTTACCTGATCAATTTAATTCAATTGAGGCATGATAGTTTTTTAATTCAATAGTAGAAAAGTTAACTGGTCGGTTATGTGGTTTTACATAAAAAGTTAATGGGTGCATATTGATATTTGTCAAAATATTTGGGTGTGCATGAAAATGAACCCTTCTAAATGTTAAAAACGGTTGCCCGTGATTAATTTCTATTCTGGCCTTTAATCCCAACCATCCAATCTCAGTCTCTAGATCCAACGAATAAAAAATGCATGGCTGTTAGAGATGGCAAAAATATCTATCCGGACCGGATCCGGACCGGACCCGGTATGTACGGTCCGGGTAAAACCCGGACGGATGGAAGGAAGAAGCAGGTCCGATCATTGAAAATCAAAGCCCGATTGTTTCCGGGCACGGGTTCGGTCACAAGCACCAAGAACCCGGAACCTGGACTGTGCTCGGTTTTTGTTAAGGTAAAAAAAAAAAGAGCGGAAAATATAAAATGCAAAAAAACCATTTTGCCCAATTGCCCTAACCCTAAATCGTGAGTAATTGAGACATGAGAAACACAAAACACACACACTAAAACAATTTGCTGCTGCTGCGTCTTCAACCATATTGCTAGAATGATGCCAATTATGCTCTGCGTGATGAACATCTGCACCACGGCTTTGAGCAACAGTGCTCTCATTTTGGCTTTATCCACAGCGTAAACTGAGACCAACGTACTGAACACGTTGACGAGCTCGGTGATAACGGCAGAGAGCAGAGACACCTCGCTTCTGAATCTGACGGTCTGAAACAGGACAGGTGCGTAGAACATAATGGCGTTGATTCCAGTGAACTGCTGGAACACCTGCAGCAATATTGCCATAACCAGTGGGCGGCGGCTCGACGTTTCATGAGCTTGCTGAACGGCTTTGTGACTTATTAAGATGTTGTAACAATTTTTTTTCTTTTTTAATTCAAAATACAGGTAGAGAAAACCCGGATAAAAAGCCTTGCCCAGATAGCACCAGGCATATGCCCGGCCCGCATAGAAAAAATCCAGGCACGATCCGGATCCAGGCAGCTATGTGTGGCATGCGGGCAGGTCCTGGGCACCCCCAACCCGAACCCGACCCGGACTTTTGCCATCTCTAATGGCTGTTACGTACAGTTTCTGTAACGTAGCCAGCTCCGTAACTTTAACATTTGCCTAAATTTATTAACATGTTGAACACGTCACGGTTTCACACATTTTGGACATTTTTTATCGCGCCTCGACGCGGTCTTTGTTTGAATGCTACCGTCCACGGGTTTTGTGGACCACCCACGCGCCTACCAACCTCAAGAGTTAGAATGAAAAGTAGAAACTTAGCCACCTAATTACTCTATACTTATCACGACACTTTTCATTATTATTTTATTAATGAAATTATTTGTTTGGAGGTCATATAATGAACAAACAATATCTGTTGGTTTTGAAATTAAAAAGAAAATGTAGGAATATTGATCCATTTGTATAATTTTATCAATCAATGTCTACTTTGAATTCGAAGTGTAAGTTTAAAATAAAATTAATCTTTTTAAAGAATGGGAGAGTTTATCTATTTGTTATGTTCTGGTATTTATTAATCTTAATCTTTATTTTTTTCAATTAAAGCCTTAAAGTTAAATAGTGTATTTTGTGTGAATTTTTGAGTTGGGCATATTATGCACGTATGCACTATGTAATTTTTTAATTAAAAAAAAAACAGCAATAACAAATTTGACATAGGACTAATTTGATAATACTATAATTTTTAAAATAATTACTATTAGTTAAACCGTTCAATAGGTAGTTGTAAAGAAAATTAGTTAAAGGTTTTGTAAAATTTATTTTTAAAAATACTATAAATTTTAAATTTTATTATTAAACCGCTGTAAAAATATAAATGATTAATTGGATATAATATTGAATAAAATTTATTTACACATTTATAAATATGTATATAAATTTTTTTATTGTGTATATATAATAATTAATAACTTAAATAAATATTTGATATTATTAATTGAAATTTTTTGTTTTACGATCTCAATGTAATAATAATAATAATAATAATAATAATAATCTCCTAAAAGTCATCACCATCGTCCGTCCATTCGTTTCACCAAACCAGAGAATAATTGACGATCAAACAAGCTCCTGGCCCCACTTTACCCACCCTCGCCAAGATGTCTAGGTAGCAGTATGAAATGATATTTTGGTCATCTGGAGTTTATTTATTGTTTCAAAACGTAGAGTTTATTAATTAGGACCTGTCTATGGTACAGTTTCTGTAACAAACATCTCCCGTCATCCCACCATCCGATTTTCTATTGTTTAGTTTCTCACTCCACATCCAACGGCTGATGCTGCAGTCTGTGTCAAGTCCTATTAATTATAAGAAAAATTATAACAACTCCAATTACAGGGCAACGTGGGCCAACCACCATTCGCATTGCCCCATACCAACTTCGGCCACCGACTTTCTTCATTGTTTCATCAAAATTTAACACGTCTCTAGAAACTTATACATCTCATAATTTTCCCTTTTTTTTTTCTTTTTATGCATGTCGGATTAAAATAGTGTGTTAGGTCCAAGCGTTTCTCAAGGCGCGTGACCACGTTAGTACACTTTTTAGGAATTTTTTTTTGTGTTTTTGTTTTGTCTTAGGATAGTCCAAATCTATTTTTTATCCTCTTAATTAGAAATTGAATGACTCATGTGGCATTTTTTTTTCTGATTTAAATATGAATAGACCTGAATTACTCTAAATTTTGAATAAATTTAAATGTTTCAATTTAAATAATATATTTTTTTGTTTGAATATCTAAAAATAAATATTAAGTTATTTTTTTCAACTTAAAAAATTGAAAATATATACTTTTATATTTATATTCTTATTAAATTTGAATGTCAAATAAATAATATATTAAATACCATAATATTTTAACATTTATAAGTAAAACTACATTCAAGTGAATACATAATGATTTTGAAATTTTAATATATAAAATACCATATTTCAAATTTTATCACTAAAAAGAGTAGCAACTAGTTGATTAATATATAAGTGAATGCTGGAAAACGTAATTGAAAAGGAAAAAAAAAAGCCCAAATCAAGTGCTTTGCCTAGCGAGAAATTAAAGGGAGATTCAAGAACTAGAGGAGAGAAGCAAAGTAAGGGGGATTCCATGACGGCTGGAAGAAAATAAAGATGAGATTATGTGGGGTAAACATTTATAGGTGAGTTTTGGGATAGGTATAAAAAATAAATTATAAAGTAGGAATTTTTTTTTTTACATTAGAAAGTAACTGAATTAATTCAAATTTCTCTATTAAGTAAAAAGTTAAAAAAATTGGCTTATTTTATTAAGTCAAAATTATCTAAAATGTCTCATTAAGTTATAAAAACAAACACCTAAAATTAACATAATTAATTAAGTTAAGTCACTTTAAGTCATTAAGTTAAAAAATAAACATCACCATAGTTAAATAAAAATACATGATGAAAATACTTATAAATAGTGTTTTTATGGTGTATTATTCATTCATAGTAATTTTCAAGTTGCGCTGACTTTAAATATAAAATTACGTCTCATAATGACATTGATATCGAGACTTTCTCTACAACTTTTGGGATGAAAAGTATATTTGAAATACGTGCTAAACTTTTTACTTGTTTTTGATATTGATGGACGTGTTTAATGGTTTTGATGATGTATTATTTCATTAATCGATGATGATGTTATTAGTGGTTGAAACTCAAAGATTTAATAATAAATCAAGATTTAAACATCCATATTAATTGGTCCCCAAAGACGTAGTCGTACAGATTTTAAGCAGTTTTATTTAGTTATTCACTTAAATTTGAATTTTAAGAGAGGTAAGGGGGCTAAAAAATGAATTTGAATTTCGAATAATTCATTACTTAAAAAAAAAAACAACTGCAATAATGATTATATTGTTCATTAAATATTCCAATATTATTTAACATCTACCAATTATTAAATTGAATAAATGTTTAACGGTGATTATGTTTGGAGAATAATAATTAACAATTGATCCTTTTAATAATCAATTAAAAATATATAAAATAACATAAATAACGAAGTCATTCTCTTTTAGGAGTTTATTTTATACTATGGTCATTGCTATTATGTAAATGTATATGAGATGCACATTTTAATGTATTAATGATTTTTTTAAATACGTATAAATGATTTTTTATTATTTTCAAAATTTAGCATCTTATATAAATTATTACATACGTATATACCTATCATAATTGTGATGAATTATAGTGTATTCTAATAGTAACAACTCTACATTTATGGTGTGTTTATTGATTGAGGTGTCATTTATTTTTTTTGTCTGAAATCTGAATAGACCTGAATTAGTTTGAATTCTTAATAGATCTAAATGTCTGAATCTGAATAATATGTTTATTTTTTCGTCTGAATCTCGAAAAATAAGTATTAAGTTGTTTTTTTTAACTGAAAAAACTGAAAATAGGTACTTTTACATTTGTATCCTTATTAAATTTGAATGTCAAATAAATAATATATTAAATACCATAATATTTTAACATTTATAAGTAAAACTATATTCAAGTGAATACATAATTATTTTAGAATTTTAATATATAAAATACCATAAATTTTAAATTTTATCGTATATAATATAAGAAAGAAAAAATAGGGATATTTTTATGTGGGGTAAATGTCTATGGGTGAGTTTTGGGATAGACATGAAAAATAAATTATAAAACATGGATATTTTTTATATTAGTAAGCAATTGACTTAATTCAAATTTCTCCATTAAGTAAAAAGTAAAAAAAAATTGGCTTATTTTATTAAGTCAAAATTATCTAAAAAGTCTCATTAAGTTATAAAAACAAACACCTCTAATTAACTTAATTAATTAAGTTAAGTCACTTTAAGTCATTAAGTTAAAAAACAAACGCCACCTGAGAGTGGGAATGAGGAAATGAGAATAAATGTCGTATTTACTTGCTTAAATGAGAGATTGAATCAAAATAGCAGGCCCCACTTTAAATTGGGAATGATTAATAGAGTTCACATTCTCATGGAAATTCTCATTTTCTAAAATGATCATATTATCTCTACTTAAATCTTGAAATTCTTATTTTATCATTGCTTTTATTATTATTATTAGGGAAATTTGTAACCTACCCCCAAATAAATTGACATTTTGCACCGCGTCCCCAACAAATTTGACTTGTTGCACTACGCACCCAAAAAAATTGACATTTTTGCACCACGCCCCCAATTCCGTTATTTTCTCAATTAAGTTTAACGGCTCCGTTTAACTTTTGATTGAATGACAAAAATGCCCCTCTATGTAAAAAAATAAAATTTTTAGCTCATTTAATTTTTTAAGGTTTTTTTTTTCAATTGCAATAAAAAAAAAATTCTTCTTACATGTTCATTGTCACCACTATCATTTTTTCTTTAATTTTTTAAAGATTTTTTTTTCAATTTTAATAAAAAAAATTCTTGTTACATGTACATTTGTCACCACTATTATTTTCCTTTAATTTTTTTAAAGATCTTTATTTCAATTGCAATAAAAAAAATTTCTTATTACACGTACATTGTCACCACTATTATTTTTCTTTAATTTTTTAAAGATTTTTATTTCAATTTTAATAAAAAAAAATTCTTGTTACATGTACATTTATCACCACTATTATTTTCCTTTAATTTTTTAAAGATTTTTATTTTAATTGTAATAAAAAAATGTCTTGTTACATGTACATTGTCACCACTATTATTTTTCCTTTAATTTTTTAAAGATTTTTATTTTAATTACAATAAAGAGAATTCCCATTAAAATTAATTTAAGGAATAAACTTCCAATTTTACCCCTCCACCGTTAAACTTAACTGAGAAAATAACGGAATTGGGGGTGTGGTGCAAAAATGTCAATTTTTTTGGGTGCACAGTGCAACAAGTCAAATTTTTTGGGGACGCGATGCAAAATGTCAATTTATTTGGGGGTAGGTTACAAATTTCCCTTATTATTATTATTATTATTTATCATAATACTATTATAATTATTAATTATTATAATTAATATTAATAATAAGATTAATAATGTTGATGATGATGATGATGATGATAATAATAAATAAATAAATAAATAATGACAATAATCAACTTAAGGTTAGTTTAATAACTTGGAATAATTCATTTATATTCTATGATAAAGTAAACATATCAATGACAATATAGTTTATTTCAATTTGGATTCCCACAACTAAAGTAAATAATTCTTCTGATTCTCATTATCCATTCTAATTATAGCCTATTTCGATTCAACTTTATTATAATTCTACTATATTTCGATTCTAACATATTCCAATTACTAATCCGTAAAAACATCATCAAAGTAAGCAAATAATCAGAAATATCTTGTGGTGTAATTACTAATTGTGGCTCTCTTCAAATGATCTGGCAACTGGCATGATAACTTTTCTCTTTTTTCCTTCACTCTTCACTGCACCGTCGGATCCACAAAGATCTACCACATTTCCAATTCACGCGCCACATCAGAAAAGCGCGCGTAAGCTCCATATTTTTGCCAACCGCACTGAAATCATAATAAATAAATGGGAAAAACTGTGGTGCAACTGTGGTACCGTGCCACAGTGCACCCCAGCCATTGGATTGTATTGGATCCCACATCCAAGTGAATCAAACGGCTGAAAATAACTGTAGCACGGTACTACAGTTTCACCGTAGTCGGACCCAAATTAAATAAATAAGTAAGAGAAAGAAATTAAAATGATAAATCTCAGATCAACACCGCCGAAGACGGTAACCAGTAACCACTAAACAAGGTTAGGTTTTTGGCTATAAATAAAAGTTAACTGAACAGAATTTCTAACTGTCTCGCCCCTGTTCTTTCTCGTTCTCTCAAACTCTCAATTTCTCTGTAATAATAAAAAAAATCTCTGCTCTTCCTTCTCTGTTGGGTACGGTATATATATTTTGCCATATATATATATATGTATTAGCTTTTGGATCTATAAAAAAAAAAAAAGAATTTTGAACTTGATTTCATTTTCTAATGGACTGGTAAGTGACTATTAGTCTTAGATCTAGTGTTTGGCTGCCGTGATTTTGCTAGATTCGATCTTGAATACATCTGCAATTAATCTTTTCCGAAAAACATTGAGCATGGTTTTGATTTCCGAACTTTTAGATCTGAAAAAAAAATTTGTAAAAAACTCACTAATACTCAACCAAAATCTGTTCATTTAAAAAAAAACAATTAGCTTAAAAATAATTTTGAACTTGATTTCATTTTCTGATCGACTGGTGAGTGACTGTTAGTCTTAGATCTAGTGTTTGGCTGCCGTGATTTTGCTAGATCTAGACTTGAGTTCATCAGATCTGCAATTAATCTTTTCCAAAAAACAATCTAATCTCTACTTGTGTTACTGTTTCTGAATCTATTTTCGGATTCTTCATTTTCAGAATTTTTTTTAGAGTTTTCGTTTTAATCCTTCGAAAATGACTGAAAGTACTTAATTATTGATGTGACTATAGAAAAAAAAAAAACGGTCATCTGAAACTCTTGGATTAGTATCAGTTTGTTTCAAAAAAGAAAATATATCAGTTTGTTTCTTTGTCCAGTTATGGCACTACGGGGTACTATATCACAGCTGAATCAGCTGAATCTAATTATTAGATCTAACTATAACGACAATTGTGGGGGACAGCTGGATCTGGATCTAGTTATCAGATCTAACTATAATACAACTGTGGACACAGTTGAATCTAGTTATTGGATCTAACTATAATGATAATTGTGAGCTGAATTCAATGACTAAGTACGGTTACACTGTAATTTTGCCCTTGTTTCAAATCGTTTTTCAAAAAGTAATATAAGATTTTATGCTCTGATAAGTCTATTTGCATTCGTGTGATTTGACTTTTGAGCATCAGGTGCTATGCAGAGGAGTACTTTCTCGTTGGGTCGCTAAGTTACAGTTGCTGTAACTTGCAACTTGTAGCTGATAAAAAATTATGCGGGCTCCGTTACTCATCCCAACTTTTTACGTATTTTTTATAAAATCATGAGGTTCCACCGTCTATCACAATTTTTTACATATTTTTGTATAAAATCATGGGACTGTACTGTCTATCACAATTTGTCACATATTGTTGTATAAGTTGTAAATTACAAGAGCTGTAACTTAATAATTGTTCATTGTATAAACATCAGTTGCATTTGTAATTGATTGATGACTTAGGGGTGGGTAAATTCAGTTTCGGATCTATTCAATCAAATTTTAGGTTAATCAAGTTGAAAAAAATATGACTCAAGTTTAAGCAGAGCATAAGATCTGATTTGATCCGAATATATTCAGATTAGATCGAATTGAGTTGAAAATTTAGATTTACACTTATTGTAGTTTTGATTTTTTGAATTTTTTAGATCGGACTAAGTTTGATCCGATCCGATCGAGTTGGCCAAAATCCAACTAGATCGGGTTAGAGGTTTCATCTTAACCCGATTGAAACCCGAATTTTCAGATCGGGTCGGGTCGGATCCCTAAATTTGATGCAGTCGCCTGCTTTTTGTGATTGATTAGACGCTTTTGTCCATAATTATATTTATCCCATATATATATACAATGTGATCCATTCATTTGAATTAATGATTTCTTGATTTAATGGAAGGGACTGATTTTCGATTCATTGATGACGTGATTATGACAGTAAAATGGCATCTCACATCGTTGGTTACCCACGCATGGGCCCCGAGAGGGAGCTCAAGTTCGCGTTGGAATCCTTCTGGGATGGCAAGAGCAGCGCCGAGGATTTGCAAAAGGTGTCCACTGATCTCAGATCCTCCATCTGGAAACAGATGTCCGAGGCCGGGATCAAATACATTCCCAGCAACACTTTCTCTTACTACGACCAAGTGCTCGACACCACCGCAATGCTCGGTGCCGTGCCCCCGAGGTTTAACTGGAACGGCGGCGAGATTGGATTCGATGTTTACTTCTCCATGGCCAGAGGAAACGTCTCTGTTCCGGCAATGGAAATGAAGAGGTGGTTCGACACCAACTAGTAAGTATTCACTACTTGGAAGAGCGGCATTTCAAGTTATTTATGGCGTAATGGTTTTGTACTGAATGCTGACGTGTGTTTGGCATCGTGGTGATGCAGTCATTTCATTGTTCCTGAATTGGGACCCGATGTTAAGTTCTCCTACGCTTCCCACAAGGCTGTGACTGAGTACAAGGAGGCTAAGGGGGTGAGTGTTTATTCTTAGTTCTGTCCATATTTACAATATTTTTTTTTTCGTTTGATACCTGAATCTACAATATATTGAAATTGGGTTACGTTCAACTTGAAATTGGCATATGATATACTCATCCATAGCTCGGAATGTGATGGAATTTACTATAGAGTCATTGACATTTATTATAGAGCTTTGAACTTATATTTGGCTCAGGAAACGTGTTCAGATGTTGTATGATTTATTTGATCTGTAAAGGGAAGCAATACTGTTTGCAAAATAGTCTTAAGATAAATTACTTAAAAAAGGGTATAGTCAACATGTTGTGGACCCTGAAGATTTTTCATAGAAATTTCATCAAACATATTCTTAACTTGCTTGTAACTTTCTATCAATCAGATCAAGTTTGTGAGATGCTAATATCTATCACTTGTCTAATGCTGCAGCATGGAGTTGAAACTGTCCCAGTGCTTATTGGCCCTGTGTCATACTTGTTGCTGTCTAAGCCCGCCTGGGGGGTTGAGAAGACCTTTTCTGTTCTCTCTCTTCTTCCCAAAATCCTTCCGATCTACAAGTGAGAATTATCACCTATTTACAGATTTATAAACATGTATGTGCTAAATAACTCTGTGTGTGTGTGTGTGGGCGTGTATCGTGCGGCATCATTAATCCGTGTCGTACCAATTAACGCTTCTGCAGGGAAGTTGTTTCTGAGCTTAAGGCTGCTGGTGCTTCCTGGATTCAGTTTGATGAGCCATTGCTTGTTATGGATCTTGACTCACACAAATTGCAAGCATTCAGTGAGGCTTATGCGGAACTAGAGTCAACTCTGTCTGGCTTGAATGTTCTTGTTGAGACCTACTTTGCTGATGTTCCAGCTGAGGCATTCCAGACCCTCACTTCTTTGAAGGGTGTCACCGCTTATGGATTTGATTTGGTTCGTGGAACCAAGACCCTTGAATTGATCAAGAGTGGATTCCCTGCTGGCAAGTACCTCTTTGCTGGAGTGGTTGATGGAAGGAACATTTGGGCCAATGATCTTGCTGCTTCTCTTAGTGTTCTCCAGGGGCTTGAGGGTGTTGTTGGCAAAGGTATACATTTTTGCTTGCTTTTTTCTTTGCGATAAATATTTCTTATTCTATTATGTGATTTGTTGTATAATTTATTAATTTTCTTTGCAGACAACCTTGTGGTCTCCACCTCCTGCTCACTTCTCCACACTGCTGTTGATCTTGTTAATGAGAATAAACTCAATGACGAAATCAAGTCATGGCTGGCATTTGCTGCACAGAAAGTTGTTGAATTGAATGCATTGGCCAAGGCTTTGGCTGGCCAAAAGGATGAGGTATACTTTTAGTCTAAAATGTTAGCTATGGATGAATTGAAAGAATCTTAGGCTTTGACTGGTCACAAGAGTCAGAAAATCTCAGCCTTTCAAGAACCTAGTTTTATGGCAAAATATAATTATAGGAGCAGAAAATCTTGGCCTGAAGTTGAGCTTGGCTTGTAAAGGATGTTGTTGAAAATGAAAATTTAGAAGGGGAAATTATTTATTTGAATGTTGCTAAACATATTTTTCTGAATTAAACATCATTTGGCAACTTGGGCATTTGGTGTTTGGTTAAAGTTTTGGGAACTTTTTCTCTCACAATCAGCCCACTAATTGCATATGTATCTTCTTTTTTAAATGATATGAATGAGACTAACTTTGGTTCTCCTTATCATTTGTTTCCAGGGATTCTTCTCTGCCAATGCTGCAGCTCAGGCTTCAAGAAAGTCCTCCCCGAGAGTGACCAATGAGGCAGTTCAAAAGGCTGTAAGTGGCATGATTGATTTGTTTTCCATTTTTATGATGTGGCTGCCCCTTAGAATTTCCATTTTTGCTAACAGTGATTCCTTCCTCTTGGTATATTAGGCTGCTGCTTTGAAGGGATCAGACCACAGACGTGCTACAAACGTTAGTGCTAGATTGGATGTCCAACAGAAGAAGCTCAATCTTCCAATCCTCCCAACCACCACGATTGGATCCTTCCCACAAAGCATTGAACTTATGAGAGTCCGCCATGAATACAAGGCTAAGGAGTGAGTCAATCTGAGGTTTTTCTTTATTCGATGCCATATGTGAAATTACTTTGACTACTGTATTAACTGTGCCTTGACTTTTTGTCCTTTTTAGGATTTCTGAGGAAGAATATGTTGCTTCCATCAAGGAGGAAATCAACAAGGTTGTCAAACTCCAAGAAGAGCTTGATATTGATGTTCTTGTCCATGGAGAGCCTGAGGTGAGTTTCACAATGCCCAATGGAAGCAAAGCAATGTCTCCTGGTTTTGAATTACGTAAAATTTTATACATTTTTGTTTCTGCATTTCTAATTGCATACGAAGTATGCTGTATCTCATATTGAATTCGGACATTTGTTTTTGTAGAGGAACGACATGGTTGAGTACTTTGGAGAGCAATTATCAGGTTTCGCCTTCACTGCCAATGGGTGGGTGCAATCCTATGGATCTCGCTGTGTGAAGCCACCCATCATCTATGGTGATGTGAGCCGTCCCAAGGCTATGACCGTCTTCTGGTCCTCCTTGGCTCAGAGCATGACTGCTCGCCCAATGAAGGGAATGCTTACTGGCCCTGTCACCATTCTCAACTGGTCCTTTGTCAGAAATGACCAGCCCAGGTATATAAATGAGAACTGGTTCACTATTGGTTAACCTTTTGAAATGGAAACATTGTTTAACATAAATTGCTGCCAATTTTGCAGACATGAAACCTGCTACCAGATTGCTTTGGCCATCAAGGACGAAGTCGAGGATCTTGAGAAGGCAGGCATTAACATTATTCAAATTGATGAGGCTGCCTTGAGGGAAGGATTGCCTCTCAGGAAATCTGAGCATGCTTTCTACTTGGACTGGGCAGTCCACTCCTTCAGAATCACCAACTGCGGCATCCAGGACACTACCCAGGTCAGTTACCCTTTTAATCTCCAATCTCATCCCTTTAATTTAGCTGTTGATTTTGTATCTCATCCTATTGTTTATTGATTGACAGATCCACACCCACATGTGCTACTCCAACTTCAACGACATTATCCACTCAATTATCGACATGGATGCTGATGTGATCACCATTGAGAACTCTCGTTCTAATGAGAATCTCCTGTCAGTCTTCCGTGAGGGAGTCCAGTATGATGCTGCAATTGGCCCTGGTGTCTATGACATCCACTCTCCAAGAATACCATCAACCGAAGAAATTGTTGACAGAATCTACGTGATGCTTACTGTGGGAGAAACCATCATTTTGTGGGTTAACCCTGACTGTGGTCTCAAGAATCGCAAGTACACTGAGGTGAAGCCAGCCCTCTCAAACATGGTTGCTGCCACCAAGCTAGTCCGCACCCAGCTGACAGTGCCAAGGAGATTGGAGGGATCCTTCCTGAGCCATTGTGCTTCTATATTCGAACAAACAACGGCATTTCTGTCTTATTACCTATTCGAGTAACTGTGGGTCGTGACGCAAATTTTCCGTGGGCATATTAGACACTTTTGAACAATTGGCTTTTCTTTTTCTCTGCTTGTATTTTCCGTTTTTAAAGGCCCCGGATTGCTATCCGTTTTTAAGGGCATGTTTGGTGTATTGGATTACATAGTATTAAAACCCTGTATAATATTAAATTTACACGGTCTCATGTTTGGCGGTGAAATCAGTTTGAATTGCACCACATAAATTTACTGCTTTAGTACACCGAAACCCGCATAAAATAAACCCACGTACGAGTCGGGTTTCTGCGGTATCGTATTAGATAATTAAAACTCATAAAATTATTCAATCAAAACACGACTCTTGGAACGAATCTAACACTGGTTTCTCCATCACAAAGTCACGACCGATGCCATTACCCCCATCGCTCGATGTCATCACCAATCACCATCGCCGACAATTGCTTTGTCGTGCCGCACGAGAACACTCATCTGTGCAACCACTGATGCGCCTGCACTTTGCCGCTGAGTCATCAATCAAACCGGTTATTATTTGGGTTTGATCAAATTGAACCACAATCAGTTTAATTTTCATTAATTTTCTGTCGAAGCATGTCTTTTTATTTCTGGGTTTGATTTTTTTTTTTTTTTTTGTGTTCTTCTTGTGGGAAGTTAGTAATTTTGTCTTCTTCTTTTTTCTTTCTAGTTGGCTTCATGAGTTCTTTGTATATTTTTACATACAATAAAATCAATTAACTTAATCTCCTTCAGATTTGAACAAATAGATTAATCTTGCTTTTGAGAAAATGAATTAATTAGTTAAACAAGTAATTAAAAAACTAATTAGTTGGCACATACGGTGGAGAGTCGCGTAAAGGCGGAGGACAGGGAATTGGGGGTATTTGTATGTCTAAATGGATGGTCGGGTTTGAAATGGCGTAATCTACCTGTACAAATCTAAAAAGCGCTGAGCAAGTGTATGTAATAATAATTTCTATAATTCACAAGTACTAACTACTAAAGGAATTTTTATTTAGATAAAATTTGGCAACTATTTTTTTTTTAATCTTTTTGTATAATGGATTGCAGAAATGCTTTAATCTTTAAGTAAACCTATGATTACATATTGCATAATTTAAGAACCAGTTGCTAGCTTAATTCAAACTTGTATTTTCAGCATTATTATTGATTACAATTATTAGATTTATGAAGAATTAGGCTAACTTAAGCTCTTGGAGGACTAAGCATTAAGCTCTTGGTTTGTGATATCATGCTGAATATATAATTAAAAATCGGCTAATAAATTCATCGTGGTTGATATCATGCTTAAAATATATATCATTGAGAAGGGAGAAAAGATTAGAAAGCAAACTAATTAACACACACACGCACACAAATATATGAGAGAACTTAATTAAACAGATTAATTTTACTTCTAATTAAGACATCATATTCTCATGGGCATGCACGGTAGCTGAACCTGCCTTTTCTTAGTATGCGAAACTACAGTGGTGGTGGTGGTGGTAATTCAGCAGAAGAATCCAAAGTTGCCATTATCAAAATTGAAAGAAAATAACCAACTCAAAGATAGTGTTTTATATGTATGTATGTTTTTCTTTCTTGCTTGCATCATAGTATTTTGGTCCCGATAGCATGAATACAATTGCTTGCTCGTCTTTTCTATTTTTGAATGTGACTTCCTCAAAAGTCAAGTCTAGTTAATGCTGACAAAATTGCTACTTAAATATACTCATAATTATAATTTGTCGAATTTTTGTTCAACAGGCTGTTATGGAGGCCAATATCATCCTTCCTTTTGTGCACCTCTTCTTCAACATGCAGAACTTGAAATCAAGGAGGCTGCATGGGCTGTCTTAAATGCCACATATGGAGGATCTCATGAACATATTCAGTATGTTTCTTTTATTCACTCAGCAATGTTCATACGATAGATGTTTTTTTTTTTTTTTTTTTTTTAATTTAATGATGTTCATGTGATAGAATCACTTATGGTACCATGGTCCTGCAGATTCCTGGTGAGCCAAGGTTGCATCAAACCGCTCTGTGATCTTCTGGTTTGTCTGGACCAAAGGATCGTCACAGTTTGTCTATAGGGTCTTGAGGACATTTTCAAGGTGGGTGAGGTTAACAAGGAAATAGGAATGGATAATTGGGTTAATGTTTATACCCAAATGATTGATGAGTGTGATGGAGTAGATAAGATTGAGAATTTGCAGACCCACGACAACAATGAGATTTATGAGTAGGTTGTGAAGGTTTTGAAAAGATATTGGGCTTAGGAAGAGGAGGAAGAGCGGCTTATCCAAGATGGTGGTATCGGAAATCAGCAGCAGGGTTTTGGTTTTGCAACCAACCAGCCCAACATTCCACCTGGTGGCTTCAAATTTGGTTGAAGTAGTAGTTTAAGAATATCTTTTCTAGCTTTATAGGCATTCTTTCTCCCATTGCACTGTACTTTGGAATTTTCTATATTTTCTTATCGTCAAAGAGGCAAGGGTTAGGATTTTTGGCATGGCACATTTCTTTTATGGGATATGTTAAAACTTTTCAAGTCGACTATCAGTTTTCAACTTGAATTTTGTTTTTCAATTACCAAATCTCTAGGAAAAATTTTACATTGTGATATGTCTTGATGTGGTGTTGTAATTTGGCAAATGTTACATAGTACTTCTTATAATGTTGTGGAGTCCTTGATGATGAGCTTTATTCGTAGTTTCTCAGTCTTGTTTTTATGTATTCTATTATATTGGCAACAGAGAATCAAATTTTTTATTATGTATGCGGCGTTAAAAATTTAATGCCATGAACTTCGATTTCTATGAAGAATTATGAAATTTTTTAATATTTATACTAAAAAAATAATATTAAATTTTTAAAATTTAATATTTTCATATTTAGCATTTTTAAGTATTTTAATAAATATTATTTGTAAAATATATAATTTAAATTAATTACTCAAAAATAGTACAATGTGGTGCAACATTAAATATATTATAATTATAAATTAATGCAACACATTGTAACACAAAATACTATACAATATTATTATAATGCAATATAAGATAATATAATATATTTATATTAAAATAATATAATACAGTGTAATACAATACAACATATTAAACACACCATATTTAACAGTCCTCATTGTATGATATTAGCACTCCTCATTGTATTAAATTAATTTAATACCAACATAAAGAGCATGTTTGGTAATTACTAATCATTGTACTGTGTTGTGGTCATACCAATTTGTAATGCAGTCAAACCCGCATTAACTGAACCCGTGTGAGAAATTTCACTCGTTCTTTCTTTCGTAGGTATCTCCTTCACTTTCATTCCCTTTCACAGCCGTTGATCGCGACAGCAACTCCACCACCACGGCATCTGCCTCCACGCGATCTGCCTCAACACCGCCAGCTCCACGCAATCTGCCTCCACACTGCCACTGTCGCACAACGCCACGCCACTATTGTGCCTCAGCACCGCACCGCCACTGCCGCGCGACCCCAACTCCACCACCACGCGATTTGCCTTCGCCGCATGACACCAGCTGCACTGCCTTCGCTGCGCGACACCAACTATCTTCATGACCTGCCTTCGCCGACACGGCCGCCACACGCTTCGCGACGCTCCTCCACCACGCTAGCGCAGCGTCTGGGGCATTCTTGATTGAGCAATTGAAGCAGAGGACAGAAAGCTTGGAGATTTCTTGAGGCCGGTAATTCCTATGTATCATGTTTTTCTATTACTGCTTACCCTATTTGTGCTGGAGAAACTGGGCATTATTTTGTTGTTTAAAAATGAAAATGGATTTATTAATGTGTTGAAGAAGTTGCTCTGTTGCTAGTGAGTGAAGCTATTTTATGTGTATTGCTGCTTATCAAAATGTTTATGTTGTAAGTTATCTCCTTTTAGGAAATTGAATGCTTCTGCAAGTTCTCTGGTAAGGGCTATTTTACTAGCTCTAACAGATTCCTTCGTGTGCATTAATTAGCTTAATAGTTTATTGACCCATATCCAATGCCTATTGTCCATTTATCTAGCAGTCTAGCTTTATGAGTGTGTGAAGTGAACTTTTGTTTTGTATTTCAGGACTTGGGATTAGAAATGTATAACATTCAATATCTTTGTATCAAAGAACTGATATATGTTAACGTAGTGTGACATGGTCTTTATTAGCTTCTTGATTTGCGATGATGTTTGACAACCATCTTCGACTATAATTGCCGACATATAAGCTGCTACATATTGTATCCCATGAATCACAACTATTATTGTAATATGGTGATTTTGAATCCAAAACTTGGTAGTATCAAGATCTTATCTAAAAAAAAAAAAAGGAAAGGACCTGGTAGTGTCAAGAAAATAGACCTATGTTTATTTATCTTCATGTTTTGTATGCTTCTTTACTAAACTGTTATGAGTTACTTTTAATTTTATCAAGTTTTTTTTAGTTCTGTTATTTCAGCTCAACTTTGTTCAATTGTGGTTTCCTTTAACTGAGCTAATAGTGCTGTTTGGTCAAAGTAAGCTTGGCTTCATAAGCTTTTCATGGTAGTGTATAGAATTGGGTACAATTTTGGGTTAGACAAGTCAAAGTCTTATTAAGTAATTGTGCTACTTACTGACTTGGTAATTGTTATATTTCTCGGTATGATTTGAAACATTAGAAAGCGAACATCAGCTGTACGTAGTGTCATTTATGTTAATAATAGAAAATTATAAGTACTTAGTTTATTAAACATTATTAAAAAGTTCAGTTCTTTGTTAATGAGTTTTCTTTCCTTGAATTCTTGATAGACTTTTTTCAAATGACACTTTTGGCATCTTGAGAGCTTACTCTGCAGAAATTCTTTATTCATGCTACTATTATTATTATTCTGACTATTAGTGCTGGATTGCTAGTATTACGATGATGATGATATCTGCAATGAAAGTGATAAGTATGGCAATAACTAATTGCAACAAATCCCCCTCTGCAAGTAATGGTAATATCTTTTTGTTTATTAATGTTTCTGATTTTGTATCATGAACTTGTCATTGCAGACTGTGAGTGGAAGGCTCAGGCAGGCAACAATTGTGTTGCTTTATTTGATTGGAGTTGCAGCAGAATTTGTAGGTCTGCCGATAGGATTAAGGTGGTCCATTGGGGTGTGGGGAAGGTGAGAATGCTTAATGGAGTGCTACATTCTAACAAGTGCTTTGAAATCTTCCAAACTCTTGAAGATTGCAAAATAAGGTGAAAGAAGCAGATGTGCAAATCTTTTTCTGTAGTTTTATTCGAATGTAGGGAATTTTATATACATAAGGAGAGTGGGAGAGACCTTGCTTTTGGTCCTGTCCCATTTTAGTTAGAAGGGACTGGCCACGGTAGCAGCTAGGAACGGGAGTTGTCGCCACCCAATTCTTTGATGCTTGGAAGTCCACTTTGTAAGATAGATTTCCATGTCTATCAAGCTGTGATAATAATTGCAAGATCTTTGTGGTGCCTTTTTTCGGCTTTTTCTCAGAGCTTTTTGATACCATTCAATTTTTGAAAGTTTTAAATGATCTTGCTAACTAAAGCCAATTTGACAGGATCTTCAACCGTGTAAAAGCTTATATAGCCTTATATTTTTGTTCTCTTTGTATTTAATCAACTCTCTACCAGGTTCTGAGGTATCAGTTTATCAAATGCCACTAAATTTCAGTCAAAACCGGAACAAAATGCATTATCCTCTAGAGTTGTAATATCTGATGCATATATTTCTCAGAAGCCAAAGCAACGAAAAAAAAGGCACTTCACATGAGTGATTGAGCGAGTGATTAACATATTTGTTTCTCCTCTTATTTGACACCGACTGCGTATGGATCCATTGCTGTCAAATTTTCATCTTTTTAGAACAATAAAAAACAAACTACGTTTTAAAGTTTCAGCGTAGAGTGAAACTTAAAAACCCCAACAACTACTTACGAAATTTCAAATAGTGTTACAAGAGACTTGAATATGATGCTGCTAATAACAAACAAACAAAAAAATTACTGCAGCTTTTGCTGTAGAAATTAATATGCCCGGAACTGAAAGGTCTTTGAACCAAAGATGACTTTTGAGCTAATATTTTACGTTTTTACTATTTATTTATGTTGTGTTATTATTTGGAGATTATTTGATTAAATTATTTGTTTCGTTATATGTTTGAAAATACTGAAAAAATAAAGGTTATGCTGTTGAAAATTTAAGACCATATGCTCTAATCTTTATTTAAATTATTTTTTAATTTTTATACTTAAAAAAATAATGTTAAATTTTTAAAATTTAAAACTTCTATATTTAATACTTTTCTAAGGACTAATAAATATTATTTTCTAAATATATAATTTAAATTAATAGTTAAAAAATTAATACAATATAGTGCAACATCAAACATAATATAACTAAAATTTAATACAATACAGTGTAGTACCGAATATCATACAATATTAATATAATACAGTACTAATACAATAAAATATAATACAATATATATATATTAAAATAATATAATATAACGTGTCAAACGCACCCCATTAGTTTGTGCATTAACTTTGTAGCCGTTGCCTCTGCTCTTTGATATCTTTCTTCCTTTTTTGCCCGCATTTATTCTTTTTCTTTCCGGAGCTATGAGCTTGCAATGAAATCAACGCCAACTAATATAAAAAAGAAATTTAATCAGTGCCAATTAATATATAAAAATAAATAAATTTAATCTTTCGGAAATAAAATTGTCCAGGTTACTCCAAGCGGGAAAATGTTGATTTTGCAGCGTCTAAAAATTCACAGAAATCAAATGCAAATTAAAGGAAACACTTTGAAAGCTCATTCAAATCATTTTGCGACAGGGTAATTTTCGGTTTCCTCCCTTAAAGTTTAGGATCCTTCCACTTTAATAAATTGTATGAGTGCATCTCTACTTTATACCCTTACAGTTAATATAAAGTTTAGTATACAAGGGTAATTAAATAATTATCAAACTAAGTTTGAATTTTCGCACTTTGGAGACTGGAATTCCTTGAAACACTCTAGTGCACACTCGTTACTAACAAAATCATGCTAATATACGTTCTTTTTTTCACCAAAACCAGAATAACGCTTGTCATTTTTTATTTTTTTATTTTGCACAGAAACCAAAACAATGCTCTTATCTTTCATCTTTGCAAATCAAACCCTCAAGCCCCATTGGATTCGTCAGTCTTCACCGAAATTCACCAATTCAGCCTCCACCGTCTCCTAAACTTCCTCGACCGACCTCTCCTCCCTTCAATCTACGACGATCAGGAGCAGCACCTCATCCACGAGCCAAAACGCCGCGTTTTGCCCTTCAAGTACGACTTCTCCTCTCTGTACGACTGGACTAAGGACATTTTCAGCGTCGTCGTCGCTTCACTTTTCGACGTTGGGTGCAGTTCGCTTACTGTTGTTTACCATGTATTTGGTGTGGAGCCTCTTTGCTAATCGTCACGATTCTCGCAATTCGCATGAGGGATTCAGTGATGTTGATGATCATGGTGATGATCTGAGCCCTAAGAATATGGGATACGAGAAGATTGCGGATAGGAAAGCTGTGTGATGTGGTGTATCTAAATAATTAATTAAGATTAATATTTGTGTAATTATGTATTGAGTTTTTATTTTCATTTGATGATTTCTCTGCGGCTATAAGCTGCATTATGATCATTATCATTCGAACAAAGTTATGCTTTGTGGTATGTAATTACGAGCTGTTATATCTCTGAATCTCTCTATGTTTACGACATTCAGTTTAGTTAATAAGTCCCGCTCTCGTAAGGAGTCACCACTTTAGTCAGTATTTTATCTCTTATGGGCCGACCTGGTGCAAGTGGAGATTAGTCTGAATTGTAGTATGAGTGGAGATTAGTCTGAATTGTGGTACGGGCTTAAAGGTGCTTCCCACAGTTGGGACTCACTCAAGACTACCCTGTGGTTCAAACAAAAAAAAATGTTTTATGAATGTAAGGGTGTTTTAGTCATTTAGTGAGTCAATTAACGGTCAAATAAACATTATACTAACGGTAGGGGTGTAAAGTGGAGATACACTCATACAATCTATTAAAGTGGAGGGACCCAAACATTAGGGGAGGAAATCGAAAATTACCCTTTTGCGACGCGGAAACACAAGCCTATTTTGCAAGCCGGAAGCTCTTGTTGGATATTTGCTTCTTGGGGAAACAACCTTAGCCTAGACTTTGAAAGCTCCTGTAATAATTATTTTAATAGAAAGTGAACTTCGTCCTTCCAACCAGAATACATAAGGTATTTGAGAAATCCAATAATCCGAATAATAGATTAAATATTAGTATCAGTTTATTTAGGTACACACATATCATTAAGAACTTGTTGGATGAACAAATGAATAACGCCACATGCTTGTCTTACCTAAAATTCTCTACTCCTTGTTAATAATAAATGAGAAAATATTTACCGTCCATCTATTTTTTTCGACTTTATAAAAAATACACAAATTTTTTTTTTTTGCTAGAATCCACCTAAAGTTACGTTTCGTTTTACTTTTCCACTTTCATTTACAGTCCGTTATAACATTACTGATGTCCTAATGGGTAAATCAATCATTTCAACAAAGCAGCCCAAAACGACTTCGTTTACAACTTTAATTGGTAGCGGTGATGTGGTGGTGGAATCGAATGGAACTTTGCCGTCTATCTCCTTCTCCCACAAAGTTCATGCACAGCTTATTAAACCTTGGCAGTCCACTGTTGTTGTTAAACTCCTAGGGAGACAGATCGGCTACAAAATGCTATGCAACCGCTTAAGAGTCTTTTTGGGGTAAGACTCAAGGATTTACGGTCAATAAAAGTACGCAAAATAAATACGAATTAAGAAAGCAACCAACAAAAAATAAAGCTAAAAATCATAATTAATTAATTATCTGAATTGGCAATATGAAAATTACCGTTAGAAGAGGAAGCGGAAAGAGTAGAGTATGGTGGTGGTGGAGGAGATGAGAAATGTTGGAAAGCGATTCTAGCGGCGTCGTTTTGGGCCTTTTTGGACGACTTGCAAAGATTCGGAGAAGTGAAAGATTGGTCGTTAACGGTAACGGTTGCTTGATAGCTTGAGGGTTGTGGACTTGTGGTCAAAATAAAATCAGGCTGTTTGGCTTAAGTAACATTCGTCGGATTTTAATTTCATTCTGATAACTAAGTGGGATTATGGTGGATTATCAAATAATCACTCTTTTGAGAATCTACCCCAAAATATTTTTTGATTTGTCATTTAAAAAAAAAATCGAACATTAGTTGATTGAGTTTTTCTTTTAAGACTCAATAAAGTAGCAATCATCAGATAAATGATTATCAAACATAATTTCGCAGTATATTCTCAATTTGGAATCAACCACAATCCCAAACATGCAACTAACTGAATGCATGGCTGCTTCATTGCCTTTTTTGTACATAGGTTTGTTTTGTACTTTTATTTTATGACTGCTATTGAATGGAATCGGTAGCCGCCAGGTAGCATTCAGTGGGTGGACTTTTATCAAACAACAGTTTAGGCTTTAGCTGCCGCGCTTTCAAAATTAAGTTGAAAGTACAACGGCTGAAAACATACCGATGTTGGTTTCGTTAATTGTATGGTGTTCTTGAATGAAATGGTAAATGGTAGGTGTTATTCAACGTTATATTTATACTCGACTGGGTTTTGTCAGCTTTTATGTTCTGGGTAAGGTACTTCTAGTTTTTATAAGCTCTAGTCTTTTAAATGAGGGTGTGGGACGAATGAAATATGATAGGTATGAAACGGGTTTTCAAGTTACCATGCTCGTGCTGAAAACTTTACTTCTTTTTTATGCCGGGTTATGAATAATTTTGTAGGTTCTTCGAGTGAAAGTGCAGCGCAAGTAGATACACGAGAAATAGATCGAAGTATTCAGGTCAATGCAACCACTCGGAACAGTAAGCATAGAGATTGCGTATCATCTTCCTCCAGGATCAGTTCTCTCTCATACTTTCCCTCACTGTGATGATTCCTTCCTCTTGCATAGCGTTGTCGTTCCTGCAGCTGCAATTAAACATGCAACGTTGATGCTTGATTCGGTTCCTGGTGACTGGTTCACAAGAAGGAAGAAGCCAGCGTTCATCAATAGCAGAATCAAGATCATGTTTGTTGGGTCCCATGTTGTGGTTCAGCTAGTTAAGGATGGTGAAATGGATGAGATAAGAGAGGTTCTTGAACAGAGTGACCCTGCTTGGAACCCACCCAGCTGATTCTGCTGATGCGCAGGGACAAACATTGCTTCATATTGCTATAGCTCATAGCAGGCCTGATATTGTTCAACTTTTGCTTGAGTTTCGGCCGAATGTTGAGTCTCAAGACCGGTGTGGCTGCAGTATTCCACTTGAAGCCGCGGCTGCTGCAGGGGAAGCAGTTACTGGGTTGATGAGATGCATTATTCGTGTATCAAACATTTCTTAAAATTGCAGAATTCATCAATAAAACTGCATTTAACATTCATGGGAGGTCTCTTTATTAAATTTGAAAAAAAAAAATCACGGAAAGTCTAATTGGTAGGATGTTCAAGATCTAATTCAATTCAATCCAATCAAACCAATAGATCTGATCTAAACCAATCCAACTTTTGTCATATTGACATTTTGATTGGATTGGATGAGATTGCAAAATAAAAAATATAATGTTATTAGATTGGTCTATGGATCTATATGTTCAAATCCAATATAAACCAATCCAACCAATTAATTTTTTATTTTCTTTATTTATTTTTATTTTTAAAAAAAAGCTATATGTCACTTTTATATTTAACTTGCTAAAAAAAACTATAAATTATGGATTTGTATCCTTTTGGTGGACAAGATTGTGTTTTTTCCAGGGCATTTTGTTTTTTTTCTTGAATGAATCACGACAACTTCTGCCATTATGTACTAGCACCGATTAACAAATTATATTTTTTATTATTATGTTTTGCTAGTGGCAATTGAGAAATTATTGGCCTTTTTGC
Source organism: Citrus sinensis (assembly GCF_022201045.2). Lineage (NCBI taxonomy): Eukaryota > Viridiplantae > Streptophyta > Magnoliopsida > Sapindales > Rutaceae > Citrus > Citrus sinensis. The sequence continues at coordinate 40,998,039 of NC_068558.1, read as the reverse complement.
TTAATTTCACCAAACAGTCCATCACTAACTTTTAGATGAAATGTAAATTGGACAAATGCTAAGTAAAATTGTCTGCGTATTTTGGTATTTGTTATTCGAAAGGGTATATCCGTAATTTATAGTAAATAATTTGGGCAAAAAAATAATTGTATCTCAATTTTAAGCTTTTAAAAAATTATTGATTGTGATATATCTCAAATTAATGTATTAATTTATTTATTATAAGGGTATAATAGTAATTAAAAATTAAAAATAAATTTACTGTTAAAACAAACGGTGTTTGTTAACGGAAAGGGGATTATAAGTCCTTTTTGAAACGTTGAGGGATTTTTTGTCCCTTTTCCTAAACGTTGGGGGGTTGAATGTCCTTTTCTCTTTTTTTAATTGTTAAGAATTATAACTGTAGAGAGCAACTAATGATTTTTATTTGTAAAATTTTATTTTAATTGGATTGATCATATCGAATTAAATTGGATTCGACGTTTTATTGTTTTAAATTATAATGGATTTCTATTAGTGATCGGACCCGGAATATAAAATGGAATATATGATGGATTGGACTTAAATTTGACAAAATCCAATGGATCTGAACCATTAAACGACCCTACCAATTAGTAAAGAAATTAGTTCTTATCATTTTATTTATAATTTAAAAAAAAAAGAAAAAAGAGAGAAAGAAATCTTCATGGAAGAAAGAGAAATTATTACGTACAAGAAGAAGAAAACAGAAGAAGAAGAAAAATACACCTAATCGGAGGGACGTAACATAACCATTCTTACCTTCAAAATGTATAACAATGAAAGTACGATGCATGATTGTCTTACCAGCTAATGCTATCATGAGAAGCACCTAAACCCGCATGATGATGAACATTTAGGACATACATTGCCACTTTGATGCATCAAGTGTCTGCGTTTTTTATGATTTTGTAAACTTGCGATGCCAAAACTCTCACTTAACCTGTAAAACTTTTAGCATAATTTTGTAAAACATTATATTATTAAAATACTTTTTGATTATATATTTCACATTTTCTTTCATTCACGAACACTTATATTATTAGGAATTTTGAGATTAGTTTTAACCTTAATTGAGATGAGATGTTCGGAGATATTGTTATGGGGTTGGTGGGTTGACATTATTAAAGAAAAAATAATTGTAGTTACATAAAGATCGTGACAGGATGAATGGCGATGATCGTGGTGGAGATAAAATGAGATAAATATTTAATGGTTAGTTGATAATTTACATATTAGTTTTGACTTTAATTAAAAAAATACTATCTTCTTGCAAGAAATATAGATTAACATATATATATATAAAAGCATATTAATTGAAATGCCAAATAAAAATATACACAAGACCCTATATTATTTTTGTCAAATTATTATTTAAAAATTATATTTATCAAACATTATTAATTATAATTTTATAGTTATATTTTTTCTTTTCATAACAGTTTTAAACTGGGCCGTTGGGCGTCAAACTCAATGGTCAATAGAGTCTCAAATCAAAAGAGGGAGTTGGGCGAACCTGAGCCCAGTTTACTCGCACCTTTGAACCTGTTGGTTTTCTTATCTTTTTCACCATAAGTTTTTAATTTCTGAGAAAAATGTTCATTTTGGCCCATATAGGAAATTACAGAAATATACAGTTATGTCAAAGCAACCGAAAATGTTACAGCTGACTGTTTTTACACAAAATATTTGATTAACACTTTTATTCATAGACAATTCCTAAGTTAAAACTCAAAAATTCATTTTAAAATTTTATACGTAGATTTGGTTAAATTAAGCCATATCTCACTCAGTCACTCACTCTCTCTCTCTCAAAATACAACCGTACGATTAATACATGAAATTAAATATTATGTGTCCGATGATCATGTGAGCACTTCAGAAACCAGAAGTATTAATTAAGTCTTCTGGGCACAAATTTCATTTATTTAAATTTAAAACAAGGGGAGGTGTTCTGCATGATGATTGATGCATGCCATCCGCTTTGGCTTAATTGCCTGTTTTGTTTTTAATTAATTATAAGATAATTATATTGCTAGAGATAAAATAAAACGTCATGATCGTGCATGATCTTCCCTTTTGTTCTAAAATATTGTTGAATGCGTGACTTTACGGCAAAGGTGTTAATTTCTTATGGGATTAATGAATGAACTATAATTAGGGATGGCAATGGGGAGGGGAGGGGAGGGGAGGGGACCAATCTCTCCATATCCATCCTGATATTTTGTGTATGTCCCCGTCTCCTCCCCGTCCCCGTCAGAATTGTTTGAGAGAATCCCCATCCCCTTCCCGAATAATAACAGGGGATCCCCGAGGGTCCTCGGTCCCCGAATAATTAATAGTCTAATACATTTTTTTTATTTTTGATTTTAAATTAATCATATTAAAATAAAAAATTCAGATAAAAATAAAGTTTAAAATATATCTTACATTAATATTGATCCATTACAAAGTCACATTCAAAATATAAATTATTAAAATAATTATCTTTGTCAATGTCTCAATCTTCATAATCCTACAATAAAAAGAAAAAAAAAATTTTTTATATCGGCAATAAAATAAATGAAATAAATGTAGATACTTAATTAATATTTTTAATAAAACTATTTACTTCCTGCTCGTCCTGCTCCTTCTGTTCTTCCTCGAGAAATGTGGCAAATTGAGAGATAGCCTCAGATTTCAAACCTAAAATAATGAAAATGATATAAGTAACGTAACTTATAAGTGCAAATATTAATAACTGTATAATATAATTACAATGTAAAATAAACTCATACTGTTATTGTAAGTTCGTAACCAACTTTAACAGCACATTAAGGCCTCCAATGTGCTTGGATGAAGTTTGTTACGGTGTGGGCTCACAACTCTACCACCGGTGCTAAAAGCTGATTCAGAAGCAACTGTTGTAATTGGAATTGCCAAAATATCTCTAGCAATTCGAGCTAATGTAGGATACCTATTAGCATTTGTCTTCCACCAACTCAAAATATCAAAATCTTCCATCCAGGGTATAACTTTTTCATCCAAATATGAATCTAATTCATCTGCAACAACTGCACAATCTCCATTGTTTACATAATCATCAAAACATGTCATCCATTTGGTTGCTTTCTTATAAGAATCCCCTGTAGATCTAATAGAAGAACTACTACCAGTATAATCAAAGCAATAAACAGTTGGTGAAAACTTCAATTGATACTCTTCCACTAATTCCCGGCAAAGGGTGACCACTTTCCCAACATACAACTCTTTAACACCACCATCAACCATAGAAAAGTAATATTCAATGAACTTCTTTTTATACCTTGGATCAAAGATACATGCCACACCCAAAATTCCACTCATATCTTGCCAATATTTATAATTTTGTTATTTATTTATTAGTAATTTTAAAAATAAAAATAAAAATTAAAATAGGGAAATGGGTAGGGGATGGGGATTCCACCTCATCCTCGTCCCCTCCCCGAATAAAAAATTGGGTATAAAATTATCCTGGTACCCTCTCCGAATGGGAAAAATCCCCGAGGGTATCCGTCCCCGTGGGGATTTTTGCCATCCCTAACTATAATTAAAAAAAAAAGGAAAAAACTTAAAACGGAGAAATAAACTATAATTAAAGCTATTCTCATGATCACGTACATGAATTCAAGCAGAAAGGAATTTATCTTACCTCGCGTGAGTTTCGTAAATATTGCAACATTTTTTTTTCTGAATTTTCCATGAATAATCTCTTGCACGCTACAGGTTAAAAGAGGGTTTGTAAATTTTGGATATAAAATCTTATCTCATGGATTTGGTTTTGACTGAGATATAGGGTTAAGGGTTGAGATGGAGGTGAACTTTCTTATGTTCTTTACAAAGAGAGTGACGATCTTGAAGTAAGACAATGCTCAAGCCAATTAAAAATTATTGGTTTGGTCAGTCAATATGGATTTTTATTTATAGTCTCAATTGGAAGCTATAGCTATTAACTTGCCATGACTCAACTAATTAAAAGAGTTTTTATTATGAATTGAAAAAGATTAGTTGTACGCAAAGTCTTCATTCCAAACAATGTAGATGGAAATGAGATGGCGTAGTAAAGTGTAACAATCAAATGGAAAGAATGTTCAATGGTTGGTGAAGAGCAGCCTTAATGCTCATGCAAGCAAGCAGCCTCAGCTAAAACTCTGCTGTCTAAAAGGTGGGGTTCGTGGTTTATTTTTTTGGTTTTTTCTTCTTCTTCTTCTTTTTCTTTTTTAGAGGGAAATTATTTGTGTTGTTTCATTAGAGAAAAAAATATTCCAGACGTTAAATGTTACAATTAGTATTTAGTTGGCAACGTAGAGTATTGGTAAGGGCTACTTTGGGGATATTGTAATTTTTAAATATTTATTATTGAGTATACTTTATAAAAAAATCAGTTGTGAGAAGAATAAATTAAACATTTAATAAAATTTATTTTTAAAATTACTATGAGTTTTTAAAATAATTATATGTATTTAGTAAATCGTAATGTTAAATCATTATAAGAATATAAATTACTTAAGTGAACACAATGTTAAATATAAAGTTTATTTATATATTTATAAGTGTGTGTGATGATGATGATGATGATGATAATAATATCTTTAAATTTAATAATTTTATTTCCTAACTAAATAATAATAATGTTAATTTTTTATAATATTTGCGATGATATATGTGAATTATATTAAGTATAAAATTGATTCTTAAAATTAGATTTTAAAAAATTATTTCTTTTTTTTATAATATGCCGTAGGATGAGATATTTTGAAAAAAATAATTATAAATAAAAGTTACTAAATATCAAAATTAATTTAGGAAAAAAGCCATTTTCATTCCTAAGGTTTCATGTAATAGTTATTTTCATCCATACTTTTTAAACAATAGCCCAAAATATTCTTCTGTTAACTCACCGTTAGTTGAATATCGTTTGTTAGTAATTCATTAAAGGAAAAAAAATGATTTTCCATCAAAGAGAAAATTAGAAAAATAAACAAAAGTTAACATATAACTAAAAATGATTTTATTTAGTCTCACTAAACAGGAAATACCGAAAAAGATGAAAAACTTATATGTCAAGAAATTTATTTTTCACTTCTTTCTATTTTGACAGCATGAAAACCCTAGATCTAAGTACTAAAAATATCACAATTTTTTTTATTCATATAAGTATACTCTCTAATTGCACTGTAAAATGACTTGATTGAGTTGAAGATAAAGAAGATATTCAGCACATGCAAGCACATAAAAATTGATGGTATTTTTAAGTTTTTAATTACAGTTTATTCCTTATGGCAATTATTCAATGATTATATTAAACTATATCATTGTTAATTTCATTTAGGAAAAAATTAATGAATTTTACATACTTTGTAGTATTATTTAATTGTGTGAAAAAATTATTTTAATATAGTTTGTATCACTTTAATAAAAAATCATATGCCCTCAATGAATTATTAGTTAACGACTTTACACTAACGGTGAGTTAAGGGAATGATATTTTAGTTTATTGTTTGAAAATTATGGATGAAATGTGTTATTGCATTAATAAAAATGACTTTTTCCCTTAATTTTAACTTTTTAAAATTACTTTTAAATCTAAAAACAATCCCAATCAGACCCTAAATCTAATTTAATAATGCATTTACGTTGCTTTACACTCAAAATTAGCCATTATTTATGATTGTCTTCAACAAATTAAATAACTTTTTTTTTCCCTTTAGAAAGGACAACAATTTCTTTCTGCCCGGAAATCTCCCTCGTTAGCCACTATGGATGACAAAAATCAGAGCACTGTTGGCAGCTTTGGACACACTGCCCGGGACTCTGTCCAGTCAATCCACACGCGTCACGTGTCAATTTGCATAAGTAGGCGTCTGGGGAAGCGCGTGATGAGAATTCCAATGCCAAACTACCACCGACAGCAGCCCGATCGTGCGTGCCACTCTCTACAGCAACGAATCTGAATCCGGATACGTTTACATATTCAATTTTATAGGAAGGGCCGTGAACGTTGTGCTTCGTCCGCCGACGGTTGCAAATTAAACGTTCCATTATTTTGAGCCGAACACGAGCTTGCTGTATTTTTATTCCAAACAAAATAAAAATTCCCACTTAATGCAGTTGCCAAACACACCTTAACTCCGTAACCGTATGCATAATTCAAACTTTTACACCCACAATTAGAAGGGGCTTTCGGCATTAGTGTCTATTTGATATAACTAATTTAATAACTATAAATACTTATTTAATTCAATAAATTTTTATAATAATTTTTGTTATTGTTTGATTATTTTTCTAATAAAATTTTTGCAGTTTAAATAAATTATTTTGTCTTTATTAGTAAAAATTCAAATTTTGAATTTTTGAAAATAAAGGTTAAAGAATTTTTTTAAATATTAAAATATTTAAAATATTTTTTATTTATTTGACAATCTTATTTTATTCTTTTCATAGCATAACTTTAAAAAAAACATGACTAATAAAGAAATTTCATATTTTTTAATAAAAACTCTTATTGACAATCAAATAACTAATTTTTTTTTGTTATAAAAGCTCTACTTAAATAAGTTTTACTTGAAAAGTTGTACAAAACGAAGTGTTTGGGAGAAATACGTCGACGAGACCAGGCATGGTGAGCAGATATCTGATGGCAGAGTTCTGCGAACCGGTATGTCCCGTAAAAGCCTGGTGCGCGGGGGAACAGGAGCAGAAATATCCTGCTCATCCACGAGCACGTCATCCGCGAGGCCAATTTTCTGTAAGAGGCATAAGGCCATTCCGGCTAGAGGTCGAGAGGCGAGGAGACCCGGTCGACGGCAGTTGGCAAGACAGGCTCCCCAGCCCGAGAATCTAGGCACGACAGCCACGCTTTCCCCAGAACCGTGGCGTAACACGCAAGATCTCACAGAACCACGACAGCCACGCTTTCCCCAGAACCGTGGCGTAACACGCAAGATCCCGCGTTTGCCCATAACGCAGCAGTCAGAGTCCCATACCGTCTCGAAAAAAGCGAAAGACTGGGATTCAGGGGAAGCCTATAAAAAGGTAGCCAACGAAGGTAAAAGGGTTAGCATTTTTGAGATTAAAAAAGAAATTCAAAAGAAGAGAAAACCACGAAAAAGCCATAAGATCTGTGGCGAGCGTTTCCCAAACCTTCATATCTGACTTGAGCGTCGGAGGGTTTGCGCCGGGAAAACAACCGGCGTACTCTAACTTGTCTGTGTGTGCAGGAACCTCTGGAGAAGAAGCCTCACGAGAAGACCTTCTGGTCGTGAAGAAGTTGATCGGGCAAAAATCCTGGTCGTAGAACGAGGAGAACCGGAATCCCGCATCAACATTTTGGCGCCGTCTGTGGGGACCAGAGCAAAAAGCTTCTGTTGATAGCAAGGAGAGGGGTGAAGCAAGTGAAAAGCGATGGAGACAGGAGGAAGTAGTGCACAAGGGGGTGATAGGAGGCTTAACGATTCCGTGACGCTGAGGGAGATAGTCAGTGAGGCACGGGAAAAAGTCATGTTCGACCGGATGGAACGGATGGAAAAGCAGATGGAAACCTTGACAACCATCCTGCATGAGCTGCGGAGCGAGCGAGGGGTAACCCAAGAGGGAAGGGTGAGAGGCGGTGGAGTGGCACTAGGTCCCGATAGTGCGGGGAGAAGTCAAACCACCGGGAGATTTGGTGGTGAGAGAGGTAACGTACCTCTGCGGGGAGAATTTCATAGAGAACGAGAGCAGTCCCCGGCAAGACAGACTGGTGACGAGGACGACGGGGTGGTGAATGCAGAGGAAACAGAGTTGAGGCAACACGTGCATGATGTAGAGCAAGAGCGGGATCAAGTTGCAGCACGTGACCCTGGTCGTGCAGTGCAGCTGGAGGAGGAAGTGCGCAGACTAGTGCAGATAATTGACGACATGCAAGGAAGGAACAGAGCCCCTGGTTGGAGGATAATGCTGGACGGAGAATCACCGCTCGCAGCAGAGATCATGAGGGCAGTTATTCCGAGAGATTTCCACCTCCCAGACCTCAGATACTCGGGAAGAACTGATCCGCTGGTGCACATAGAGCGCTTCAACGACATAACCGGGGTACAAGGATTATCTCAATCCCAAAGGTGCAGGGTGTTCCCACTCTCCCTTGAGGGACGTGCACGAGAATGGTACAAGAAACTTCCTCGGGGCAGCATTAAAACCTTCGAGCAGATGTGCCAGGAATTCGCGGAGCAGTTTAGTGGGGCAATGACACCGGAAGATGACATGATGGAGCTGAAAAGCATGAAACAGGGGGAGCAAGAAACCCTTCGGGAATTCATCAAGAGGTTTCATCGGGCTGTCCTCGACTTGGGGGCCTTCAACCACCCTCAGGCGTTAAGGGGATTGAAGGAAGGGGTGAAGATAGGAAGGCTGTGGTACAATTTGAGAAGCCCAGCGATTCAAACGTATGCAGCCGCATACGAACAGGCTAAGAGAGACATCGAGATTAAAGAGGAGAAGGCTGCACGGATTAAGACAGACCAGTTAGAAGGGTTGGGGAGGAAAGAGAAGAAAACATTACCGGGGAATGGGCCGATCAGGAGGAGGGACCACCAGGCCTCCGGTGGTGGAGCAGGAGGTCGGGTAACTGCTTACCAGCCTCATCAGAGGCCACCACAGTATCAGCGCAGCAGGGCGCAACCTCCTCGTTCCCCAGCTAGGGAGCCTTGGAGAAGGCATGAGTCGGCATCTGGTGGTCTTCCCCACGATAGCAGAGCGAGTAGACCAGAAGTACTTCCACCGCCCCCAACTCAGAGCGGGGCAAACAAAGAAAGAGCAGTGCACCTGATCGACCAGAACCCGGACTATGGGCGGTACACTTCCTTGAAGATGTCCCTGGATGAGGTGTACGAGGCCATAAAGGATCGAGGGCTGCTGCACCTCCCTACACCAATAACAAAGCTACCCAACAGGAGGGATGGAGGACGTTATTGTAAGTTCCATGGCACTCATGGCCATACCACAGCAGAGTGTAGAGATCTCAAGACCCAGGTCGAAGATTTGGTGAGAAATCGGTACCTGGACGAGTTTATAGATGGGACCTTCCCGATGGTGGCCACAACAGGTGAAGGGGAGCAGAGTGGTAGAAACTTGAGGCGCGAGCAGCCCGCAGTAAGAATGATAGCTGGGGGCCCAACATTGGCCGGAGATTCCAACAGATCGAGAAAAAATTATGCTAGGTACGCCATGACCAGTAAAGAGGTACTCTTCAGCACCCCAGCAGCCAAACGAGCAAGTGTCAGGCAAGTGCCGATCATGTGGACGGATGAGGATGAGGAAGAGATTCTATACCCCCACGAGGATGCTTTAGTCATCAAGGCTACTGTCGCTAGCAAGAAGTTTGATCGGATACTGATTGATACGGGGAGTTCAGTTGATGTGTTATTTAAGTCAACCTTGGAAGAGATGGGAATAGCCGACCGGAAGTTGGAATACACCAATACCTCCTTGAAGGGGTTCGGAGGAGGGAAGCTGGTCCCTCTGGGCGTGGTCGAGCTGCCTATCACAATTGGGAGCTCCCCGACAGAAAGAACAATGATACTGGACTTTGTCGTAGTGGATGAAGAAAGTCCTTACCAGATGATCCTAGTTCGGCCATTTTTAAGGATGAGCAAAGCGGTGTTGTCCAACCATTATCTGGCTCTGAAGTACCGGGTGAATGGGCTAGTAGGAGTGGTACGAGGAGATCAGAGGATCGCAAGAAGCTGCTACTCCTCGGCAGCAAGGGAAGCACTGCAGATAACATCCCTCGATACCCGAGTGGAAAACAAGAAGGGCAGACAAGAACCTGTAGAGGATCTGGAAACAGTAAGCCTGGGACTAGAGAACTCGGGAAAGACGATCAGAATCGGGTCGAGACTTAAGGGAGAGCAAAAGCAGGAGTTGGTGAAATGCTTACAGGCTCATGCTGATGTATTTGCTTGGACACATGAAGACATGCCAGGGATTGACCCTGAGGTAGCATGTCATAAGCTGGCAATAAAGAAAGGTGCCCAGGCAGTAAGGCAGAAGAGGAGGTGCTTGAACCAGAAGAGGTATGAGGCTATAAATGGCGAGGTGGAGAAGCTCTTGAGAGCAGGGTTCATTCGGGAAGTCAGTTACCCTGAGTGGATATCGAATGTGGTGTTGGTAAAGAAGGCAAACGGCAAGTGGAGGATGTGTGTGGATTTCACAGACCTCAATAAGGCGTGCCCAAAAGACAGCTTCCCTTTACCAAAGATCGATCAGCTAGTAGATTCAACGGCTAGACATGGTCTGCTTAGCTTCATGGACGCGTTCTCGGGATACAACCAGATCCCCATGTACGAGCAGGATGAGGAGAGCATGGCTTTCATCACTAACCAAGGTTTGTTCTGTTACAGGGTAATGCCGTTCGGTCTCAAAAATGCTGGGGCCACCTATCAAAGGCTGGTGAACAAAGTCTTTAACCCGTTGATTGGGAAAACCATGGAGGTGTACGTGGATGACATGATCACCAAATCCAAAATCCCGAAGGAACATGTCAGACACCTCGAGGAGACATTCGAGCTTTTGAGGAAGTATAAGATGAAGCTCAACCCGGAGAAGTGTGCTTTTGGGGTCGAGTCAGGGAAATTCCTTGGATTCATGGTGAGCCATAGGGGGATTGAAGCAAATCCCGAGAAAATCCAGGCGATTGTGCAAATGACGTCTCCTCGTAACCTGAAGGAGATACAGAGCCTCACGGGGAGGTTGGCGGCGTTGAGCAGATTCATATCCAAGGATACAGATAAGTGTCAGCCATTCTTTCAAGTGATAAGGAGGGGAAAGAAAACAGAATGGACCCCAGAATGCGAGGAAGCCTTCCGGAACTTGAAGCAATACTTGCAGCAAGCTCCGCTGCTGTCCACACCAAGGGATGGGGACAAGTTATATCTGTATTTGGCGATATCGGATCGGGCCGCCAGTTCTGTTCTGGTGAGAGAGGAAGAAGGAGTTCAGTATCCGATATACTACACCAGCAAGGCCCTGCTCGACGCTGAGACCAGATACCCGCCGTTGGAGAAATGGGCACTTGCCCTTGTGGTTGCTGCTCGGAAGTTGAGGCCATATTTTCAAGCATTCCCGGTCTCGGTAATAACAAACCAGCCATTACGTCAGACTCTGCACAAGCCAGATGCCTCTGGTCGGCTCGTCAAGTGGGCTGTAGAGCTGAGCGAGTTCGACATAGACTATAAACCCCGCGCAGCGATAAAAGCCCAGGCAATGGCCGATTTCATAGCTGAATTCACAGAGCCCGAAGTATGCTTAGATCAACAAGATGCGGTTATAGGCAATGACGAAACTCAAGTATGGCAGGTGTCTGTGGATGGGTCATCAGGGGAGCGGGGTTCAGGAGCAGGGATTGTCTTGGAAGGCCCAGAGGGGGAGGAGATCTCTTATGCTGTAAAGTTGGAATTTGCAGCCACGAATAACCAGGCAGAGTATGAAGCCTTGATAGCAGGTCTGGAATTGGCTAAGGCCGTGAAAGCAGACAGAGTTAAGATCAGAACTGATTCCCAGCTGGTTGCGAATCATGTCAGTGAAAGATTCCAACCAAGAGAGGAGAAGATGGAGCAGTACCTGAAGATAGTCAGGCAGATGATGGGGAAGTTCGAAACAGTAGAGGTGATACAAATCCCCAGGGAGTAGAATAGTCGAGCAGACATTTTGGCTAGGATGGCAGCAGTAGCCGACCCAAAAATGCCAAAGTCGGTCCCTCTGGAGGTGAAGTCCAGCCCAAGTATCAATCAGAATTTGGGGGTGTTGCGGATAGAACAAAAACGCTCGTGGAGGGACCCGATAGTTTCATACCTTAGAGACGGGGTATTACCACCAGATAAGCTGCAAGCTCGCAAGATTAGAGCCCAGGCCTCGAGATACACGATGATTGATGGGGTACTGTATCGGCGAGGATATACACTACCGTTCCTTCGGTGTCTGGATGAGGACGACGCGGATTACGTACTGAGAGAAGTACATGAAGGAATTTGCGGAAATCATTCTGGCGGGAGATCCCTGGCCCACAAGGTTCTAAGGCAGGGATATTTCTGGCCGACAATGCACTAGGATGCGCAAGAGAAGACCAGGAGTTGTGTAAGCTGCCAGAGTTTTGCAAATTTCTCTAACCAACCACCAGAGAAGCTCACCTCCATGACCTCCCCCTGGCCATTTGCTCAATGGGGAATTGATCTGATCGGCCCATTGTCAAAGGCACGAGGAGCAGCAACACATGCAATAGTTGCTATAGATTACTTCACGAAGTGGATAGAGGTAGAAGCCCTTAGCAGGATCACAGAGAAGAAAACAACAGACTTCGTGTGGAGAAACCTGGTCGGTCGATACGGGATCCCTTATACCTTGGTAATGGATAATGGCAGGCAGTTTGATAATCACAGCTTCAAGGAGTTCTGCCAGAACCTCGGGATAGAGCTGAAGTATTGCTCGCCTGCTCACCCTCAATCGAATGGACAAGTAGAAGCAGCCAACAAGACCATCAAGAGGCTTTTGAAAACCAGGCTTGGAGCAAAAAAGGGTGCGTGGGTTGACGAGCTGTCAGGTGTGCCATGGGCATACAGAACAACCCACAAAACCACAACTGGGGAGACACCGTTCGCTTTGGCTTTCGGACATGAAGCGGTCATGCCGGCTGAGATAGGGACGCCCACACACCGGACAGGTCATTTCAATGAGCAGGAGAACGACGAGTAGATATGTTTGAATCTTGATCTGCTAACGGAAAGGAGGGAGCAAGCGGCCGAGCGATCAGTCATTTACCAACAGAGGGTTGCTCGGTATTATAACCAGAAGGTGAACATACGGCAATTCAAGGTCGGAGACTGGGTACTGAGAAGAGTGAATCAGAGCACCAAAGATTCGACTCAAGGAGTGCTGGGACCGAATTGGGAAGGGCCATATAGAGTCAAGCAGATAGCGGGACCCGGAGCTTACAAGCTGGTTCGCACGGACGGCCACGAGGTGAAACGCCCATGGAACGCAGCACACCTCCGAAAATACTTCCAGTGAGACTTGTTGACATTTGAAAGCTATTTTTGCTCATGTTTATTATCGTTTATCTTTCACGCTTTATGTCCAAACAATTTCATGTAAGCCGAATCCTGCCATTAATAGAACGTCGAGGAATTTCTTTCGCTTGAAACCGAGGAAATTATCCAAGGCATGCAAAGGCTCACCAAGTCTCAAAGCTTGTCTTATGGCGAGACAGAAGCCAAGTATGCCAGGATCTGCTCGGCCACGAGAAGGCTAGCAGAATCCCAAGCTTTGAAGAAATTATCCAAGGCATGCAAAGGCTCATCAAGTCTCAAAGCCTGTCTTATGGCGAGACAGAAGCCAAGCATGCCAGGATCTGCTCGGCCACGAGAAGGCTAGCAGAATCCCAAACTTTGAAGAAATTATCCAAGGCATGCAAAGGCTCACCAAGTCTCAAAGCCTGTCTTATGGCGAGACAGAAGCCAAGCATGCCAGGATCTGCTCGGCCACGAGAAGGCTAGCAGAATCCCAAGCTTTGAAGAAATTATCCAAGGCATGCAAAGGCTCACCAAGTCTCAAAGCCTGTCTTATGGCGAGACAGAAGCCAAGCATGCCAGGATCTGCTCGTCCATGAGAAGGCTAGCAGAATCCCAAGCTTTGAAGAAATTATCCAAGGCATGCAAAGGCTCATCAAGTCTCAAAGCCTGTCTTATGGCGAGACAGAAGCCAAGCATGCCAGGATCTGCTCGGCCACGAGAAAGCTAGCAGAATCCCAAACTTTGAAGAAATTATCCAAGGCATGCAAAGACTCACCAAGTCTCAAAGCCTGCCTTATGGCGAGACAGAAGCCAAGCATGCCAGGATGTGCTCGGCCACGAGAAGGCGAGCAGAATCCCAATCCTCGAAGAATCCAAGGCATGCAAAGGCTCGACAAAGTCTCAAAGCCTGTTTTAGGGCGAGGCAGAAGTCAAGCGTGCCAGGATCTGCTCGACCGCGCGAAGGCGAGCCGAATCCCAAGCATTGAAGAATCCCCAAAGGCATGTGGCAAAACCATGAGCCAAGCCAGAACCTGCTCGTCCAGACAAAGACAAGCAGATTCTCAACCGAAAATTAATTCACACTTACAACAAAAGAAAGTAATCAAAAACCATTTTTATTAATTTGTTAATAACTAACAGAGGGGATAATCTTCATGAACATTGTTCATTACAATACAAGAGATATATCAAGAAGATGGTGGATCAGTAAGCCCGGCAGCATCGGTTGGCTGGACCTCCACAGGTGCAGGAGGGGTATCACCAGTTGCGTCCGGGGGGGTGCTCGCCTCGCCAACATCAGCAGGGACTGCACGAGGAGGAAAGTCTTCCTCCTCGACCACGATCGGCTCTACCCCATCGGCATCTTCCTTGGCCGCCTCCTCGTCCATATGTTGAGCAACACCAGCTGCAAGGTCGTCCATCTTCAGATCAGGGTGTTGCTTCCCAAGGACGGCCATGATGCAACGATAGGAATGCCGAAGTCCCTGGTCGTACTGGTGGTCAGCCTCCCTCTCCAAGTTCTCGACCTGAGCTCGGTGGGAGTCGCGGAGAGATTTGAGCTGAGCCTCATACATAGCCTTTTGCCTTTGCAGATCCTCCTTGACCTTGGTAAGCTCCTCCTCGAGGGAAATGGCTTTTGCTTGAGCAAGTGATTCTTGCTCTATCAGCTTCAGATTCTCGAGATTCAGCTCCCCTGCTTTCTTCTTGGCAACGTCAGCTCTGGTCGTCGCCGATTGAATATCCTCCTTCATCTTCCGGTCGTAGCGGCCAACCTTAGCCTTGTAATAGGTGGTCATGCAGCTGAGGTGGAAAGCGCTATGCTGCATGGCCCCCACCAGCTCACCCAAGGTGCGGCCATCAAAGTCCTCTAGGTCCTTCTTGCTCACGAGTTTAGTTAACTCATTGAGGTAAGGGACCAGGTGTTTTGCTCGGCTGTCAGGTAAGCGAGATCGAGGCCCGACAGGAGGAGAAAAGGAAGCAGGATCTGTGGCTGCTCCACTAGCTTCCCCGACTTTTACAGGAGCAGGAGGTAAAATCTTCAAGGGTGGGACCTGCTGCACGATGTTGGCCCGCTTTGCAGTAGGGGCATCCTTACTCTGGTCCCTCTTCGTGGTTGGAGGTCGGGAACGTTTTCGGGTCAGAGCCCCGATCACAGCGTCCTCCATCCTATGGCCAGGAAGTATCAAGCGAGACTCGAGCAAGTTGTATGTAGTTAACAGTTCTCGGCTCGAGCAGGAATTGGCTAGTACAGCCTCGACCCGTTTGAGCTGGTCAGGTTCAAGCGGGAAGTGGACACCCCAAGAAACTACAACACAAACAAACACTTGGTTAGAGACAGGCCAAAAAAGCAAGAACAATTATGGATGCAAGACATCTAGAGCGAGCAGGCAACCTGGGACCGTGAAACGGGGTGGGACGCGACAATCCTTCCCGTCTATTTGTGCAACTTGACCCCAAGGACCCCCAGCAAAAAAGAATTTCCTCTTCCAAGTCCCACCACCACCGGTCGGAAGATCGGTTATGGGTTTCCGGCTCTTGGTGCTAGATTGGAAGTAGTACCAGCCGGCATCTTTGGGGCTGCTCTTTAGCTGGTACAGGTGCTTCACCTCATCAACCGTGGGCTCGCTTTGGCAACATCTGTCCCACAAGATGAACAGACCAGAGAGCACTCTCCACCCATTGGGATTCAGCTGACCAGGAGCTAGATTTAGCCCGTTAAGTATCCGGGCAAAGTAGGGTTGCAAGGGACACCTCAGCCCGTACTTAAAGCTCTCTAGAAACAGGGTAACGTATCCCCTGGGAGGCCGGCTGGGAGCATCCTTCTTTCCTGGGACCTTGAGAGGTATCTCACCAGGAATGCTATACCTAAGCCGGAGGTCATTGAGCTCATCAAACAAGGTCGTGCACGTCATGTAATCAATGGCATAATCGCGCGACAAGGCTCTGCCTCATACTGTACCCCGTTCTTCTGGTCGTGATGTTCCAGATGGAGACACCTCACCAGAGTCACCTTCCCCATTCTCACTTAAGGCGTCCTCAGAGCCAGAAGGTCCCTCCTCGCCATTGCTTCCGCTCGTGGAGGTTGTTTGGGGGGACATCCTCCTAGCACTAGTCCCGACACTAAACCTGATGGGTTCTAAGGGGATCCCGGGGTCAAAAGCAGGATCAGTGAGCGGACCGGGCAGGAAACTTAGTTCGTCGTCATCAATCTCAACGACTTTCTCCTTACCCTTCGACATTCCCTAAGCTCTAACCACAACACCACCAACTACTACCCAAACAGAAGAGAAGAGAAATTATCTACAACTATCCGAGACCAAGGAGATAGAAGAAATACCTGAAGTAATGGTTCAGTCGGTGAAAGTCAGAGATGAAGGCCTTTTATGCCAGAACTTCTTTGCCGGAGAGACAGAGACGGAGACGGAGACGGAGTGAATGATGAATATGCCGTTCGAGAGGATTTGGTTTTCCTAATGAGGACAGACTCTTGGGTTGCCAGCATTTAACGGCGCCGAATCCCGAGGGTCTCATAACCGTCGGTTTGAAATTCAAATGGAGGGGGGGATTTCTGCCACGTCACCTCGTCCGCAATTAAATGCGACATGACTCTTGGTAGCCTTTTCCAATCCCACGCGAGCGAGTACTAACGAGTTTCTACTGCTGGTCCACTACATTACCCAACACCAGAAACTGGGGGACCGGTGTTTGGGAGAAATACGTCGACGAGACCAGGCATGGTGAGCAGATATCTGATGGCAGAGTTCTGCGAACCGGTATGTCCCGTAAAAGCCTGGTGCGCGGGGGAACAGGAGCAGAAATATCCTGCTCATCCACGAGCACGTCATCCGCGAGGCCAATTTCCTGTAAGAGGCATAAGGCCATTCCGGCTAGAGGTCGAGAGGCGAGGAGACCCGGTCGACGGCAGTTGGCAAGACAGGCTCCCCAGCCCGAGAATCTAGGCACGACAGCCACGCTTTCCCCAGAACCGTGGCGTAACACGCAAGATCTCACAGAACCACGACAGCCACGCTTTCCCCAGAACCGTGGCGTAACACGCAAGATCCCGCGTTTGCCCATAACGCAGCAGTCAGAGTCCCATACCGTCTCGAAAAAAGCAGAAGATTGGGATTCAGGGGAAGCCTATAAAAAGGTAGCCAACGAAGGTAAAAAGGTTAGCATTTTTGAGATTAAAAAAGAAATTCAAAAGAAGAGAAAACCACGAAAAAGCCATAAGATCTGTGGCGAGCGTTCCCCGAACCTTCATATCTGACTTGAGCGTCGGAGGGTTTGCGCCGGGAAAACAACCGGCGTACTCTGACTTGTCTGTGTGCGCAGGAACCTCTGGAGAAGAAGCCTCACGAGAAGACCTTCTGGTCGTGAAGAAGTTGATCGGGCAGAAATCCTGGTCGTAGAACGAGGAGAACCGGAATCCCGCATCAACACGAAGCATACTTGAAAAGTTTATTAACAACCAAACAATTAAATTTTTTTTATAAAAGTTTTATTTAAATAAATTTTACTTAAAAATTTGTACCAAACGGAGCCTTAGTACAAACTTATTATAAGTTGTAAAAACTAAAGACAAAGCTAACCAATACCTTTTCATATTAAAAAACATTGAGTTGTTGGTCAAAATAAATAAATAAAGATTGAGTTGTGTGTAACATGCATGGGATTGGAGCGCTGGGCTGCAGATTGCGCACGTAATGAATTAATAGTCTAAGTAGAAAAATTAATTAGTTGATATGCCTAGTAAATTAAAATATTAAAAAAATGATAAAAATATTTTATTCCTTTATTAGAAAAATATATCACCAGAAGTCTAGTACTGACACCCAGATTTTGTGGGGATTCAAATGCCTACATTAACAATTAATTAAATAAATTATTATTTTCAAATTTTTTTCCTACAAATTGATCTTGGACAAGTGTGGTTGGCGGGCAGTAGGGATGGCCAATAGGCCAGACGGCATGAGGCACAGCATGACACGAGCACGTTTTGATAGGGCACGAGGCACGGCATGGCATGGCACGCACATGGGTCGTGTCGGGAATAGAATTTTGGGCACACAGGTCTTAAAAACACGGTACGATTAAAGATAGGGTAAAACACGGCACGCGAAAAGGCATGTAATAAACATGTTTCATTGGTGGGCTAAACACACAGCCTGTGGGCCACCAATAACACGTGGGCCAAAGTATATCAAAATTAATTTTTTTAATAAAAAATAAATATAAAATATCACGATTTTATAAATATCTTGAAATTAAAATTTTTAATATATTTTTTTAGCATAGGCTTTTTAAAATTAATTTAAGTCCTAGTTTCAATAAGTATTCGAATTTTTTTATGTTTATAATTTATTAAATAGATAAATAAATATCATGATTTTATAAATGATAAATAAAAAATTTTACGACATTAATATTTCATTTATGAAATCATAACTTAGTTAATAGTTAATGGAGATATGTTTCATTTGTGAATGAAATATTTTTCATATTTATGCACACAAATATAATTATGAACAAAATATTTTGATGACAAATTAAAAATTACATTTTCATTCAATGGAGTTTATGTGCAACTATAATATTAGTAGTTCAAATAAAATTAGATGTAATTATTATTCTAGAATTGTAATTTTATTTTTCATTAATTATTTCTATGAAATTATTATTATTGTTGTTGTTGTTACTATTAGGCTGGTAGGCATAAAAATACATGTCAGACACGTGAGCCTTTTTAGGCATGCTGAACATGTGGACAAAAAAAAAAGGTTGGTGGGCTTTTTTTGGGCATGGACTTGTGCCGTGGATCGTGCCGAACCCTTACAAAAAAAGTTGGCATGGCCCACCAGCCCGCGTGGGCCAACGTTTGGTGGGTCGTGCCGTACTGGCCATCATTAGCGAGCAGGTTGAAATTTCGGAGACATTCGTTAAATATGCACATTTATTTAATAAAATTGTATTAAATAAATATATTCAGTATAAAATTATAGCTAAATTAACACAATATTATATCTTATTCAATAACAATATAAAATAAGAAATAATTAAATAAGCAAATATACTTTCCTAAACATTAAAAATTCTAAAGCAAAACAAAAACCCTAAGCCAAACAAAATATTTTGACATATAACACCAAATCTCTATCCCACCACAGGCACAAGCCAATCATTATTTCACTTCACCACTTGAGGTAATTAAACTTAATTTCTTACTTTCTTTTCAAGCTCTTCAAGTTTCTTAATTTCTTTTTGTTACATCCAAGCTTTCAAGTCTCAACATTTAAATTCATAATTTTAGTTAATTTTCATGTATTGATCTAAACAAATGATTTTTTTTTTCGGTGTGTTATTTTTTAAAATCTTAATTGTATTATTCTAAATTTATTTAAATCTTGTTCAATTTTGAATTTAATTGGTAGTAAAATTATTTTTACATTAATTTTTTATTTAATAAATTATTTATATATTAGATTTTTTTAATTTAATTACTTTTTAGATTGGACAAAATTAAAAACTTTTAATTTGCAAATCAATCTGTCAAATGGTGGATTGAATATACATTAGGTTAAATCCGTAGCCAATTTGCATATATAGATTGAATTTGTATTGAGTTTCACTAATTCATAAATTGAATTAAATAAAAAATTTATAATCTATAAAATTATAAATCAAATATAAATTGATGTTCAATCCACAAAATCTGATCCGCGGACACCGTCGACGAGCTTCTATTCTCTTATTTTTGGTACGAACTTGGAATTCTTCATAATTTATTAGTTTTAGAAGCATCTCGCCACGCATGCATGACGCATGTGCCACAGTAGCAAGGCCAAACTAGGAAATTTCACGCGCTTCTAAGCAACGCTGGATGGAAATTTGCCATAAGGGACTTACATTTCATAGAAATAAAAAAAAAAACCAAATATATAGAAGTTTCATTTTGTCAACATTTATAACGACTGTTGCAAAAGCATTAGAGGTGATAATTTGCGGCACGCTGATCAACCCTATAGAAGATCAATGGTTGAAGTTAACTTAAGATGGTATATATTATTGACCAAGTTAAATTCGTATCACCCATTTACTAATCGTTTTAAGTGTGAAAATGAGTTTTTTTTTAACATGAGTTTATTCACAAATCAATTGGAGTATTGACTCTTTTTATCTAAATGTTCTAGAAAATGTATTAAAAATATATGAAAAAAACCTAAAAGTTCGAGATATATTAACGAGTACTGAATAATGCTCTAATGAGTAGTGGCGGACTTGCTAATGCCCCCTTAAGTTTTACAATTTTTCATCTAATAATAATGTTTTTATTTTATTTTTAAGTATGTTAGCAATTCAACTCTTTTTTCTTTTCTAAATTAGAGTTATGATAAAATCATAACTTTTTTTTTATAATAAGTTAAAACAGTGCTAACATTACACCTCCCTAATGGTCCTAGTTTATTCAATAAATATATAATTTATTAAAATTAATGTGCTTTTTAATTTATATCAAAAAAGTTTTAAATGAGGTCGAGTTTACACAATTTAAGGGGTGACGATATCACCACCCATCAATATACAGTATATACTATAACATTGTAGTTATTATTAGGACGTTACATAATGATATAGTAATAATTAATAACATTCCACAATTCAATGGTTTATTTCTTCTACAGTCATATTTGTTCCTTTTCTTTTCATTAAATCAAATTATTCAAATATTTTACATTCTCTATCACTAAAATAAAAAAAAAGAATTTCATACATAAATTTTTAATATACAATTTTAATAATTTATACTATAAGCTTATTTATTGCATTGTTGTCATTCTTTCATTAGTATGTATTTTACTAAGAGTTTTGATATCTTATTGCTTGATATATGCGTTGTTTTTACTTCTTTACATGGACCAACATTCACACAAATATTTACCATAAGTTTATAGATTATTGTTAGTTATATTGTAAAAATAATCAGCTGTAAAAATAATTAATTAAACATTTATTAAATTCTATTTTAAAAGTGTTGTAAGTTTGAAGAACAGTTATATGTATTTGGTAAATCTCTTTTCTTTTCTTTTTTTTAAATGTTATAAGAATGCAAATGATTCAAATAGACATAAATCTATAAAATTTTATTTACACATGCATTTATAAATATGTGTGTATGATAATTGATAACTCAAAAAAATATTTTTATTTTATTAATTTTTTATCTTAATATAATTAGTAATAATATTAATCTATTTAAATATAATGGTTTTATTTCCTAACTAAATAAAGATAATTTTGAATTTTTATAATATATATATATATATAAATAATAAATAATATATAATATATGTATGGGATTGTATTAAGGGGCAGTTTGGTAATGATGTAGGTTTTAACATAATTAGGGCTTGTTTGGTATGTCAGATTGGATTAGACTGGATCGGATCGGATTGGATAACATTGGATTATATATAATACTCTATTATGTTTGGTGCAATGTTGGATTGGACTATAAATAATCACATCTCATGTTTGGTATGCCATGAAATTGGTTAGTAACTAATAATATATCTTATATATTAATTTATCAAAATTATCTTAGATTTATTGTAAAATGACATGAAATATAATCTAACTTAAATAAATAATTATTGGTAAATTTATTAAAAGATACAAAATCATAACTTTTTTTTATAATAAGTTAAAACAGTGCTAACATTACAGCTCCCTAACGGTTCTAGTTTATTCAATAAATATATAATTTATTAAAACTAATGTACTTTTTAATTTATATAAAAAAATTTAAATGAGGTTGACTTTACACAATTTAAGGGGTGACAATATCACCACCGATCAATATACTATAACACTGTACTTATTATCAGGACGTTACATAATGAAATAGCAATAATTAATAACATTCCACAGTTCAATGGTTTATTTCCTCCACAACCATATTTGTTATTTTTCTTTTCATTAAATCAAATTATTCAAATATATCACATTCTCTATCACTAAAATAAAAAGAATTTCATACATAAATTTTTAATATACAATTTAATAATTTATATTATAAGGTTATTTATTGCATTGTTGTCATTCTTTCATTAGTATATGTATTTTACTAAGAGTTTTGATATCTTATCGCTTGATATATGCGTTGTTTTTACTTCTTTACATGGACCAACATTCACACAAATATTTACCATAAGTTTATAGATTACTGTTAGTTATAACATAAAAATAATCAGCTGTGAAAAAATTAATTAAACATTTATTAAATTCTATTTTAAAAGTGTTGTAAGTTTGAAGAACAATTACATGTATTTGGTAAATCACTTTTCTTTTCTTTTTTTAAAATGTTATAAGAATGCAAATGATTTAAATAGACATAAATCTATAAAATTTTATTTACGCATGCATTTATAAATATGTGTGTATAATAATTGATAACTCAAAAAAATTATTTTATTAATTTTTTTATTTGAATATAATTAGTAATAATATTAATCTATTTAAATATAATGGTTTTATTTCCTAACTAAATAAAGATAATTTTGAATTTTTATAATATATATATGAGTGTGTGTGTGTGTGGGTTAGTTTGGTAATGATGTAGTTTTTAACATAATTAGGGCTTGTTTGGTATGTCAGATTGGATTAGACTGGATCAGATCGGATTGGATAAGATATGATTGGATTGGATAACATTGGATTATATATAATACTCTATTACGTTTGGTACAATGTTGAATTAGACTATAAATAATCATGTCTCATGTTTGGTATGCCATGAAATTGGTTAGTGACTAATAATATGTCTTATTTATTAATTTATCAAAATTATCTTAGATTTATTTTAAAATGACATAGAATATAATCTAACTTAAATCAATAATTATTGGTAAATTTGTTAAAAAATACAAAATCTTCCCTTAAATTTTTTCTTCTATTTAACATGTTATAGTTTTTAAACTTATAAATTACTAAATAATATCATTATAAACATAACAAGAATATCATCAACAAATATAATAAGAATATCAATCTATAAATGAAAAGAAATTACATAACAATGTCACTAGCTGTATATAAGAAAATATTACATATCATTAACATCAAAAGAGTGTTCTGGCATATATACTATCATTGGATGATGACATACTCAAAAAAAAATAAAAAATCACTGTATTAGATAAAATTTTGGGCTTTTTTTTTGTTATTCTACGGTTAAGTTTTAGCTTATCCCACACCCCCCCCCCCCCTCGTGATAAAATTTTGACATTGTGTTGGATTAAATGGTGGGATCCATTATTTTTATCCCACAATTATTTTTGGTACCAAACATTGCATTAGGATTAATTTATCTTAAAATTGTCCAATCCCATCATTTTATACTTGAACCAAACACACCTTACTGTTAGTTGTACAGTAAAAATAAGGAATCAATTAAACTTTTGATACTTTTGTTTTAAAAAGTACTGTAAATTTTAAAAATAATCATATATATATTTAATAAATCTCACTTTTAAAATGTGATAAGAATGCAAATGGTCTATATAAACATAAATCTACAAATTTAATTTACACATACATTTATAAATATGTTTATATAATTAGATTTTATGTATATATATAATAATTGATAACTAAAATAAATATTTTTATTTTATTAATTGTATTTTTTGTTATCTCAATATAATTGATAATGATAATCTCTTTAAAAGTAAGATTTTACTTCTTAATTGATTGAATAAGGACAATTTTAGATTTTTATAATACATGTTAGGATATATGGTATTGTATTAAATATGAATCCGAATTTTAAAAAACTACTCTTTCCATACTTTTCAAAATCTAAAGGAGAGAGTGATTTTGCTAAAAGAATTTTTAAAGGAATTTACCAAGTTTTGAACTTAATTTTTATTTTTTCAAATCTAACAAAAGCAATATCGGTCCCATTCTAGCCCGTTTGGGAGTGTGGTGAGGTAGATGGGCTGCCAAAGCCCAGTTACTAAGGTGTTTTGTAACATTTGTAGCTAGGCTTTGGCAGCTTAACAAATTTTTTTACTCAACTTCTATTCTATAGTTATAGCTTTTACGCCACAGCAGCTGCAACTAAAAAGGAATAGCACCTCACTCCCAAATAGGGGTGTCAAAAAAATCCACCCGGACCCGACCATTCAGACCTGGGCAAAACCCGAACCCCATATACTGAAAAAGCATATCCAGGTTTTAGAATTTAAAACCCGGACATTTTCGGGCACGGTTCCGTGTTTAGCACCAAAAACCAGGACCCGGACCCGATTTTTTAATAAACTTTAAAAATATCTAAAACCAAAAGATTAAAACTAGTTACCCAAATCGCAAAACACAAATGCCCAAATCCAAAAATCCTTAATTCCCCAGTTACCGAAACCCAAAGGCATAAGCAGCAACGCTGCAACCGGCTACCCAACGTCATCGTCGGCCAGCACCCATCGTCAGTCTGTCACTGTCGCCCCTCGGCATTATCTCTTCTCGTTTGGCATTTGTTGACTCGGTTTTGCTCGGTTGCGGCTGTGACGTAAGTCGTTCGTTCAGTGCAGTGCAGCCCCTCTGGCACCGTCAGCGTCAGCGCCACCATCTCAAACTCTCCATTGCCACTTTCTCATACACCATTACCAGCCCCAGGTATTGACTTTTTTCCTTCAAAATTTTGCCTTCCCAGTTGTATTTTGCCGATTCATAATCTTTACACAATTACAGTTTACATCATTTTACTTCTGTGTTGCTATTCGTGTTTATCTTCGACCAATTTTGTGCATGGTTGCTGTGAACCTGTGATTACCGTTGCTCTTTTTTTTCCAGCTAAATCCTTTTGCCTTTTTTAATTTTATGTTGCAATGTTAGTTATGTAATGATAAATTTCAGAGTCCGTTGAATGACTTTTATAAAGAAGCTAATTAATGAAACTGGAAAATGAGAGAATAGAGGAGATTAACATTTACAAGATGCGATTAAACAATTGAAAAGCTAAAATACGGCTTATGGTGACATTTACACTCTCTTTTATGTTCATTTTTCTGTTTCCACACTAAAATCTAAAATTTAGTATATCTTTGCTATTATAACAGCAGAGCAGTGGAATGTTGGACAACGTGGAAATCAATTCTTCTAGTGCTCCAGATTTATCTCGTAATGTCGAAGATAAAACTGATAATAAGGTTGAGGAAATTTCAGTGTCAACCGTGAATGATAAGAAGAGTAAGGAAGAAACTGGAAAAAAGAAGAAAGTCTCCGAAGCTTGGGAGCACTTTACAAAAATAATGGTAAATAGAGAACAAAAGGCAAAGTGCATGCATTGTAGTGCAATTTTAAAATCAAAATACCAATCTGGGACTTCAACTTTGAATAGACACGTGGCATTTTGTTTTAAGAAGAATTAACCGAAAATAGAAAAAGCACTTCAGGGAAGCCTTAAAGTGATTAAAAGAGAGGATGAAACTTGGCATTAGTTATGGCAGTTTTGATCAAAATGTTTTACGGGGTTTGATAGCAACAATGGTTATAATGCATGAGCTTCCACTTAGATTTGTGGAATATATAGGCTTTCGAGAAATGATGGCACATGTTAACCCTGTGGTTAAGCCAATGAGCAAAAACACTTTGAAGAGCGAAATCTTGAAGTTATATCAAATCGAGAAGGTTAAGACTTTGCATTTATTAGGGAAAATCATGGTAGAGTGCCCATTACTATGGATTTATAGACAACTAGTAATCAGAAAAAGGGATATATGGTCGTGACGACCCAGTTCATTGACAATTCCTGGAAATTGCATAGTCGAATCTTAAGGTAATTTGTCTATAATTTTTTATTTGCTTAATTTTTCTTTTAAGTTTTTTATTACTTATATTAGATTTTTTTCAAGTTTAAATTGTAATATATTTTAAGTTTGTGTATTTAATACCGACTTTTGAATATTTGATAGGTTCATCTATGTTCCAAGCCCCCATACTGCTGATGCCCTTTGTAATGAGTTAATACAATGCCTATTGGATTGGAACGTGGATCGAAAGTTATCCTCCGTGACATTGGATAATTGTACCACTAATGATGCAATGGTGGAGAAATTGTTGTTAAGGTTTGATACCGATACCTTAATTTCTAGTGATAAATTTTTTCATATGAGATGTACTACTCATATATTGAACTTGGTTGTGCGGGATGGGTTGAAAGTTATAGAAAGTGGGGTTGGAAAGATTAGAGAGAGTGTGAGTTATTGGACAAAAACACCAAAAAGATATGAAACTTTTGAGTTAGCTGCTAGACAATTAAAAAGTAATTGTAAAAAAAAATTGAACTTGGATTGTCCTACTCGTTAGAACTCTACTTATGCCATGCTTGAAGTAGCATTGATGTATATAAATGTTTTTTCTGGGTTGCAACAACGTGAGCCTCGGTATAAGAGCTTGCCAAGTGATGAGGAGTGGGATTTGGCAGTCATAATGGTGGAGCATTTGAAATCATTTTACATGTTAACAGAGATGTTTTCGGGTACAAAATATCCAACTGCTAATTTATTTTTTCCGTTGATATGTAAAATGAAATTGTCAATTAATAGGTGCACACTGCTGATAACCTTGCTATTAGGATTATGGCTGATAAATTTGACAAATATTGAAATGAAATTCATTCGATGTTAGTTGTGGTTGTTGTGCTTGACCCAAGATATAAGATGATGTTAATTCATTTTTATTTCCCAAAGATATATGGTGATACAGCAGATGAGCATATTGAGTGTGCATATAAGCTTTGTTATGATTTAGTGAAATAATATGAATCGAAGGCAGCGCATGTGAGTGGTGGGCAGAATGTTGGATTGGAAATTTCTCGTTCTGAATCTTGTTCGAATTCTAATAAGTATTAGGATGTAGATGAGTTTGAAACATTTCGAAGCCAAAATAAACGTGCTAAGGTAACTAAGTCGGAGTTGGATAGGTATTTAGATGGGGAATTGTTGGATTCTATTTCGGACTTTGATATTTTAGCTTTTTGGAAGATGCACACAAGCCAATATCATATTTTGGCTGAGTTAGTTAAGGATATCTTAGTCATTCCTGTATCCACCGTTGCCTTTGAGTCAGCTTTTAGTGCCGGGGGCAGATTTTTGAGTCCGCATCGTAGTAAACTTCTTCCTGACACTTTGGAAGCCTTAATGTGTGCTCAAAATTGAATTTGGGCTTCTACTTCTCGAGATATAAAGTCATTTGAATTATATTTTAGTAGTATTTATTTACTTAAAATGCTTTGAATTTTAATATGTTATTTTTGTTGTAAGGTGGAGTTCCGAAGGATGAGATTTTTACTAGGGAGGAGGTAATTTCGGATGATGATGATGGGCCACAAGCATTGACGAGTAGCATGACATGAACTTTTATTTATTTATTTGGAATTAGACATGAACTTGTTATTTATTTATTTTACATGGGAGTGTTTTGACTCTTTTATGAACTATTTTTTGAGTTGTTGAACATTTTAGGATTTTCATGTGTTGTATTGATAATTGGTGTCATACTTATGAACTTATGATATGTTGGATGTTATTTAGATTTATTGTGCTATTGAATTTAATTTTTTTTATACATAGATTGAATGAGTTTATGTTAGAAATTAGATGAATTTTTATTTATTATTTGTGCAAAATTTGTATTGTTAGTATGTTATAAGTTTGTATTTAACTATTTCTCTAATTTCTCTTTGACTTAAGCTTGAGATTTATCTTGTATTATGATGCACAAGAAATGTGCATGCATGTTGTATTGTTGTTTCACTTGTTTGGTGATATTTAGGTGTCATTACCATCTCTTTGATCAAAAAGTGTCATGTTCCTTTAGAATTTAAACCAGCAAAACCGAATCAGTGTCCTTGAAGTGACGTAATGGCCGTAATTCTTTAAATGAATTGGCTATGGAGTCATTGTCCAAGATTCTTTTACGCCATGTTCTTTCATAAACCAAAATTCATTTTTGGAATACCCCTCTCGTCCGAACATACAAAGGCATAAAAATGAAAGAATTTTTTTTTTGAAATAAGTGTTTGCGGGCTTAGAAGCCCGGAAGAAAAAACCCGAACCCGGGACACGCTGGGCCCAAGCCCAAACCGGACATGCAAAAGCTGGGTTTTGTCCGGGTCCGGGCATCAATTTTTGGCATCCAGTCCAGTCCCGAGTTGTACCAAATCCGGACCAAACCTGGGATTTTGCCAAGCCTACTCCCAAACACACCCTTCATCTACTAACTTTGACGTCTACTTCACCCGAACTTCTTCACTAGAAAGGGATTGATGCAAATTAATATGGAGCATTGGCCACCCTTCCCGCTACTTTCTAACTATTGCAACCTCAATTAATATGGCCTTCCATTAGTTAGATGATAGAGTGAAATATTAATTAGTTTTGCAAGTAATAGAATTGGTCGTTCCATCGTAAGTGCTTTATCAACACAGTATTAAAAAAAAGAAAAAAGAAAACACAGTATAAATTTATTAATATGTTGAACACGTCACGGTTTTACGGTTTTTAGGCATTTTTCATGTGCCTTGTGCTGTCTTTGTTTGAGTGTTACGTCCAGAGGTTATGTGGACCATTCACGAGCCTACCCCAAGAGTTAAAATGAAAAACAGAGACGAAAAATAGAGACTTTTATTAGCCACCGAATTACTCTATACTCACCAAGATACTTTTCGTTATTATTTTATTAATGAAATTATTTGTTTGGAGGTCATATAATGAACAAAGAATATCTGTTGGTTTTGAAATTAAAAAGAAAATGTTGGAACATTTATCCGTTAAGTTTGGTAATATCTGTTGGTTTTAAATAAAATTATAAAATTAATATTTTTTTAAAGAGTGTGAGAGTTTATCTATTTGTTATTTTCTGATATTTATTCACCTTAATCTGATTTTTTTTTCAATTAATACCCTAAAGTTAAATAGTTTATTTTGTGTGAATTTTTGAGTTGGGCTTTTTATGCACTTATGTGCAACGTAGTTTTATTGATAAAAGTAAGAAAAATAACAATAACAATATTGACACGGGGCTAGTTTGAAAATGTTATAGTTTTTAAAATAATTGCTGTTAATTGTGTTGTACAAATAATCAGTTATAAGAGAATCAATTAAAGGTTTAGTAAAATTTATTTTTAAAAATAATATGAGTTTTAAAAATAATCGTATGTGTTTGGTAAATTTTATTGTTAACTTGTTGCAAGAATGTAAATGATTAATTAGATATAATATTGAATAAAAATTATTTATACATTTATAAATATGTATATAAAATATTTTTTATTGTGTATATATAATAGTTGATAACTGAAATAAATATTTATAATATTAATTTAATTTTTTATTTTATTATGTTAGTATAATTGGTAATAATAATAATTTCTTAAAAGTTAATGATTTTATTTCCTAATTAATAATAATGATTTCAAATTTTTATAATATATATATGCGGATATCTATAAAATTATATAAAAAAATAGTTTTGATTATTAAAATTAGATTTTAAAAAATTACTGTATTACTATTTTTTAAAATTTATTGGAGGATAAAATGATTTTATCAAAAATAATTTTTAAAAATTTATTCAATATTAAAATTAACATTTAACCTTTAAAAATTATTTTTAAACTTTTTAAAAATAATCTCAATCGGCCATTATTGAAATTTATAAACGCAACATCACGCACATTTTATTGGTCAAGATTTGCCACCTCGGCGGTTTTCATTTCCAAGAAGTTTTGAGGATATACATAAGCATCTCCCCGAATACAATCAAAATCATGATAAACCCACTTGCTGGCAAGCCATCGCCGTCGTCCATACGTTTCATCAAAATCAAAGTAATCAGACGATCAAACAAACTCCTCGCCCCACCTTTACCTACCCCGCCCAACAAACCCGATGCGTAGGTGGCGGTCACTTTGACACTCATGAAATGATATTTTCGTAATCTGGAGTGTATTTATTTATTTATTTTCTTTGAAAAATGGAGTTTATTAATTATAAGAAAAATTACAATAACTCCAATTATAATGCAACAACGTGGGCCCACCACCATTCGCCCCAGATCAACTTCGGCCACCAACTTTCTTCATTGTTTCTTCAAAATGTAACAACTCAAGATAATTATACACCTCATAAATTTTTCCTTTTTTATACATTTTGGATTAAAATCGTGTGCTAAGTCCAAGCGTTTCTTAAGGCGCGTGACCGCGGTAGGCTGCTTATTAGGAATATTCTTTTTTTTTTTTGACTTTTGGTCTTAGGCAGCCCAAATCTAATTTCTACCGACTTAATTAGAAATTGAATGACTTGGTTAAATACTTAAATAAAACTGCATGATTGAAATACTTATAAAATTTTTTTTTTTGTGGTGTCTGCTTATTATAAATTTTCATTCATAGTAATTTTTAAGTTGTGTTGACCTCAAATGCAAAATTACATCCCATAATTACATTGTAAGTTTTGATATCAAGATTTTCTCCATAACTTTTAGGATGAAAAGTATATTTGAAATGCATGATAAATTTTTTACTTATGTTTAATATGGATGGATGTGTTTAATGGTTTTGATGAAATATTATTATATTTATCATTAATCGATGATAATGTTGTTAGTGGTTGAAACTTGAAACTTAAAAAATTTAATAATAAACCACAGTTTAAACATCGATATTAATTGGTTTCCAAAAGACGTGGTTGAGTGATTTTTAAGCAATCTTATTTAATTAGTTAGTTAAATTCGAATCTTTAGGGAGTAAGGGGTTAGATTGAGTATTGTCTAATTTGAGTATTGTCTAATCCCTTACCTTAAAAAAAATGATAACAATTGTAGTAGCAATTAGATTGTCCATTAAATATTCTAATCTTATTTATGATCTACCGACTATTAAATTAAATAAATATTTAATGGTGATTACGGTTGGAGAGTAATGATTAACAATTAATCCTTTTAACAATCAATTAAAAAGCTATAAAATAACATAAATAATATAATCCATTCTTTTTTGGAATTTATTTTATGTTATTGTCATTGCTACCAGGTAAATGTATATGAAAATAATGATTTATAAAATTTTTAAATATTCGACATCTTATATAAATTATTATATACGTACATACCTATCATAATTGTGACGAATTATAATGTAATCTAATCATAACAACTCCACAATTAACGCAATTCATAACAACTCTGCATTTAAAGCAATAAAAAAAAAATACTCAAGAAATATTTGGTGGTGTAATTGCTAATTGTGGCACTGTTGAAATTATGATAACTTCTCTCATTTTTCCTCCAGTCCTCACCGCGCCGTGGGGCCCACAAAGACCTACCGTATTTCCAATTCACGCGCCACATTAGAAAAGCGCGCGTCAGCTCTATATTTTATCAACTGCACTGAAAATCATAATAAATAAATAAATAAGAGAAAGAAATTAAGATGATAAATCTCAGATCTACAGGTTGGCACGCCAAAGGCAGTGACCAGTAACCACCAAACCAGATTGATTTTTGGTTATAAATAACGGAGAGGGCACTCCTCCAAACTCGCCGCTCTCTTCTCTCTTTCTCCTCTCGACTCTCAATTTCTCTGCTCTTCTTTCTCTGTTTGGTACGGTTCCCATTTTCGTTATGTCTTCTCTGCAGTAGCGTTTTTACGCCGTTAATCATGAATAAGCATTGAACATGGTTTTGATTTCCGAGCTTTTGGATCTAAAAAACAAAAAAAAAAAATTATTTTGTAAAAAACTCACTAATACTGAACTAAAATCTGGTCATTTTCTAAAAAATAATTAACTTTAAAAGAATTTTGAACTTGATTTCATTTTCTAATGGACTGGTGAGTGACTGTTAGTGTTAGATCTAGTGTTTGGCTGCCGTGATTTTGCTAGATCTGAACGTGAATCAATCAGATCTGTTATTAATCTTTTCCGAAAAACAATTTGAACTCTAATTGTTACTGTTTTGGAATCTATTTTTAGATTCTTCTTTTTCAGAATCTATTTCTAAAAGTTTTTGTTTTAATCCTTCAAAAATGACTGAAAGTAAATATTTGTTCATGTGATTACAGAAAGAAAAAAAATCATCTCAAACTCTTGGATTATTATCAGCTTGTTTCAACTGGTATTTTTATTTTTTATTTATAAAAAAATAATAATTTAAGATTTTATGCTCTGATAAGTGTACTTGATTTCATTTGATTTGAGCGGTAATAGCAATGACCCATCCATTTGAATGAATATTTTCTTGATTTAATGAAAGTGACTGATTTTCGATTCATTGATGACGTGATTATGACAGTAAAATGGCATCTCACATCGTTGGATACCCACGCATGGGCCCCAAGAGGGAGCTCAAGTTCGCGTTGGAATCCTTCTGGGATGGCAAGAGCAGCGCCGAGGATTTGCAAAAGGTGTCCGCTGATCTCAGATCCTCCATCTGGAAACAGATGTCCGAGGCCGGGATCAAATACATTCCCAGCAACACTTTCTCCTACTACGACCAAGTGCTCGACACCACCGCAATGCTCGGTGCCGTGCCACCTAGGTATAACTGGAACGGCGGCGAGATTGGATTCGATGTTTACTTCTCCATGGCCAGAGGAAACGCCTCTGTTCCCGCTATGGAAATGACCAAGTGGTTCGACACCAACTAGTAAGTATTCACTACTTGGAAGAGCGGCATTTCAAGTTATTTATGGTGTAATGGTTTTGTACTGAATGCTGACGTGTGTCTGGCTTCGTGTTGATGCAGTCATTTCATTGTTCCTGAATTGGGACCCGATGTTAAGTTCTCCTACGCTTCCCACAAGGCCGTGACTGAGTACAAGGAGGCTAAGGGGGTGAGTGTTTATTCTCAGTTCTATCTATATTTACAAATTTTATTTCGTTTGATATCTGAATCTACAATATATTGAAATTGGGTTACGTTCACCTTGAAAGTTCACCTTGAAATTCTTATATGATATGCTCATCTTTAGCTTAGGATGCGATAGGATTTACCATACATTCACTGACATTTATTTATAGAGCTTTGAACTTAGACTTGGCTCAGTAAATGTATTCATATGTTTGATTTATTTGATCTGTATGGAAAGCAATACTGTTTGCAAAATAGTCTTAAGATAAATTACTTGAAAGGGGTATTTTCAACACATTGTGGACTCTGAAGATTTTTCATAGAGATTTCATCAAAGGAATTCTGAACTTGCTTGTAACTTTCTATCAATCAGATCAAGTTTGTGAGATGCTAATATTGATCACTTGTCTAATGCTGCAGCTTGGAGTTGAAACTGTCCCAGTGCTTATTGGCCCTGTGTCATACTTGTTGCTGTCTAAGCCTGCCAAGGGTGTTGCGAAGACCTTTTCTCTTCTTTCTCTTCTTCCCAAAATCCTTCCAATCTACAAGTAAGAAATTATCACCTATTTCTGATTTATAAATGTGTATGTGCTAAATAACTGTGTGTGTGTGTATATCGAGTGACATCATTAATCTGTGTTGTACCAATTAACACTTCTGCAGGGAAGTTATTTCTGAGCTTAAGGCTGCTGGTGCTTCCTGGATTCAGTTTGATGAGCCATTGCTTGTTATGGATCTTGACTCACACAAATTGCAAGCATTCAGTGAGGCTTATGCCGAGCTAGAGTCAACTCTGTCTGGCTTGAATGTTCTTGTTGAGACCTACTTTGCTGATGTTCCAGCTGAGGCATTCCAGACCCTCACTTCTTTGAAGGGTGTCACCGCTTATGGATTTGATTTGGTTCGTGGAACCAAGACCCTTGAATTGATCAAGAGTGGATTCCCTGCTGGCAAGTACCTCTTTGCTGGAGTGGTTGATGGAAGGAACATTTGGGCCAATGATCTTGCTGCTTCTCTTAGTGTTCTCCGGGGGCTTGAGGGTGTTGTTGGCAAAGGTATACATCATTTTTCTTTGTAATAAATATTTCTTATTCTATTATGGGATTTGTTGTATAGTTAATTATTTTTCTTTGCAGACAAGCTTGTGGTCTCCACCTCCTGCTCACTTCTTCACACTGCTGTTGATCTTGTTAATGAGAACAAACTCGACGACGAAATCAAGTCATGGCTGGCATTTGCTGCCCAGAAAGTTGTTGAAGTGAATGCATTGGCCAAGGCTTTGGCTGGCCAAAAGGATGAGGTATACTTTTAGTCTAAAATGTTAGCTACAGATGAATTGAAAGAATCTTAGGCTTTGACTAGTCACAAGAGTCAGAAAATCTTAGCCTTTCAAGGACCTAGTTTTATGGTAAAATATAATTATGGGAGCAGAAAATCTTGGCCTGAAGTTGAGCTTGGCTTGTAATATATGTTGTTGAAAATGAAAATTTAGAAGGGGAAATTATTTATTTGAATGTTTCTAAATATATTTTTCCGAATTAAACATCATTTGGCAACTTGGGCATTTGGTGTTTGGTTAAAGTTTTGGGGACTTTTTCTCTCACAATCAGCCCACTAATTGCATATGTATCTTCATTTTTAAATGATATGAATGAGACTAACTTTGTTTCTCCTTTTCATTTGTTTCCAGGGAT
This sequence comes from Citrus sinensis, assembly GCF_022201045.2. Taxonomy (NCBI): domain Eukaryota; kingdom Viridiplantae; phylum Streptophyta; class Magnoliopsida; order Sapindales; family Rutaceae; genus Citrus; species Citrus sinensis. The sequence continues at coordinate 40,963,358 of NC_068558.1, read as the reverse complement.
TCTTCTCTGCCAATGCTGCAGCTCAGGCTTCAAGAAAGTCCTCCCCGAGAGTGACCAATGAGAGAGTTCAAAAGGCTGTAAGTGGCATGATTGATTTGTTTTCCATTTTTATGATGTGGCTGCCCCTTAGAATTTCCTTTTTTTGCTAACGGTGATTCCTTCCTCTTGGTAAATTAGGCTGCTGCTTTGAAAGGATCAGACCACAGACGTGCTACAAATGTTAGTGCTAGATTAGATGCTCAACAGAAGAAGCTCAATCTTCCAATCCTCCCAACCACCACAATTGGATCCTTCCCACAAACCATTGAACTTAGGAGAGTCCGCCGTGAATACAAGGCTAAGAAGTGAGTCAATCTGAGGTTTTTCTTCACTCAATGCCATGTGTGAAATTACTGCGACTGCTGTATTAACTGTGCCGTGACTATTTGTCCTTTTTAGGATTTCTGAGGAAGAATATGTTGCTTCCATCAAGGAGGAAATCAACAAGGTTGTCAAACTCCAAGAAGAGCTTGATATTGATGTCCTTGTCCATGGAGAGCCTGAGGTGAGTTTCACAATGCCCAATGGAAGCAAACCAATGTCTCCTGGTTTTGAATTACATAAAATTTTTTACATTTTTGTTTCTTCATTTCTAATTGCATACAAAGTATGCTGTATCTCATATTGAATTCGGACATTTGTTTTTGTAGAGGAACGACATGGTTGAGTACTTTGGAGAGCAATTATCAGGTTTCGCCTTCACTGCCAATGGTTGGGTGCAATCCTATGGATCTCGCTGTGTGAAGCCACCCATCATCTATGGTGACGTGAGCCGTCCCAAGGCTATGACCGTCTTCTGGTCCTCCTTGGCTCAGAGCATGACTGCTCGCCCAATGAAGGGAATGCTTACTGGCCCTGTCACCATTCTCAACTGGTCCTTTGTCAGAAATGACCAGCCCAGGTATATAAATGAGAACTGGTTCACTATTGGTTAACCTTTTGAAATGGAAACATTGTTTAATATAAATTGCTGCCAATTTTGCAGACATGAAACCTGCTACCAGATTGCTTTGGCCATCAAGGACGAAGTCGAGGATCTTGAGAAGGCAGGCATTAACGTTATTCAAATTGATGAGGCTGCCTTGAGGGAAGGATTGCCTCTTAGGAAATCTGAGCATGCTTTCTACTTGGACTGGGCAGTCCACTCCTTCAGAATCACCAACTGTGGTGTCCAGGACACTACCCAGGTCAGTTGCCCTTTCAATCTCCAATCTCATCTCTCTAATTTAGCTGTTATGTTGTATCTCATCTTATTGTTTATTGATTGACAGATCCACACCCACATGTGCTACTCCAACTTCAACGACATTATCCACTCAATTATCGACATGGATGCTGATGTGATCACCATTGAGAACTCTCGTTCTGATGAGAAGCTCCTGTCTGTCTTCCGTGAGGGAGTCAAGTATGGTGCTGGAATTGGCCCTGGTGTCTATGACATCCACTCTCCAAGAATACCATCAACTGAAGAAATTGCTGACAGAATCAACAAGATGCTTGCTGTGCTAGAAACCAACATTTTGTGGGTTAACCCTGACTGTGGTCTTAAGACTCGCAAGTACACTGAGGTGAAGCCAGCCCTCTCAAACATGGTTGCTGCTGCCAAGCTACTCCGCACCCAGCTTGCCAGTGCCAAGTGAGTGGTTCCAGAGATTGGAGGGATACTTCCTGAGCCATTGATTTTTTTTTCACTTTAAACAAAGAAAGAAAATTCCTGTCTTATTACCTACCTATTCGAATAACTGTGGGTCGTGATGTGATGAAAATTTTCCGTAGGCATATTATGCACTTTTGAGCAATCGGCTTCTATTTTTCTTTGCTTGTATTTTCTGTTTTTAAAGGCCCTGGCTTGCTATCAGTGGCCGTAAATCGATGGAATACCTTTACTGGTTTGTGCATTAATGTTGTTGCCTTTGCCTCTATTTCTTTCTTCTTTTTTGCCCCCATTTATTCTTTTTCTTAGCAGAGCTATGAGCTTGCAATGAAATAAATGCCATAATAAATAAGAAGAAATTAGGAAATGAAATTGTCCGGGTTACTTCAAGCGGGACAATGTTGATTTTGCAGCATCTAAAATTTCAAAGGAAACACTCCGAAAGCTCATTCACATCATTTGCGACGCAGAAACACAAGCCTATTTTGCCAGCCGGAAAGCTCTTTTTGGGTATTGCTTCATGGGAAACAACCTTAGCCTAGACTTTGAAAGCTCCTCTAATGTTTGTTTTAATAGAAAGTGAACTTCGTCCCTCCAACCAAAATATATAAAAGTATCTGAAAAATTCAATAATCATAATAATTGATTAAATATTATGGTGCATTTACTTTCCGGATTGGAGAATCAAAATTATTAACGGTGTTTACTTTGTAAAAATGGAGCAAGAATCGGAATCGAAATCATGGGATCCACCACTATTTAGGAATGAGGAATGAGAGATTGATTTTCATGGATGTGAATCAATCTCAATCTCCCGTTCCCTAGAGTTCTCATTTTGCCCCTATTGACATTCAAATTTTTCTAAAATGCCCCTCCTTTAAATAACAAATATAAATATAAAAAATAAAAACGTCAAATATATAATTAATTAATATATTGTTATAATTAATTAATTAGTATATTGATACATTATTAACAAGAATTATTAATAATTGTAATTTTTGAATAAATAATCACAATAATTAATATATTATTATTATAATTAATTAATAAATATACTATTATAATAATCATTAATATAATTATTATAATTCATTCGTATATTATTATTATTTATTAATTAATATACGGTTATAATAATTATTACTATTAATTAATATATTAAGACATTATTAACAACACTATATTAATAATTATAGTTTTTGAATAAATAATCACAATAATCAATATATTATTCTAATTAAATAAGTAATATTAATATTATTAATTAATAAAATTATTAATATATCAATATATCAATGACAATAATTAATAATAATAATAATTTTTGAATAAACAATCACTATGATTAAAATATAAATAATAATTATGGCAATAATTCATTAAGTACATTTTAATAATTTGTTACAATTTAATTCATTTCGATTTCGATTTCAAGATAAAGTAAACACATTTATGGCAATCTAATTCATTCCAATTTCAATTCTTATAATTCAAGTAAACAATTTATTATGATTTCTATTTCCTATTCCAATTTCTACTCATACTGATTTTAGCTCATTCTGATTTTAGTTTAGTAAACACAACATTAATATCAATTTATTTATGCACACGTAGATTTAGAACTTGTTGGACGAACACATGAATACTGTCACATGCTTGTCTTACCTAAAACTCCCTACTCCTTGTTAATACATATACATAAATGGACTCTTGTTTGATGAACATATGAATGACGTTTTATGCCCGTCTTATCAATAATTCTCAATTTCTTGTTAACACATTTACATTGTTTAAATTGAATTCTTATTTGATAACACAAAACTATTAACTTCTTGTTACCGCATTCATATTTTATATTGATTGAAATGGACTTAGCTTCGGTATAATTATGACATTGTGACAGCGTTACCACCTTTCATAGGAAGTCCATGTCCACGAGCCAACAATAAAGATTTTTTATTCCCCCCTTCGATTACCCTCTCCGTCAACTTTCACGTCATGTCTCCTTATAGAACAAGATCTCTTGGAGAAGAAAGTTTTTAGCCACCTTCCTTGAGAAGAAGATAAAGGAAGGGTATTATTTATTTGGTTTTTAGAATATCGATAATTTTTTATTAGTTTATTTTAAAATTTAATACAGTAAATTATTTAAGTTTTCTTTTTATAAATGGTAGAAAGAATTTTTTTTTTTTATTCTTTCAAAAGATTATTTTAAAACATCTCTGCGATAGGGAATTTCAAGGTAAAAAAAAAAAAACTTATTTTTAAAACATCGTGGCGTCGTTTTACTATTATTTGTTTATAAAAAGGCCTTATTCCATTTCAGCATTTCAGCATTCCCAAGCGTCATCCCGCTTCCTTTATTCTGAACCTGTTCGTGGAACTGAAGCGTACTCTCTTGGCGTAATATTTGATAATTAAACTTCAAATTTTGCAACTAAATTCCATTTCTCTCTTCTCTTGAGTTTCCCATTCCCAAAAAAAAAATTAAAATTAAAACTAAAATCAGTGAAAATATTGTAAGCAAAAAAGATGTACAAAACGAAGCTGCAGGAGCTATGCCACCAGAGAGTATGGAACTTGCCAGTATACACAACAGCCAAACAAGGCCTTGACCACAACCCTCGCTTTCAAGCAACCGTTACCGTTAACGACCAATCTTTCACCACCCCGGATCTTTACAAGTCGTCCAAAGAGGCCCAAAACGACGCCGCTAGAATCGCTTTCCAACATTTCTCGTCTCCTCCTCCACCATCCTCTACTCCTGCCGCTTCCTCTTCTAACGGTAATTTTAATATTGCCAATTCAGATTATTATTATTATTATTTTCTGTTAGGTGCGTTCTTAATTTGCATTTATTTTGCATGCTTTTAGTTTAAGAATTGCAATTTGCAAGTGTTGGTTAAAATAAAAGAAGAACTGTTTGCCTTAAATAACATTCCTCCGATTTTAATTTCATTCTGATAACCATGTGGGATTATGGTGGATTATCAAATAATCACTCTTTTGAGAATCTACTCCAAAACTTTTTTGATTTGCCATTTTTTTTTTCAAATCAAACATTAGTTGATTGAGTTGTTCTTTTAAGACTCAATAAACCAGCGATCATCACATAAGGGCTTATCAAACATATTCTCGTAGTATATTCTCAATTTGGAATCAACTGCAATCCCAGACATGCAAATAAATGAAATCATGGCTGCTTCATTGCATTTTTTAAACAGGGGTTTGTTTTGTACTTTTATTCTATGACTGCTATTGAATGGAATTGCTACCCGCCAAGTATCAGTCAGTGGATGGGCTTTTATCAAACAACAGTTTAGGCTTTAGCTTCCGCGCTTTCAAAATTAACTTGAAAGTACAACAGTTGGAAACATACCTATGTTGGTTTCGTTAACTGTGTGGTGTTCTTGAATGAAATGGTAAATGGTAGGTATTATCTAATTTTATATTTATACTTGACTGGATTTTCTCTGCTTTTATGTTCTGGATAAATTACTTCTAGTTTTTGCAAGCACTAGTCTTAAATGAGGGTGGGGGACGTATGATAGGTTTGAAACGGGTTTTGAAGTTACCATGTTCCTACAGAAAACTTTACTTTACCATGTTCGTGCGGAAAACTTTACTTCTTCTTTACACTGGGTTATAAATAATTTTTGTAGGTTCTTTGAGTGAAAGTGCAGTGCAAGTAAATGCTCGAGAAACAGATCGAACTACTCAGGTCAATGCAACGATCTCAACTGTCAATGATGTTCACAAATCAAGAGGTCAGATAATTATTTTAGTAATAATTTCTTTTCCTTTCTGTAATTTCTTGATTTAGATAGTTTGGTTTATTGGTTTTATTGATTGATCATGCATATATTGTTGAATTTTGTATACTTACTTTTCTGCTATGGTGATGTCAAAAGATTGAGGATTAAAGAGGCTATTAAAGACAAAGCCTATAGTCATGATTTCTTGAATGTAGCTCTATTTCAATTTACCGCATCAGAGAACTTCTAAGTGATTTATGTTATTATTATATTTTATAATTATGGTTCATGTTTCTCATACTTCTGTTGGCCTTTGTGAAGTTCTAATTAACAACTTCAATTGAAGTTGGATTGTCACATATTTTCATTTGTATTCTTTTCTTCCATACTAAATTTGATGATCTTGATTGTTGTTCTTGTCCACATATCTGTATTTTTATGTACAAAATCATTTTCAATTAGAAAATTGCTGGACATACGTAAATTTGGATATGCTGTGATGTGCCTAAAATTTATTAATGCTAGGTACGGTAATGTTGAAAGGGAATATTGGATAATATATGGACGGATATTTAAATAAAACATTTGAGTGGACCATTACATGTCATTTTTGAGATGCACTAATAACATATAATGAAATAGATCTCTAAGTTAACTCTGAATTTGATATCAAGTGAGAGAACTCAATCTTTCAATCCAATTTCTTCTATTTGAAGATCTTACATTGAGCCTCAGGTATTCCGTCTATTTGACAATCTTACATTGAGCCTCAGGTGAGTGAAAAGAAGTAAAAGAGTGAAATCAAAAAGTATATATAAGGAAACTTGAAATTTCAGTGTTCGCACTGCTTCATATTCAGTGCCCGTACAAGGAAACACCTAGCCAATTGGGTCAAGCAATGTGTCAATCAAATAACTAATAGGGTGCAGTTGGGGTATAGATACAACTTCTTTCTTTTCAGCCCTTTTCCAGGTATTTTTTCTCGTATAAATACCTTAGTATATGTTTATATTATTTCCTTTCCCAAGGTTAGGGTTTTGTTCCCATTTGGTTTCCTCTCTGCTGCCTCCTTCTCTAAGCAGCTAATCTTATCTTTCTCCTTTCTCTCTCTCACTTTTCGAGTCTTCATCTTTTTCATCTTCATCATTGTGTATGCCCCAGAGAGGACCTAATATTTTTTAAACTCTACCAATTAAGCTGATTGTGCTCTCATCTCCTGTAACCTTGATTTATTTCAGGTAAGAGGTATCTGACTTGAAGGTATGAATTTAGCTTAATTGGAACTTATTTTGTACGTTCAATTTCTTAGATTTGATTGCTTTAGTACATTGCTTGGGCATTTAGCTTGATGATCGCATTGATGGTTTCTTGTTTGAAAGTATGAATTTAGCTTAGATGGTACTTATTTTATCCATTCAATTACATTGATGCTTTTTGGCGTTCTGCTGCTACTTAGTTAAAATATTGTACTGGCGGGACACAGATCATGGGTGTGCGTTCCAGTCCTACTGTGGTAAGATCTATTAAAGATGGCAGTCCTGATGTGAGAGTGGGGTATGGATGAAGGGTACTCTTTTAAGGAGCGGGGGAGGGTAAGGTCGGGGTATTTCTATCCTCAAGGCGATTCAGCCACACTGCTATGTTTACTGATGTTTCATTGAATTGACATCCTATTTCCTTGCATTCTGAACATGTGACTACTGGTTTTTATCTAGGCAATAAATAAGGAAATGAAAGAATTTCTATTGTTTATGATGAGAAGTCATGCGACTCATAATTTCTTTCTGAATTATAGATATGCAACACCTATACAAAAACCAGCTGCAGAGCTATACTCAAAAGAAAAATCTCCCTCTTCCTATGTATTCATGTGAGAGGGAAGGTCCTCCTCATGCTAGTCGTTTCAAGTGTAAGGTCACAATTGATGGACAAACTTATGAGAGTCATCAGTTTTTTCCTACTTTAAAAGAAGCCGAGCATGAAGCGGCGAAAGTTGCATTAATGTCATTGTCACTTGATAAATTTCAACAGGCCAGTCTTCTAATTAACTGTTAATGAATAACTTATGAATTTCTTATTAGTAGTGATCTATCTTCTTTCATATTCGCATATTTTGTTAATAAACATATTTTTCCAGGATGATTCTGTTCTTTACAAGAACGTTTTGCAAGAATTGGCTCAGAAAGAAGCGTATGCTTTGCCAGTTTATAACACTAAGCAATCTGGTGAATCTCATGCACCAACTTTTGTGTCAACTGTTGAGGTAGGAGGAGAAGTTTTTTCTGGACAAGGAGCAAAGTCCAAGAAGCAAGCAGAGATGAGTGCAGCAAAAGTTGCTTACATGAGGCTAAAAGAACGTATGTGCTATATATGATTCCTTTTTCATCTTTCCCTCAATTAAATCTAAAGTGCTTTATCTCAACTCTAGAAATTATTCTTTTCTAATTTATCCTTCTATTTGAAGTATGTACATGCATTATAAATTAACCTTCATGGAAGACAAAGAAATATGCCACCTGCATAAAATCATTCACGTATGCTTCACTCCTTGAGTAAAAGAAAGTAGTGTCCTATTATCACCATATTCACTCTTTGATGAATTTTGTTTTTCGCTCTACATTGACCCCATACTGAGCTACCTTACTTTTGACTTAGTAGGTTTTAGCTGCTGCACATTTTTTAAGTATAGTAATTATTGCAGGAATAATTTGGATTTTCAATGTATTTTTGATAAATAGTTACTTTACAGAGAGCACATAGGATTACGTTCCCTGATGGTCAATTGTTAAAGTCATCAATTCTCATATTTGTGAGTGATTATGGACCCAATTTTTAAATGTGCACAATTGAACTAGTAATGGTATATTTTCTGAAATAACATCTGGCTTATTTATTTATGATAATTATGTAATAGTAAGCCTTTCAATTTCAATGAATTTATTTAGGACTTACGGTTTCTACGTGCTTTAGACTTAAAAAACCTACTCACATAGGTACAGCATATATATATATATTTTTGGCTTCTCATTTTTGTACTCGTGTTGAAGTTCCCTAAACTTTTCATGATGAATGTTTTTTGCTACAATTTGTTTTCAGTAATTTTAATGCAGTCACGTACCTTTTCCTGAGTATGTGAAGAAATTAGTCTTATAAAGGCAAAATATTGAAGCATCGTATTTTAATTTGTTTCTTCATGTAATTCTAGGAGCACAGCTTGTTTCGTCATATAATTGAAGAAGCACATCTTAACTGAATATGAATCTAGCTTGGAGCTCATTACAAAGTGGCCTGTATATTGTAAGTTAAAGTTGCTAAGGGCTGTTGGCTGGTCAATGTATATTATGTCTACTAAGTGAGGAAAAATCTTGTACTTTAAACAGAATTTTCATGATTTATGTGAGGAAAAAGATGACTACTTTAATTAAGGTTAATGAAGAATTAATTTTTTAAATAGAGAACGACAGTCCAAAGTACTGAAGCATCTGATGTACCATTTGAATATTTGGTTTAATCGGAGCCCATATCCTAAATCCTGGATGAAGTACTTTCCATCTACTGTTTGAGTGCAAATATTCTAGGTCTTCCTTACAGAACAGTTTATAAGCGATGCTTTAGTTATTAACAAATTCCAAGAACGGAAAAGAGAAGTTTGAACTTTAGAAATCATGAAAATATGTATGTATATATGTGTATTATTATTTTTAATTAATTAATTAATTTTTTTTTTTTTGAGTTCAGCCAATCCAAGTCAGGGTCCCGCATTGGTTTCTCCTGACATCCAAGCACAAGCTGACTACTCATCATCCAGCTTGCAATCAAATGTCACTGCAGATCTGCACCACAATATCCAAACTGCAGGCCGCTTGGTTTTCAATCCCAATTCAATGCCCAAGGTGCAAGCTGAAGAAATCAGAGGTGAACTTTTCTTTAATCTCTAAAGTATACTAATTGTGATAGATGAGCTGAACAAAGGATCATTTCGGTCAAATTTTAGGTCTTAACTAGTATAATTAAAGTTACAATGTGTGTATAAAACACTTGATCATTAATTATTTTTATTCATATATAGTTCAAATACAAATAACATTTGAAAGCTGATAACCTTCTCTCTAGTTGCTTCCCTTTAATCTTCTCAAGTATGTCGTGTCATCAGTGAAAATGAATCTACATTTTCAATCGCAATTTGATATTGGAAATAATTTATGTTCATTTGTAAAACAAGCTCCTATTTTATCCATAGTCTACAGGGTGCATCGATGTAGTGTAATATGGTACTAGTATTATCTATAATAACTTTGGCTCAATTTACATGTGATGAACTCTTTTTTTTGTATGGAGTGAGATATTGCATAATTTACATGGCATGTGTTTACAATATCTTCATATTTCATTGTCAGTTACACAACAGAATGAGGTAAATATGTTTTAACAAATTAGAATGAGGCTGAATTTTGTAGTATTATTCAAGCGTCATGATTTTCGCTTGAGAACTGTCTGCTGTAGTTCTAGACAAATGATATATCATCATATGATTTGTGGTCTCTTTTCCTTGGTAGACATATTGTTTTTTACTTACAACAATATCCTTTTCTTTCAGAATTGACTACAGTGAATACTGAAGTTGCTGGCTATGATCTCTCTCAATTTCCACAACCAGAGTTTTCATCCTCATCTGACCTCTCTGCCTCCTCTGGGGTTGAAAATGGCATGCCTTCATCTTCTTTGCCTTTGGAATGCTCTGTTAACCCCCTTGTGGATCCTATTGCTCAGTCAGTTAGAGCAGATGGGCGCACCTGCAAGATAATTAGAGTTCGCCCTAATAGGCCAAACATGAAATTTCCTGAAGGAAGCTCAGTGCTGCATAGGGACAATCAATGGGTTGCATGGACGGATGGATCTCAATCAAACTAGTGATATGATTCTCATACTGTTAGCTTTCTGATTTCATTGCTGTGGTATTCTTGAAGAGCTCATTACCGAACCTCAGTGTGACATTTGTGAATACATTTCTGCAAAATTGCTTAACATTAATAAGTTATGGATTTAATTTCTTGATCTTTGAAACTAGCTTAGGTTGTTTGAGAGTTGAATGGCTGATTTCATAGAGGCTGAGACAAACAGGTTACAGGTTTGAGGTACAGTCATATACGTAAGCTGATGTTTAACATCACAACATGTTATGGATTTCTTGAATACGAAACTTTTTGAAGGGACAGAATTCGTGAAAATTAAACAGAAAGACAAAACTAGTACAAGTCTCAAACTCAAAAGATATAGTTGTACTCGAGTAATATTTTAATTAATAAAAGAAGGCAACAAATTAATTAATCAATTTATTTATTTAATTTTTTAAAGATCTTCATAGCCTAGCTGTAGTTCGATACCAGATAATTAGACGACTAATCGTCCACTTCAACATTTTAAAATGATAACAAACGACAAGTCGTTTATAGTTGCACCCCTTAGACGATTGTCGTAGAACTTTAACAAAACTGGATGACAATTGTATTAAAACTTGTCGCACCTTATGCACAGTTCGACGCCGCCATAACAAGTTACATTGAGGGGGAAGGCCCAAACTGAAACCGTGAAGCGGCCAAACCCGATCCCAATTGGCAATTTCGCAAAACCACAAAACAAATTAAGCAAACCCTAATAGCCAGCACAGCCTCACGAGTCCACGACAGCACAGCCTCATCTCTCCTCTCAAATCAGCAACGACAGTCGCCGACAGCCTCAGCCGACCACAGCAGCCCACGACAGCAGCGCACGCCTCACGATAGCCTTAGCCTCAGCGAATCAGCCTCAGCCAGCACAACAGCAGCCTCGCAATCGCAGCTCCCATCGGCCACCGTAACGCCTCCCGGTTGTTGCAGCTCGCTGTCAGCTCTTCACGGTATGATATTTAGGCCTTTTGTTTGTCAAGTCAATGTATTGAAATTTTATTTGAATTATGAACTTGTAATGTAGTCTCTTGCGATTGTTTGACATGAAAGTTACTTAAAAAAAAAAATGATTGGCAGTTTATCAGTTGATGGCAGAGCAAAGTATGGGGCGCCGAGATAAGAGAAAAGAAGCACGATTAGCAAAGAATCAAAGAAAACATCAAGCTTGGATTGAGCACAAGGTAGAAGAAATTGTTGTTGTCTCTTCAATATTATCTTTTATGTCGTTTGTTAAATGTAGTTGACGTTTCGAAATATATAATTTAATCTAATTTCACAGAAATCCCAGAAATTGAAGAAAACCTTTGGGGATGTTAAGTCAAAACGTGCGAATAAATTAAAAGGTTCATCTCCTCAAATGGATTCGGGGTTGAATCAAAGCTCAGAGGAATTAATTTTATCGGAGAAAGATGAAGTGAAGTTGAATTCTTTTGAAAAAGATGAGCTTACTTCTTATAAGGCAGTCCAAAGAAGGAAGGCTAAGAGAGCTCAAAAAACAAAGTTTGAAGAATTTCTTGAAATTGATAGGCCAAATGCCATCATAAGTGCAGAGGAAGATTTGGAATTGGAGAGAAAACTTGCAAAGAAACTCAAAGTGAAAAAGGGTAAATTAAGGAGAGAGGATGATGGTCTCGATTTGTTGATTAATGGGATTCCATCTGTTCTTGATTCATTAGAGGAAGAAGAAGAAGTACCCGATGCTAAAGAACTTTGTCTAAAGAAAAAACGCAAGAAGCAAAAGGTATTGGATCAAGATCTTGAAGGTGATTTAGAAGTTGGAGGGTCTGAGTCAGAGGAAACCAATGGTTTAGATGTTGCTATGGAAGAAACTCCCACCGAGGCCCCTTCTCGTAAGAAGTGGAGAAAGAGAAAATCAGTAGAGCATGGACGAGAAGAGAATGTCGTTGAGGAGATAGGTCCTGGGGTAGCCAATCCAGAGGAAACCCATGATGTTGTGGTGCCATTGGAAACTCCTGCCAGAGCACCTGGTTCAGGAAGCAGTGTAAAGTATGTTGCTCCTCACTTGAGACCTTGTGCAACAAAGGAATCAGAAGAGCATACTCAAATCCGTAGAAGGATTCGAGGTATGGAAATTGAGTTTCTATGTGGAAATTAGGAATCTTGTTTCTACATATTTAAACTTGACATTCTCTGTGTGGTTGGAATGTTCCAGGTCTTTTGAATCGGCTGTCTGAATCTAATGTAGAATCAATTACCGGAGAAGTCTCCTCAATTTATCTTGTATGTCAGTATTCTATTATTCATTTTTTATTCTGTAAATTTTTCTTTTGATGTCGTCTTGAAATCTTGACAGGAGGATTGTTTTACCATTCTTGTGTCATACTTACTTTGTCCATGCCATTACTGCTTAAAAGAATTTAAGTTTTTTAAATTGTTATAATTATCTCCTCCAACTTTGACCTTTTAGAATTCTTATCAGAAAAAGGTAAAAAGAAAAAGCTTTTGACCTTTTAGAACTGTGTAGAACATGATTATTTGATGGCCGGTTATGGTTGAACTGGAGTAAAATAATTCATTTGTTGTATTATGGGTACATCAAGACTGTAGATTAAATGTTGTTTGTTCTTGTCATCATGCTTTGACTGAGCAATTGGTATGCTATTGTTGATCTAGAATTATTACTTAACTCTTAAATCTTAAATATTGCAGTCTGTTGGCCGTAGTGTCAGTTGTCAGATAATCAGTGAGGAGGTGTTGGCTTCTTGTTCAAGTGGCCCTCGTGGCAATGAACAGTTAAGAGTTTGTTTATTTATTATTACTATTTTATATCTCCTCTCCCTTGCTTTTATTTAATGTCTCACTTCTGTCTAATTGGAAGCTATAAATGGTGGATTCAAATGCAAATTTTCTACCTGCAGACTATTTTCCATTTTGTTTTAGTTTTCTCTTATTGCTGTTTTCTTAAACTGAAGACGTTCATCAGATGAATTTCATCCTCTAGGTTTTTATTTGTGCTGCTAATAATTTCCAAAGAGCAGGATTATAATAAATAGGATTATGTTTGGCAAAGGAACAAATCTGCAGAATCAACTCTAGTTATTTTGACTATCAATACGAAACTCTTTCTATTGGTGCTACTCGCACTAAACAGTAGGGTAATCTGTTTTATTTTATTCCATGAGCCAGTGCTGTATCAAATTACGCACATTTGGGTTGTTCGTTTGTTTTGATGCATTGCTGGATGTAAATCTAGGCAGTTGTATATATAATGACATTCTCCATGTTTCTGTAGGTATGCCGCTGTTTTTGCTGCTTTTGTTGCAGGCATGGCTTGTATGGTTGGGATTGACTTCAGTGCAAAGCTTATGGCTTCGCTTGCTAAATCTTTTGAGGTTGCCTTGCAAATTAGAAAAGAATTTTTTTATAACCATTGAAAATGTTTTCTTCTGATTTGTATTGCTTGTCAAGATAAAATAACCAATTTGGTGCCTAATGCAGTTGTCTGCTTTTCGGGAATCTCAGTGGTTTTGTTAGCTTGTAGAGCAAAAATTTTAAAAGTAACTGAATTCAGTTTTTTCACTTTGTTCCAGAATGAGTATTCCAAACGAGACAATCTTTCCTTGCGAAATCTTACTCTCTTGCTATCCTATTTATGCATATTCGGAGTTTGCTCAAGGTGAGTACTTTCTACCAAAGAAGACATTTGATAGTGCTTGGCTATGTATAAACTTTACCTTAAACTGGTCTACCTTCAAAACTGGATATTCTTTTGGAGATTCCTGAATTGATGCAGCTCTGTAATCTTAGGTCTCGCAACTTCCTGGCAGTTTTAGATGCTGAACATGTAACTTGAACTCCACACCCCACGACTAGGTCCAAACTGAAACCCTTTCCTTTTCCTTCAAAGAAACCCTGAATTAAAGCTTAATGTGATTGGGAACTTCTCTCTTTCTGCAATAACTTTTCTGTTTATGTTATAACTTTTCTAAGTACCTAGATTGAGCTTTCTTTGAAAAAGTTTCTACGTTACACTGGACATGTATAGGTTTTTGCTTCAGAATTTTGATTGAAATCTCTTCACTTGGCATGTCCCTTAATATGGCCCTCAAGTTTTGGGCACTCATATTCTAACAGCAATGTTTGTGGTTATATTTTTCAGTGAGTTGATATATGACTTCCTTGTCACACTGAGCAAGCGCTTAAAGGAAATTGACGTTTCTACGATCTTGACAATTCTGCAATGTAAGCTTTGTTTTGAGAGTTGATAGTTTTTTCTGTTATATACGCAGTTTTCGGTTCTGTTAATTCTTTTATGTATCATATTTAACTTTTACCTCAAAATCCAGAGAGATTCACTATTTTATTGAGGATTGGATTGAAGTTTTTGAACTTCCACAGACTACATATTTTCAAATGTGTTACATTTTCCTGATGTGGTTACTGCTATGTTTTTATTCTGCATGATATAGCTTTTGCTTTCTGTTAGTTATAGAGCATATGTCATTGCATTGGCTTGTGCGCGTACAAATTTATCACAATCAGTGAATAAAAAATATCATGTTTAATATGAACTGCCATTGATTGAAAAGGCTGTGGGATGAAAATAAGGGCCGATGATCCTGCTGCCATGAAAGATTTTATTCTTGGCGTTCAGAATAGGGTGAACGAGTTGAAGGCTTCTTCTGGAGATAGCCAGGAGAGCATAAATGGCAAAAGGGTGAGATATTTACAAAGTTTATATCGTAAAACTTTTGTTTACTACTTTTTGCTTGTGATTTGTATCTTGCAAGGCAATTTTTGCAGATGGAGTTCATGCTTGAAACCATATTGGACATAAAAAATAACAAGAAAAGGCCAAAAGAGGACACCGTACAACACGTGCGGATAAAGAAATGGCTACAAAAGGTATTTGCTATTTAGGAATTCTTTTTCCCTTTCCACTGTTCTTTTGTTTAGTATTAAATCTCCCCTCCCCCGCCTTGGGGAGGAGAAGGGGGCCTTGCATTGAACCTCTTACTTTTGCCTTGGGATGAAGAAGCAGCTATGGCTAGGTGACCACCTTAGTGGGGATTGAACATCTCATTAGTTTTTATCCCAGTGCATGTGCTGTGGGGTTTCTATCATCAGTGAGAGAGAAAATTGTGTCAAAAATATTAAATGTTCGTTGAACTTCTCTGGATGAGGTTGTCTGTTTTCTATAATTCTGTATTCTATTGTCTGGATATTTACAGTTACGAGTTGGAGACATTTTAATAAGAGGACTTAAGTGGGATAAGCTTCTTGACCCTAACAAGAAGGGTCAGTGGTGGCTGTCTGGTGACATGGCTGTCAAAACAGAAAATGTGGAATTGGTTGCTAGCACAATTGATAGAGAGGTTCTTGAAGCACAGAAAATGCTGCAGCTTGCTGCTGCACAAAGAATGAATACTGATGCTAGAAGAGCAATATTTTGTATAATTGTAAGTGGAGACGACTACATTGATGCTTTTGAGAAGCTTCTAAGGCTGGATTTGCCTGCAAAACAGGTAGGCAAATCTTATATTTATTTATTTTTTATTTTTCCTCTTCATTCTTATCAACTCATTTACTTAACCCATAATGTTTATATCTCCTGTTTCTACAGGACCGAGAGATTATAAGGGTCCTTGTGGAGTGTTGTTTACAAGAGAGAGTGTTTAACAAATATTACACTATACTAGCTTCCAAGTTGTGTGAGCATGACAAGAACCATAAGTTTACTTTACAGGTAAAACTCTCTCAAATGACTTCAAGTTACTGCATCACTATCTTTGGATATTTTTCTTATCTTTTGTTTGGTGTGTTTCCAGTTTTGCCTCTGGGACCACTTTAAGGAGCTCGAGACTATGCAGCTTATAAGATCAATGCACCTAGCAAAATTTGTGGCTGAGATGGTGACCACGTTTACTCTCTCCCTTGCAGTCTTGAAAACTATAGACTTCAGCGACCCCAATCTGCTCACTCCTAAGAGGATTATGCATTTCAGGATGCTATTTGAGGCCGTCTTTGAGTATCCTGACAATGTCATATGGAATATGTTCACACGTATAGCTGTCTCCCCTGAGCTCGAAACACTTGTAAGTGGCATCGAGTTTTTCTTAAAGCAGTATGTTGTGAAAACCAACAAAAAGATTGCTAATAAATTCAAGATTGCAAAGAAAGCCCTCAGTAACACTGAAGGAGTTCTTATGTGAGTACCAAGTATTCATTGCATTGAGTTGCTTGCTATTTAATGCCCCCCAAGGCAAAGTTTTGTGGTTTAAGTTTGTCCTTCTGCTAGTCTCAGCAGTATTGTCCTCGACATACCATCAGATCAGAAAGAGCTTGTGAAAATGTTCGAGTTGATTGATTGATTACGGAAACTTAAATCTCTTACTGCAATTTAATGAAAGAACCAATCCAAATTGTAAATTTTACAGACTTTGGTTAGAAATGAATTCAAAAAGTCCTGCACTTCATTTCATGTGACTTCCGCATCATTTTCAGCTAACAGCGCAGAACGCGGCGGAACGCGGCTGCCTGTATGGATGGTAATATTAGAGGGGTTGATTTAAAGTTTTAAACAATAACTTTTAATAGAATTATTTAATCTTTGAAAGGGCAAAGGGCAAAGCTCATTACACTAGAGTCATGGAAAAGAAGCTTGGTTGGATCCATGTTAATTAATGAATTGATTTTTAAAAAAAAAAATTAACAGAAATATAATATTTGATTCCCATTTACCATTTGTCTTTAACGACCTCCGTCCTTAATTCTTACTCTAAATATTTAATAAATACTTATAGGTAACAGTAATCCAAAAACATTTTTAACCCATTTGTTGTAAGCTAGTTCGATCCCCGCACTCACAATCCAAACCTCTATAAATTTCCTACAAGTTAAGGTTCCCCGTATTTCCTAAGTAAGGTACTAAAAATAAAAGAAAATATGTGATTGATGCTTAATGTAAACTATATATATCTCCAATCTTTGTTGACCAGGTTCTATATCTGTATCAATGTAAATTTAAAATCATTTCCACTTGGTGTGATTCTCCTCTTTATTCGGCTATGCCGTTAAGTCTCATAGCCAGCATTAAAACTTGATCAAGTTAATTACATATGTATTGACAATATCTAATGGCTCTACATCGCTTTTTTTTTTTTATTAATAAAGGGTTCTAAAAAGAGCTAAGGCAACACTAAACGGGAGTGTGCAACTTCAGAAATATCATTGTTAAATATGCTAAGCATATTTAAAGGAAGAGACTGAAAACAATGTAAACCTAAAGGAAAAGATAAGCTATAAGTAGCAAGAAAATCTGCTGCTGCATTTGCTTCCCGATAAATATGGTTCATTTGAATCAACCAATCACGTCGGATAAACTCTTGGATGGCTCTACATCGCTCTTTCATAATCCTTGCATTCATTTCTACCATCCATCATTCCTGCGATGACACTGGCAAAAGAGTCCATAGTTGGGGATCAGCAAATTTGACTCCGAAATTTGTACTCAATACCCACTTATAAGATTAATAAATTACAAGGGATCAGCAAATTTGACAAGGCACGCAGTGGGCCAACGAGTCCTCGGTTCAAATCAGTGATTGCCTATATCATACATGTACCAAACATTCGTTACGTCAAACCATGATAATCAACGTCAGTTTTGTTGGTTTGTCAAGTTTAGATTTCTATTATTCATTTTATAATCAATTAATTTGTTAATTTACATTTACTTATGAAATGACATTAGTTATTTGTTGTTTTTATATTTATATTTTTTGTTTTTATTTTTTGAATGCCTATAAAGGTCGAGATTAATAACATAGCCAATTAGTGAATTACAACCAAAGAAGCAAATAAGTACTCGGACATGGACTGGGACCTCTCCTATAAATGGTGAGGATCATGGTTCTCTCGCCATCTAATTTTAAACTGAGCAAATACTCAAGTGATGATTGGTGTGGTTAACAAATAAAAAGAAAAGTAAAAAAATTAAATCCTACTCATACACTATTACTAAAAGACATAAGTGACATGACATCAAAAATTTATATTTACCATTAAAATATTAAATATGTGTGTTCATCAAACATGACAGAACATTCATGTTGACATTAAAATAAATATTTAAGAACAATATTACCATTAAATTAAATAGGTGATCACAGTTAACTGTTAATATTTATACCAATTCATGATTTAATCAACTATATTTAGTTAACCAACGAATTTTGAGCCGATAGTTTCTGTTACTTCACACTGTCCATGATTTAATCAACTGCATTTTCATGACCTAACCAACAACCTAGCTAACTTTGTAAATTCAATTCTCGTGCCCTTTGGTGGGTACAGAAAATTTCACCTATAAATCAAGGTAGTGAATGTACATGATTTCTCCATTCAGCTTCTTACTCATTCCCTTAAAAAATGGCTTCAAATTTTTCCTCTTCCTAATATCAACCTTCCTCATTTGAGTAATGTACTACTGGTTTTCTTCATATATAGGGGCCCCGATCCGGCCCCCCGTCTAGTTTATGCATCTTTTGATTACATGGGCGACGAGCTATATATTTTGGCAGCAAAATTTGCCTTGTAAACCAATGCCATATGCAATTTATCTATCTGATATCTACACACATTCTTAACCCTTCAGAGTCAAGGAGCTACAAGAAGTTGTTGTGCCAGCATTCGCTTGCATGCAACGGTCTACGAAAAAGTGACGGCGGTGATAGGAGTCTCTACAAATTTCCCGGCGAGATCAGAATTTTCTTCTGATCTGATTATGTTCTAAACAAATAGTTTAAGTGCTAATTGATATTTAATAAGAAAAATAAAGAAGTTAAATCTTACTCTTACACTACCACTAAAAGATACATAGTAAAATATTTTAAAAAACTTAGTAGAGTTCAGATGAGGAGAAAACCGTATTCCGTCCTAACGAACCATGCATTTATCAAGAAGCATGTGGGACACTTGCATCGGATAAATTTAGCCTGAAAGACACCAATGGATCGTACTAGCTTCCAATGCAATAGGAGAACGAAGAGTTCAGGCTTCCAATGCAATAGGAGAACGAGGAGTTCAGTTGTGACACCAGATAAGATACTCTACATGAAGCTGAACTAATCGGAGACAAAAAATCCCAGAAAACACATATGAAAACGGCATCTTCAACACGAATTGTGCCTTCATCTGATGTTTGGAAGGTCAGTTGTTCTGTGGAGAGGATTCCAGATAATGTGTCGAGAAAGTAATTTTGTGTGTATAACACATCGGTTTTTATAGTCACTGCACCCTGGGGAGCAGCTAGCGGAATTAGTACCGCCAATGTTCAGAGTAATCGTAAGAAGAGGAATTAATTAACTCGAGGGATTAAAAGTTGGGCCTAATTGTGGGGAAAAATCATGTTTCATCCTATGATTTTGTATTTAAACTTTATATTTGGATCGTCTTTCATTTTATGATTTTGAATTAAAAAAAAAAATTGTTGGAAAAGCATGAGTTTACTGTTACATGTAACATCGAAATTATTAGATAATTAAGACCCTATTCTTTGAATGCTGTCGGCCATCAGAAGCCAACATCAATGTGTATATGAAAAAGATTTTATTTAACTCCAGAGTCGAGACCCATTCAACCATCGCACATATTATATTTATACGTATACATCAGTCGATTATTTCATTTACTAATTACATATTCTAGTTAACTATAAATTATGTCAGAAATTAAAGGGCATGCCTCAAAAACACCAAAGTTTGATTTTGTAATCATCTCCGAGCATTCAATAAAATTGTTATCTAGCAAAATTATTTCATCTGCATGCATGTGTTACTACTTGTTAGTCCTTTATATTCTCGTGGAACGGCCGTGCCGTCCTCGGCCGGCGGCGACTCGTTCTCAAGAATTAAACAAACATATTGTGCCAGTGCCACCCTAGACATTATAAATAACACACTTTGGTAGCCATGAATATTCATCAAGCCCTGCAAATTACAAAATCACAGAGCTATAATAATTCGTTAGATTAAGTTATGGCTTTCGGTCGCGTATTTGTTTTGCTTTTGGCCATTGCCGTATTTGCTTCAACGGTCACTTCTGCTACTAAGTTCATTGTTGGTGATGACTCGGGATGGACAGTAGGGTTTGATTACCAAGCTTGGGCTAAGGGCAAGGTCTTTCACGTTGGAGACAAACTCGGTAAACAACTAATTAAATTAGTTTATTAATTCACATTTTATGAATTTTCTACATGACTCTTTACATTTTAAATTTCTCTACGTTACATCTTACATTAATTTCTAAACACCTCAGTTTTATTCAAGTGCAACACATTAGTTTGCTGGAGTATTATATATAAAATAGTTGTTTCAAGTGTTATGAAATACGAATTTTGAGCAATACACCATTGGATATGCTTTCATATGAAAGTTTTAAGGCGCTCAAGTCCGCACATTTTGAAAATGCCCATATGAGCGAGAACGGAGATATGTATATGGCTAGTTATTGTGGTCTAAAATAGGACTCCACAAGCATTTATATATTTCCAAAGCATACAATGACTGTTAATATGCAGTCTGATTAATATGAATTTGTATGTGTATAATGCATGCAGTTTTCCAGTATCCCGTGGGAGCCCACAATGTGTTCAAAGTGAACGGAACCGCCTTCCAAAACTGCCAAAAGCCACCATTAAGCGAGGCGTTAACCACCGGAAACGATGTGATTGTTTTGGCAACACCAGGAAGAAAATGGTACATTTGCGGTGTTCGCAACCACTGCAATTACGGCCAAAAGCTTGCCATTACTGTGCTGCCTCAGGCTGTAGAAGCTCCAGCCCCTTCTCCACTCTATGCCATGACTTATTCAACAAAGAAAGCAAAGAGACCATTTTTCAGCACTAACTGACCGTGATGATTAATTAATGATCAGATTGCTTTATGGAGTTGCATGTACTAGCTTAGTTGCTTAATTTGAAACAGCATTTTGTTTGGATTAGGAGTCATTTCCACTCAAATAATAAGTTGGTTTTAGCCTTTTTACGGTTTGATTAACTTGTCGGTCTGTCTAGGAAGTGTCGTGTGGTTGAAGCATATGTTTGTAATGTAGTAAAATGAAATAGTGAAATAAAAAATACATCTCGGTAAGAAAATTGGCCAGAGATGTATTGTTTTTAAGATTTATGTTAATTTATTATAATCAAATCCCTTATCTCAAAGATAAAAAGTTCAAAGCGGGGAGAATCTTATTCTCTAACTTCAAACATGCGGATGCCAACACGAAGCAACAAACTCAGTGAATTACTAACAAATTTCCCTACTAATTTAAGATGTAGAAGCTAGAAGGCTGAGTCTCCGAATTTGCTCAATTGAGGAATTTGTCCAACTCTTCCCAAGTTATAAAGCCAAACTCATAACATGCATTTCAAACTTCCTTCGTAAATTATACCAAATAAAACCTACCATTCAAATTTGTAGAGTTCGCAAGTATGGCAAGCCATCTGCCAGTCAAAACTTACCTTTCCTACCAATCCTGTTTTCCTAATAAGATTCATTCTGCTTTCTCCTTCCTTTTAACAACACTAAAACAATAGCTATTGAAATATTTATCCAGCTTTCGAAACTGGAGAGCATACACACTGACACAAAACCGATCACGAAATTTCATCAAATAATTTTCTGCTCGAGCCGTGCTCTCGCATCACAACTCATACTTAAAAAGAGAATCACAGGTAGTTTTCTGTAAATGATAAACATGAAATCCTTCTTCAAATTTGTTTTTCATGTCGCGAGTTCATTGCTTATTGCCCTTATTGGTTTTATTCATAGACAGCATGTGGCGCTATTGAACGAGGAACAAAGAAATAGGATTCAAGAAGATTTTTCAGCCTCCGTGTAAAACTACCGACCAAGGGCTTGCAATTCTTGCAACAGGTGTGTTTTCTCAGGTTTTGAATATATAAACTCAAAACCTCTATCTGTGAATTTGTTTGACGGCAAGGATCTACTACAATCTCAAAAAACATTTTTCTCTGCAAATCGAACAATAAAACCTATTGAAACGAGAGCAGAAAAGAAAAACAATGGGACACGTAAAAGACAGTATTAACCCTTTCTCTTAAGAAAGCATCGACTTCAGTTGCAAGAAATACAATGACAAAATCACAAACAAAACATTTCACAATCCTTACAACATCATTTTCGTTTCCACAGACAAGCGAGCTCCCTTGATTTGTGAATCTGTGAACTCTAAACACAATAGGCATCTTTTTTGACTCCCCTCTTGTATCTTATCTTCTGTGAGTTAAAGAACATTTGCTCTTTTTCTCTAGATATGCCTTTGTCTGTGTCTATCAAGTATCTCCAGACCCGTCACCGTATAGGATGATATTGAGTGATACCACGTTTGGGAGGTAACTTCCTCAAAATGAAAAGGACCAACGTAGAAGGTAGTATCTCCACCAACTGCAAAGAGAGGAAGTGTTGGTGACATGGTATGAACATTAAGAATGAAAACACTTGCATGCAAAATATTTAAGCAGAAAATGCATCTACACAAGTAAACAAAAATTTCAATACATAGTAGCATTATAAATCAGCATGTCAGATCATAAGCAACATCACCTTCATTAACACAAAAGACAAATATTTCTCATCACAAAGCAAAAACAGAGCATTGTACAAACGGAATACATCCTTTGAAGAGAGAGAAGGGGAAACAAAAAAATAAACTAAGCAACCCCCGCAGACTAAATATTTAATACGTAAAACATGCCCAAAAAATGTCACGTGATACCTGACCATGCAATTACACTGCATACAGAAGCCAAAACATACCAGGTAATATATGAAGTTCAGAACTGGATGATCCAAAACATCAAGGTCTGCAGCTTTGTCAAACGCATTGAAGCACATCTACAACAAACGAAACAAGAAAAAGAGCTAAACGTAAGATGAACCCGGAAACAGATATCAAAAAGCAATACCTGTGCCAATGTTTCCATATGAATCGACAACTAGGGATGGTTTTACTTGTTAATGATCCTAACTATCCATCATTGTTATGTTGTTCAAAGACATGAAGCTCCCAAGTTAAGCATAATAGTATAATGAGAGATGAAATACAGAACTCACCATAATACATCTGACAAGAAAGCATGTGAAACATATGGTGGTCACATAACCAACCTGCCAAACCATGAACAGAAGTAAAACTTTGTAAAAAACTTGTGAAATAAAATGATGGACGTTTATCAATAAGATTAAATACCAAAAGAAATGATTACCTCTTGCAACTTCTTACGCCGACCTTTGGATTCTACAGGGAAACGCTGCAACATTAAGAACAGCCTGCATGAAGACAGCGCAAGTACAAAACATGAGGTGATTGCTCATCCCTTCACCAAAAGAAAGGAAAAAGAATGAATAGGCCAGAGCTATACTGTATGCCACATTCATTAAACAGAACATCATCTCATCACCACCACCAAATAACAATACCGTAGTATAGAGTTGAGATTAAAAGAACTACACAATAATGAACGATAAACAAAATAATACTACTGCCAATTTTTTTATTTTTTGTTAGGAAGCACCATTGATTCATTAAACACAAAAGTTCATTAGCCAGGAATAAAAAACTTTAGGAGCTCAACTCTAGATAAGGAACCCTATGATTTATGAACCACATTGCAGATTGCTAAAAATTCAACTTGTTGTCTGGATTCTAAGGGCTGCATTTGTCCAGCAAGTAAAGCAAACAAGAAGGTTAAGTAGTGACATATGTCAGAAACAAAGTAGTGTCCAGGGGACGATGAAGCATGACATAGAGTAAATTAATCCCATTCAAAGTTGGGATTCATCATTGCTTCAATAGGATCATTCTCTACAATGTAGGATTGAAGATTAATAATGGACCCAATAAAGATATTTTAGTAGAAATTTCATTAAAACACAATGCTAGATATTTCATCAACACTAAAATTTCTTCTGTGCATCACATATGGATCAGAATATCTGACTAGAAGGGTTGAGTTGTTGACTATAATATAGATACTTAGTAAGATATTAATTTGACAAAGCTCCATAATCAATTACACAGAAACTCAACGAAGCCAATATTATTCTTCCCTTCTTGGTCTATAGTTCTGTAATTTATGTAATAATAAATTAATTTATAAAATAGTTCATGAATTGCTTAAAATGTGTTACTCACGGATTAATATTCAATAACCATTTCATTTTTTTTTTTAAACATTTTTGGGAACACAAAGAAGATCATTTTACTCTTATGTGATTGCTACATGCAATCTGTTCTTATTGTCTTGGACAAATAAAGTCGTACAATTTATGACTTATTACCTATATTAATCAAATTAGGATCACATGTGCGCCATCAATGAAATAATATAAACACATATGTGCATGTGTTACTCTGTACGTGCGTGCGTGCGCGTGTGTTTGAGAGAGAGAGTAATTGACATGACTTTATGGACAAGAAACTAGAATATACTGTTGGTATTTCTGCAGAAAAAGTAATTGTGTCAATGTAATTAACTGAGTGAAGTCCTGAAAATATGGAATAAGATTAAGGGCATTTGATACTTTATAAAAATTGTTCACAACATTATGATAATTATAATATGCTAATACCTATATAGATGCCACAACCATATTGTCACTCATGTCATTCAACCATTTAAACAAACGTAGCTAACACCAAAATTAAACATAATTACCTTCCACCATAAAGTAGAAACCCAAGGGCAGCAAACAAAGATACAGCTGCAGGCATATATACATTGAGAGGAAGTTTATCAATGCAACAATCAAATAATACACAATATCTACAGTTTAGTAAATGTAGGGCGATGAAATTACCTGCAAAGAACATTTTAGATAGGATTATAATAACTGGGATAGGCTTCCAGCATAAGACCAACCACAGAGCAATCTGAAACCAATTGAGTGAAAGAAAGAAGGATATTAAACAAAAAATCAAAACAATCATACTAAGAAAAAATTTAGTTCAAAAACAGCATAAACAAACCTATTAACATCATAGAAAATGATCTAGGGAACCTAAATTTTAGAAACATTCTTAAACCTCAAATCTATCTCTTCATAAACATTATGTTAATAGACCTTAGTCATCATATCCTATAGCCTAGCAGGATGTATGACCCATCTGTCAATTTTTCTACCATCAACCCGAAGGAAAACCCAAACTCTGCGTCATGTAAACCCAGTTGGAGTAGGATTAACCGCTAGGTTTACAATCATATTAATGTCATGTACGGTGTTCCCAGCAAAGAAAGTTGTAACATAAAATTTTACAAACTTGTTATCTACTATTCTTAAAAAAGAAAAATACCATCTATCATATTCTACAATTTTTGCATGATGCCCTTAAAATAAATAGGTAAATAAGAGAAAAGTGAGAGTTGAAAAAGACAATAGGATCCCGTAGATAGCATGCACAGAGCATGTCATCACATAGATGTTCGTTCCTTTTAAATTATCTCCAAGTTGCCAACTTCTTCATATGTAACAGCTGACCTGCCCAAAATAGGTCCTATCTTCATTTTGTAGGTACTTCCAGTCAATTCAATGATTTAAAACCCTATGTCATCTACAACTTTAGCACTTGAATCAAAATATTTAACTAAAAATCCTAAATTTGATATCTACTTGTCACTGAAAATTCCTAATTCTTCAACCGATGGTATGACAATTGATAAGCTGTATTTCTATAAAAAGAACAGAAAGAAATAAATCACACGCTCAAGATTTATAAATAAGCTTAATACAAAAGATTCACCAAAAGTGTATTATTACACTGTTTACAAATTCACTAAATGACAATTTTAAAATTATTTCTCTTTCGAGGATAGTAATTCATTCGTCAAAACTTCCAATCCACTATTCTATAACGCATCCTCAATGATTTGGCAATTATCAAATTAGAGAAACAGGAAAGAAAAGCCTTTTTTTTTTCATAAAACAGGACTAGCAGCCATGTAGAAGGAATGAATCCAACTAATGTCTTTCCATTTTTTTCTTGGACTTGGACTGAGACAAAGAACGAGAAATTTCACCTGAACAATATAAACCACTGCATTAACAGTAAAGAAACTCGGCCTCAGCCCATCAGTAGATACTGCTCGAGCCTGTTTAAAAAACATATCAAAATTAAAATAAAGCAACTGATTCAGAGTGCAGCAAAATATCTATAAAAAAGCCCCATAAAAAAAAAAAAAGAATCTGAACCTGATAGTAAATTTCAGCCCAGAACAAAACGAGAAGAGCATACGTCGTGAAGAAGGCAAGACTTGGCATATCAAGCACTATATGTCGGACAATCTAAAACAGCAGGTAATCAATCAACAGAACAAGAGTTAGAGACTAATAAGGTAAAATAAAGTAACGATACACATTAACTAAAAACACAAACATACATCTGGTTGTAACTTCTGCACATCCCGCCGAAACACAAAAACTACACATCGAACTGCCAATAAAACAAAAATTAAAAAAAAATCATAACGAATTAAATTTAAAAAAAAAAAAGAAAGTGAATAAATAAAATACGAACCAGCATTGACGATGAAATTAAGAAAATGGAAGACTTTCTGCGTGGTCCAGCCGTACTCTGGAACTCTTAATTGTATTCGAATCAATTGAACCTAATTAAAAGGTAACCCTAAGTTAATAATTAATAAAAGTTTCAGCTAATTTTGAATCTTAAAAAAACCTAATAATTATATAAAACGCCGGGGGTTGGATAAGTACCAGAGCAACGGCAGCGACGAGGCCGTAGAGGGCGGCGAGTACGTGAAAGATGCGATCCTGCCAGAGCGGTGATTCGTTAACGTCGTGCCACCAATTGGAAGCAACCACGGGCGTTGCCACGTCCATCAATCAAACACACTTTTGTCTCTCTTTTTTTTTTTTCCTTTTTTTTTAAATCTATGAAATTTATTAATTTCGCGAATTTTAGGTTTTAATTGGAAGATTTATGAAGAATTAAAATTATTTTATTTAACAGCCAGCCAAGGAACAGATATAGAACATGGAAGCGTTCAAGCGGTTCTGTTCTTTATGTAATTTTTGATTTTTTATGGACATATGCATAAGGTGCGAGAGGAGGCGCACGCCACCTCATGATCACGCGTGTTTAACGTTCCCGACACCGCACGTGTCCTAAAGCTAAAATAGATTAGCCACTCGCAGAGGGATTTAAGGTTATGTATTTTTTAATAATTACGTTGTTAAAAATTCAATTCAGCTGTCTTTTTTTTTTAATATTGATTAAATATTATATTATTGTATTATATAAATATTTAGAATTGCTATTAAGAACATATATTACATTAATATTTATAAGTGCTATTAGAGCAGACATTACATTGAATATTTACAATTATTATTAAAGCAAACATTACATTGATATTTACAATCAAATATATAGTTGGGACTTACATTATTACATTAATTTTATAAAGTACATATGCAAACATATGATCTTCACAGACGAGAGATGTCTCAACTCCACTTAAATTTCGTAAGGGAAAAAAATTTATAAATTAACTCTACATAATTTTTTATTTAATTGAGAGAGGTTGATCTTATGCAGACTCAAACCACTACTCACATAATAATTTTTAACTTTGAGAGCAATGATTCAGTATTAGGATAAAGCCTGAGTGACAATTCTGGTTAGTCTTGAGTGCATGTTTTGGGGTTGTGGAGATTCTTGGTTATTAAGGAAATAAAGAGGGGAAATGATTCTTTTTCCTTTGTTTAGTTTCTTCTATGGAAATAAATGAATCAAGTCAATCAACAATATATTTTTTAAATAAAATTTTCAATTTTTTATTAATATTATTTTCAAATGTACTTCAATTCAGAGTTAAGAAAGTATACTTGCATTCAATTTTTTTCATAAATATTAGTATATTACATAGTACGTTACAAACTTGTGGATAGATACGAAAGAGGAAACTTAAAAATCTACTCTGATGTTCGTGGAAATGTATATTGATGCAGTACAATCGAAATTCTACTCTTTTATAGAATAAAAAAAAAGTTACTCTCATGAATCACACAGGAAGCTGAACCCTCCTCAAGCTTAGTAATGAAATAAGAATGGATCATTATTAACGCAAAAGGTTGGAAGTTGTAAGTTGAAGATTTTACAATTCAATCCAATCCAATTAACAAATGGATACTGTTAAATGTGAACCTGAATCAGAACCTTCAGAAGGAGACGACTTTGTCATTTCAGTAATTGGATAGGAAACGACAAAGCAAACACACAGATAACGCTACTGAACGACAACCAGCACCCATCATACAAGAGACTCAAGTTACGCACGTGACTTGCATGATCAAACTTAAGTTAAACGGTAGTTGCCGATGCCGTTTCAATTTGAAGAGTTGTTATTGACAGTTGGGGTTGGCGGGAGTTTGCTGGGTTTGTTGGAACAAACCCAGAACAAGAGCTGGTGAACAGCTCACGTATCTGGATTCCTACCGAGGTGTATATAAAGCTCTTAAGGGCTATACTTAGCGTGTATCGTTCCTTGTAGCATTAACTCTAAGACTTGTAATCTGTTTAAGCATAAAGAAAAGCTATGGCTTCTGTTTCTCAAGAGGATGTAGGCTATCAAGCCGAACCTCTATAATCCCTTCTTGCATTTCGTATTGCTTTATTCTTTCTTAATTCCTGTCTCAGTTAAATACCCTTGTTTCTTAATCTAATTTCCCAATTGATACTTCATTCTTGCCTTATCAAGATCAGTGTGTGGTGATTTCTTGGGTATAATAATTAAGGTTCTTCACCCTTAATTGCAACAAATTGGTATCAGAGCTCACATCTCTGAATCTTGTGAGCAAGAATGGCAACACAGAGGCTTGACGTGGAGAAGTTCACGGGAGAAAATGACTTCCATCTTTAGAGGCTGAAGATGAGAGCATTGCTGGTTCACTAGGGAATCGAAGAAGTGCTGGAGGATTCAAGAACCTCGAAAAAGATCAGCAAAATCAAAGATGAAGACATGCAAGAAGCCATGGACAAAGCTCACAGCACTATAATCCTAAGTCTAGGAGATGGGGTACTTAAAGAAGTGGGAGACCAAACAACAGCTGCAGGCCTTTAGAAGAAGCTAGAGGATTTGTACACAAAGAAATCTTTGACAAAAAGATTGAGTACAAAGAAAAGGCTCTACACACTTCAGATGGAAGAAGGCAGCTCTTTGACTACTCACATTGATGCCTTCAATAGGATCATTTTAGATCTAGAAGACATTAATGTGAAGATTGAAGATGAGGATAAAGCCATTATTCTGTTATCTTCATTACCATCCTCTTATGAACATTTTGTTGACACTCTCTTGTATGGTAGACAATCTCTGGCTATGCAGGATGTTAAGGAAGCTTTGAGTTCCAAAGAAAGCTCTAAGAAATCAGAAACAAAAGATGGTGAAGGGTTGACAGTAAGAGGGAGATCAGAGAAGAGAGATAACTGGAAAGGCAAAAAGAAAGGAAGATCAAAATCTAAGAACAGGACCTTGAAGTGCTTCCACTGCCACAAGGAAGGTCACTTCAAAAAGGACTGCCCTGAGAGAAAGATTAAGCCTAAGGATGCTAACAACAGAAATGGAAATGCTGCTGTTGCTTCTGAAGATTCAGATGAGGGATATGACTCTGCTGGTGTTCTGGTAGCCTCAAACATGGAAACTGAAGGTAAATGGGTTCTTAACTCTGGCTGCACCTATCACATGTGTCCCCATAAACACCTATTCAGTAGCTATCAACCCTTTGAAGGAGGTAAAGTCTTTATGGGTAACAATGCTGCCTGTAAAGTCATTGGTATAGGCTCTGTTAAATTGAAAATGTCTGATGGTATAATTAGAGAACTTGATAATGTAAGGCATATTCCAGAGCTTAAAAGAAACCTAACTTCTCTAAGCATGTTAGATAAGGTAGGGTGTTGTATCAGACTTGAATCAAGCTCCTTAAAGGTTATTAAAGGGTCTCTGATACTGATGAAAGGTGTAATGCAGCATGGTTTATACATACTGCAAGGAACAACAATAACTGGGGATGCTGTGGTAGTGATAAAACAAGATCAAGACAAAACATTACTGTGGCATTTCAGGTTGGGTCATGTAAGTGAAAGTGGGCTGAAAGAACTAGAAAAACAGGGAGCTCTATGGAGTGATAAAATAAGTACTGTTGGTTTCTGTGAGGAGTGTGTCTTAGGAAAGTCCTCAAGAACCAGGTTTAAAACTGCAGTGCATAATACTAAGGGTACTTTGGATTATATTCACTCGGATCTGTGGGGACCAGCATAGATTGAATCTCTAGGTGGAGCTTGTTATTTTTTATCTATGATAGATGACTTCTCTAGGATGGTATAGGTGTATCCAATAAGGAGCAAAGATCAGGCTTTTGAAAGATTCAAAGCCTGGAAAACCTTGATTGAAACTCAGACTAATAGGAAAGTCAGAAGGGTTAGAACTGATAAGGGACTTGAGTTTTGCAATAAACAGTTTGATGATTTGTGTGAAAAGGGTGGAATCCAGAGACACAAAACTGTTAGGCACACACTACAACAAAATGGTTTGGCAGAAAGAATGAATAGAACACTAATGGAAAAAGTTAGATGCATGTTATTTCATTCAAAGCTGCCAAAGACATTATGGGCTGAAGCTTTGTGTACAGCTTGTTACCTGATAAATAGATGCCCCTCAACTGCAATAGAACTTAAAACACCTTATGAAGTTTGGTCAGGGAAGTTAGCTGACTACACCCAGTTGAGAATTTTTGGTTGCACTGCTTATGCACATATCAAGCAGGGCAAGCTTGAACCAAGGGCTTTGAAATGTGCCTTCCTAGGGTATCCTAGTGGAACTAAGGGTTACAAGCTGTGGTGTGTAGACTTTAAACCACCTAAGTGCATAATAAGCAGGGATGTAATTTTTAATGAGTCTGAGATGTTGAAAAATCAAACTTCTGCTCAAAGCACAATCCAGAAAATCCCAGGTGCAGAGACACCTCACTTTGAGGTGGAGCTATCAAAAACTGAGGATGGTAAGAACACAAGTCACACTGGAGAAACTCAAGGCTCAGATGAGACTAGTGCTCAATCTCAAGAGCACATCCCAATACAAGATTATCAGCTCACCAGAGACAGACAGAAGAGACAAGTTAGAGCACCAGAGAGATTGGGATATGCTGACTTAATAGCACATGCCTTGACAGCAGCACAGGAGGTTGATCAAGAGGAGCCAAAAACTTATGAAGAAGTTGTGGCATGTAAAGAATCAGCTCAATGGATCAAGGCCATTGAAGATGAGATAGACTCTCTATATAAAAATGGCACCTGGAAACTGATTCAAAAACCAGAAGGAAGGAAAGTTGTGGGCTGTAAATGGGTCTACAAAGTAAAAGATGGAATCCCTGATGTTGAACCCAAGAGATTCAAAGCAAGGTTGGTGGCAAAGGGCTTTACCCAAAGGGAAGGGGTTGATTACACTGAAGTCTTCTCACCTGTAGTCAGACACACATCAATAAGGATTATCCTGTCACTAGTAGCTGTTTATGATATGCATCTTGAACAACTAGATGTTAAAACAACCTTCCTACATGGTGATCTACAAGAGGAGATTGTAATGTCACAACCTGAGGGCTTTGTGAATGCTCAACACCCTGATTGGGTGTGCTTACTTCAAAAATCTCTTTATGGGCTCAAGCAGTCCCCCAGACAGTGGTATTTGAAATTTGACAGCTACATGCAAGAACTGAACTTTCAGAAATTCAATTATGACTGCTGTGTATATCTCAGAAAGACCTATGGGGAGGAAGTGATCTATCTTGTCCTGTATGTTGATGACATGCTCTTGGCCAGTAAAAGCATGAAGTTGATTGATCTGCTGAAGCAACAACTCAGAGATAAGTTTGACATGAAAGATCTTGGCCCAGTAAAAAAGATCTTAGGTGTTGAAATGATAAGGAACAGAACAGCCAGGACATTGTTTATATCACAAGAAAAATATGTCAACAAAGTTTTGGAGAAGTTTGGGATGCTGAACTGTAAACCAGTATCCACTCCAATGGCAGCTCATTTCAGGTTATCAAGTCAGCAGTGTCCAAGTACTGAATCAGAACAAACTGAAATGTTGAAAACACCATATGCTAACTCAGTAGGCTGCCTAATGTATGCAATGGTCTTAACAAGACCTGATTTGTCATATGCAGTAAGCCTGGTCAGCAGGTTTATGTCAAATCCAGGGAAGGAACACTGGAGGGCTGTGAAATGGATACTGAGGTATCTAAGAGGGACTACAAGCTATGGTCTGCTGTATGGAGGGGAGAGGGCCAACTACAATCTGGTTGAGGGGTCTGTTGACTCTGACTATGCAGGGGATCTAGATAACAGAGGATCTTCTTTTCACACTTAATAACTGCACAATCAGTTGGAAAGCATCACTTCAAAGTGTAGTGGCCCTATCTACAATAGAGGCAGAGTACACAGCTGCTGCAGAGGCCTTCAAAAAAGCAATATTGTTAAGGGGCATGATAAATGAATTGGGATATAAGAAATCATCCATAGCAATTCTATGTGACAGTCAAAGTGCTATCAGTTTGAGCAAAAACCAAGTCCATCATGAAAAGACCAAGCACATCGACATCAAGCTCTATTTCATAAGGCTGGAAGTCTCTAAAGGCACTGTGAAGCTTGTGAAGGTTCATACCAGTAACAATGTTGCTGATATGTTGACAAAGCCAGTTCCAATGGCTAAGTTTGAGCACTGCTTAAACTTAGCTGGCATCTGTAGAATATGAAGATACAGAAACTAGAGAAGAAGAAGCCATAGGAGTGCTGTGATTCAGATTCAAGGTGGAGATTGTTAAATGTAAACCTGATCAGAACCTTCAGAAGGAGACGGCTTTGTCATTTCAGTAATTGGATAGGAAACGACAAAGCAAACACACAGATAACACTACTGAACGACAACCAGCACCCATCATACAAGAGACTCAAGTTACGCACGTGACTTGCACTATCAAACTTAAGTTAAACGGTAGTTGCCGATGCCGTTTTAATTTGAAGAGCTGTTATTGACAGTTGGGGTTGGCGGGAGTTTGCTGGGTTTGTTTGAACAAACCCAGAACAAGAGCTGGTGAACAGCTCACGTATCTGGATTCCTACCGAGGTGTATATAAAGCCCTTAAGGGCTATACTTAGCGTGTATCGTTCCTTGTAGCATTAACTCTAAGACTTGTAATCTGTTTAAACATAAAGAAAAGCTATGGCTTCTGTTTCTCAAGAGGATGTAGGCTATCAAGCCGAACCTCTATAATCCCTTCTTGCATTTCGTATTGCTTTATTCTTTCTTAATTCTTGTCTCAGTTAAATACCCTTGTTTCTTAATCTGATTTCCCAGTTGATACTTCATTCTTGCCTTATCAAGATCAGTGTGTGGTGATTTCTTGGGTATAATAATTAAGGTTCTTCACCCTTAATTGCAACAGATACAATCCAAATTAATTAATTTTTTTAACAAAGTTATGTGTCACTTTTATATTTAACTTATTAAAAAATATATTTTGTTTGACTATAAATATACAATAATAATACAGGGAACAAACTGCAAGATGCAACGAGTGTTTGATTTTAATATTCAAATTTCAATTGTTCTTTTTTTTCAACTACATGATAGTAAAAAGCGTGAATGATAAAATATTAAAGGAATTGATATGTGTGTGTGTGTGTGTGTGTGTGTGATAAAATATTAAAGGAATTGGTGTGTGTGTGTGTTAGTAATTAGAACTCTAGATAGCAATTGACGATTTTTATTTGTAGATTTTTATTATGACTGGTTTGATTGAATTTGATTTTTTATTAGTTTGGATTATATTGGATTTCAATTAGTCATTGGATCAGATTGGATCTAAAATACAAAATTAAATATATGATGGAGTTTAATTAGGGGATATTATGATTATTCCAATATATTTGTAAGTGTAGTGCAACTATTGACAAACAAACATTCCATTTAACAGTTGCATGATAAAAAATAAACAAGATAATAAATTCTGGCTTTATAAATATATCATTGTACTATAATATTGTAGACTTGAAATTCACAAACTTCATTTTTTCATATTTGTTGTATACAAAATTCTTCAAGAATACTCTAGATTTAAGAGAAAACTAAGTCTTGTGACATATTCTTTCTGAAAATTACTATTAAAAAATATGCTAATCAATTAATCGGGGATAGTTATAGGCGTGAAATGACAAAAAAAAAGTACAAAATCCTTTTCAGGCCAAATATTATAAAAAGAAAAAAAATATATGATTAAGCATAGGGGTTGGGCATAATCAAACCTGTTTAAAAAAAACTAGTTTAATTCGATTTTCAGGTTCTGATTCGATTTTTTTTTAATCGAAACCGAATAAAAAAACATTAATATTTTTTATTTAAAATAGTGCCAAAAGCAAGATTTAAAAGGATAAAAATGAAAATAAAAATATAAAAAGTTAAAATTTGTAAGAAATTAAAAAATATTATAATATTTGAAGGATTTGATCAAATTTTTTTTGTTCTGGTTTAATTCTTTTTCATGTTTTATTCCTATCAGTTCTTTAGAATTCAATATCGAATCGACTCAACTCGTTAACCGCCCCTAATTAGCATTTAGTAGTCAATGTTATTTTGAAAAAAATAGTCATTGTAAAATTTTACTTCGGAGACAATAAGTCATCTATTTTTCAGTAATATAACTTCTAATACTTTAATAGTATGTTTATTAATTGGTAATAGGAATGGATTGGAATTAAAATTAAAATAACATATTTACTTTAGTTGCACGAATCAAGATTGGAATAGATTATATTCCTATTGATGTGTTTACTTTGTCTAAAAATCAAAATGAATTGTTACAAGTTGTCAAAATTTCCTTAGTTAATTAATGTCCTTAATATTATTATTGTTATCTATGTTAATGGTGGTTGTGGTGGCAGTGATAGCAAAAGCAGCATCAACAGTATTAGTAATAATAATAATATTTTAATCGGCACAAAGGTTATAGGTGACCCGTCATTTATTGTTATGTAATAAAACAACATATCGTTTTATAGAAAAACGACGACATGTTGGCCTTGTCATTAATATAACCGACATGCCAAAAATGTAAGTGTCCGCGCATCGTTTATATGACTCGTCATTTAGTTTTGTAAACCATAAACGACATGTCAAAGTCTTCATTAATACAAATACGACGTGACATCTTACTGTTTCTTAGCAAACAACGCATCATCTGTTTAGATGAATTCCAAATTATTTTAATTATATCCGTAGATTGTTGCTTTTTAATAGTTATATGGAATAATAATCATTACAATTATAATTGTAAAAAGATAAAATCACAAAAATATGAATAATCATAATATTTGAGTTCTAATTACCGTAAGTCATTCATTTATTAGATGATAAATTTTGTAATTTACAAAATCACTTATTTACCATCTTTGATGGTACTTATAATAATGATTTCAATTACAACTACAACTGTTAATTACATTTGAAGCTATAATTTTGATTATAGTAAAATAACTAGATGATAAACTTCTGCATATAAATATACCATTCTATCATCATGATATTGTAAACTTAAAATCCACAAACTTCACTTGTTTTTCTTTTTTAATATCTGTTGTAGATAAAATTCTTCAAGAATGCTCTAGATTTAAAAGAAAATTATGTCTGTGACTTTTTTTTAAATATTATTAAAAAATATGCTAATCAATTAACTGAGGATAATTTTAGGTGCGAAATTAAAAAAAAAAAGAGCATGAAACCATTTTGAGTATCAAATATCACGAAAAAAAAAAATGATATGATTGGCATTTTGGTTGGATAGAACTGAATCCATTCTGAAAAAAATCGATTTAGTTCGATTTTTAGATTTCAATTTAGTTTTTTTTTTCCTTAATTAATTAGTAGCACCAGCAGCAATAATAACAACAACAATAATAAATGAAAAATATCTTTTCACCACACATGATATAGATGACCCATCATTTATCGTATTGTTTCCAAACGACATATCGGCTTTGTCATTAATATAACCAACATGAGTAAAGTGCATGCGCGGGCGAACCCTCTGAATGACTCGCATTATTTCAATGTTATAATCAATCGTGGGAGGACTTTAATTGATAACTAAAGTTGTGCGTGCACGCAAAAGTTCAAATGAACCTTGCACCGAATCTGCTCTGCCGGCCCAATAACCCTTATCTTTCCCGTAAAGTCCTGCAAAAAATAAAGCAATATTGATAACAGAAACGTAAGTTCTAGCAGTTCTATCTGCTAATAATAATTACGAGAGAAAAAATGCTCAAAAAGACATCATGTCCTCTTCAGGGTAGCATAAGCCGAACATGAGTTTCCAAACATTTGATCCACAAAATATTGATTACAGAGGGGAAAAGGAAAGGCCACTGTTAGCTAATATGTATAGCTCCCTCGTATCTCACTTGTGCTTTCCGAAAACACTCAAACCAGTGAATGTGCACAAAACCACATCTGGCTTATTATGGTTGATGCTACCATATTATGTTATTAATTGGATTTGGAAACATCATTAACATATTTCAGTACATCAATCAATACTCAATTTTTTTCCTTAATCGAGTAATGTCAGGAATCTCAATAGTCCAATCTCAATTAATATGACTTTATCTATTGGATAGTAAAATATTAATTTGATCAATGATAAGAGATTTGGGACTCGACTATTTAGATCTCATTCATTATTCATAATAAAATAGGGGTTGTATCTTTTTTTATAAATTTAAACTCCTAGTGACTCTCAATTATAGTATTAATAGAGTACTTTCTGGTTCTTTCTCATTAAATGTACATGTGTACATTTATGTACTACATAAAACATGCATGGCACATTGGTACTTTCCCAGAGCCCCCTACGTATATTATTAATTTGCCAATTTCTTAACTCAGAAGCATTCTCTCGTAATTGATCTCAATTTCATTTTTTTTTTCGCTGGAGGGAACAAATTTGTGATGGTGATGCAAATGGAGTCCTGTTACGGGTACTTTTAGTTTTCCAATTTTATACCTAAAATTTTGTAACTTAATTTGTTGCCTTAAAAACTTTATCAACTTAATCTAGCTCCTTGGGGCTTGGGTGAATATATATCAGATTAAAATGAACTGAATTGAGGATTTAACAGATTAATCAATATAGATTACATTGAATCGAGACATCGAAAACGCACATCCTTGTGACAACTTGTAATAATAAATTATTGGTTGAATTCACTTTTCAGTAAGTGTGTTTTGGCTAATTATCACTTCACTTTACTCTTGTATTTTTAAAATTTTAACCCTCTACTTCTTCTAAGATTTAAATAGGATGATTAGTCAAATAAAATTTCTTCAAAATGACTTAATTAAACTTTTAGAAGCCAACATCATTACTTCTATGGCTATTAAATCTAATTTTTCACTGATAAAATAATACTTTTATTATTTAACTTAAAATTCAAGAAAAATTATAGATAATGAGTGAATAAACATATTTTGTTATAATCTCCGATTGTGATTTTGTAAAACATTTTTTGGGAAAAATTATCTATGAAGATCAGATCATGTGCTTAACTTGAAATTAAAAAGAAAAAAAAAAACAAACTGGCAAAGGATTAGTGATGATGATGAAGATGAAGAAGAAGAAGATTGATGACGATAATGATAATGATACTATTTATAATGGCTTTGAGGGAAAAGTGTGCAGTGATTGATTGAGGTTGAGCGTCGGCTATATAACTTGATAGAAGAAATATTTGTGGGAATGGCTTTTTCGCTATTTTTATTTTTTCCTTCGTTAATTCTTAAGTAGGCCTGATAGTTATGCCCCTAAACACACCCCCGTTTAATGCTAAACTTCACTACAATCTCCTTAAAATATATGTGTATATATATAGTTTGCAAATAGCAAACTGAATCAATTAGATCCACCTTATTTTAATTTTCTCAATTATCCTTCGCCGTCTTTAACTATTAAGGTTGATTCACATAATATTAGTGACTAGTTTATCGTTGTAATGTAAAAGGATAAAATTATCGACAAAAGCATGATTTATGGTACTATAATATTTTGGACAAAGATTCAATGCTGAATTGCTAAATAAGAAAGATAAAAAATAATAATAATAAATGTTACCATTAATTAGTTTCTCATAAAAAAAACTAAGTTTAGTATTGAATCTTAATCCTAATATTTTAGTTTACCTTTATAATATATAAATTGAAATAATTTGACTTATAATTTGGTCTTTATACATTATAAGGGTAAAATTATTAAATTAGTTCTATAATAAAGTAGTCAAATAATTAGGCTATATGCAAAGAAATTTTTTATGTTAGGTTATATGCAAAGATTTTACACACTCAAGCATACCTGTGTGTATATACCAAAAACCGATCAATAGATTCAAAATAGCTGTATTTGGCCGGCGAATGGTAATGACTAGTGAATAAACCAAGAAAATGAGAGGGCTATTCTCACAAATATTCTTTCTCCCTTATTTAATTAACAACAATGATAAATGCACAAAAAGTAAAAAAAATAAAAAATAGCACATCATTATTAGAAGACAAAAAATTTTTTTACTAAAAGATAAGAATTTTTTTTTCTGTTTTTTGTACTAAATTTTGTGCTATTTACAGTAACTATATTATTATTGTTTAATTAAAGCCGGCGGTAAACTACCAACAAAGTGTTGGCTCCACTGGCAATGGAGTCCCCTTAAGTGGCTTGACTGGGTTTGCTCCCCAGTTCGAGTCGCAGGGAAGTCGCCTTTGTTGGGAGAACCTGTGCCTCCCGGTTCGAGCGGGGACTTCTAGTCTGGGTTGTGGTACGGGCTTAAAGGTGTCTCCCACAGTTGGGGCCCTCCCCAGGATACCTCGTGGATAAGACCAAAAAAAAAAAAAAAGCCGGCGGTAAACTTCTGTCTCGAATTAATCACTGCATTTCCCCTCAAACCAAAACAGCACTAAAACAACAATTATACGCACAACACCACCAATTTCCTTATCCTTATTCGCATGTCTTTACTCAAAACAAAAGACATCATTTTGACTTCCTCAGTTCTTTTGTATAACCCGAGGTTCCAATTCTCAAAGCAAACACATTGTGAAATGTAATAATATGCCACGATGCCAGCCAGCCCTTTGCCAGTTTGTTTCTTGTTTTCAAGTTAATTATTAAAGCAGATGATCTGATTTTCACTGACAATTATTCACTATAAATAGACCCCAAATAACCCATTACAAGATCACAATTGAAGCTTATAACAAAACCTTTTACTCATATTTCACTGGTTAATACTCTTTAATTTAAGCTTCAATATTATTCTAATGGCTTCTTATCGGTTTGTCACCCTTGCGATCGTCGCAATTGTTTTTCCGGCAGTTGCCATGGCAACGGAACACATCGTCGGTGATGAAACCGGGTGGACGACCGGCTTTGATTATGCAGCTTGGGCTAAGGACAAAGTTTTTCGTGTTGGTGACACATTAGGTACATAAAATATTAAATAATTAACTTCTTAGCGGGCAAGGTAATAATTGAAAAGCAATTATTTTGATAATACTAATTTTTTTTTTTTAATTTGGTTTATAATGTTTTTCAGTGTTCAGATACGCGCCTCCTAATCACAATGTGATTAAAGTGAACGCTAGCGAATTCAAGGACTGCGTTGCCTCAAAACTGAGCGAGCCACTCATCAGTGGAAACGACACGATCCCCCTCGCCACCCCGGGAAAGAAATGGTACATTTGCGGCAAAGTTGGCGCCAAGAGGCACTGTGCTGACCTTGGCCAGAAGCTGGCCATTAACGTCATTTCCGATGCTCCGGCACCATCTCCGAGTACTCCCGAAGATAACGCTGCTTCCGGGATCATCTCAACTGGCTTCCCAGTTATCGTCGCTGCACTCGTCTTTATGGCTATGATCATGGTGTGAGAGCAACATTTATATGTCGGCCAACAATAAATTCTTTGTGTGACATTAAGTTGGTGCAAAATTTCACAAGCAGCACATAGCCTATTAATAAGCTGCTTTTTTCTACTCTTCTTTATACATATACTTGTATGGATTAATTGAAAAAAGTAATAATAATTTTTTTGGATTTAAGAAAATGAAGCCGATCGTTTCATTTCAAGGCATTGTTTTTTTCTCATCAAGCAAAGGAATAATTTAAGAAAACAACATAAATACTGTTGGAGTCTGTAAATTAATTAGTCTTCAACATGAAAAGCTCGGCGATATTTGTAGGCAGCATATGCCCCAACAGCAGCCACCACCATGACAGCAGCCAAAGCCCCAAGTTTCAGAGCTGTTTTGCTGTCCATTTGTTGTAGCCTTGGAACAGAACATTTTAGCCCAGATATGCACTTTGTTGACGGCAGCTTGCTCATCATGCTCCACGTAGCGGCACGGCTTGTTCCAGCCGTGGTTGCGCTCGCGGCAGCAGGCTTATGATCAATATCATTTTGCTTTGCATTTCCATTATTATTATTACTCTTTTCTTGATTAACAATTTGTTCTCGAGCTTGCGCAGGAAGCGAAACAGGGATTCTTTTCGGCATCGTTATGTAAAGAATCCCTCCTGAAAGCTTTGCATGAATTTCCTCCTTTTTGCAGTCTTTTGAAACATTTATTTGTTTGCGAAAACGAACTCGTTTATTTTCTTGATCTAGAGGACGTTCTCCGCTAATAGTTAGCTCCCCAAGATTGTTGATTTGGACCTTCAGTTGTGATTTATGGAAACCTGCGACAATAACAACAATTTAATGAGATCACGGATCGATGATTTTATTAGCAAAATGCGTGTATTGTTAATGAATATGATATAGCACCACCTTGGAGATGGACTTCAAGAACATCTTGTTGTTCCTCTTTTTGCCATTTGCAGAAGGGTTCGATCTCATCAACTGAGAACTTGGTTTCCATCAATTATGT
Source organism: Citrus sinensis (assembly GCF_022201045.2). Classification (NCBI taxonomy): domain Eukaryota; kingdom Viridiplantae; phylum Streptophyta; class Magnoliopsida; order Sapindales; family Rutaceae; genus Citrus; species Citrus sinensis. The sequence goes on along the minus strand of NC_068558.1, from coordinate 40,921,939 downwards.
ATATAAATCTGGCTATGCTTAATTTTTGTATGAGAGTTATAGAGTAATTTTCTAGTGAATGACGCTGATGCATCTCTATTTCCCTTGGTTGCTTTTTATATGATGGCTAGCTCTTGAGATTTCTTTGGACTTTGAAAGGGAATAAATTCCTTATTGAAAGCAAAGGATTTGATTTGAGTTGGTTTGTGCCTTTGGATAATCTCATTCTCTCGACAATCTATCTCCTTATGCATCAGTGAGAAAATATTCCTTCTTCCTCCTCCCTGGTAGCCATGTCATTAATTATACCTTTACCCAACTTATTAATTAATGCTCATATAATTTCTATTCTATTTGATGAACTACTTAAGTGAACGTAGATTTTAGTTCATGTGTATAATTCAACTTGTAAAGGTTCTATGAAGAATTAATTACTTTTAAAAAATTCACAGTTGTTTACTGTTAACATACATAATTTTATAATATTGATTTTAATAATAACAAACGGAATAAATAAGTTGGAGTCTTTAAATCTAATTATTTTTTAAGCCATATGAAGTTGTTTTAGACATAAATAAGATTTTGAAAATAAATTGATAACTGTTAATCCTAAGTCAGCAAACCGCTTTCTTAAGGAAATTTTATAGTTTTGATTTTGGAAGATAACGGTGAACTGTTTATTAAAAAACGGTTAACCGATAAATTCTAGAGAGTAAATTCTTTGAAACTGATAAACCGTTTATTGATAATGGCTAACCGATAAATTTCAAAGATGAATTAGTTTGCAACTGGTGAATCATTTAGAACAAACGGCTAGTCGATAAATATCTTGCAAGTCTTTGGAATAAAACGGCAAACCGACAACTCTAAACAATGAATCGATTATTCAAAATTCTGAATAACGGTAATTTACACAATGTCAAAATGGTGATCCGACAGCAGTGGACGACAATCTGATTATGCCAAAAAAGTCACCAACAACTAGTTTTCTTCTCCAACTATAAAAAAACTCAATCAAATTCAAATAATGTTGGATTCTACGATCATCATTGAGTTTGTCATTGTGTATTCAATCTCTCTTGTGCTTGGAACTTGATTGGTCTTTTATCAAATCACACTTTGGGTTTTCATTTGTAAAACCCATACATTCTAAGGTTTAGATAGTGAAATTCTCAAATCCGATGAGTTTGGAGGCGTGGACATAGGTAAAGTTTGCCGAACTATGTAAAAATCTCGTGTTCCATTCTCTTTCCCTTATCTCTTTACATTTTAATTGTTGTGATTTATTTATTATTTGAATAATTTTATTTGATATTTGCATTTTGTTTTGATATTTCTCCATAATTTTTAAAAATCTAATTCACCCCCCTCTTGGGTTGCTTAGCTAATATTTCATTGACATGTTCAAAAAATACTAACAATAATACAATTACATTTTAAAAGTTAAATAATTTGACTTCATATACATATGCATACATACACGTATATATATGAAATAAGAAAACTCGAATCATCTTTACTGTATGTTTAAAATTATCAATTAAAAATCGAAGGGAAGCCCGGTTAGGTTGAGTCATGATACAGTGATGCTGCTGCACCTTAACTAAGTAAACTAATCTATCAGTATAAGTAGTGCTTCCTGGATTGTGGGCTAGTTTGGCTCTGCTTTCTCAGTAGCTGGGCTGTTGTGTGTTTGGTAACGCCTGTTGGGCTCTGACGGCACAGCCCAGCTGCTGGTTTATTTCTTTTCTGTTTCCTCTGACTTGATCCCCTTTTTTTTCATCGTTGTTAAATGTATAAATTAACAAAAAAATATTATCTGTCATAGACCCATAAGTTTTTCCTTAATAACTATAGCTTTTATCTCATAATAGCTTAAGCATAACAGCCAACACATGCCCTACGCCATCTGGTCTCCGGTTACAGTAGCGGCATTCGTTTTATGGTGATGATCAATGATCATGGTGTGAGCAACATTTAGGTGATCGCCGATTAACTTTGCACTGGTAAGAACTTGGCCAAAAGTAAATTCCTTGTCAAGTTGTGCAAATTTTTGTGAGCAGTAATATTGCATGTTAATTACTATAAGCTGATCCTTACATTTGTATTCGTTTGATTAAGAATTTTTGATAAAGAAATAAGAATAATAAACCTTGTGGATTTATACTTTGCCCTACACAAGAATTTCATTGTCGTAAAAACTATTTCCTTTCTATGCAATTTGTTGATATGGGAATACGGGATTATTTCTAAAAGTTTTAAGTCGAGTCCGAAAGATTTTATTATTTAATCAGTATTATTAATTTATCGAACATTTATTTATGGAAGTTATACATTATGGGAAGCTTAAAAAATTCGTTAGTTCCGAGTATTATTTAAGAAATATAAACGATGAGGCATTCCTAAAATTATTAAATCCTGGACGACTGCCAAGTTTCGCCTATATTAAAAAAGCATTGGCGATATTTGTAGGCTACATACGCCTCAACAGCAGCTGCCGCCACCACCAACACCACAGCAACCGCCCCAACTCCAAGTTTCAGAGTTTTTCTTCCAGCTGTTGCAGCAGCTTGATTTCGTGTTGCATGTGAATGTGTTTTCTTTGGCATTGTTAAGCGAAGAATTCCATTAGAAAGCTTTGCTTTAATTCGATCCCTTTTGCAATCCTTAGGAACTTCGATTCTTTTGCTAAAACTCTCCACATTTTTTTCATCTATAGGACGCTTTCCGCTAATCCTTAGCTTACCCTGATCGTTCACAAAGACACGAATTTGATCTTTCTTGAAACCTACAACCATGTAATAATATGAAAATGAGAGCATCTAATTTTTCTTGATTATATTTATTTAGAAATATTTATATATACCACCTTTGAGATGGACTTCAAGAACGAATTGATGTTCCTCTCTCCGCCATCTGCAACGGGGTTCGAAATCAGCTGGGAGCTGAAGCTTAGTTTCCATTGATGTATCTGTTTTTTTTTTTTTTTCTTTCTTCTTTTTTAAAGAAGGAAAATGTCTTGTGGAGCGAATGATATATGCATTCCTATTTCCCTGATGTGTTGCTTTTTATGTGTTGGATTCATACTTGTGCTATAATGAATTGAAGGGGTCGCTTGAGCTCTGAAAGAGAATTTATTATTTGAGTTGGCTTTTGTCTTTGGAATCCTTCACAACTCTCTACACAATCTTCTCATGCGCTGACACAATTAATATTCCTTCGTTTCTTCACAATTCTCTTTTCTTAGTTTGAAGACATTTAAAGCTCACTCACTATTCATGTAAGAGAGTTGTAAGTTACATGTATGTAACTTAGGGGATCAGATAAGTAATTACACATTTTCTTTTTCTTTTTTATTTAACATTATTACATTTCGAGGTTTACCGAAACCCGAATACGTACAATTCAATTCCCTTCACCTTGCTCTCTAGCTGCTGAGTCTGGAAGTGAAATTCTATCTTCTCACGCATGAGTGAGAAAATATTCCTTCTCTTTCCTATTCCTAACTTTCTCTTCCTAATTCATAGCCATGTGATTACACATTTACCAAATTAATTAATTAAACAATTCCGATATTCACACAACATTAAGCACAATATTAAGCACCGAACAGGGCAATTTGAGCACAAATATAAAATAAATCAAATTACCTCCACAAATCTATTACAGTAGCCGAGAGAGTGAAGTTGAAGCTGCAAGTCAAATTTCTGAGACAACAGAGACAATGAGGTGCCGTTAGAGATGCAATCGACAGCGAGCTGTTGAGAGACCAACAGCGAGAGAGAGAGACAAAGAAAGTCAATGGTGAAAAGGGAGTAAGGTCAGATGTGTGAGCAACGGGGGCGGGAGGGAGGGAAAGAGAGAGAGCTGGTAGTCACCACACAAATAGAGAGCCAATGGAGAGAGCATTCAGTTCTGGTGAGATTTTGCGTGAAACTTTTGTGAGTTTTGCGCGTGTTGTGAGCTGTGTGTTAGCCACTGTGAAGAATTTATACTTAACTCAAAACACACCGTTCGGTGCTTAACGTTGTGCTTAATGTTGTATGAATGTCATTTTTGTTAATTAAAACTTATATGATTTCTACACTATTCGATGAATTAAGTCACCAAGTGACTGTAGATTTTAGTTGATATAATTCAACTAGTAAAGGGTTTCATGAAATACTACTTTTGAAAAATGCCACAGCTTAAGATAATTTGATTTCATCATTTTTCATGATGAACTGGTATTATCTTTACTATTATATGCTACTATTAACTCTAATTTAACAGTTAGAAATCCTGTATGTGGCTTTTAAGTCACAACATCACACTAATTACCAAAGGGGGGTCTGATTATAGGTTGAAAGCGATTTCTTTGTAGAGAGTGATCTCAATAGTAACACCAGTGTCCAGAATTATAGGTTTCCCAATATAAGCTGTGAATTGGTTGGTACATTATTGTTTTTTAAACCATTTTTTCAGCTATGGTACTTTTAGGGATTGTTCGTTTTTTTGACTTAATGACTTAATTAACTTAGAGGGTGTTTGTTTTTTTAATTTAATGATTTGAAATGACTTAATTAATTAAGTTAAGTAGAGTTGTTTATTTTTATAACTTAGTGGGATTTTTCAAATAATTTTGACTTAATAAAATAAGTCAATCTTTTTTGACTTTTTACTTAATGAAGAAATCCATCAATCAACTAATTTTTAAAGTAAAAAATATCCCCATTTTATTATTTATTTTTTATGCCTATCACAAAACCCACCTATACATATTTACTTACTAATAATCTCATTTTTATTTTTTTTGGCCATCATGGGATCCCTCCTCACTTTGCTTCTCTCGTTAAGTTCTTTAATCTCCCATTACTAGTAATCAATTAAAGATATTATTCTTAAACTTTTTTATGTAATTATACAATCTGTTTTTATTTAAAAAAAATTATATATTATAATTCCAAAATCATTACGTATTCACTTGAACGTCATTTTGCTTACACACACACACACACACTTGACATTCAAATTTAATAAGGATATGAATGTAAAAGTACATGTTTTTAGTTTTTAAAGTTGAAAAAACAACTTAATATTTATCTTCAGAGATTAAAAAAAACAAACATATTATTCAAATTCAGACATTCAGGTCTATTTAGATTTGAGATCTATTCAAGCCTATTCAGATTTCAAATTAAAAAAAAAACATCACCTTAGTTTCAATCAGTTAAGTCATTAACTCAATTTGTTTTTTGAACTTAATGAAAATTTTCAGTGATTAAATCATTAAGTTTTTAAGCCAATTTTTTTTAGCTTTTTACTTAATCTAAAAAGTTATAATGATATCATTAAAAGATATTCTCCAAAATATTCATTTCTAATTAATTAATTTCCATCCTTAACTAAATAAAATTTAATAATTCGCATTATTACCCATCTTTATAACTTGTGATAATATAATGGTAGATTATTATTAATTTTATTTTTTTATTTCCTTCAAAATAGCATTATTTACCTTCATAATTTTTTTATAAATATTTTTCATATAAAAACATCATGAACTATAATAAAATTGATTAACTAATTTAGAATATAAGGTGTTGTATTCAATTGAACACGATTTATATTATGATAATATATTATCTTATTTAAGTTTTTTGAGGTGCTTATTATATTTGTTTAACATTTATAAGGGTATAAATATAAAAATACTTGTTTTTAAATTTTTAAGTTAAAAAAGAAATAACTTAATATTTGTTTTCAGCAATTCAAACAAGAAAAAAAATTATAAATAATTTATATTCCGACGTTCAGTTCTATTCAAAATTCAAACTAACTTAGTCCTATTTAGATTTTAGAAAAAAAAAAAAAAAAAAAAAAGCCACTTGTTGCCGAACAAGCCCTATGCCATCTGGGTCTCCGGTTATTATTGTTCCGCATTCATTTTATGGTCATCGCGATAATGATGTGTGAGCAACATTTATCTGACATACATGATCAGTTGAAAGGCGTTCACTTGTCAACGAGTGAATCGAGTTCATCAATCACCAGCACTACTTGTGACAGAAATCAATTTAATAAACCAAAATGGCAAAATCACAGGAATGAAGGAGCTCATTTTATGTCGATTAATGCATTAGACACAAATTAATAAATAAGTGCTTCAAAGAACTTTACTTTTTAAGAAATTAACATCGTTAACTTGAAAAGCATCGGCGATATTTGCAAGCTACAAATGCTTCAACTGCGGCCAGCAGCAACACCACAGCGTCCACTCCAAGTTTCAGAGTTGTTGCAGCGGCCTTTATAATATATATATATATATATAAACTTTGTTTCAGCCACGTTACATTTACCACCAAGCATGCATGCCCTATGCCATCTGGGTCTCCGGCTATTGTCCCGCGTTCGTTTCATTGTGGTGGTGATGATGATGATGGTGATTGTGTGAGCCATACATGTAACGTTGCTCTGGTTTCATAGCTGACATACATGTCGAGGAGTGAATCAAAGTTTATCACCACTACTTGTGACAGAAATCAATTTAAACGAGCCAAAATAGCAAAATCATAAGAACGAAGAAAATTAATGCATAAGCTCATTTGATTTCAATTAACAATTGTTATTTTGTCATCGACAAAAATTAGTAATTAAATACGTGCTTCAAAGAACTTTAAATTAATATCAAGAGATTAACATGATATATGAAGCCTGTAAATATAAGTCCTTAACACGAAAAGAATTAGCGATATTATATGCAACCTAAAAATGCTTGAACAGCAACAGCCACCAACAGCACAGCAACTGCCCCAAGCTTCAGAGTTATTGCAGCGATCTCTAGTCGATTTTGTACTGCACACCATTGACTTCTCTTTGGCATTTTAAAGTAAAGAATCCCATTCGAAAACGTTACGTCAATTCCCTCCCTTTTGCAACCCGTACAAACTTTGTGTTTTTGGCAAACGCTATTCTCTTTTTTCCCACAAATCGTTACCTCACCTTAATCGTTGATACACGCATGAAGTTGATTTTTCCTGTAACCTACGTACAACAATGTGATAATATGAGAGTGTTCTTGTATATTTGTTTGAGAAATAATTATGTATTATGCCTTTGGGATGGACTTAAAGATCTTGTTGATGTTCTTCTGTTCGCCAGCTGCAATAGGATTGGAAATTAGCTTGGAGCTTAAGCTTTGTTCCATTGATTTATCCCTTTTTTTAAGGAAATATGTATTGTGGAGTGAATGATATATGCATCCCTAATTCCCTGCGCTGGTGAGTTGCTTTTTATACGTGTAGAATTCGATCTTGTGGTGTAATAAATCGAGGGGGTAGCAGCTTGAGGTTTCTTTAGACTTTGAAAGAGAATATATTATTGGAGTTGGTTTTTGTCTTTGGATAATCCTTCTCTAGACAATCTTCTCATGCATGTGGGACACAATTAATATTCCTTCTTTTTTCTTCACAACTTTCTTTTCTTAATTCTCAGGCATGTAATTACCTCTCTTTTTTTTTTTATTAACGTTACATTAGCTTTTATTCTCAAAACCTTAAATCCATCTAATAATACCTAGGATGGATTGAAGATTTATGTTATGCCCAATATAAACGAATCTACCACCCAAATTGGAAAAAAAAAATATTAGGACTCAAACTCCTTCCCTCCAATACATTCAATATGGTTAAGCAATTATTTAAATCCGAGCTAGTATAGTTTTTTTTTTTTTTTTTGTATTTGTTTGTTGATTTTTTTTTTTTTAATTTGTTGGCTGACCAAGAATTTATTCGCCATTTCAGGAATTTTTGGGATATGGCGAGTACCCTATTGACATTGTATCTTAATCAGGAAGATTCTTGTTTGCATTAATTACAGTAGCATCTTCTTCCAACATGATATTGGAGAAGCCACTGACCTTTAGTAAAACAGTTGATGATAACATTATTGCTTTTGAAATGCTTATAAAAAAGGTTCAAGTGTCACCACTGCCTTTCCATCACACCATAGTGCTGCTAGTTAATCTACTATGTATGCAAATGTAGATTATTGTAAACAAGACTTCATAATGTACTCAAATCATCGTCTAAGCAGTACTTGCTTTTGTGGCCAAAGCAACAAGAAAATCTCTGTAATCCCCAGATGGAATGCTCTCACATATTGCATCTCTCAGTTCCATCCCATATTTTTTCTTGAAAATCCTTTGAATCTCATCCATGTCGACCTCAGCTCTGCTCACCAACACACGTGCCACCGCGGCCTTATCAACCCTTGTCCCCTTGATGCTTGCATACAGTGTCTGCACCCAGGAAATAAGTTTACCACTGATGCCAATTTTTCAACTTTTTATGTGCAAAAGACCTAACACTTACGGTCAATCCCTGCAACGATCATTGAGGCATTTCGAATACAGGGGATTTCAGTGTAATGTAGCAGAGATATGCATGAATTTTGGCCCCAAAAAAAGAATACAAATATGTTTATCCGCTTTGTTAATGGTATTTTAGAAGGCCGCAAGGCTAAATAATTATTACCTTTGCGTAATAGTTGGGTGGATTTAGAATGCATTTGACAACCATTTTTAGTGCATCTTCAAAATCCGTGGAGTTTCCCCTCTTAAGCGACTGAAAAATGCACCGATAATGGAAGAAGCTGTTAAATTTCATCTCAATTTTACGGTTAAAAGTCTGTAAATTAGGATCATATAGGGCTGGCAAGACAATGTTAATTACCTTCGTGTAGTCATGTCCATAGATGTGTTTATAGCAAGAAAATGTCAGCTTCATCTGTGGGATGCTCCTTTTGCTGAAAATCTCCAGCACAACAGCTTTTTCGGCGGCTCCTGGACTGCCCTCCCCTGTTTCATAAAGCCTTTTTGCATCACATTTGGCAACATGTTGGCTAACATCTGCATTGTGTGCCTTGTGTGATGTAGCCAGTGCCACAAGAATCTGTCAAATTGCCAATCTTTTCTATAAAATCATCGTTCGTAAAATCAAACTAAGAGGTTCTATGTTAAGCGAAAAAAAGGGGTATTGTTCTATGGGTGCTTTTATTCTGAGAAACATTTCCCGAAAAAACCCAACTTGAAGTGCTCAATGCCCCAAAAAAGTGATTTTGATTATCTGAAAGTGCTTTTTGAAACAAGCTTACCTTTTGGTAGGGATGGGGAGGCTCAATATTGGCAATATCTTGGTCCAGATGCCTTTTATATCTTGTCTGATAGGCTTGTTTGATTAGGGCAATATGACTTGATTTCCTTCCCACAAGAATCTCAATCAAAGCTTTGAAGTTAACAACACTTTCTTCAAGTGCTTGTCTAGCCACAGCAGCATCCCTCTCATGGGAACCAAGCATCCACACATCCAATGCTGCACAGTTTTTCGGCAAAAATCCAGCCATATTGCTCTTCTTTAGCAAGTCTTCACCGCACACATGCCTCAAAATCTCCCCAATTTCCAAGCCACCAAGTGGAAGAAGCTAAAGACTATAAGCCATTTCAGGAGTATGGAGAGTTTCATTGACTTAATAAATAATGCAGGCAAGCCTTGCAGGCCAAGGAACAGATCCCTTTTTTTTTTTGGGTTACTTTTTCAGAGCCGAATATTGGTTTTGTTACACAGAAATGCTCTTGTTGCTGGTGGGATTCAAAGGTGTGAAGCACAAAAGGCCAAAAAAGTACTTGCTTTTGCCATGTGAACTTTGTTTGGTAGCATAGATATTGTGCATTTCCTTGTAGACTAGGCCTGTGATGCGAAACAAACTCAAGACTCATCTTCCTTTTACCAACTTTCCAAGCATTGTTCTCAGCACTTCATATCCCATTAAGTCTATTCGCCACTCAAAATTTCATTACAAAGGAAAGATCACATAAAAGCAATTCCATGGAAATTTTCTGTTTTTGTCATGTTTGGGATAATATTTGTTTTTAATTACTTTGTGGCTGGAATGGTTGGATCAAACAAAATCTTGGGCCACCACAGCTTTTTAAGTTAATCCCAGTTTTTCGATGCACATGGCTTGAAGGCTTGAACCATATTTTGCAAAGGGATTGCTCGCCTCTTATGGACAAATTAATCACACTAAAATAAGCAAAGGGATGAGTTGGAAAGCAAGCATGTGAGCTGTTTGCGAAATTCCTTTTTGGTCAGAAAAACAGATGGCTTAGCTACTTCTGGGCCCAAATTCAGTCTGCCTTGCTCTGCAGCTCGGACTCATTATTCGGTTGGGCAGCTCTTCTTGTGACATTCTCAGTGCCATTTCTTGGCCTTCATTCAGTCTGGAAACCTTGGCATGAAAACTGAAACGCTGTGTATAAGTATTATTGGATATATTAAATGCACAAATGATCGTTTTAGGATGCATTTAGGAGTGATGTGTGACAGTTTGACTACTAAAATTGAGCTGCTGAGGTGTTTAGTAGCAACTGAGACTCTTATTCCACAACAATTGCAACTTAAAACCTACAATAACTCACTCCCAATTGTACCTTTAGTCTCTAAGATTTGAATTAATTATCAAGTTAGTTTTCATATTTTTAGAATGACCTAAAACCCCCATGTTGTATAGTTGTTATGTGGTCAAGTCAATAGGTTGTGTAATAAATTGTCATTTGTTAAACTATCATTGAGTTGTAAGTTGTAACCATTCAAAAAGAAATGAAAAAAAGAAAATAAATATATTGTTGAGTCTCTTTACCTTCTAAAACACAAAAATTTTATGATCTATCAAGATTATCAACTTAAAATTTTGCTGGATGGACGGTTCCCAACTTTTGTCTTCATTTCTTGTGGGGCTCTTTTTCTTATTTTAAAAGAACTTTAACATCCAAATGTGTTCAAATTATTGATTGCCTTGTTATCCATAACAATTTTATTTTGTTCGATTGCTTCTGTGTGTTATTGTTCTAAATAAGTGAAAAGGAATTTGATTCTGCCAAATTTATAATAGAAATGAAGATCCATGTACAAAAAGATTCATTACAAAATACAACAAAACAAATTATTTCAATTTTACTAACTATCAAGAAAGAACAGCCGACATTTCACATTACCACAAATTAGAGCTCCATTTTAGACTTTTCGCAGGCAACCCCTAGCTACTTCAGTACCCTTCACCACTAGCATAAACTTTACCAACTCATAGATAATTTTTACTCTATTGAAAATGATTCTTAGCATGTAACTTTGCATATATGATCAACTCTTGAGATTTCCAATCTAGTTAAAAATAAATAAATAAATAAATAAAAACACACACGATAGCATACAAAAATAGTAAAAAGAACCATAATTACCCACCATAAATTTAGATTCAAGTGGAAGAAAATCATCTCATACCTAAATTTACAATAAACTCCCTCCCCAATGAGGAGAAAATAAAATGGGTAATTCATTAATTTGGAGATGGAGTGGGCAGCTTGGGCAGACGGCTGAGAGTGTACTATTATTAAGAAGACTCAAACGAAGAGAAAAAGTTAGACCATCTTCATTGTATTTGGAACTGTACTAATTAGGTTTATTGATTATTTAATGGTTAATATCGTCATTAGCTAGTTAATGACTTGGTTGAGAGACAAACTTTGTAGCAATTTCCAGTCAGAACTTGAACCCGATCAATGATTCAAAATCAGAAGAACCCTAATTAAGTTCTAATCCATAACCCATTCAATTTATTCAGTTCTTTTTCCACACACAAATGGATATTAAGTCCATTGAAAATTTAAATATATAAATTTGCAGTACAGCTCAGAGGTTTTATCCACATTTATAGAAGAGACTAGCTTGAATCTAGTACTCTGGTGATATCTATCTAAACTTCTTTTTACCAATATTAGCTTGACAATCACTCCCACTAATATAGTGAGTGATATTTTACTTCTATTCTATTTATAGAAGAGAAAATATTTTAATAAATTCATAACACTTGAATTTATGACCACATACGCCAAAGGTAATAGCAATAAAAAACTGAACTGTAGCTAATTTAAGTTGGAAACAAGTTTTTCTTTTCTTTTTTTTTCCATAAAGAAGGTTAGTTGGAGAGTAAATTAAAAAAAAAAACTTCAAAAATATGCAAAGGGTTGTGTGTCATTCTATACGATATTCAAGAATAAATAAATGTTCGCACATTAAAATACAAACAAAAGAATAAACAAATGCTAGCACATGAAAATTACAAAGGCAAATACAAACAAAAGGAGGGGATTA